>NW_027667252.1:6732187-7343750 GCF_963924665.1 Micromys minutus | reverse complement strand
CTTATTTTGGGGCAAAAATGACAGAAATTCCCTTTGTTTTGGGGGAAATGACAGAAATTCCACTTATTTAGAGGCAAAAAGGCAGAAATTTCCCTTATTTTGGAGCAAAAATGAAGAAATTTACCTTTTTATGGCAAAAAGGTATGCATTCCCATTATTTTCAGGCAAAAAGGCAGAAATTCCCCGTATATTGGAGCAAAATTGCAATAATTCCCTTAATTTTGTGGCAAAAGCCAGAAATTCCCTTTATTTTGGGGCAAAAATCAGAAATTCCCCTTATTTTGGGGCAAAATTCAAAAAATTTCCTTTATTTTTGGGCAAAATTGCAGGAATTTACCTTATTTTGGGGCAAAATTGCAGAAATTTCCTTTATTTGGGGCAAAATTGCAGAAATTTCACTTATTTTCTGGTAAAAAGCCTGAAATTTCCATTATTTGGGGGCAAAAAGGGAGAAATTCCCCTTATTTTGGGGCAAAATTGCAGAAATTTCCCTTATTATGCAATAAAATTGCAGAAATTTCACTTATTTTAGGGCAAAATTGCAGAAATTTCACTTATTTCAGAGAAAAAAAGCAAAAATTTTTTTTATGTTGGGGCAAAAAGGCAGAAATTCCCATTATTTTGTGGCAAAAAGGCAGAAATTCACCTTATTATGGGGTAAAATTTCAGAAATTTCACATATTTCAGGGCAAAAATGCAGAAATTTCCCTTATTTTGGGGCCAAATTGCAGAATTTTCACTTATTTCAGGGTAATAAGTCAGAAATTCCCCTTATTTTTGGGCAAAAAGACAGAAATTCCCATTGTTTTGGAGTAAAAAGACAGAAATTCCACTTATTTAGAGGCAAAAAGGCAGAAATTACCCTTATTTTGGAGAAAAAATGAAGAAATTTCCCTTTTTTATGGCAACAAGTTATGCATTCCCCTTATTTTCGGGCAAAAAGACAGAAATTCCCCGTATTTTTGAGCAAAATTGCAGAAATTCCCCAAATTGTGGGGCAAAAAGGCAGAAATTCCCTATATGTTGGGGCAAAAAGACAAAAATTCTCCTTATTTTGGGGCAAAACTCTGAAATTCCAAATTTTGGTGCAAAATTCCAGAAATTACCCTTATTTTGGGGCAAAATTGCAGAAATTGCACTTATTTTGGGGCAAAATTGCAGAAATTTCACTTATTTCATGGGAAAAAGGCAGAAATTTTTCTTATTTTGGGGCAAAAAGGCAGAAATTCCTAATATTTTATGCCAAAATTAAAAAATTCCCCTCATTTTGAGGTAAAAATGCTAAAATTCCCCTTATTTGAGAGCAAAAAGGCAGAAATTTCCCTTATTTTTGGGCAAAATTGCAGAAATTTCACTTATTTCAGGGTAATGAGTCAGAAATTCCTCTTATTTTGGGGCAAAAAATAGAGAAATTCCCTTCGTTTTTTGGGAAAAGGCTCGAAATTCCACTTATTAGGGGTAAAAAGTCAGAAATTCCCCTTATTTTGGAGCAAAAATGAAGAAATTTACCTTTTTATGGCAAAAAGGTATGCGTTCCCATTATTTTCGGGCAAAAAGGCAGAAATTCCCCGTATTTTAGAGCAAAATTGCAGAAATTCCCCTAATTTTGTGGCAAAAGCCAGAAATTCCCTTTATTTTGGGACAAAAATCAGAAATTCCCCTTATTTTGGGGCAAAATTCAAAAAATTTCCCTTATTTTTGGGCAAAATTGCAGGAATTTACCTTATTTTGGGGCAAAATTACAGAAATTTCCTTTATTTGGGGCAAAATTGCAGAAATTTCACTTATTTTCTGGTGAAAAGGCTGAAATTTCCTTTATTTTGGGGCAAAAAGGTAGAAATTCCCCTTATTTTGGGGCAAAATTGCAGAAATTTCCCTTATTATGCGATAAAATTGCAGAAATTTCACTTATTTTAGGGCAAAATTGCAGAAATTTCACTTATTTCAGAGAAAAAAAGCAAAAATTTTTCTTATTTTGGGGTAAAAAGGCAGAAATTCCCATTATTTTGGGGCAAAAAGGCAGAAATTCACCTTATTTTGGGGTAAAATTTCAGAAATTTCACATATTTCAGGGCAAAAAGGCAGAAATTTCTTTTATTTTGGGGCAAAATTGCAGAAATTTTACTTATTTCAGGGTAATAAGTCAGAAATTCCCCTTATTTTGGGGAAAAAAGACAGAAATTCCCTTTGTTTTGGGGGAAATGACAGAAATTCCACTTATTTAGAGGCAAAAAGGCAGAAATTCCCCTTATTTTGGAGCAAAAATGAAGAAATTTCCCTTTTTTATGGCAACAAGTTATGCATTCCCCTTATTTTCGGGCAAAAGGGCATAAATTCCCCGTATTTTGGAGCAAAATTGCAGAAATTCCCCTAATTGTGGGGCAAAAAGGCAGAAATTCCCTATATGTTGGGGCAAAAAGATAAAAATTCTCCTTATTTTGGGACAAAACTCAGAAATTAAAATTTTGGTGCAAATTCCAGAAATTTCTTTTATTTTGGGGCAAAATTGCAGAAATTTCACTTATTTTGGGGCAAAATTGCAGAAATTTAACTTATTTCAGTGTAAAAAGGCCGAAATTTTTTTTATTTTGTGGCAAAAAGGCAGAAATTCCTAATACTTTGTGCCAAAATTCAAAAATTCCCCTTATTTTGAGGTAAAAATGCTAAAATTCCCCTTATTTGGGGGCAAAAAAGAAGAAATTTTCCTATTTTTGTGCAAAATTGCAGAAATTTCACTTATTTCACGGTAATAAGTCAGAAATTCCCCTTATTTTGGGGCAAAAATGACAGAAATTCCCTTTGTTTTGGGGGAAATGACAGAAATTCCACTTATTTAGAGGCAAAAAGGCAGAAATTTCCCTTATTTTGGAGCAAAAATGAAGAAATTTACCTTTTTATGGCAAAAAGGTATGCATTCCCATTATTTTCAGGCAAAAAGGCAGAAATTCCCCGTATATTGGAGCAAAATTGCAATAATTCCCTTAATTTTGTGGCAAAAGCCAGAAATTCCCTTTATTTTGGGGCAAAAATCAGAAATTCCCCTTATTTTGGGGCAAAATTCAAAAAATTTCCTTTATTTTTGGGCAAAATTGCAGGAATTTACCTTATTTTGGGGCAAAATTGCAGAAATTTCCTTTATTTGGGGCAAAATTGCAGAAATTTCACTTATTTTCTGGTAAAAAGCCTGAAATTTCCATTATTTGGGGGCAAAAAGGGAGAAATTCCCCTTATTTTGGGGCAAAATTGCAGAAATTTCCCTTATTATGCAATAAAATTGCAGAAATTTCACTTATTTTAGGGCAAAATTGCAGAAATTTCACTTATTTCAGAGAAAAAAAGCAAAAATTTTTTTTATGTTGGGGCAAAAAGGCAGAAATTCCCATTATTTTGTGGCAAAAAGGCAGAAATTCACCTTATTATGGGGTAAAATTTCAGAAATTTCACATATTTCAGGGCAAAAATGCAGAAATTTCCCTTATTTTGGGGCCAAATTGCAGAATTTTCACTTATTTCAGGGTAATAAGTCAGAAATTCCCCTTATTTTTGGGCAAAAAGACAGAAATTCCCATTGTTTTGGAGTAAAAAGACAGAAATTCCACTTATTTAGAGGCAAAAAGGCAGAAATTACCCTTATTTTGGAGAAAAAATGAAGAAATTTCCCTTTTTTATGGCAACAAGTTATGCATTCCCCTTATTTTCGGGCAAAAAGACAGAAATTCCCCGTATTTTTGAGCAAAATTGCAGAAATTCCCCAAATTGTGGGGCAAAAAGGCAGAAATTCCCTATATGTTGGGGCAAAAAGACAAAAATTCTCCTTATTTTGGGGCAAAACTCTGAAATTCCAAATTTTGGTGCAAAATTCCAGAAATTACCCTTATTTTGGGGCAAAATTGCAGAAATTGCACTTATTTTGGGGCAAAATTGCAGAAATTTCACTTATTTCATGGGAAAAAGGCAGAAATTTTTCTTATTTTGGGGCAAAAAGGCAGAAATTCCTAATATTTTATGCCAAAATTAAAAAATTCCCCTCATTTTGAGGTAAAAATGCTAAAATTCCCCTTATTTGAGAGCAAAAAGGCAGAAATTTCCCTTATTTTTGGGCAAAATTGCAGAAATTTCACTTATTTCAGGGTAATGAGTCAGAAATTCCTCTTATTTTGGGGCAAAAAATAGAGAAATTCCCTTCGTTTTTTGGGAAAAGGCCCGAAATTCCACTTATTAGGGGTAAAAAGTCAGAAATTCCCCTTATTTTGGAGCAAAAATGAAGAAATTTCCCTTTTTGTGGCAAAAAAATATTCATTACCCTTACACTCAAGATAAAAAGCAGAAATTCCCCGTATTTTGAAGCAAAATTGCAGAAATTCTCATAATTTTCGGGCTAAAAGGCCGAAATTCTCCTTATTTTGGGGCAAAAAGACAGAAAATCTTTTTTTTCGGGAGCAAACAGTGAGAAATTCTCCTTATTTTGGGGCAAAATTGCAGAAATTTCCTTTACATTGGGGCAAAATTGCAGAAATTTGACTTATTTCAGGGAAAAAAGACAGAAATTTTCCTTATTTTGGGGCAAAAAGGCAGAAATTCCTAATATTTTGTGGCAAAAATGCAGAAATTCCCCTTATTTTGAGGTGAAAAGGCTGAAATTCCCCTTATTTTGGGGCAAAAAAGCAGATATTTCCCTTATTTTGGGACAAAATTGCAGAAATTTCACTTATTTCAGGTTATAAGTCGGAAAATTTCCTTATTTTGGGGCAAAAAAGACCGAAAATCCCTTTGTTTTAGAGGAAAAAGACAGAAATTCCACTTATTTGAAGGCAAAAAAGCAGAAATTCCCCTTATTTTGGAGCAAAAATGAAGAAATTTCCTTTTTTAAACCAAAAAGGTATGCATTCTTTTTATTTACGGGCAAAAAGGCAGAAATTTTCCGTATTTTGGAGCAAAATTGCAGATATTCCCCTAATTATGGGGCAAAAATGCAGAAATTCCCTAGATGTTGGGGCAAAAATACTGAAATTCTCTTTATTTTGGGGCAAAACTCAGAAATTCCACTTATTTTGGGGCAAAATTCCAGGAATTTCCCTTATTCTTTGGCAAAATTGCAGAAATTTCACTTATTTTAGGGCAAAATTGCAGAAATTTCACTTATTTCAGTGAAAAAAGGCAGAAATTTCCCTTATTTTGGGGCAAAACGGCAGAAATTCTCCTTATTTTGAGGTAAAAAGGCTGAAATTCCCCTTATTTGGGGGCAAAAAGACAGAAATTTCTATTATATTGGGGCAAAATTGCAGAAATTTCACATATTTCAGGGTAATAAGTCAGAAATTCCCCTTATTTTGGGGCAAAAAAGACAGAAATTTCCTTTGTTTTGGGGGAAATGGCAGAAATTCCACATATTTAGAGGCAAAAAGGCAAAAATTTCTCTTATTTTGGAGCAAAAATGAAGAAATTTACCTTTTTATGGCAAAAAGGTATGCATTCCCATTATTTTCGGGCAAAAAGGCAGAAATTCCCATTATTTTGGAGCAAAATTGCAGAAATTCCTCTAATTTTGGGGCAAAAGCCAGAAATTTCCTTTATTTTATGGCAGAAATCAGAAATTCCCCTTATTTTGTGGCAAAATTCTAGAAATTTCCTTTTTGTGGGGCAAAATTGCAGAAATTTCCCTTATTTTAGGGCAAAATTGAAGAAATTTCACTTATTTAAGAGAAAAAAAGCAAAAATTTTTCTTATTTTTGGGCAAAAAGGCAGAAATTCTCATTATTTTGGGGCAAAAAGGCAGAAATTCACCTTATTTTAAGGTAAAATTGCAGAAATTTCACATATTTCAGGGCAAAAAGGCAGAAATTTCCCTTATTTTGGGGCAAAATTGCAGAAATTTTCCTTATTTTGGGGCAAAAATTCAAGAAATTTCACTTATTTCAGGGTAATGAGTCAGAAATTCCTTTTATTTTGGGGCAAAAAAGAAAGAAATTCCCTTTGTTTTTTGAAAAAAAAACCCAGAAATTCCAGTTATTTAGAGGCAAAAAGCAGAAATTCCCCTTATTTTGGAGCAAAAATGAAGAAATATCCTTTTTTTGTGGCAAAAAATATACATTCCCCTTACTTTTGGGATAAAAAGCAGAAATTCCCCGTATTTTGAAGCAAAATTGCAGAAATTCTCATAATTTTCGGGCAAAAAGGCAGAAATTCTCCTTATTTTGGGGCAAAAGTCAGAAAATCTCCTTTTTCGGGAGCAAACAGTCAGAAATTCTACTTATTTTGGGGCAAAATTGCAGAAATTTCCCTTACATTGAGGCAAAATTGCAGAAATTTCCCTTATTAAGGGAAAAAATTGCAGAATTTCCCTTATTTTAGGGTATAATTGCAGAAATTTTACTTATTTCAGAGAAAAAAAGCAAAAATTTTTCTTATTTTGGGGCAAAAAGGCAGAAATTCCTTATGTTTTTGGGGAAAAAGACAGAAATTCCACTTATTTAGAGGCAAAAACCCAGAAATTCTCCTTATTTTGGAGCAAAAATTAAGAAATTTCCCTTTTTTATGGCAACAAGTTATGCATTCCCCTAATTTTCAGGCAAAAAGACAGAAATTTCCTGTATTTTGGAGCAAAATTGCAGAAAATCCTCTTATTGTGGGGCAAAAAGGCAGAAATTCCCTATATGTTGGGGCAAAAAGACAAAAATTCTCCTTATTTTGGGGCAAAACTCAGAAATTCCACTTTTTTTAGTGCGAAATTCTAGAAATTTCCCTTATTTTGGGGCAAAATTGGAGAAATTTCACTTATTTTGGGGCAAAATTGCAGAAATTTCACTTATTTCAGAGAAAAAAGGCAGAAATTTTACTTATTTTGGAGCAAAAATGCAGAAATTCCTAATATTTTGTGCCAAAATTCATAAATTCCCTTTATTTTGAGGTAAAAATGCTGAAATTCCCTTTATTTGGGGGCAAAAAGGCAGAAATTTCTCTTATTTTGGGGCAAATTTGCAGAAATTTCACTTATTTCAGGGTAATGAGTCAGAAATTCCTTTTATTTTGAGGCAAAAAAGGGAGAAATTCCCTTTGATTTTTGGGAAAAAGACAGAAATTCCACTTATTTAGAGGCAAAAAGGCAGAAATTCCCCTTATTTTGGAGCAAAAATGAAGAAATTTCCCTTTTTTGTGGCAAAAAATATACATTCCCCTTACTTTCGGGATAAAAAGCAGAAATTCCCCGTATTTTGAAGCAAAATTGCAGAAATTCTCCCAATTTTCGGGCAAAAAGGCAGAAATTCTCCTTATTTTGGGGCAAAAATACAGAAAATCTCCTTTTTTCGGGAGCAAACAGTAAGAAATTCTCCTTATTTTGGGGCAAAATTGCAGAAATTTCCTTTACATTGGGGCAAAATTACAGAAATTTCCCTTATTAAGGGAAAAAATTGCAGAAATTTCCTTTATTTTAGGGCAAAATTGCAGAAATTTTACTTATATCAGAGAAAAAAGCAAAAATTTTTCTTATTTTGGGGCAAAAAGGCAGAAATTTCCATTATTTTGGGGCAAAAAAACAGAAATTCACTTTATTTTGGGTAAAATTGCAGAAATTTCACATATTTCAGGGCAAAGAGGCAGAAATTTTCCTTATTTTGGGGCAAAATTGCAGAAATTTCTCTAATTTCATGGTAATAAGTCAGAAATTCCCCTTATTTAGGGGCAAAAAAGACAGAAATTCCCTTTGTTTTTGGGGAAAAAGACAGAAATTCCACTTATCTAGAGGCAAAAAGGCAGAAATTCCCTTTATTTTGGAGCAAAAATGAAGAAATTTCCCTTTTTATGGCAAAAAGGTATGCATTCCCATTATTTTCAGGAAAAAAGGCAGAAATTCCCCGTATTTTGGAGCAAAATTGAAGAAATTCCCCTAATTTGGGGGCAAAAGGCAGAAATTCCTTTTATTTTCGGGCAAAAATCAGAAATTCCCCTTATTTTGTGGCAAAATTCTAAAAATTTCCTTTTTGTGGGGCAAAATTGCAGAAATTTCCCTTATTTAGGGCAAAATTGCAGAAATTTCACTTATTTTCAGGTAAAAAGAATAAAATTTTTTTTATTTTGGGGCAAAAAGGGAAAAATTCCCTTTATTTTGGGGCAAAATTGCAGACATTTTTCTTATTATGGGGAAAAATTGCAGAAATTTCCCTTATTTTAGGGCAAAATTGCAGAAATTTCACTTATATCAGAGAAAAAAAGCAAAAATTTTTTTTATTTTGGGGCAAAATGCAGAAATTCTCATTATTTTATTGCAAAAAGGTAGAAATTCACCTTATTTTGGGTAAAATTGCAGAAATTTCTTTAATTTTGGGGCAAAATTGCAGAAATTTCACTTATTTCAGGGTAATGAGTCAGAAATTCCTTTTATTTTGGGGCACAAAAGGGAGAAATTCCCTTTCTTTTTTGGAAAGAAGACAGAAATTCCAGTTATTTAGAGGCAAAAAGCAGAAATTCTCCTTATTTTGGAACAATAATGAAGAAATTTCCCTTTATTGTGGCAAAAAATATACATTTTCTTACTTTCGGTATAAAAAGCAGAAATTCCCTGTATTTTGAAGCAAAATTGCAGAAATTCTCATAATTTTCGGGCAAAAAGGCAGAAATTCTCCTTATTTTGGGGCAAAAAGACAGAAAATCTCCTTCTTTCGGGAGCAAATAGTCAGAAATTCTCAATATTTTGGGGCAAAATTGCAGAAATTTCCTTTACATTGGGGCAAAATTGCAGAAATTTCCATTATTATGGGAAAAAATTGCAGAAATTTCCCTTATTTTAGGGCAAAATTGCAGAAATTTTACTTATTTCAGAGAAAAAAAGCAAAAATTTTTCTTATTTTGTTGCAAAAAGGCAGAAATTCCCATTATTTTGGGGCAAAAAAACAGAAATTCACCTTATTTTGGGGTAAAATTGCAGAAATTTCACATATTTCAAGGCAAAAATGCAGAAATTTTCTTTATGCTGGGGCAAAATTGCAGAAATTTCACTTGTTTCAGGGTAATAAGTCAGAAATTCCCCTTATTTTGTGGCAAAAAAGACAGAAATTCCCTTGGTTTTTGGGGGAAAAGACAGAAATTCCACTTATTTAGAGGCAAAAAGGCAGAAATTCCTTTTATTTTGGAGCAAAAATGAAGAAATTTCCCTTTTTTATGGCAACAAGTTATGCATTCCCTTTATTTTCGGGCAAAAAGAGAGAAATTCCATGTATTATGGAGCAAAATTGCAGAAATTCTCCTAATTGTGGGGCAAAAAGGCAGAAATTTCCTATATGTTGGGGCAAAAAGACAAAAATTCTCCTAATTTTGGGGCAAAACTCAAAAATTCTAAATTTTTGTGCAAAATTCCAGAAATTTCCCTTATTTTGGGGCATAATTGCAGAAATTTCAAATATTTTGGGGCAAAATTGCAGAAATTTCACTTATTTCAGGGAAAAAAGGCAGAAATTTTATTTATTTTGGGTCAAAAAGACAGAAATTCCTAATATTTTGTGCCAAAATTCAGAAATTCCCCTTATTTTGAGGTAAAAATGCTGAAATTCCCCTTATTTGAGGGCAAAAAGGCAGAAATTTCCCTTACTTTGGGGCAAAATTGCAGAAATTTCACTTATTTCAGGGTATTGAGTCAGAAATTCCTTTTATTTTAAGGCAAAAAAGAGAGAAATTCCCTTTGATTTTTGGGAAAAGACAGAAATTCCACTTATTTAGAGGCAAAAAGACAGAAATTCCCCTTATTTTGGAGCAAAAATGAAGAAATTTCCCTTTTTTGTGGCAAAAAATATACATTCACCTTACTTTCGGGATAAAAAGCAGAAATTCCCCGTATTTGGAAGCAAAATTGCAGAAATTCTCATAATTTTCGGGCAAAAAGGCAGAAATTCTCCTTATTTTGGTGCAATAAGACAGAAAATCTCCTTTTTTCGGGAGCAAACAGTCAGAAATTCTACTTATTTTGGGGCAAAATTGCAGAAATTTCCTTTACATTGGGGCAAAATTGCAGAAATTTTACTTATTTCAGAGAAAAAAAGCAAAAATTTTTCTTATTTTGTGGCAAAAAGGCAGAAATTCTCATTATTTTGGGGCAAAAAAAGAAATTCACCTTATTTTAGGGTAAAATTGCAGAAATTTCACATATTTCAGAGCAAAAAGGCAGAAATTTACCTTATCCTGGGGCAAAATAGCAGAAATTTCACTTATTTCAGGGTAATAAGTCAGAAATTCCCTTTATTTTGGGGCAAAAAAGACAGAAATTCCCTTTGTTTTCAGGGAAAAAGACAGAAATTCCACTTATCTAGAGGCACAAAGGCAGAAATTCCCCTTATTTTGGAGCAACAATGAAGAAATTTCCCTTTTTATTGCAAAAACGTATGCATTCCCATTATTTTCAGGCAAAAAGGCAGAAATTCCCCGTATTTTGGAGCAAAATTGAAGAAATTCCCCTAATTTTGGGGCAAAAGGCAGAAATTCCTTTTATTTTGGGGCAAAAATCAGAAATTCCCCTTATTTTGTGGCAAAATTCTAGAAATTTCCTTTTTGGGGGGCAAAATTGCAAGAATTTACCTTATTTTTGGGCAAAATTGCAGAAATTTCCCTTATTTGGGGCAAAATTGCAGAAATTTCACTTATTTTCAGGTAAAAAGAATGAAATTTTTTTTATTTTGGGGCAAAAAGGGAAAAATTCCCTTTATTTTGGGGCAAAATTGCAGACATTTTTCTTATTATGGGGAAAAATTGCAGAAATTTCCCTTATTTTAGGGCAAAATTGCAGAAATTTCACATATTTCAGAGAAAAAAAGCAAAAATTTTTTTTATTTTGGGGCAAAAAGGCAGAAATTCTCATTATTTTATTGCAAAAAGTTAGAAATTCACCTTATTTTGGGGTAAAATTGCAGAAATTTCACATATTTCAGGACAAAAAGCAGAAATTTCCCTTATTTTGGGGCAAAATTGCAGAAATTTCTTTTATTTTGGGGCAAAATTGCAGAAATTTCACTTATTTCAGGGTAATGAGTCAGAAATTCCTTTTATTTTGGGGCACAAAAGGGAGAAATTCCCTTTCTTTTTTGGAAAGAAGACAGAAATTCCTGTTATTTAGAGGCAAAAAGCAGAAATTCTCCTTATTTTGGAACAATAATGAAGAAATTTCCCTTTATTGTGGCAAAAAATATACATTTTCCTTACTTTCGGTATAAAAAGCAGAAATTCCCTGTATTTTGAAGCAAAATTGCAGAAATTCTCATAATTTTCCGGCAAAAAGGCAGAAATTCTACTTATTTTGGGGCAAAAAGACAGAAAATCTCCTTCTTTCGGGAGCAAATAGTCAGAAATTCTCAATATTTTGGGGCAAAATTGCAGAAATTTCCTTTACTTTGGGGCAAAATTGCAGAAATTTCCATTATTATGGGAAAAAATTGCAGAAATTTCCCTTATTTTAGGGCAAAATTGCAGAAATTTTACTTATTTCAGAGAAAAAAAAGCAAAAATTTTTCTTATTTTGGGGCAAAAAGGCAGAAATTCCCATTATTTTGGGGCAAAAAAACAGAAATTCACCTTATTTTGGGGTAAAATTGCAGAAATTTCACATATTTCAGGGTAATAAGTCAGAAATTCCCTTTATTTTGGGGCAAAAAAGACAGAAATTCCCTTTGTTTTCAGGGAAAAAGACAGAAATTCCACTTATCTAGAGGCACAAAGGCAGAAATTCCCCTTATTTTGGAGCAACAATGAAGAAATTTCCCTTTTTATTGCAAAAACGTATGCATTACCATTATTTTCAGGCAAAAAAGCAGAAATTCCCTTTATTTTGGGGCAAAAATCAGAAATTCCCCTTATTTTGGGGCAAAATTCTAGAAATTTCTTTTTTTGGGGAGCAAAATTGCAGGAATTTACCTTATTTTGGGGCAAAATTGCAGAAATTTTCTTTATTTGGGGCAAAATTGCAGAAATTTCACTTATTTTCAGGTAAAAAGGAAGAAATTTCCTTTATTTTGGGGCAAAAAGGGAGAAATTCCCTTTATTTTTTGGCAAAATTGCAGACATTTTCCTTATTATGTGGAAAAATTGCAGAAATTTCCCTTATTTAGGGCAATATTGCAGAAATTTCACTTATTTCAGAGAAAAAAAACAAAAATTTTTCTTATTTTGGGGCAAAAAGGCAGAAATTCTCATTATTTTGGGGCAAAAAGGCAGAAATTCACCTTATTTTGGGGTAAAATTGCAGAAATTTCACATATTTCAGGACAAAAAGTCAGAAATTTCCCTTATCCTGGGGCAAAATTGCAGAAATTTTCCTTATTTTGGGGCAAAAATTCAAGAAATTTCACTTATTTCAGGGTAATGTGTCAGAAAATCCTCTTATTTTGGGGCAAAAAAGAAAGAAATTCCCTTTGTTTTTTGAAAAAAAAACAGAAATTCCAGTTATTTAGAGTCAAAAATCAGAAATTCCCCTTATTTTGGAGCAAAAATGAAGAAATTTCCCTTTTTTGTGGCAAAAAATATACATTCCCCATACTTTCGGGATAAAAAGCAGAAATTCCCCGTATTTTGAAGCAAAATTGCAGAAATTCTCATAATTTTCGGGCAAAAAGGCTGAAATTCTCCTTATTTTGGGGCAAAAAGACAGAAAATCTCCTTTTTTCGGGAGCAAACAGTCAGAAATTCTACTTATTTTGGGGCAAAATTGCAGAAATTTCCTTTACATTGGGGCAAAATTGCAGAAATTTCCCTTATTTTGGGAAAAATTGCAGAATTTCCCTTATTTTAGGGTATAATTGCAGAAATTTTACTTATTTCAGAGAAAAAAAGCAAAAATTTTTCTTATTTTGGGGCAAAAAGGCAGAAATTCCCATTATTTTGGGGAAAAAAGCAGATATTCACCTTATTTTGGGGTAAAATTGCAGAAATTTCACATATTTCAGGGCAAAAAGGCAGAAATTTACCTTATCCTGTGGCAAAATTGAAGAAATTTCACTTTTTTCTGGGTAATAAGTCAGAAATTCCCCTTATTTGGGGGCAAAAAAGACAGAAATTCCCTTTGTTTTCGGGGAAAAACACAAAAATTCCACTTATCTAGAGGCAAAAATGCAGAAATTCCCCTTATTTTGGAGCAACAATGAAGAAATTTCCCTTTTTATTGCAAAAAGGTATGCATTCCCATTATTTTCAGGCAAAAAGGCAGAAATTCCCCGTACTTTGGAGCAAAATTGAAGAAATTCCCCTAATTTTAAGGCAAAAGTCAGAAATTCCCTTTATTTTGGGGCAAAATTCTAGAAATTTCCTTTTTTTGGGGGCAAAATTGCAGGAATTTACCTTATTTTGGTGCAAAATTGCAGAAATTTCACTTATTTCAGAGAAAAAAATCAAAAATTTTTTTTATTTTGGGGCAAAAAGGCAGAAATTCTCATTATTTTTGGGCAAAAAGGCAGAAATTCACCTTATTTTGGGGTAAAATTGCAGAAATTTCACATATTTCAAGGCAAAAATGCAGAAATTTTCTTTATTCTGGGGCAAAATTGCAGAAATTTCACTTATTTCAGGGTAATAAGTCAGAAATTCCCCTTATTTTGGGGCAAAAAAGACAGAAATTCCCTTTGTTTTTGGGGGAAAAAGACAGAAATTCCACGTATTTAGAGGCAAAAAGGCAGAAATTCCCCTTATTTTGGAGCAAAAATGAAGAAATTTCCCTTTTTTATGGCAACAAGTTATGCATTCCCCTTATTTTCAGGCAAAAAGACAGAAATTTCCTGTATTTTGGAGCAAAATTGCAGAAATTCCTCTTATTGTGGGGCAAAAAGACAGAAATTTCCTATATGTTGGGGCAAAAAGACAAAAATTCTCCTTATTTTAGGGCAAAACTCAGAAATTCCACTTTTTTTAGTGCGAAATTCCAGAAATTTCCCTTATTTTGGGGCAAAATTGCAGAAATTTCACTTATTTTGGGGCAAAATTGCAGAAATTTCACTTATTTCAGAGAAAAAAGGCAGAAATCTTACTTATTTTGGAGCAAAAATGCAGAAATTCCTAATATTTTGTGCCAAAATTCAGAAATTCCCTTTATTTTGAGGTAAAAATGCTGAAATTCCCCTTATTTGGGGGCAAAAAGGCAGAAATTTCTCTTATTTTGGGGCAAATTTGCAGAAATTTCACTTATTTCATGGTAATGAGTCCGAAATTCCTTTTATTTTGAGGCAAAAAAGAGAGAAATTCCCTTTGATTTTTGGGAAAAAGACAGAAATTCCACTTATTTAGAGGCAAAAAGGCAGAAATTCCCCTTATTTTGGAGCAAAAATGAAAAAATTTCCCTTTTTTGTGGCAAAAAATATACATTTCCCTTACTTTCGGGATAAAAAGCAGAAATTCCCCGTATTTTGAAGCAAAATTGCAGAAATTCTCCCAATTTTCGGGCAAAAAGGCAGAAATTCTCCTTATTTTGGGGCAAAAATACAGAAAATCTCCTTTTTTCGGGAGCAAACAGTAAGAAATTCTCCTTATTTTGGGGAAAATTGAAGAAATTTCCTTTACATTGGCGCAAAATTACAGAAATTTCCCTTATTAAGGGAAAAAATTGCAGAAATTTCCCTTATTTTAGGGAAAAATTGCAGAAATTTTACTTATATCAGAGAAAAAAGCAAAAATTTTTCTTATTTTTGGGCAAAAAGGCAGAAATTTCCATTATTTTGGGGCAAAAAAACAGAAATTCACTTTATTTTGGGTAAAATTGCAGAAATTTCACATATTTCAGGGCAAAGAGGCAGAATTTTTCCTTATTCTGGGGCAAAATTGCAGAAATTTCTATTATTTCAGGGTAATAAGTCAGAAATTCCCCCTATTTTGGGGTAAAAAAGACAGAAATTCCCTTTGTTTTGGGGGAAAATGACAGAAATTCCACTTATCTAGAGGCAAAAAGGCAGAAATTCCCTTTATTTTGGAGCAAAAATGAAGAAATTTCCCTTTTTATGGCAAAAAGGTATGCATTCCCATTATTTTCAGGAAAAAAGGCAGAAATTCCCCGTATTTTGGAGCAAAATTGAAGAAATTCCCCTAATTTTGGGGCAAAAGGCAGAAATTCCTTTTATTTTGGGGCAAAAATCAGAAATTCCCCTTATTTTGTGGCAAAATTCTAGAAATTTCCTTTTTGGGGGGCAGAATTGCAAGAATTTACCTTATTTTTGGGCAAAATTGCAGAAATTTCCCTTATTTGGGGCAAAATTGCAGAAATTTCACTTATTTTCAGGTAAAAAGAATGAAATTTTTTTTATTTTGGGGCAAAAAGGGAAAAATTCCCTTTATTTTGGGGCAAAATTGCAGACATTTTTCTTATTATGGGGAAAAATTGCAGAAATTTCCCTTATTTCAGGGCAAAATTGCAGAAATTTCACTTATTTCAGAGAAAAAAAGCAAAATTTTTTTTTTATTTTGGGGCAAAAAGGCAGAAATTCTCATTATTTTATTGCAAAAAGGTAGAAATTCACCTTATTTTGGGGCAAAATTGCAGAAATTTCTTTTATTTTGGGGCAAAATTGCAGAAATTTCACTTATTTCAGGGTAATGAGTCAGAAATTCCTTTTATTTTGGGGCACAAAATGGAGAAATTCCCTTTCTTTTTTGGAAAGAAGACAGAAATTCCAGTTATTTAGAGGCAAAAAGCAGAAATTCTCCTTATTTTGGAACAATAATGAAAAAATTTCCCTTTATTGTGGCAAAAAATATACATTTTCCTTACTTTCGGTATAAAAAGCAGAAATTCCCTGTATTTTGAAGCAAAATTGCAGAAATTCTCATAATTTTCGGGCAAAAAGGCAGAAATTCTACTTATTTTGGGGCAAAAAGACAGAAAATCTCCTTCTTTCGGGAGCAAATAGTCAGAAATTCTCAATATTTTGGGGCAAAATTGCAGAAATTTCCTTTACATTGGGGCAAAATTGCAGAAATTTCCATTATTATGCGAAAAAATTGCAGAAATTTCCCTTATTTTAGGGCAAAATTGCAGAAATTTTACTTATTTCAGAGAAAAAAAGCAAAAATTTTTCTTATTTTGGGGCAAAAAGGCAGAAATTCCCATTATTTTGGGGCACAAAAACAGAAATTCACCTTATTTTGGGGTAAAATTGCAGAAATTTCACATATTTCAGGGCAAAAAGGCAGAAATTTTCTTTATTCTGGGGCAAAATTGCAGAAATTTCACTTATTTCAGGGTAATAAGTCAGAAATTCCCCTTATTTTGGGGCAAAAAAGACAGAAATTCCCTTTGTTTTTGGGGGAAAAAGACAGAAATTCCACTTATTTAGAGGCAAAAAGGCAGAAATACCCCTTATTTTGGAGCAAAAATGAAGAAATTTCCCTTTTTTATGGCAACAAGTTATTTATTCCCCTTATTTTCGGGCAAAAAAGAGAGAAATTCCATGTATTTTGGAGCAAAATTGCAGAAATTCCCCTAATTGTGGGGCAAAAAGGCAGAAATTTCCTATATGTTGGGGCAAAAAGACAAAAATTCTCCTAATTTTGGGGCAAAACTCAGAAATTCCAAATTTTTGTGCAAAATTCCAGAAATTTCCCTTATTTTGGGGCATAATTGCAGAAATTTCAATTATTTTGGGGCAAAATTGCAGAAATTTCAGTTATTTCAGGGAAAAAAAGCAGAAATTTTAATTATTTTGGGTCAAAAAGACAGAAATTCCTAATATTTTGTGCCAAATTTCAGAAATTCCCCTTATTTTGAGGTAAAAATGCTGAAATTCCCCTTATTTGAGGGCAAAAAGGCAGAAATTTCCCTTACTTTGGGGCAAAATTGCAGAAATTTCACTTATTTCAGGGTATTGAGTCAGAAATTCCTTTTATTTTAAGGCAAAAAAGAGAGAAATTCCCTTTCATTTTTGGGAAAAGACAGAAATTCCACTTATTTAGAGGCAAAAAGACAGAAATTCCCCTTATTTTGGAGCAAAAATGAAGAAATTTCCCTTTTTTGTGGCAAAAAATATACATTCCCCTTACTTTCGGGATAAAAAGCAGAAATTCCCCGTATTTTGAAGCAAAATTGCAGAAATTCTCATAATTTTCGGGCAAAAAGGCAGAAATTCTCCTTATTTTGGGGCAAAAAGACAGAAAATCTCCTTTTTTCGGGAGCAAACAGTCAGAAATTCTACTTATTTTGTGGCAAAATTGCAGAAATTTCCTTTACGTTGGGGCAAAATTGCAGAAATTTTACTTATTTCAGAGAAAAAAAGCAAAAATTTTTCTTATTTTGGGGCAAAAAGGCAGAAATTCTCATTATTTTGGGGCAAAAAAAGAAATTCACCTTATTTTAGGGTAAAATTGCAGAAATTTCACATATTTCAGGGCAAAAAGGCAGAAATTTACCTTATCCTGTGGCAAAATTGCAGAAATTTCACTTATTTCAGGGTAATAAGTCAGAAATTCCCTTTATTTTGGGGCAAAAAAGACAGAAATTCCCTTTGTTTTCAGGGAAAAAGACAGAAATTCCACTTATCTAGAGGCACAAAGGCAGAAATTCCCCTTATTTTGGAGCAACAATGAAGAAATTTCACTTTTTATTGCAAAAAGGTATGCATTCCCATTATTTTCAGGCAAAAAGGCAGAAATTCCCCGTATTTTGGAGCAAAATTGAAGAAATTCCCCTAATTTTGGGGCAAAAGGCAGAAATTCCCTTTATTTTGGGGCAAAAATCAGAAATTCCCCTTATTTTGGGGCAAAATTCTAGAAATTTCTTTTTTGGGGGAGCAAAATTGCAGGAATTTACCTTATTTTGGGGCAAAATTGCAGAAATTACCCTTATTTGCGGCAAAATTGGAGAAATTTCACTTATTTTCAGGTAAAAAGACTGAAATTTCCTTTATTTTGGGGCAAAAAGGGAGATATTCCCTTTATTTTTTGGCAAAATTGCAGACATTTTCCTTATTATGTGGAAAAATTGCAGAAATTTCCCTTATTTAGGGCAAAATTGCAGAAATTTCACTTATTTCAGAGAAAAAAAGAAAAATTTTTCTTATTTTCGGGCAAAAAGGCAGAAATTCTCATTATTTTGGGGCAAAAAGGCAGAAATTCACCTTATTTTGGGGTAAAATTGCAGAAATTTCACATATTTCAGGGCAAAAAGGCAGAAATTTCCCTTATCCTGGGGCAAAATTGCAGAAATTTCACTTATTTTAGGGTAATAAGTCAGAAAATCCCCTTATTTTGGGGCAAAAAAGACAGAAATTCCCTTTGTTTTGGGGGAAAAAGACAGAAATTCCACTTATATAGAGGCAAAAATGCAGAAATTCTCCTTATTAAGGGGCAAAAAGACAGAAAATCTCCTTTTTTCGGGAGCAAACAGTCAGAAATTCTACTTATTTTGGGGCAAAATTGCAGAAATTTCCTTTACATTGGGGCAAAATTGCAGAAATTTCCATTTTAAGGGAAAAAATTGCAGAATTTCCCTTATTTTAGGGTATAATTGCAGAAATTTTACTTATTTCAGAGAAAAAAAGCAAAAATTTTTCTTATTTTGGGGCAAAAAGGCAGAAATTCCCATTATTTTGGGGCAAAAAAACAGAAATTCACCTTATTTGGGGGTAAAATTGCAGAAATTTCACATATTTCAGGGCAAAGAGGCAGAAATTTTCCTTATTCTGGGGCAAAATTGCAGAAATTTCTCTTATTTCAGGGTAATAAGTCAGAAATTCCGCCTATTTGGGGGCAAAAAAGACAGAAATTCCCTTTGTTTTGGGGGAAAATGACAGAAATTCCACTTATCTAGAGGCAAAAAGGCAGAAATTCCCTTTATTTTGGAGCAAAAATGAAGAAATTTCCCTTTTTATGGCAAAAAGGTATGCATTCCCATTATTTTCAGGAAAAAAGGCAGAAATTACCCGTATTTTGGAGCAAAATTGAAGAAATTCCCCTAATTTTGGGGCAAAAGGCAGAAATTCCTTTTATTTTGCGGCAAAAATCAGAAATTCCCCTTATTTTGTGGCAAAATTCTAGAAATTTCCTTTTTGGGGGGCAGAATTGCAAGAATTTACCTTATTTTTGGGCAAAATTGCAGAAATTTCCCTTATTTGGGGCAAAATTGCAGAAATTTCACTTATTTTCAGGTAAAAAGAATGAAATTTTTTTTATTTTGGGGCAAAAAGGGAAAAATTCCCTTTATTTTGGGGCAAAATTGCAGACATTTTTCTTATTATGGGGAAAAATTGCAGAAATTTCCCTTATTTCAGGGCAAAATTGCAGAAATTTCACTTATTTCAGAGAAAAAAAGCAAAATTTTTTTTTATTTTGGGGCAAAAAGGCAGAAATTCTCATTATTTTATTGCAAAAAGGTAGAAATTCACCTTATTTTGGGACAAAATTGCAGAAATTTCTTTTATTTTGGGGCAAAATTGCAGAAATTTCACTTATTTCAGGGTAATGAGTCAGAAATTCCTTTTATTTTGGGGCACAAAAGGGAGAAATTCCCTTTCTTTTTTGGAAAGAAGACAGAAATTCCAGTTATTTAGAGGCAAAAAGCAGAAATTCTCCTTATTTTGGAACAATAATGAAAAAATTTCCCTTTATTGTGGCAAAAATATACATTTTCCTTACTTTCGGTATAAAAAGCAGAAATTCCCTGTATTTTGAAGCAAAATTGCAGAAATTCTCATAATTTTCGGGCAAAAAGGCAGAAATTCTACTTATTTTGGGGCAAAAAGACAGAAAATCTCCTTCTTTCGGGAGCAAATAGTCAGAAATTCTCAATATTTTGGGGCAAAATTGCAGAAATTTCCTTTACATTGGGGCAAAATTGCAGAAATTTCCATTATTATGGGAAAAAATTGCAGAAATTTCCCTTATTTTAGGGCAAAATTGCAGAAATTTTACTTATTTCAGAGAAAAAAAGCAAAAATTTTTCTTATTTTGGGGCAAAAAGGCAGAAATTCCCATTATTTTGGGGCAAAAAAACAGAAATTCACCTTATTTTGGGGTAAAATTGCAGAAATTTCACATATTTCAAGGCAAAAATGCAGAAATTTTCTTTATTCTGGGGCAAAATTGCAGAAATTTCACTTATTTCAGGGTAATAAGTCAGAAAATCCCCTTATTTTGGGGCAAAAAAGACAGAAATTCCCTTTGTTTTTGGGGGGAAAAGACAGAAATTCCACTTATTTAGAGGCAAAAAGGCAGAAATTCCCCTTATTTTGGAGCAAAAATGAAGAAATTTCCCTTTTTTATGGCAACAAGTTATTTATTCCCCTTATTTTCGGGCAAAAAAGAGAGAAATTCCATGTATTTTGGAGCAAAATTGCAGAAATTCCCCGAATTGTGGGGCAAAAAGGCAGAAATTTCCTATATGTTGGGGCAAAAAGACAAAAATTCTCCTAATTTTGGGGCAAAACTCAGAAATTCCAAATTTTTGTGCAAAATTCCAGAAATTTCCCTTATTTTGGGGCATAATTGCAGAAATTTCAATTATTTTGGGGCAAAATTGCAGAAATTTCACTTATTTCAGGGAAAAAAGGCAGAAATTTTAATTATTTTGGGTCAAAAAGACAGAAATTCCTAATATTTTGTGCCAAATTTCAGAAATTCCCCTTATTTTGAGGTAAAAATGCTGAAATTCCCCTTATTTGAGGGCAAAAAGGCAGAAATTTCCCTTACTTTGTGGCAAAATTGCAGAAATTTCACTTATTTCAGGGTATTGAGTCAGAAATTCCTTTTATTTTAAGGCAAAAAAGAGAGAAATTCCCTTTGATTTTTGGGAAAAGACAGAAATTCCACTTATTTAGAGGCAAAAAGACAGAAATTCCCCTTATTTTGGAGCAAAAATGAAGAAATTTCCCTTTTTTTGTGGCAAAAAATATACATTCCCCTTACTTTCGGGATAAAAAGCAGAAATTCCCCGTATTTTGAAGCAAAATTGCAGAAATTCTCATAATTTTCGGGCAAAAAGGCAGAAATTCTCCTTATTTTGGGGCAAAAAGACAGAAAATCTCCTTTTTTCGGGAGCAAACAGTCAGAAATTCTACTTATTTTGTGGCAAAATTGCAGAAATTTCCTTTACGTTGGGGCAAAATTGCAGAAATTTTACTTATTTCAGAGAAAAAAAGCAAAAATTTTTCTTATTTTGGGGCAAAAAGGCAGAAATTCTCATTATTTTGGGGCAAAAAAAGAAATTCACCTTATTTTAGGGTAAAATTGCAGAAATTTCACATATTTCAGGGCAAAAAGGCAGAAATTTACCTTATCCTGTGGCAAAATTGCAGAAATTTCACTTATTTCAGGGTAATAAGTCAGAAATTCCCTTTATTTTGGGGCAAAAAAGACAGAAATTCCCTTTGTTTTCAGGGAAAAAGACAGAAATTCCACTTATCTATAGGCACAAAGGCAGAAATTCCCCTTATTTTGGAGCAACAATGAAGAAATTTCACTTTTTATTGCAAAAAGGTATGCATTCCCATTATTTTCAGGCAAAAAGGCAGAAATTCCCCGTATTTTGGAGCAAAATTGAAGAAATTCCCCTAATTTTGGGGCAAAAGGCAGAAATTCCCTTTATTTTGGGGCAAAAATCAGAAATTCCCCTTATTTTGGGGCAAAATTCTAGAAATTTCTTTTTTTGGGGAGCAAAATTGCAGGAATTTACCTTATTTTGGGGCAAAATTGCAGAAATTACCCTTATTTGCGGCAAAATTGGAGAAATTTCACTTATTTTCAGGTAAAAAGACTGAAATTTCCTTTATTTTGGGGCAAAAAGGGAGATATTCCCTTTATTTTTTGGCAAAATTGCAGACATTTTCCTTATTATGTGGAAAAATTGCAGAAATTTCCCTTATTTAGGGCAAAATTGCAGAAATTTCACTTATTTCAGAGAAAAAAAGAAAAATTTTTCTTATTTTGGGGCAAAAAGGCAGAAATTCTCATTATTTTGGGGCAAAAAGGCAGAAATTCACCTTATTTTGGGGTAAAATTGCAGAAATTTCACATATTTCAGGGCAAAAAGGCAGAAATTTCCCTTATCCTGGGGCAAAATTGCAGAAATTTCACTTATTTTAGGGTAATAAGTCAGAAAATCCCCTTATTTTGGGGCAAAAAAGACAGAAATTCCCTTTGTTTTGGGGGAAAAAGACAGAAATTCCACTTATATAGAGGCAAAAATGCAGAAATTCTCCTTATTTAGGGGCAAAAAGACAGAAAATCTCCTTTTTTCGGGAGCAAACAGTCAGAAATTCTACTTATTTTGGGGCAAAATTGCAGAAATTTCCTTTACATTGGGGCAAAATTGCAGAAATTTCCATTTTAAGGGAAAAAATTGCAGAATTTCCCTTATTTTAGGGTATAATTGCAGAAATTTTACTTATTTCAGAGAAAAAAAGCAAAAATTTTTCTTATTTTGGGGCAAAAAGGCAGAAATTCCCATTATTTTGGGGCAAAAAAACAGAAATTCACCTTATTTGGGGGTAAAATTGCAGAAATTTCACATATTTCAGGGCAAAGAGGCAGAAATTTTCCTTATTCTGGGGCAAAATTGCAGAAATTTCTCTTATTTCAGGGTAATAAGTCAGAAATTCCGCCTATTTTGGGGCAAAAAAGACAGAAATTCCCTTTGTTTTGGGGGAAAATGACAGAAATTCCACTTATCTAGAGGCAAAAAGGCAGAAATTCCCTTTATTTTGGAGCAAAAATGAAGAAATTTCCCTTTTTATGGCAAAAAGGTATGCATTCCCATTATTTTCAGGAAAAAAGGCAGAAATTACCCGTATTTTGGAGCAAAATTGAAGAAATTCCCCTAATTTTGGGGCAAAAGGCAGAAATTCCTTTTATTTTGCGGCAAAAATCAGAAATTCCCCTTATTTTGTGGCAAAATTCTAGAAATTTCCTTTTTGGGGGGCAGAATTGCAAGAATTTACCTTATTTTTGGGCAAAATTGCAGAAATTTCCCTTATTTGGGGCAAAATTGCAGAAATTTCACTTATTTTCAGGTAAAAAGAATGAAATTTTTTTTATTTTGGGGCAAAAAGGGAAAAATTCCCTTTATTTTGGGGCAAAATTGCAGACATTTTTCTTATTATGGGGAAAAATTGCAGAAATTTCCCTTATTTCAGGGCAAAATTGCAGAAATTTCACTTATTTCAGAGAAAAAAAGCAAAATTTTTTTTTATTTTGGGGCAAAAAGGCAGAAATTCTCATTATTTTATTGCAAAAAGGTAGAAATTCACCTTATTTTGGGACAAAATTGCAGAAATTTCTTTTATTTTGGGGCAAAATTGCAGAAATTTCACTTATTTCAGGGTAATGAGTCAGAAATTCCTTTTATTTTGGGGCACAAAAGGGAGAAATTCCCTTTCTTTTTTGGAAAGAAGACAGAAATTCCAGTTATTTAGAGGCAAAAAGCAGAAATTCTCCTTATTTTGGAACAATAATGAAAAAATTTCCCTTTATTGTGGCAAAAAATATACATTTTCCTTACTTTCGGTATAAAAAGCAGAAATTCCCTGTATTTTGAAGCAAAATTGCAGAAATTCTCATAATTTTCGGGCAAAAAGGCAGAAATTCTACTTATTTTGGGGCAAAAAGACAGAAAATCTCCTTCTTTCGGGAGCAAATAGTCAGAAATTCTCAATATTTTGGGGCAAAATTGCAGAAATTTCCTTTACATTGGGGCAAAATTGCAGAAATTTCCATTATTATGGGAAAAAATTGCAGAAATTTCCCTTATTTTAGGGCAAAATTGCAGAAATTTTACTTATTTCAGAGAAAAAAAGCAAAAATTTTTCTTATTTTGGGGCAAAAAGGCAGAAATTCCCATTATTTTGGGGCAAAAAAACAGAAATTCACCTTATTTTGGGGTAAAATTGCAGAAATTTCACATATTTCAAGGCAAAAATGCAGAAATTTTCTTTATTCTGGGGCAAAATTGCAGAAATTTCACTTATTTCAGGGTAATAAGTCAGAAAATCCCCTTATTTTGGGGCAAAAAAGACAGAAATTCCCTTTGTTTTTGGGGGAAAAAGACAGAAATTCCACTTATTTAGAGGCAAAAAGGCAGAAATTCCCCTTATTTTGGAGCAAAAATGAAGAAATTTCCCTTTTTTATGGCAACAAGTTATTTATTCCCCTTATTTTCGGGCAAAAAAGAGAGAAATTCCATGTATTTTGGAGCAAAATTGCAGAAATTCCCCGAATTGTGGGGCAAAAAGGCAGAAATTTCCTATATGTTGGGGCAAAAAGACAAAAATTCTCCTAATTTTGGGGCAAAACTCAGAAATTCCAAATTTTTGTGCAAAATTCCAGAAATTTCCCTTATTTTGGGGCATAATTGCAGAAATTTCAATTATTTTGGGGCAAAATTGCAGAAATTTCACTTATTTCAGGGAAAAAAGGCAGAAATTTTAATTATTTTGGGTCAAAAAGACAGAAATTCCTAATATTTTGTGCCAAATTTCAGAAATTCCCCTTATTTTGAGGTAAAAATGCTGAAATTCCCCTTATTTGAGGGCAAAAAGGCAGAAATTTCCCTTACTTTGTGGCAAAATTGCAGAAATTTCACTTATTTCAGGGTATTGAGTCAGAAATTCCTTTTATTTTAAGGCAAAAAAGAGAGAAATTCCCTTTCATTTTTGGGAAAAGACAGAAATTCCACTTATTTAGAGGCAAAAAGACAGAAATTCCCCTTATTTTGGAGCAAAAATGAAGAAATTTCCCTTTTTTGTGGCAAAAAATATACATTCCCCTTACTTTCGGGATAAAAAGCAGAAATTCCCCGTATTTTGAAGCAAAATTGCAGAAATTCTCATAATTTTCGGGCAAAAAGGCAGAAATTCTCCTTATTTTGGGGCAAAAAGACAGAAAATCTCCTTTTTTCGGGAGCAAACAGTCAGAAATTCTACTTATTTTGTGGCAAAATTGCAGAAATTTCCTTTACGTTGGGGCAAAATTGCAGAAATTTTACTTATTTCAGAGAAAAAAAGCAAAAATTTTTCTTATTTTGGGGCAAAAAGGCAGAAATTCTCATTATTTTGGGGCAAAAAAAGAAATTCACCTTATTTTAGGGTAAAATTGCAGAAATTTCACATATTTCAGGGCAAAAAGGCAGAAATTTACCTTATCCTGTGGCAAAATTGCAGAAATTTCACTTATTTCAGGGTAATAAGTCAGAAATTCCCTTTATTTTGGGGCAAAAAAGACAGAAATTCCCTTTGTTTTCAGGGAAAAAGACAGAAATTCCACTTATCTATAGGCACAAAGGCAGAAATTCCCCTTATTTTGGAGCAACAATGAAGAAATTTCACTTTTTATTGCAAAAAGGTATGCATTCCCATTATTTTCAGGCAAAAAGGCAGAAATTCCCCGTATTTTGGAGCAAAATTGAAGAAATTCCCCTAATTTTGGGGCAAAAGGCAGAAATTCCCTTTATTTTGGGGCAAAAATCAGAAATTCCCCTTATTTTGGGGCAAAATTCTAGAAATTTCTTTTTTTGGGGAGCAAAATTGCAGGAATTTACCTTATTTTGGGGCAAAATTGCAGAAATTACCCTTATTTGCGGCAAAATTGGAGAAATTTCACTTATTTTCAGGTAAAAAGACTGAAATTTCCTTTATTTTGGGGCAAAAAGGGAGATATTCCCTTTATTTTTTGGCAAAATTGCAGACATTTTCCTTATTATGTGGAAAAATTGCAGAAATTTCCCTTATTTAGGGCAAAATTGCAGAAATTTCACTTATTTCAGAGAAAAAAAGAAAAATTTTTCTTATTTTGGGGCAAAAAGGCAGAAATTCTCATTATTTTGGGGCAAAAAGGCAGAAATTCACCTTATTTTGGGGTAAAATTGCAGAAATTTCACATATTTCAGGGCAAAAAGGCAGAAATTTCCCTTATGCTGGGGCAAAATTGCAGAAATTTCACTTATTTTAGGGTAATAAGTCAGAAAATCCCCTTATTTTGGGGCAAAAAAGACAGAAATTCCCTTTGTTTTGGGGGAAAAAGACAGAAATTCCACTTATATAGAGGCAAAAATGCAGAAATTCTCCTTATTTAGGGGCAAAAAGACAGAAAATCTCCTTTTTTCGGGAGCAAACAGTCAGAAATTCTACTTATTTTGGGGCAAAATTGCAGAAATTTCCTTTACATTGGGGCAAAATTGCAGAAATTTCCATTTTAAGGGAAAAAATTGCAGAATTTCCCTTATTTTAGGGTATAATTGCAGAAATTTTACTTATTTCAGAGAAAAAAAGCAAAAATTTTTCTTATTTTGGGGCAAAAAGGCAGAAATTCCCATTATTTTGGGGCAAAAAAACAGAAATTCACCTTATTTGGGGGTAAAATTGCAGAAATTTCACATATTTCAGGGCAAAAAGGCAGAAATTTTCCTTATTCTGGGGCAAAATTGCAGAAATTTCTCTTATTTCAGGGTAATAAGTCAGAAATTCCGCCTATTTTGGGGCAAAAAAGACAGAAATTCCCTTTGTTTTGGGGGAAAATGACAGAAATTCCACTTATCTAGAGGCAAAAAGGCAGAAATTCCCTTTATTTTGGAGCAAAAATGAAGAAATTTCCCTTTTTATGGCAAAAAGGTATGCATTCCCATTATTTTCAGGAAAAAAGGCAGAAATTCCCCGTATTTTGGAGCAAAATTGAAGAAATTCCCCTAATTTTGGGGCAAAAGGCAGAAATTCCTTTTATTTTGGGGCAAAAATCAGAAATTCCCCTTATTTTGTGGCAAAATTCTAGAAATTTCCTTTTTGGGGGGCAGAATTGCAAGAATTTACCTTATTTTTGGGCAAAATTGCAGAAATTTCCCTTATTTGGGGCAAAATTGCAGAAATTTCACTTATTTTCAGGTAAAAAGAATGAAATTTTTTTTATTTTGGGACAAAAAGGGAAAAATTCCCTTTATTTTGGGGCAAAATTGCAGACATTTTTCTTATTATGGGGAAAAATTGCAGAAATTTCCCTTATTTTAGGGCCAAATTGCAGAAATTTCACTTATTTCAGAGAAAAAAAGCAAAAATTTTTTTTATTTTGGGGCAAAAAGGCAGAAATTCTCATTATTTTATTGCAAAAAGGTAGAAATTCACCTTATTTTGGGGTAAAATTGCAGAAATTTCACATATTTCAGGACAAAAAGAAGAAATTTCCCTTATTTTGGGGCAAAATTGCAGAAATTTCTTTTATTTTGGGGCAAAATTGCAGAAATTTCACTTATTTCAGGGTAATGAGTCAGAAATTCCTTTTATTTTGGGGCACAAAAGGGAGAAATTCCCTTTCTTTTTTGGAAAGAAGACAGAAATTCCAGTTATTTAGAGGCAAAAAGCAGAAATTCTCCTTATTTTGGAACAATAATGAAGAAATTTCCCTTTATTGTGGCAAAAAATATACATTTTCCTTACTTTCGGTATAAAAAGCAGAAATTCCCGGTATTTTGAAGCAAAATTGCAGAAATTCTCATAATTTTCGGGCAAAAAGGCAGAAATTCTACTTATTTTGGGGCAAAAAGACAGAAAATCTCCTGCTTTCGGGAGCAAATAGTCAGAAATTCTCAATATTTTGGGGCAAAATTGCAGAAATTTCCTCTACATTGGGGCAAAATTGCAGAAATTTCCATTATTATGGGAAAAAATTGCAGAAATTTCCCTTATTTTAGGGCAAAATTGCAGAAATTTTACTTATTTCAGAGAAAAAAAGCAAAAATTTTTCTTATTTTGGGGCAAAAAGGCAGAAATTCCCATTATTTTGGGGCAAAAAAACAGAAATTCACCTTATTTTGGGGTAAAATTGCAGAAATTTCACATATTTCAAGGTAAAAATGCAGAAATTTTCTTTATTCTGGGGCAAAATTGCAGAAATTTCACTTATTTCAGGGTAATAAGTCAGAAATTCCCCTTATTTTGGGGCAAAAAAGACAGAAATTCCCTTTGTTTTTGGGGGAAAAAGACAGAAATTCCACTTATTTAGAGGCAAAAAGGCAGAAATTCCCCTTATTTTGGAGCAAAAATGAAGAAATTTCCCTTTTTTGTGGCAAAAAATATACATTCCCCTTAGTTTCGGGATAAAAAGCAGAAATTCCTCGTATTTTGAAGCAAAATTGCAGAAATTCTCATAATTTTCGGGCAAAAAGGCAGAAATTCTCCTTATTTTGGGGCAAAAAGACAGAAAATCTCCTTTTTTCGGGAGCAAACAGTCAGAAATTCTACTTATTTTGGGGCAAAATTGCAGAAATTTCCTTTACATTGGGGCAAAATTGCAGAAATTTCCCTTATTAAGTGATAAAATTGCAGAAATTTCCCTTATTTTAGGGCAAAATTGCAGAAATTTTACTTATTTCAGAGAAAAAATGCAAAAATTTTTCTTATTTTGGGGCAAAAAGGCAGAACTTCCCATTAGTTTGGGGCAAAAAAACAGAAATTCACCTTATTTTGGGGTAAAATTACAGAAATTTCACATATTTCAGGGCAAAATGGCAGAAATTTCCCTTATTTTGGGGCAAAATTGCAGAAATTTCACTTATTTTAGGGTAATAAGTCAGAAAATCCCCTTATTTTGGGGCAAAAAAGACAGAAATTACATTTGTTTTGGGGGAAGAAGACAGAAATTCCACTTATTTAGAGGCAAAAAGGCAGAAATTCCCCTTATTTTGGAGCAAAAATGAAGAAATTTCTCTTTTTTATGGCAACAAGTTATGCATTCCCCTTATTTTCGGGCAAAAAGACAGAAATTTCCCTTATTTTGGAGCAAAATTGCAGAAATTCCCCTAATTTTGGGGCAAAAAGGCAGAAATTCCCTATATGTTGGGGCAAAAAGACAAAAATTCTCCTTATTTTGGGGCAAAATTCAGAAATTCTACTTATTTTGGTGCAAAATTCCAGAAATTTCTTTAATTTTGGGGCAAAATTGCCGAAATATCCTTTATTTTCGGGCAAAATTGCAGAAATTTCACTTATTATAGAGAAAAAAAGCAAAAATTTTTCTTTTTTTAGGGGAAAAAAAGCAGAAATTCCCATTATTTTGGGGCAAAAATCCAGAAATTCACTTTTTTTGGGGTAAAATTGCAGAAATTTCACATATTTCAGGGCAAAAAGGCAGAAATTTCCCTTATTTTTGGGCAAAATTGCAGAAATTTCACTTATTTTGGGGCAAAATTGCAGAAATTTCACTTATTTCAGGAAAAAAGGCAGAAATTTTCCTTATTTTGGGGCAAAAATGCAGAAATTCTTAATATTTTGTGGCAAAAATGCAGAAATTCCCCTTACTTTGAGGTAAAAAGGGTGAAATTTTCCTTATTTGGGGGCAAAAAGACAGAAATTTCCCTAATTTTGGGGCAAAAAGACAGAAATTCCCCTTATTTTGTGGCAAAAAGGCAGAAATTTCTTTTATTTTGGGGCAAAATTTCAGAAATATCACTTATTTTAGGGCATAATTCAAAAATTCCTTTTATTTTGGGGCAAAAAGACAAATATTCCATTTATTTTTGGGTAAATAGGGAGAAATTTCACTTATTTTGAGGTAAAAGGCAGAAATTCCTCTTATTTTGGGGCAAAAATGAAGAGATTTCCCTTTTTTGTTGCAAAAGGTATACATTCCCCTTACTTTCGTGATTAAAAGCAGAAATTCCCCATATTTTGAAGCAATATTGCAGAAATTCTCATTATTTTCAGGCAAAAAAGCAGAAATTCTCCTTATTTTGGGGCAAAAAGACAGAAAATCTCCTTTTTTTGAGAGCAAACAGTCAAAAATTCCCATTATTTTGGGTCAAAATTGCAGAAATTTTCTTTATATTGGGGCAAAATTGCAGAAATTTCCTTTATTTTGGGGCAAAAATGCAGAAATTTCATTTATTTCAGGGAAATAAGTCAGAAATTCCTTCTATTTAGGGCAAAAAAGACAGAAATTCCCTTTGTTTTGGGAGAAAAAGACAGAAATTCCATTTGTTTAGAGACAAAAAGGCAGAAATTCCCTTTATTTTGGAGCAAAAATGAAGAAATTTCCCTTTTTATGGCAAAAAGGTATGCATTCCATTATTTTTGGGCAAAAAGGCAGAAATTCCCCGTATTTTGGAGCAAAATTGCAGAAATTCCCCTAATTTTGGGGCAAAAGGCAGAAATTCCCTTTATTTTGGAGAAAAATCAGAAATTCCCCTTATTTTGGGGCAAAATTCAAGAAATTTCCTTTATTTTGGGGCAAAATTGCAGGAATTTACCTTTTTTGGGGCAAAATTGCAGAACTTTCATTTATTTTCAGGTAAAAAGGCTGAAATTTCCTTTATTTTGAGGCAAAAAGGGAGAAATTCCATTTATTTTGGGGCAAAATTGCAGACATTTCTCTTATTAGAGGAAAAATTGCAGAAATTTCTCTTATTTTACGGCAAAATTGAAGAAATTTCACTTATTTCAGAGAAAAAAAGCAAAAATTTTTTTATTTTGGGGCAAAAAAGCAGAAATTCCCATTATTTTGGGGGAAAAAGGCAGAAATTCACCTTATTTTGGGGTAAAATTGCAGAAATTTCACATATTTCAGGGCAAAAAGGCAGAAATATCCCTATTTTGGGGCAAAAAAGACAGAAATTCCCTGTGTTTGGGGGAAAAAGTCAGAAATTCCACTAATTTAGAGGCAAAAAGGCTGAAATTCCCCTTATTTTGGAGCAAAAATGAAAAAATTTCCCTTTTTTATGGCAAAAGGTTATGCATTCCACTGATTTTCGGGCAACAAGACAGAAATTCTTTGCATTTTGGAGCAAAATTGCAGAAATTCCCCTAATTGTTGGGCAACAATGCAGAAATTCCCTATATGTTGGGGCAAAAAGACAGAAATTCTCCTTCTTTTGGGGCAAAACTCAGAAATTCCACGTATTTTGGGGCAAAATTCCAGAAATTTCCCTTATTTTGGGGCAAAATTGCAGAAATTTCCCTTATTTTAGGGCAAAATTGCAGAAATTTCACTTATTTCAGGGAAAAAATGCAGAAATTTTCCTTATTTTGGGGAAAAATTAAGAAATTCTTAATAATTTTTGGCAAAAATGCAGAAATTCCCCTTATATTGAGGTAAAAAGGCTGAAATTTCACTTATTTTGAGGTAAAAAGGCTGAAATTCCGCTTATTCGGGGGCAAAAAGGAAGAAATTTCTCTTATTTTGGGGCAAAAAGACAGAAATTCCCCTTATTTTGTGGAAAAAAGGCAGAAATTTCTTTTATTTTGGGGCAAAATTGCAGAAATATCACTTATTTCAGGATATAATTCAAAAATTCCTTTTATTTTGTTGCAAAAAAAACAGAAATTCCATTTATTTTTGGGTAAAAAAGGAGAAATTTCACTTATTTTGAGGTAAAAAGGCAGAAATTCCTCTTATTTTGGGGCAAAAATTAAGAAATTTCCCTTTTTGTGGAAAAAGGTATACACTCCCCTTACTTTCGGGATAAAAAGTAGAAATTCCCCGTATTTTGAAGCATAATTGCAGAAATTCTTATAATTTTCGGGCAAAAAAGCAGAAATTCTCCTTATTTTGGAGCAAAAATACAGAAAATCTCTTTTTTTCGGGAGCAAACAGTCAGAAATTCCCCTTATTTTGGGGCAAAATTGCAGAAATTTCTTTTACATTCGGGCAAATTTGCAGAAATTTCCTTTATTTTGGGGCAAAATTGCAGAAATTCTCCTAATTGTTGGGCAAAAAGGCAGAAATTCCCTATAGTTGGGGCAAAAAGACAGAAATTCTTCTTATTTTGGGGCAAAACTCAGAAATTCCACGTATTTTGGGGCAAAATTCCAGAAATTTCCCTTATTTTGGGGCAAAATTGCAGAAATTTTCCTTATTTTAGGGCAAAATTGCAGAAATTTCACTTATTTCAGAGAAAAAAAGCAAAAATTTTTCCTATTTTGGGGCTAAAATGCAGATATTTTACTTATTTTGGGGCAAAAAGGCAGAAATTCACCTTATTTTAGGGTAAAATTGCAGCAATTTCACATATTTCAGGGCAAAATTCCAGAAATTTCCCTTATTTTGGGGCAAAATTGCAGAAATTTTCCTTATTTTAGGGCAAAATTGCAGAAATTTCACTTATTTCAGAGAAAAAAAGCAAAAATTTTTCCTATTTTGGGGCTAAAATGCAGATATTTTACTTATTTTGGGGCAAAAAGGCAGAAATTCACCTTATTTTAGGGTAAAATTGCAGCAATTTCACATATTTCAGGGCAAAAAGGCAGAAATTTCCCTCATTTTGGGGCAAAATTGCAAAAATTTCACTTATTTTGGGGCAAAATTGCAGAAATTTCACTTATTTCAGGGAAAAAGGGCAGAAAATTTCCTTATTTTGGAGAAAAAATTAAGAAATTCTTAAAATTTTGTGGCAAAAATGCAGAATTTTTTTTTTATTTTGAGGTAAAAATGCTGAAATTCCCCTTATTTTGAGGTAAAAATGCTGAAATTCCCCTTAATTGGGTGCAAAAAGGCAGAAATTTCTCTTATTTTGGGGCAAAAAGACAGAAATTCACCTTATTTTGGAGTAAAATTGCAGAAATTTCACATATTTCAGGGCAAAAAGGCAGAAATTTCCCTTATTTTGGGGCAAAATTGAAGAAATTTCACTTATTTTAGGGTAATAAGTCAGAAAATCCCCTTATTTTGGGGCAAAAAGGACAGAAATTCCCTTTGTTTTGGGGGAAATAAACAGAAATTCCACTTATTTAGAGGCAAAAAGGCAGAAATTCCCCTTATTTTGGAGCAAAAATGAAGAAATTTCTCTTTTTTATGGCAACAAGTTATGCATTCCCCTTATTTTCGGGCAAAAAGACAGAAATTTCCCGTATTTTGGAGCAAAATTGCAGAAATTCCCCTAATTGTGGGGCAAAAAGGCAGAAATTCCCTATATGTTGGGGCAAAAAGACAAAAATTCTCCTTATTTTGGGGCAAAACTCAGAAATTCCACTTATTTTGTTGCAAAATTGCAGAAATTTTTCTTATTAAGGGAAAAAACTGCAGAATTTCCCTTATTTTAGGGTATAATTGCAGAAATTTTACTTATTTCAGAGAAAAAAAGCAAAAATTTTTCTTATTTTGGGGCAAAAAGGCAGAAATCCCCATTATTTTGGGGAAAAAAACAGAAATTCAACTTATTTTGGGGTAAAATTGCAGAAATTTCACATATTTCAGGGCAAAAAGACAGAAATTTACCTTATCCTGTGGCAAAATTGCAGAAATTTCACTTATTTCTGGGTAATAAGTCAGAAATTCCCCTTATTTTGGGGAAAAAAAGACAGAAATTCCCTTTGTTTTCGGAGAAAAAGACAGAAATTCCACTTATCTAGAGGCAAAAATGCAGAAATTCCCCTTATTTTGGAGCAACAATGAAGAAATTTCCCTTTTTATTGCAAAAAGGTATGCATTCCCATTATTTTCAGGCAAAAAGGCAGAAATTCCCTGTATTAGGAGCAAAATTGAAGAAATTCCCCTAATTTTGGGGCAAAAGGCAGAAATTCCCTTTATTTTGGGGCAAAATTCTAGAAATTTCTTTTTTGGGGGGCAAAATTGCAGGAATTTACCTTATTGTGGGGCAAAATTGCAGAAATTTCACTTATTTCAGAGAAAAAAAGCAAAAATTTTTCTTATTTTGGGGCAAAAAGGCAGAAATTCCCATTAATTTGGGGCAAAAAGGCAGAAATTCACCTTATTTTGGGGTAAAATTGCAGAAATTTCACATATTTCAGGGTAAAAAGGCAGAAATTTCCCTTATCCTGGGGCAAAATTGCAGAAATTTCACTTATTTTAGGGTAATAAGTCAGAAAATCCCCTTATTTTGGGGCAAAAAAGACAGAAATTCCTTTTGTTTTGGGGGAAAAAGACAGAAATTCCACTTATTTAGAGGCAAAAACGCAGAAATTCTCCTTATTTTGGAGCAAAAATGAAGAAATTTCCCTTTTTTATGGCAACAAGTTATGCATTCCACTTATTTTCAGGCAAAAAGACAGAAATTTCCTGTATTTTGGAGCAAAATTGCAGAAATTCCTCTTATTGTGGGGCAAAAAGGCAGAAATTCCCTATATGTTGGGGCAAAAAGACAAAAATTCTCCTTTTTTTGGGGGCAAAACTCAGAAATTCCACTTTGTTTGGTGCGAAATTCCAGAAATTTCCCTTATTTTGGGGCAAAATTGCAGAAATTTCACTTATTTTGGGGCAAAATTGCAGAAATTTCACTTATTTCAGGGAAAAAAGGTAGAAATTTTACTTATTTTGGAACAAAAATGCAGAAATTCCTAATATTTTGTGCCAAAATTCAGAAATTCTCTTTATTTTGAGGTAAAAATGCTGAAATTCCCCTTATTTGGGGGCAAAAAGGCAGAAATTTCCCTTATTTTGGGGCAAAATTGCAGAAATTTCACTTATTTCAGGGTAATGAGTCAGAAATTCCTTTTATTTTGAGGCAAAAAGAGAGAAATTCCCTTTGATTTTTTGGAAAAAGTCAGAAATTCCACTTATTTAGAGGCAAAAAGGCAGAAATTCCCCTTATTTTGGAGCAAAAATGAAGAAATTTCCCTTTTTTGTGGCAAAAAATATACATTCCCCTTACTTTCGGGATAAAAAGCAGAAATTCCCCGTATTTTGAAGCAAAATAGCAGAAATTCTTCCAATTTTTGGGCAAAAAGGCAGAAATTCTCCTTATTCTGGGGCAAAAATACAGAAAATCTCCTTTTTTCGGGAGCAAACAGTAAGAAATTCTCCTTATTTTGGGGCAAAATTGAAGAAATTTCATTTACATTGGGGCAAAATTACAGAAATTTCCCTTATTAAGGGAAAAAATTGCAGAAATTTCCCTTATTTTAGGGCAAAATTGCAGAAATTTTACTTATATCAGAGAAAAAAAGCAAAAATTTTTCTTATTTTGGGGCAAAAAGGCAGAAATTCCCATTATTTTGGGGCAAAAAAACAGAAATTCACTTTATTTTGGGTAAAATTGCAGAAATTTCAAATATTTCAGGGCAAAAAGGCAGAAATTTTCCTTATCCTGGGGCAAAATTGCAGAAATTTCTCTTATTTCAGGGTAATAAGTCAGAAATTCCCCTTATTTTGGGGCAAAAAATACAGAAATTCCCTTTGTTTTGGGGGAAAAAGACAGAAATTCCACTTATCTAGAGGCACAAAGGCAGAAATTCCCTTTATTTTGGAGCAAAAATGAAGAAATATCCCTTTTTATGGCAAAAAGGTATGCATTCCCATTATTTTCAGGAAAAAAGGCAGAAATTCCCCGTATTTTGGAGCAAAATTGAAGAAATTCCCCTAATTTTGGGGCAAAAGGCAGAAATTGCTTTTATTTTGGGGCAAAAATCAGAAATTCCCCTTATTTTGTGGCAAAATTCTAGAAATTTCTTTTTTGGGGGGCAAAATTGCAAGAATTTACCTTATTTTTGGGCAAAATTGCAGAAATTTCCCTTATTTTAGGGCAAAATTGCAGAAATTTCACTTATTTCAGAGAATAAAAGCAATTTTTTTTTTATTTTGGGCAAAAAGGCAGAAATTCTCATTATTTTGTTGCAAAAAGGTAGAAATTCACCTTATTTTGGGGTAAAATTGCAGAAATTTCACATATTTCAGGACAAAAAGCAGAAATTACCCTTATTTTGGGGCAAAATTGCAGAAATTTCTTTTATTTTGGGGCAAAATTGCAGAAATTTCACTTATTTCAAGGTAATGAGTCAGAAATTCCTTTTATTTTGGGGCAAAAAAGGGAGAAATTCCCTTTCTTTTTTGGAAAGAAGACAGAAATTCCAGTTATTTAGAGGCAAAAAGAAAAAATTCTCCTTATTTTGGAACAATAATGAAGAAATTTCCCTTTATTGTGGCAAAAAATATACATTCCCCTTACTTTCGGTATAAAAAGCAGAAATTCCTCGTATTTTGAAGCAAAATTGCAGAAATTCTCAAAATTTTCGGGCAAAAATGCAGAAATTCTACTTATTTTGGGGCAAAAAGACAGAAAATCTCCTTCTTTCGGGAGCAAATAGTCAGAAATTCTCCTTATTTTGGGGCAAAATTGCAGAAATTTCCTTTACATTGGGGCAAAATTGCAGAAATTTCCCTTATTAAGTGAAAAAATTGCAGAAATTTCCCTTATTTTAGGGCAAAATTGCAGAAATTTTACTTATTTCAGAGAAAAAAAGCAAAGATTTTTCTTATTTTGGGGCAAAAATGCAGAAATTCCCATTATTTTGGGGCAAAAAAACAGAAATTCACCTTATTTTGGGGTAAAATTGCAGAAATTTCACATATTTCAAGGCAAAAATGCAGAAATTTTCTTTATTCTGGGGCAAAATTGCAGAAATTTCACTTATTTCAGGGTAATAAGTCAGAAATTCCCCTTATTTTGGGGCAAAAAAGACAGAAATTCCCTTTGTTTTTGGGGGAAAAAGACAGAAATTCCACTTATTTAGAGGCAAAAAGGCAGAAATTCCCCTTATTTTGGAGCAAAAATGAAGAAATTTCCCTTTTTTATGTCAACAAGTTATGCATTCCCCTTATTTTCGGACAAAAAGAGAGAAATTCCATGTATTTTGGAGCAAAATTGCAGAAATTCCCCTAATTGAGGGGCAAAAAGGCAGAAATTTCCTATATGTTGGGGCAAAAAGACAAAAATTCTCCTAATTTTGGGGCAAAACTCAGAAATTCCAAATTTTTGTGCAAAATTCCAGAAATTGCCCTTATTTTGGGGCATAATTGCAGAAATTTCAATTATTTTGGGGCAAAATTGCAGAAATTTCAGTTATTTCAGGGAAAAAAGGCAGAAATTTTACTTATTTTCGGTCAAAAAGACAGAAATTCCTAATATTTTGTGCCAAAATTCAGAAATTCCCCTTATTTTTAGGTAAAAATGCTGAAATTCCCAATATTTGGGGGCAAAAAGGCAGAAATTTCCTTTATTTTGGGGCAAAATTGCAGAAATTTCACTTATTTCAGGGTATTGAGTCAGAAATTTTTTTTATTTGGGGCAAAAAAGAGAGAAATTCCGTTTGATTTTTGGGAAAAAGACAGAAATTCCACTTATTTAAAGGCAAAAAGACAGAAATTCCCCTTATTTTGGAGCAAAAATTAAGAAATTTCTCTTTTTTGTGGCAAAAAATATACATTCACCTTACTTTGGGAATAAAAAGCAGAAATTCCCCGTATTTTGAAGCAAAATTGCAGAAATTCCCATAATTTTCGGGCAAAAAGCAGAAATTCTCGTTATTTTGGTGCAAAAAGACAGAAAATCTCCTTTTTTCGGGAGCAAACAGTCAGAAATTCTACTTATTTTGTTGCAAAATTGCAGAAATTTCCTTTACATTGGGGCAAAATTGCAGAAATTTTACTTATTTCAGAAAAAAAAAGCAAAAATTTTTCTTATTTTGGGGCAAACAGGCAGAAATTCTTATTATTTTGGGGCAAAAAAAAGAAATTCACCTTATTTTGGGGTAAAATTGCAGAAATTTCACATATTTCAGGGAAAAAAGGGAGAAATTTACCTTATCCTGGGGCAAAATTGCAGAAATTTCACTTATTTCAGGGTAATAAGTCAGAAATTCCCCTTTATTTTGGGGCAAAAAAGACAGAAATTCCCTTTGTTTTCAGGGAAAAAGACAGAAATTCCACTTATCTAGAAGCACAAAGGCAGAAATTCCCCTTATTTTGGAGCAACAATGAAGAAATTTCCCTTTTTATAGCAAAAAGGTATGCATTCCCAATATTTTCAGGTAAAAAGGCAGAAATTCCCCGTATTTTGGAGCAAAATTGAAGAAATTCCCCTAATTTTGGGGCAAAAGGCAGAAATTCCTTTTATTTTGGGGCAAAAATCAGAAATTTTCCTTATTTTGGGGCAAAATTCTAGAAATTTCTTTTTTTTGGGGAGCAAAATTGCAGGAATTTACCTTATTTTGGGGCAAAATTGCAGAAATTTCCTATATTTGGGGCAAAATTGGAGAAATTTCACTTATTTTCAGGTAAAAAGACTGAAATTTCCTTTATTTTGGGGCAAAAAGGGAGATATTCCCTTTATTTTTTGGCAAAATTGCAGACATTTTCCTTATTATGTGGAAAAATTGCAGAAATTTCCCTTATTTAGGGCAAAATTGCAGAAATTTCACTTATTTCAGAGAAAAAAAGCAAAAATTTTTCTTATTTTGGGGCAAAAAGGCAGAAATTCTCATTATTTTGGGGCAAAAAGGCAGAAATTCACCTTATTTTGGGGTAAAATTGCAGAAATTTCACATATTTCAGGGCAAAAAGGCAGAAATTTCCCTTATTTTGGGGCAAAATTGCAGAAATTTCACTTATTTTAGGGTAATAAGTCAGAAAATCCCCTTATTTTGGGGCAAAAAAGACAGAAATTCCCTTTGTTTTGGGGGAAAAAGACAGAAATTCCACTTATTTAGAGGCAAAAAGGCAGAAATTCTCCTTATTGTGAAGCAAAAATGAAGAAATTTCCCTTTTTTTTGGCAACAAGTTATTTATTCCCCTTATTTTCGGGCAAAAAGACTGAAATTTCCCGTATTTTGGAGCAAAATTGCAGAAATTCCCCTAATTGTGGGGCAAAAAGGCAGAAATTCCCTATATGTTGGGGCAAAAAGACAAAAATTCTCCTTATTTTGGGGCAAAACTCAGAAATTCCACTTATTTTGGTGCAAAATTCCAGAAATTTCCCTTATTTTGGGGCAAAATTGCAGAAATTTCACTTATTTTTGGGCAAAATTGCAGAAATTTCACTTATTTCAGGGAAAAAAGGCAGAAATTTTACTTATTTTGGGGCAAAAATGCAGAAATTCCTAATATTTTGTGCCAAAATTCAGAAATTCCCTTTATTTTGAGGTTAAAATTCTGAAATTCTCATTATTTGGGGGCAAAAAGGCAGAAATTTCCCTTATCTTGGGGCAAAATGGCAGAAATTTCACTTATTTCAGAGTAATGAGTCAGAAATTCCTTTTATTTTGGGGCAAAAAAGAGAGAAATTCCCTTTGATTTTTGGGAAAAAGACAGAAATTCCACTTATTTAGAGGCAAAAAGGCAGAAATTCCCCTTATTTTGGAGCAAAAATGAAGAAATTTTCCTTTTTTGTGGCAAAAAATATACATTCCCCTTACTTTCGGGATAAAAAGCAGAAATTCCCCGTATTTTGAAGCAATATTGCAGAAATTCTCCTAATTTTCGTGCAAAAAGGCAGAAATTCTCCTTATTTTGAAGCAAAAAGACAGAAAATCTCCTTTTTTCGGGAGCAAACAGTCAGAAATTCTCCTTATTTTGGGGCAAAATTGCAGAAATTTCCTTTACATTGGGGCAAAATTGCAGAAATTTCCCTTATTAACGGAAAAAATAGCAGAAATTTCCTTTATTTTAGGGCAAAACTGCAGAAATTTTACTTATTTCAGAGAAAAAAAGCAAAAATTTTTCTTATTTTGGGGCAAAAAGGCAGAAATTCCCATTATTTTGGGGCAAAAAAACAGAAATTCACCTTATTTTGGGGTAAAGTTGCAGAAATTTCACATATTTCAGGGCAAAATACAGAAATTTTCCTTATTCTGGGGCAAAATTGCAGAAATTTCTCTTATTTGAGGGTAATAAGTCAGAAATTCCCTTTATTTTGGGGCAAAAAAGACAGAAATTCCCTTTGTTTTCGGGGAAAAAGACAGAAATTCCACTTATCTAGAGGCACAAAGGCAGAAATTCCCCTTAATTTGAAGCAACAATGAAGAAATTTCCTTTTTTATTGCAAAAAGGTATGCATTCCCATTATTTTCAGGCAAAAAGGCAGAAATTCCCCATATTTTGGAGCAAAATTGAAGAAATTCCCCTAATTTTGGGGCAAAAGGCAGAAATTCCCTTTATTTTGGGGCAAAAATCAAAAATTCCCCTTATTTTGGGGCAAAATTCTAGAAATTTCTTTTTTTGGGGGGCAAAATTGCAGGAATTTACCTTATTTTGGGGCAAAATTGCAGAAATTTCCCTTATTTGGGGCAAAATTGCAGAAATTTCACTTAATTTTAGGTAAAAAGACTGAAATTTCCTTTATTTTGGGGCAAAAAGGGAGATATTCCCTTTATTTTTTGGCAAAATTGCAGACATTTTCCTTATTATGGGGAAAAATTGCAGAAATTTCCCTTATTTAGGGCAAAATTGCAGAAATTTCACTTATTTCAGAGAAAAAGAGCAAAAAATTTTTCTTATTTTGGGGCAAAAAGCCAGAAATTCTCATTATTTTGGGGCAAAAAGGCAGAAATTCACCTTATTTTGGGGTAAAATTGCAGAAATTTTACATATTTCAGGACAAAAAGGCAGAAATTTCCCTTATTCTGGGGCAAAATTGCAGAAATTTCACTTATTTTAGGGTAATAAGTCAGAAAATCCCCTTATTTTGGGGCAAAAAAGACAGAAATTCCCTTTTTTTTTGGAGGAAAAAGACAGAAATTCCACTTATTTAGAGGCAAAAATGCAGAAATTCTCCTTATTTTGGAACAAAAATGAAGAAATTTCCCTTTTTTATGGCAACAAGTTATGCATTCCCCTTATTTTCGGGCAAAAAGACAGAAATTTCCCGTATTTTGGAGCAAAATTGCAGAAATTCTTCTAATTGTGGGGCAAAAAGGCAGAAATTCCCTATATATTGGGGCAAAAAGACAAAAATTCTCCCTATTTTGGGCCAAAACTCAGAAATTCCACTTATTTTGGTGCAAAATTCCAGAAATTTCCCTTATTTTGGGGCAAAATTGCAGAAATTTCACTTATTTTGGGGCAAAATTGCAGAAATTTCACTTATTTCAGGGAAAAAAGGCAGAAATTTTACTTATTTTGGGGCAAAAATGCAGAATTTCCTAATATTTTGTGCCAAAATTCAGAAATTCCCTTTATTTTGAGGTAAAAATTCTGAAATTCCCATTATTTGGGGGCAAAAAGGCAGAAATTTCCCTTATTTTGGGGCAAACTTGCAGAAATTTCACTTATTTCAGGGTAATGAGTCAGAAATTCCTTTTATTTTGGGGCAAAAAAGAGAGAAATTCCCTTTGATTTTTGGGAAAAAGACAGAAATTCCACTTATTTAGAGACAAAAGCAGAAATTCCCCTTATTTTGGAGCAAAAATGAAGAAATTTCCCTTTTTTGTGGCAAAAAATATACATTCCCCTTAGTTTCGGGATAAAAAGCAGAAATTCCTCGTATTTTGAAGCAAAATTGCAGAAATTCTCATAATTTTCGGGCAAAAAGGCAGAAATTCTCCTTATTTTGGGGCAAAAAGACAGAAAATCTCCTTTTTTCGGGAGCAAACAGTCAGAAATTCTCCTTATTTTGGGGCAAAATTGCAGAAATTTCCTTTACATTGGGGCAAAATTGCAGAAATTTCCCTTATTAAGTGAAAAAATTGCAGAAATTTCCCTTATTTTAGGGCAAAATTGCAGAAATTTTACTTATTTCAGAGAAAAAAAGCAAAAATTTTTCTTATTTTGGGGCAAAAAGGCAGAAATTCCCATTAGTTTGGGGCAAAAAAACAGAAATTCACCTTATTTTGGGGTAAAATTGCAGAAATTTCACATATTTCAGGGCAAAAAGGCAGAAATTTTCTTTATTCTGGGGCAAAATTGCAGAAATTTCACTTATTTCAGGGTAATAAGTCAGAAATTCCCCTTATTTTGGGGCAAAAAAGACATAAATTCCCTTTGTTTTGGGGAAAAAGACAAAATTCTACTTATCTCGAGGCAAAAAGGCAGAAATTCCCCTTATTTTGGAGCAAAAATGAAGAAATTTCCCTTTTTAATGGCAAAAAGGTATGCATTCCCATTATTTTCAGGCAAAAAGTCAGAAATTCCCCGTATTTTGGAGCAAAATTAAAGAAATTCCTCTAATTTTGGGGCAAAAGGCAGAAATTCCTCTTATTTTGGGGCAAAAATCAGAAATTCCCCTAATTTCCGGCAAAATTCTAGAAATTTCTTTTTTTGGGGGGCAAAATTGCAGGAATTTACCTTATTTTTGGGCAAAATTGCAGAAATTTCTCTTATTTGGGGCAAAATTGCAGAAATTTCACATATTTTCAGGTAAAAAGACTGAAATTTCCTTTATTTTGGGGCAAAAAGGGAGAAATTCCCTTTATTTTGGGGTAAAATTGCAGACATTTTCCTTATTATGGGAAAAAATTGCAGAAATTTCTTTTATTTTAGGGCAAAATTGCAGAAATTTCAATTATTTCAGAGAAAAAAAGCAAAAATTTTTTTTATTTTGGGGCAAAAAGGCAGAAATTCTCATTATTTTGTGGCAAAACGGCAGAAATTCACCTTATTTTGTAGTAAAATTGCAGAAATTTTACATATTTCAGGGCAAAAAGGCAGAAAATTCCCTTATTTTGGGGCAAAATTGCAGAAATTTCACTTATTTTAGGGTAATAAGTCAGAAAATCCCCTTATTTTGGGGCAAAAAAGACAGAAATTCCCTTTGTTTTGGGGGAAAAAAACAGAAATTCCACTTATTTAGAGGCAAAAAGGCAGAAATTCTCCTTATTTTGGAGCAAAAATGAAGAAATTTCCCTTTTTTTTTGGCAACAAGTTATTTATTCCCCTTATTTTCGGGCAAAAAGACTGAAATTTCCCGTATTTTGGAGCAAAATTGCAGAAATTCCCCTAATTGTGGGGCAAAAAGGCAGAAATTCCCTATATGTTGGGGCAAAAAGACAAAAATTCTCCTTATTTTGGGGCAAAACTCAGAAATTCCACTTATTTTGGTGCAAAATTCCAGAAATTTCCCTTATTTTGGGGCAAAATTGCAGAAATTGCACTTATTTTGGGGCAAAATTGCAGAAATTTCACTTATTTCAGGGAAAAAAGGCAGAAATTTTACTTATTTTGGGGCAAAAATGCAGAATTTCCTAATATTTTGTGCCAAAATTCAGAAATTCCCTTTATTTTGAGGTTAAAATTCTGAAATTCTCATTATTTGGGGGCAAAAAGGCAGAAATTTCCCTTATCTTGGGGCAAAATGGGAGAAATTTCACTTATTTCTGAGTAATGAGTCCGAAATTCCTTTTATTTTGGGGCAAAAAAGAGAGAAATTCCCTTTGATTTTTGGGAAAAAGACAGAAATTCCACTTATTTAGAGGCAAAAAGGCAGAAATTCCCCTTATTTTGGAGCAAAAATGAAGAAATTTCCCTTTTTTGTGGCAAAAAATATACATTCCCCTTACTTTCGGGATAAAAAGCAGAAATTCCCCGTATTTTGAAGCAATATTGCAGAAATTCTCCTAATTTTCGTGCAAAAAGGCAGAAATTCTCCTTATTTTGAAGCAAAAAGACAGAAAATCTCCTTTTTTCGGGAGCAAACAGTCAGAAATTCTCCTTATTTTGGGGCAAAATTGCAGAAATTTCCTTTACATTGGGGCAAAATTGCAGAAATTTCCCTTATTAACAGAAAAAATAGCAGAAATTTCCTTTATTTTAGGGCAAAATTGCAGAAATTTTACTTATTTCAGAGAAAAAAAGCAAAAATTTTTCTTATTTTGGGGCAAATAGGCAGAAATTCCCATTATTTTGGGGCAAAAAAACAGAAATTCACCTTATTTTGGGGTAAAGTTGCAGAAATTTCACATATTTCAGGGCAAAATACAGAAATTTTCCTTATTCTGGGGCAAAATTGCAGAAATTTCTCTTATTTCAGGGTAATAAGTCAGAAATTCCCTTTATTTTGGGGCAAAAAAGACAGAAATTCCCTTTGTTTTGGGGGAAAAAGACAGAAATTCCACTTATTTAGAGGCAAAAAGGCAGAAATTCCCCTTATTTTGGAGCAAGAATGAAGAAATTTCTCTTTTTTATGGCAACAAGTTATGCATTCCCCTTATTTTCGGGCAAAAAGACAGAAATTTCCCATATTTTGGAGCAAAATTTCAGAAATTCCCCTAATTGTGGGGCAAAAAGGCAGAAATTCCCTATATGTTGTGGCAAAAAGACAAAAATTCTCCTTATTTTGGGGCAAAACTCAGAAATTCCACTTATTTTGGTGCAAAATTCCAGAAATTTCTCTAATTTTGGGGCAAAATTACCGAAATATCCTTTATTTTCGGGCAAAATTGCAGAAATTTCACTTATTATAGAGAAAAAAAGCAAAAATTTTTCTTTTTTTAGGGGAAAAAAAGCAGAAATTCCCATTATTTTGGGGCAAAAATCCAGAAATTCACTTTTTTTGGGGTAAAATTGCAGAAATTTCACATATTTCAGGGCAAAAAGGCAGAAATTTCCCTTATTTTCGGGCAAAATTGCAGAAATTTCACTTATTTTGGGGCAAAATTGCAGAAATTTCACTTATTTCAGGAAAAAAGGCAGAAATTTTCTTTATTTTGGGGCAAAAATGCAGAAATTCTTAATATTTTGTGGCAAAAATGCAGAAATTCCCCTTACTTTGAGGTAAAAAGGGTGAAATTTTCCTTATTTGGGGGCAAAAAGGCAGAAATTTCCCTAATTTTGGGGCAAAAAGACAGAAATTCCCCTTATTCTGTGGCAAAAAGGCAGAAATTTCTTTTATTTTGGGGCAAAATTTCAGAAATAACACTTATTTTAGGGCATAATTCAAAATTTTTTTTTATTTTGGGGCAAAAAGACAAATATTCCATTTATTTTTGGGTAAAAAGGCAGAAATTTCACTTATTTTGAGGTAAAAGGCAGAAATTCCTATTATTTTGGGGCAAAAATGAAGAGATTTCCCTTTTTCGTTGCAAAAGGTATACATTCCCCTTACTTTCGTGATTAAAAGCAGAAATTCCTCGTATTTTGAAGCAATATTGCAGAAATTCTCATTATTTTCAGGCAAAAAAGCAGAAATTCTCCTTATTTTGGGGCAAAAAGACAGAAAATCTTCTTTTTTTGAGAGCAAACAGTCAAAAATTCCCATTATTTTGGGTCAAAATTGCAGAAATTTCCTTTACATTGGGGCAAAATTGCAGAAATTTCCTTTATTTTGGGGCAAAAATGCAGAAATGTCATTTATTTCAGGGTAATAAGTCAGAAATTCCTTCTATTTGAGGCAAAAAAGACAGAAATTCCCTTTGTTTTGGGAGAAAAAGACAGAAATTCCACTTATTTAGAGGCAAAAAGGCAGAAATTCCTTTATTTTGGAGCAAAAATGAAGAAATTTCCCTTTTTATGGCAAAAAGGTATGCATTCCATTTTTTTGGGCAAAAAGGCAGAAATTCCCCGTATTATGGAGCAAAATTGCAGAAATTCCCCTAATTTTGGGGCAAAAGGCAGAAATTCCCTTTATTTTGGAGAAAAATCAGAAATTCCCCTTATTTTGGGGCAAAATTCAAGAAATTTCCTTTATTTTGGGGCAAAATTGCAGGAATTTACCTTTTTTGGGGCAAAATTGCAGAAATTTCACTTATTTTCAGGTAAAAAGGCTGAAATTTCCTTTATTTTGAGGCAAAAAGGGAGAAATTCCATTTATTTTGGGGCAAAATTGCAGACATTTCCTTTATTATAGGAAAAATTGCAGAAATTTCTCCTATTTTAGGGCAAAATTGCAGAAATTTCACTTATTTCAGAGAAAAAAAGCAAAAATTTTTTTTATTTTGGGGCAAAAAAGCAGAAATTCCCATTATTTTGGGGGAAAAAGGCAGAAATTCACCTTATTTTGGGGTAAAATTGCAGAAATTTCACATATTTCAGGGCAAAAAGGCAGAAATTTCCCTATTTTGGGGCAAAAAAGACAGAAATTCCCTGTGTTTGGGGTAAAAAGTCAGAAATTCCACTAATTTAGAGGCAAAAAGGCTGAAATTCCCCTTATTTTGGAGCAAAAATGAAAAAATTTCCCTTTTTTATGGCAAAAAGTTATGCATTCCACTGATTTTCGGGCAACAAGACAGAAATTCTTTGCATTTTGGAGCAAAATTGCAGAAATTCCCCTAATTGTGGGGCATCAAGGCAGAAATTCCCTATATGTTGGGGCAAAAATACAGAAATTCTCATTATGTTGGGGCAAAATTCAGAAATTCCACGTATTTTGGGGCAAAATTCCAGAAATTTCCCTTATTTTGGGGAAAAATTGCAGAAATTTCCCTTATTTTAGGGCAAAATTGCAGAAATTTCACTTATTTCAGGGAAAAAAGGCAGAAATTTTCCTTATTTTGGGGAAAAATTAAGAAATTCTTAATATTTTGTGGCAAAAATGCAGAAATTCCCCTTATTTTGAGGTAAAAAGGCTGAAATTCCCCTTATTTTGAAGTAAAAAGGCTGAAATTCCCTTTATTCGGGGGCAAAAAGGAATAAATTTCTCTTATTTGGGGGCAAAAAGACAGAAATTCCCCTTATTTTGTGGCAAAAAGGCAGAAATTTCTTTTATTTTGGGGCAAAATTGCAGAAATATCACTTATTTCAGTGTATAATTCAAAAATTCCTATTATTTTGTTGCAAAAAGACAGAAATTCCATTTATTTTTGTGTAAAAAAGGAGAAATTTCACTTATTTTGAGGTAAAAAGGCAGAAATTCCTCTTATTTTGGGGCAAAAATTAAGAAATTTCCCTTTTTTGTGGAAAAAGGTATACATTCCCCTTACTTTCGGGATAAAAAGTAGAAATTCCCCGGATTTTGAAGCATAATTGCAGAAATTCTTATAATTTTCGGGCAAAAAAGCAGAAATTCTCCTTATTTTGGAGCAAAAATACAGAAAATCTCCTTTTTTCGGGAGCAAACACTCAGAAATTCCCCTTATTTTGGGGCAAAATTGCAGAAATTTCTTTTACATTCGGGCAAATTTGCAGAAATTTCCCTTATTTTGGGGCAAAATTGCAGAAATTCTCCTAATTGTTGGGCAAAAAGGCAGAAATTCCCTATATGTTGGGGCAAAAAGACAGAAATTCTCCTTATTTTGGGGCAAAACTCAGAAATTCCACGTATTTTGGGGCAAAATTCCAGAAATTTCCCTTATTTTGGGGCAAAATTGCAGAAATTTTCCTTATTTTAGGGCAAAATTGCAGAAATTTCACTTATTTCAGAGAAAAAAAGCAAAAATTTTTTCTATTTTGGGGCTAAAATGCAGATATTTTACTTATTTTGGGGCAAAAAGGTAGAAATTCACCTTATTTTAGGGTAAAATTGCAGCAATTTCACATATTTCAGGGCAAAAAGGCAGAAATTTCCCTCATTTTGGGGCAAAATTGCAAAAATTTCACTTATTTTGGGGCAAAATTGCAGAAATTTCACTTATTTCAGGGAAAAAAGGCAGAAAATTTCCTTATTTTGGAGAAAAAATTAAGAAATTCTTAAAATTTTGTGGCAAAAATGCAGAATTTTTTTTTATTTTGAGGTAAAAATGCTGAAATTCCCCTTATTTTGAGGTAAAAATGCTGAAATTCCCCTTAATTGGGTGCAAAAAGGCAGAAATTTCTCTTATTTTGGGGCAAAAAGACAGAAATTCCCCTTATTTTGTAGCAAAAAGGCAAAAATTTCTTTTATTTTGGGGCAAAATTGCAGAAATATCACTTATTTCAGGGTATAATTCAAAAATTCCTTTTATTTTGTTGCAAAAAGACAGAAATTCCATTTATTTTTGGGTAAAAAAGGAGAAATTTCACTTATTTTGAGGTAAAAAGGCAGAAATTCCTCTTATTTTGGGGCAAAAATTAAGAAATTTTCCTTTTTTTAAAAAAAGGTATACATTCCCCTTACTTTTGGGATAAAAAGCAAAAATTCCCCATATTTTGAAGCATAATTGCAGAAATTCTCATAATTTTCTGGCAAAAAAGCAGAAATTCTCCTTATTTTGGAGCAAAAATAGAGAAAATCTTCTTTTTTCGGAAGCAGTCAGAAATTCCCCTTATTTTGGGGCAAAATTGCAGAAATTTCTTTTACATTGGGGCAAAATTGCAGAAATTTCCCTTATTTTGGGGCAAAATTGCAGAAATTCCCCTAATTGTTGGGCAAAAAGGCAGAAATTCCCTATATGTTGGGGCAAAAAGACAGAAATTCTCCTTATTTTGAGGCAAAACTCAGAAATTCCACGTATTTTGGGGCAAAATTCCAGAAATTTCCTTTATTTTGGGGCAAAATTGCAGAAATTTCTCTTATTTTAGGGCAAAATTGCAGAAATTTCACTTATTTCAGGGAAAAAAGGCAGAAATTTTCCTTATTTTGGGGAAAAATTAAGAAATTCTTAATATTTTGTGGCAAAAATGCAGAAATTCCCCTTATTTTGAGGTAAAAAGGCTGAAATTCCCCTTATTTTGAGGTAAAAAGGCTGAAATTCCTCTTATTTGGGGGCAAAAAGGCAGAAATTTTTTTTATTTTGGGGCAAAATTGCAGAAATATCACTTATTTCAGGGTATAATTCAAAAATTCCTTTTATTTTGTTGGAAAAAGACAGAAATTCCATTTATTTTTGGGTAAAAAAAGAGAAATTTCACTTATTTTGAGGTAAAAAGGCAGAAATTCCTCTTATTTTGGGGCAAAAATTAAGAAATTTCCCTTTTTTGTGGAAAAAGGTATACATTCTCATTACTTTCGGGATAAAAAGTAGAAATTCCCCGTATTTTGAAGCATAATTGCAGAAATTCTTATAATTTTCGGGCAAAAAAGCAGAAATTTTCCTTATTTTGGAGCAAAAATACAGAAAATCTCCTTTTTTCGGGAGCAAACAGTCAGAAATTCCCCTTATTTTGGGGCCAAATTGCAGAAATTTCTTTTACATTCGGGCAAATTTGCAGAAATTTCCCTTATTTTGGGGCAAAATTGCAGAAATTTTCCTAATTGTTGGGCAAAAAGGCAGGAATTCCCTATATGTTGGGGCAAAAAGACAGAAATTCTCCTTATTTTGGGGCAAAACTCAGAAATTCCACGTATTTTGGGGCAAAGTTCCAGAAATTTTCATATTTTGGGGCAAAATTGCAGAAATTTCCTTTATTTTGGGGCAAAATTGCAGAAATTTTACTTATTTCAGGGAAAAAAATCAAAAATTTTTCTTATTTTGGGGCAAAAAACAGAAATTTCCATTATTTTGGGGCAATAAGGCAGAAATTCACCTTATTTTGGGGTAAAATTGCAGAAATTTCACATATTTCAGGGCAAAAAGGCAGAAATTTCTCTTATTTTAGGGCAAAATTGCAGTAATTTCACTTATTTCAGAGAAAAAAAGCAAAAATTTTTTTATTTTGGGGCAAAAAGGCAGAAATTCCCATTATTTTGGGGGGAAAAAGCAGAAATTCACCTTCTTTTGGGGTAAAATTACAGAAATTTTACATATTTCAGGGCAAAATGGCAGAAATTTCTCTCATTTTGGGGCAAAATTGCAGATATTTCACTTATTTTAGGGTAATAAGTCAGAAATTCCCCTTATTTCGGGTTAAAAAAGACAGAAATTCCCTTTGTTTGGGGGAAAAAGACAGAAATTCCACTTATTTAGATGCAAAATGCTGAAATTCCCCTTATTTTGGAGCAAAAATAAAGAAATTTCCCTTTTTTATGGCAAAAGTTATGCATTCTACTTATTTTCAGGCAACAAGACAGAAATTCCTTGCATTTTGGAGCAAAATTGCAGAAATTCCCCTAATTGTGGCACAAAAAGACAGAAATTCCCTATATGTTGGGGAAAAAGACAGAAATTCTCCTTCTTTTGGGGCAAAACTCAGAAATTCCACGTATTTTGGGGCAAAATTCCAGAAATTTCCCTTATTTTGGGGCAAAATTGCAGAAATTTTCCTTATTTTAGGGCAAAATTGCAGAAATTTCACTTATTTCAGAGAATAAAAGCAACAATTTTTCCTATTTTGGGGCTAAAATGCAGAAATTCCACTTATTTTGGGGCAAAAAGGCAGAAATTCACCATATTTCAGGGTAAAATTGCAGCAATTTAATATATTTCAGGACAAAAAGGCAGAAATTTCCTTTATTTTGGGGCAAAATTGCAGAAATTTCACTTATTTTGGTGCAAAATTGCAGAAATTTCACTTATTTCAGAAAAAAAAGGCAGAAATTTTCCTTATTTTGGGGAAAAAATTAAGAAATTCTTAATATTTTGTGGCAAAAATGCAGAAATTTTCCTTATTTGAGGTAAAAATGCTGAAATTCCCCATATTTTGAGGTAAAAAGGCTGAAATTCCCCTTAATTGGGTGCAAAAATGCAGAAATTTCTCTTATTTTGGGGCAAAAAGACAGAAATTCCCCTTATTTTGTAGCAAAAAGGCAAAAATTTCTTTTATTTTGGGGCAAAATTGCAGAAATATCACTTATTTCAGGGTATAATTTAAAAATTCCTTTTATTTTGTTGCAAAAAGACAGAAATTCCATTTATTTTTGGGTAAAAAAGGAGAAATTTTACTTATTTTGAGGTAAAAAGGCAGAAATTCCTCTTATTTGGGGGCAAAAATTAAGAAATTTCCCTTTTTTTAAAAAAAGGTATATATTCCCCTTACTTTTGGGATAAAAAGCAAAAATTCCCTGTATTTTGAAGCATAATTGCAGAAATTCTCACAATTTTCGGGCAAAAAAGCAGAAATTCTCCTTATTTTGGAGCAAAAATACAGAAAATCTTCTTTTTTTTGGAAGCAAATAGTCAGAAATTCCCATTATTTTGGGGCAAAATTGCAGAAATTTCTTTTACATTGGGGCAAAATTGCAGAAATTTCCCTTATTTTGGGGCAAAATTGCAGAAATTCCCCTAATTGTTGGGCAAAAAGGCAGAAATTCCCTATATGTTGGGGCAAAAAGACAGAAATTCTCCTTCTTTTGGGGCAAAACTCAGATATTCCATGTATTTTGGGGCAAAATTCCAGAAATTTCCCTTATTTTGGAGCAAAATTGCAGAAATTTCCCTTATTTTAGAAAAAAATTGCAGAAATTTCACTTATTTCACGGAAAAAAAGGCAGAAATTTTCCTTATTTTGGGGAAAAAATTAAGAAATTCTTAATATTTTGTGGGAAAAATGCAGAAATTCCCCTTATTTTGAGGTAAAAAGGCTGAAATTCCCCTTATTTTGAGGTAAAAAGGCTGAAATTCCCCTTATTTGGGGGCAAAAAGGCAGAAATTTTTCTTATTTTGGGGCAAAAAGACAGAAATTCCCCTTATTTTGTGGCAAAAAGGCAGAAATTTCTTTTATTTTGGGGCAAAATTGCAGAAATATCACTTATTTCAGGGTATAATTCAAAAATTTCTTTTATTTTGTTGCAAAAAGACAGAAATTCCATTTAATTTTAGGTAAAAAAGGAGAAATTTCACTTATTTTGAGGTAAAAATGCAGAAATTCCTCTTATTTTGGGGCAAAAATTAAGAAATTTCCGTTTTTGTGTAAAAGGTATACATTCCCCTAACTTTCGGGATAAAAAGTAGAAATTCCCCGTATTTTGAAGCATAATTGCAGAAATTCTTATAATTTTCGGGCAAAAAAGCAGAAATTCTCCTTATTTTGGAGCAAAAATACAGTAAATCTCCTTTTTTCGGGAGCAAACCGTCAGAAATTCCCCTTATTTTGGGGCAAAATTGCAGAAATTTTACTTATTTCAGGGAAAAAAAGCAAAAATTTTTCTTATTTTGGGGCAAAAAAAACAGAAATTCCCATTATTTTGGGGCAATAAGGCAGAAATTCACCTTATTTTGTGGTAAAATTGCAGAAATGTCACATATTTCAGGGCAAAAAGGCAGAAATTTCTCTTATTTTAGGGCAAAATTGGAGTAATTTCATTTATTTCAGAGAAAAAAAGCAAAAATTTTTTTATTTTGGGGCAAAAAGGCAGAAATTCCCATTATTTTGGGGGAAAAAGGCAGAAATTCACCTTATTTTGGGGTAAAATTACAGAAATTTCACATATTTCAGGGCAAAATGGCAGAAATTTCCCTTATTTTGGGGCAAAATTGCAGATATTTCACTTATTTTAGGCTAATAAGTCAGAAATTCCCCTTATTTTGGGTTAAAAAAGACAGAAATTCCCTTTATTTGGGGGAAAAAGACAGAAATTCCACTTATTTAGACGCAAAAAGACTGAAATTCCCCTTATTTTGGAGCAAAAATAAAGAAATATCCCCTTTTTATGGCAAAAAGTTATGCATTCCACTTATTTTCGGGCAACAAGACAGAAATTCCTTGCATTTTGGAGCAAAATTGCAGAAATTCCCCTAAATGTGGGGCAAAAAGGCAGAAATTCCCTATATGTTGGGGCAAAAAGACAGAAATTCTCATTATGTTGGGGCAAAATTCAGAAATTCCACGTATTTTGGGGCAAAATTCCAGAAATTTCCCTTATTTTGGGGCAAAATTGCAGAAATTTTCCTTATTTTAGGGCAAATTTGCAGAAATTTCCCTCTTTTTGTGGCAAAATTGCAGAAATTCTCCTAATTGTTGGGCAAAAAGGCAGAAATTCCCTATATGTTGGGGCAAAAAGACAGAAATTCTCCTTATTTTGGGGCAAAACTCAGAAATTTACGTATTTTGGGGCAAAATTCCAGAAATTTCCCTTATTTTGGGGCAAAATTGCAGAAATTTCACTTATTTCAGAAAAAAAAAGCAAAAATTTTTCCTATTTTGGGTCTAAAATGCAGATATTTTACTTATTTTGGGGCAAAAAGGCAGAAATTCACCTTATTTTAGGGTAAAATTGCAGCAATTTCACATATTTCAGGGCAAAAAGGCAGAAATTTCTCTCATTTTGGGGCAAAATTGCAAAAATTTCACTTATTTTGGGGCAAAATTGCAGAAATTTCACTTATTTCAGGGAAAAAAGGCAGAAAATTTCCTTATTTTGGAGAAAAAATTAAGAAATTCTTAATATTTTGTGGCAAAAATGCAGAAATTACCCTTATTTTGAGGTAAAAAGGCTGAAATTCCCCTTATTTTGAGGTAAAAATGCTGAAATTCCCCTTAATTGGGTGCAAAAAGGCAGAAATTTCTCTTAATTTGGGGCAAAAAGACAGAAATTCCCCTTATTTTGTAGCAAAAAGGCAAAAATTTCTTTTATTTTGGGGCAAAATTGCAGAAATATCACTTATTTCAGGGTATAATTCAAAAATTCCTTTTATTTTGTTGCAAAAAGACAGAAATTCCATTTATTTTTGGGTAAAAAGGAGAAATTTCACTTATTTTGAGGTAAAAAGGCAGAAATTCCTCTTATTTTGGGGCAAAAATTAAGAAATTTCCCTTTTTTTAAAAAAAGGTATACATTCCCCTTACTTTTGGGATAAAAAGCAAAAATTCCCCATATTTTGAAGCATAATTGCAGAAATTCTCATAATTTTGGGACAAAAAAGCAGAAATTCTCCATATTTTGGAGCAAAAATAGAGAAAATCTTCTTTTTTCGGAAGCAGTCAGAAATTCCCCTTATTTTGGGACAAAATTGCAGAAATTTCTTTTACATTGGGGCAAAATTGCAGAAATTTCCCTTATTTTGGGGCAAAATTGCAGAAATTCCCCTAATTGTTGGGCAAAAAGGCAGAAATTCCCTATATGTTGGGGCAAAAAGACAGAAATTCTCCTTATTTTGAGGCAAAACTCAGAAATTCCACGTATTTTGGGGCAAAATTCCAGAAATTTCCCTTATTTTGGGGCAAAATTGCAGAAATTTCTGTTATTTTAGGGCAAAATTGCAGAAATTTCACTTATTTAAGGGAAAAAAGGCAGAAATTTTCCTTATTTTGGGGAAAAAATTAAGAAATTCTTAATATTTTGTGGCAAAAATGCAGAAATTACCCTTATTTTGAGGTAAAAAGGCTGAAATTCCCCTTATTTTGAGGTAAAAAGGCTGAAATTCCTCTTATTTGGGGGCAAAAAGGCAGAAATTTCTTTTATTTTGGGGCAAAATTGCAGAAATATCACTTATTTCAGGGTATAATTCAAAAATTCCTTTTATTTTGTTGGAAAAAGACAGAAATTCCATTTATTTTTGGGTAAAAAAAGAGAAATTTCACTTATTTTGAGGTAAAAAGGCAGAAATTCCTCTTATTTTGGTGCAAAAATTAAGAAATTTCCCTTTTTTTTGTGGAAAAAGGTATACATTCCCATTACTTTCGGGATAAAAAGTAGAAATTCCCCGTATTTTGAAGCATAATTGCAGAAATTCTTATAATTTTCGGGCAAACATTCAGAAATTCTCCTTATTTTGGAGCAAAAATACAAAAAATCTCCTTTTTTCGGGAGCAAACAGTCAGAAATTCCCCTTATTTTGGGGCAAAATTGCAGAAATTTCTTTTACATTTGGGCAAATTTGCAGAAATTTCCCTTATTTTGGGGCAAAATTGCAGAAATTTTCCTAATTGTTGGGCAAAAAGGCAGGAATTCCCTATATGTTGGGGCAAAAAGACAGAAATTCTCCTTATTTTGGGGCAAAACTCAGAAATTCCACGTATTTTGGGGCAAAGTTCCAGAAATTTTCCTTATTTTGGGGCAAAATTGCAGAAATTTCCTTTATTTTGGGGCAAAATTGCAGAAATTTTACTTATTTCAGGGAAAAAAAAATCAAAAATTTTTCTTATTTTGGGGCAAAAAAACAGAAATTTCCATTATTTTGGGGCAATAAGGCAGAAATTCACCTTATTTTGGGGTAAAATTGCAGAAATTTCACATATTTCAGGGCAAAAAGGCAGAAATTTCTCTTAATTTAGTGCAAAATTGCAGTAATTTCACTTATTTCAGAGAAAAAAAGCAAAAATTTTTTTTATTTTGGGGCAAAAAGGCAGAAATTCCCATTATTTTGGGGGAAAAAAGCAGAAATTCACCTTCTTTTGGGGTAAAATTACAGAAATTTCACATATTTCAGGGCAAAATGGCAGAAATTTCCCTTATTGTGGGGCAAAATTGCAGATATTTCACTTATTTTAGGGTAATAAGTCAGAAATTCCCCTTATTTTGGGTTAAAAAAGACAGAAATTCCCTTTGTTTGGGGGAAAAAGACAGAAATTCCACTTATTTAGAGGCAAAATGCTGAAATTCCCCTTATTTTGGAGCAAAAATAAAGAAATTTCCCTTTTTTATGGCAAAAGTTATGCATTCTACTTATTTTCAGGCAACAAGACAGAAATTCCTTGCATTTTGGAGCAAAATTGCAGAAATTCCCCTAATTGTGGCACAAAAAGACAGAAATTCCCTATATGTTGGGGAAAAAGACAGAAATTCTCCTTCTTTTGGGGCAAAACTCAGAAATTCCACGTATTTTGGGGCAAAATTCCAGAAATTTCCCTTATTTTGGGGCAAAATTGCAGAAATTTTCCTTATTTTAGGGAAAAATTGCAGAAATTTCACTTATTTCAGAGAAAAAAAGCAACAATTTTTCCTATTTTGGGGCTAAAATGCAGAAATTCCACTTATTTTGGGGCAAAAAGGCAGAAATTCACCTTATTTCAGGGTAAAATTGCAGCAATTTAATATATTTCAGGGCAAAAAGGCAGAAATTTCCCTCATTTTGGGGCAAAATTGCAGAAATTTCACTTATTTCAGGGAAAAAAGGCAGAAATTTTCCTTATTTTGGGGAAAAATTAAGAAATTCTTAATATTTTGTGGCAAAAATGCAGAAATTCCCCTTATTTTGAGGTAAAAAGGCTGAAATTCCCCTTATTTTGAAGTAAAAAGGCTGAAATTCCCTTTATTCGGGGGCAAAAAAGAATAAATTTCTCTTATTTGGGGGCAAAAAGACAGAAATTCCCCTTATTTTGTGGCAAAAAGGCAGAAATTTCTTTTATTTTGGGGCAAAATTGCAGAAATATCACTTATTTCAGTGTATAATTCAAAAATTCCTATTATTTTGTTGCAAAAAGACAGAAATTCCATTTATTTTTGTGTAAAAAAGGAGAAATTTCACTTATTTTGAGGTAAAAAGGCAGAAATTCCTCTTATTTTGGGGCAAAAATTAAGAAATTTCCCTTTTTTGTGGAAAAAGGTATACATTCCCCTTACTTTCGGGATAAAAAGTAGAAATTCCCCGGATTTTGAAGCATAATTGCAGAAATTCTTATAATTTTCGGGCAAAAAAGCAGAAATTCTCCTTATTTTGGAGCAAAAATACAGAAAATCTCCTTTTTTCGGGAGCAAACACTCAGAAATTCCCCTTATTTTGGGGCAAAATTGCAGAAATTTCTTTTACATTCGGGCAAATTTGCAGAAATTTCCCTTATTTTGGGGCAAAATTGCAGAAATTCTCCTAATTGTTGGGCAAAAAGGCAGAAATTCCCTATATGTTGGGGCAAAAAGACAGAAATTCTCCTTATTTTGGGGCAAAACTCAGAAATTCCACGTATTTTGGGGCAAAATTCCAGAAATTTCCCTTATTTTGGGGCAAAATTGCAGAAATTTTCCTTATTTTAGGGCAAAATTGCAGAAATTTCACTTATTTCAGAGAAAAAAAGCAAAAATTTTTTCTATTTTGGGGCTAAAATGCAGATATTTTACTTATTTTGGGGCAAAAAGGTAGAAATTCACCTTATTTTAGGGTAAAATTGCAGCAATTTCACATATTTCAGGGCAAAAAGGCAGAAATTTCCCTCATTTTGGGGCAAAATTGCAAAAATTTCACTTATTTTGGGGCAAAATTGCAGAAATTTCACTTATTTCAGGGAAAAAAGGCAGAAAATTTCCTTATTTTGGAGAAAAAATTAAGAAATTCTTAAAATTTTGTGGCAAAAATGCAGAATTTTTTTTTATTTTGAGGTAAAAATGCTGAAATTCCCCTTATTTTGAGGTAAAAATGCTGAAATTCCCCTTAATTGGGTGCAAAAAGGCAGAAATTTCTCTTATTTTGGGGCAAAAAGACAGAAATTCCCCTTATTTTGTAGCAAAAAGGCAAAAATTTCTTTTATTTTGGGGCAAAATTGCAGAAATATCACTTATTTCAGGGTATAATTCAAAAATTCCTTTTATTTTGTTGCAAAAAGACAGAAATTCCATTTATTTTTGGGTAAAAAAGGAGAAATTTCACTTATTTTGAGGTAAAAAGGCAGAAATTCCTCTTATTTTGGGGCAAAAATTAAGAAATTTTCCTTTTTTTAAAAAAAGGTATACATTCCCCTTACTTTTGGGATAAAAAGCAAAAATTCCCCATATTTTGAAGCATAATTGCAGAAATTCTCATAATTTTCTGGCAAAAAAGCAGAAATTCTCCTTATTTTGGAGCAAAAATAGAGAAAATCTTCTTTTTTCGGAAGCAGTCAGAAATTCCCCTTATTTTGGGGCAAAATTGCAGAAATTTCTTTTACATTGGGGCAAAATTGCAGAAATTTCCCTTATTTTGGGGCAAAATTGCAGAAATTCCCCTAATTGTTGGGCAAAAAGGCAGAAATTCCCTATATGTTGGGGCAAAAAGACAGAAATTCTCCTTATTTTGAGGCAAAACTCAGAAATTCCACGTATTTTGGGGCAAAATTCCAGAAATTTCCTTTATTTTGGGGCAAAATTGCAGAAATTTCTCTTATTTTAGGGCAAAATTGCAGAAATTTCACTTATTTCAGGGAAAAAAGGCAGAAATTTTCCTTATTTTGGGGAAAAATTAAGAAATTCTTAATATTTTGTGGCAAAAATGCAGAAATTCCCCTTATTTTGAGGTAAAAAGGCTGAAATTCCCCTTATTTTGAGGTAAAAAGGCTGAAATTCCTCTTATTTGGGGGCAAAAAGGCAGAAATTTTTTTTATTTTGGGGCAAAATTGCAGAAATATCACTTATTTCAGGGTATAATTCAAAAATTCCTTTTATTTTGTTGGAAAAAGACAGAAATTCCATTTATTTTTGGGTAAAAAAAGAGAAATTTCACTTATTTTGAGGTAAAAAGGCAGAAATTCCTCTTATTTTGGGGCAAAAATTAAGAAATTTCCCTTTTTTGTGGAAAAAGGTATACATTCTCATTACTTTCGGGATAAAAAGTAGAAATTCCCCGTATTTTGAAGCATAATTGCAGAAATTCTTATAATTTTCGGGCAAAAAAGCAGAAATTTTCCTTATTTTGGAGCAAAAATACAGAAAATCTCCTTTTTTCGGGAGCAAACAGTCAGAAATTCCCCTTATTTTGGGGCAAAATTGCAGAAATTTCTTTTACATTCGGGCAAATTTGCAGAAATTTCCCTTATTTTGGGGCAAAATTGCAGAAATTTTCCTAATTGTTGGGCAAAAAGGCAGGAATTCCCTATATGTTGGGGCAAAAAGACAGAAATTCTCCTTATTTTGGGGCAAAACTCAGAAATTCCACGTATTTTGGGGCAAAGTTCCAGAAATTTTCCTTATTTTGGGGCAAAATTGCAGAAATTTCCTTTATTTTGGGGCAAAATTGCAGAAATTTTACTTATTTCAGGGAAAAAAATCAAAAATTTTTCTTATTTTGGGGCAAAAAACAGAAATTTCCATTATTTTGGGGCAATAAGGCAGAAATTCACCTTATTTTGGGGTAAAATTGCAGAAATTTCACATATTTCAGGGCAAAAAGGCAGAAATTTCTCTTATTTTAGGGCAAAATTGCAGTAATTTCACTTATTTCAGAGAAAAAAAGCAAAAATTTTTTTATTTTGGGGCAAAAAGGCAGAAATTCCCATTATTTTGGGGGGAAAAAGCAGAAATTCACCTTCTTTTGGGGTAAAATTACAGAAATTTTACATATTTCAGGGCAAAATGGCAGAAATTTCTCTTATTTTGGGGCAAAATTGCAGATATTTCACTTATTTTAGGGTAATAAGTCAGAAATTCCCCTTATTTCGGGTTAAAAAAGACAGAAATTCCCTTTGTTTGGGGGAAAAAGACAGAAATTCCACTTATTTAGATGCAAAATGCTGAAATTCCCCTTATTTTGGAGCAAAAATAAAGAAATTTCCCTTTTTTATGGCAAAAGTTATGCATTCTACTTATTTTCAGGCAACAAGACAGAAATTCCTTGCATTTTGGAGCAAAATTGCAGAAATTCCCCTAATTGTGGCACAAAAAGACAGAAATTCCCTATATGTTGGGGAAAAAGACAGAAATTCTCCTTCTTTTGGGGCAAAACTCAGAAATTCCACGTATTTTGGGGCAAAATTCCAGAAATTTCCCTTATTTTGGGGCAAAATTGCAGAAATTTTCCTTATTTTAGGGCAAAATTGCAGAAATTTCACTTATTTCAGAGAATAAAAGCAACAATTTTTCCTATTTTGGGGCTAAAATGCAGAAATTCCACTTATTTTGGGGCAAAAAGGCAGAAATTCACCATATTTCAGGGTAAAATTGCAGCAATTTAATATATTTCAGGACAAAAAGGCAGAAATTTCCTTTATTTTGGGGCAAAATTGCAGAAATTTCACTTATTTTGGTGCAAAATTGCAGAAATTTCACTTATTTCAGAAAAAAAAGGCAGAAATTTTCCTTATTTTGGGGAAAAAATTAAGAAATTCTTAATATTTTGTGGCAAAAATGCAGAAATTTTCCTTATTTGAGGTAAAAATGCTGAAATTCCCCATATTTTGAGGTAAAAAGGCTGAAATTCCCCTTAATTGGGTGCAAAAATGCAGAAATTTCTCTTATTTTGGGGCAAAAAGACAGAAATTCCCCTTATTTTGTAGCAAAAAGGCAAAAATTTCTTTTATTTTGGGGCAAAATTGCAGAAATATCACTTATTTCAGGGTATAATTTAAAAATTCCTTTTATTTTGTTGCAAAAAGACAGAAATTCCATTTATTTTTGGGTAAAAAAGGAGAAATTTTACTTATTTTGAGGTAAAAAGGCAGAAATTCCTCTTATTTGGGGGCAAAAATTAAGAAATTTCCCTTTTTTTAAAAAAAGGTATATATTCCCCTTACTTTTGGGATAAAAAGCAAAAATTCCCTGTATTTTGAAGCATAATTGCAGAAATTCTCACAATTTTCGGGCAAAAAAGCAGAAATTCTCCTTATTTTGGAGCAAAAATACAGAAAATCTTCTTTTTTTTGGAAGCAAATAGTCAGAAATTCCCATTATTTTGGGGCAAAATTGCAGAAATTTCTTTTACATTGGGGCAAAATTGCAGAAATTTCCCTTATTTTGGGGCAAAATTGCAGAAATTCCCCTAATTGTTGGGCAAAAAGGCAGAAATTCCCTATATGTTGGGGCAAAAAGACAGAAATTCTCCTTCTTTTGGGGCAAAACTCAGATATTCCATGTATTTTGGGGCAAAATTCCAGAAATTTCCCTTATTTTGGAGCAAAATTGCAGAAATTTCCCTTATTTTAGAAAAAAATTGCAGAAATTTCACTTATTTCACGGAAAAAAAGGCAGAAATTTTCCTTATTTTGGGGAAAAAATTAAGAAATTCTTAATATTTTGTGGGAAAAATGCAGAAATTCCCCTTATTTTGAGGTAAAAAGGCTGAAATTCCCCTTATTTTGAGGTAAAAAGGCTGAAATTCCCCTTATTTGGGGGCAAAAAGGCAGAAATTTTTCTTATTTTGGGGCAAAAAGACAGAAATTCCCCTTATTTTGTGGCAAAAAGGCAGAAATTTCTTTTATTTTGGGGCAAAATTGCAGAAATATCACTTATTTCAGGGTATAATTCAAAAATTTCTTTTATTTTGTTGCAAAAAGACAGAAATTCCATTTAATTTTAGGTAAAAAAGGAGAAATTTCACTTATTTTGAGGTAAAAATGCAGAAATTCCTCTTATTTTGGGGCAAAAATTAAGAAATTTCCGTTTTTGTGTAAAAGGTATACATTCCCCTAACTTTCGGGATAAAAAGTAGAAATTCCCCGTATTTTGAAGCATAATTGCAGAAATTCTTATAATTTTCGGGCAAAAAAGCAGAAATTCTCCTTATTTTGGAGCAAAAACACAGTAAATCTCCTTTTTTCGGGAGCAAACCGTCAGAAATTCCCCTTATTTTGGGGCAAAATTGCAGAAATTTTACTTATTTCAGGGAAAAAAAGCAAAAATTTTTCTTATTTTGGGGCAAAAAAACCAGAAATTCCCATTATTTTGGGGCAATAAGGCAGAAATTCACCTTATTTTGTGGTAAAATTGCAGAAATGTCACATATTTCAGGGCAAAAAGGCAGAAATTTCTCTTATTTTAGGGCAAAATTGGAGTAATTTCATTTATTTCAGAGAAAAAAAGCAAAAATTTTTTTATTTTGGGGCAAAAAGGCAGAAATTCCCATTATTTTGGGGGAAAAAGGCAGAAATTCACCTTATTTTGGGGTAAAATTACAGAAATTTCACATATTTCAGGGCAAAATGGCAGAAATTTCCCTTATTTTGGGGCAAAATTGCAGATATTTCACTTATTTTAGGCTAATAAGTCAGAAATTCCCCTTATTTTGGGTTAAAAAAGACAGAAATTCCCTTTATTTGGGGGAAAAAGACAGAAATTCCACTTATTTAGACGCAAAAAGACTGAAATTCCCCTTATTTTGGAGCAAAAATAAAGAAATATCCCCTTTTTATGGCAAAAAGTTATGCATTCCACTTATTTTCGGGCAACAAGACAGAAATTCCTTGCATTTTGGAGCAAAATTGCAGAAATTCCCCTAAATGTGGGGCAAAAAGGCAGAAATTCCCTATATGTTGGGGCAAAAAGACAGAAATTCTCATTATGTTGGGGCAAAATTCAGAAATTCCACGTATTTTGGGGCAAAATTCCAGAAATTTCCCTTATTTTGGGGCAAAATTGCAGAAATTTTCCTTATTTTAGGGCAAATTTGCAGAAATTTCCCTCTTTTTGTGGCAAAATTGCAGAAATTCTCCTAATTGTTGGGCAAAAAGGCAGAAATTCCCTATATGTTGGGGCAAAAAGACAGAAATTCTCCTTATTTTGGGGCAAAACTCAGAAATTTACGTATTTTGGGGCAAAATTCCAGAAATTTCCCTTATTTTGGGGCAAAATTGCAGAAATTTCACTTATTTCAGAAAAAAAAAGCAAAAATTTTTCCTATTTTGGGTCTAAAATGCAGATATTTTACTTATTTTGGGGCAAAAAGGCAGAAATTCACCTTATTTTAGGGTAAAATTGCAGCAATTTCACATATTTCAGGGCAAAAAGGCAGAAATTTCTCTCATTTTGGGGCAAAATTGCAAAAATTTCACTTATTTTGGGGCAAAATTGCAGAAATTTCACTTATTTCAGGGAAAAAAGGCAGAAAATTTCCTTATTTTGGAGAAAAAATTAAGAAATTCTTAATATTTTGTGGCAAAAATGCAGAAATTACCCTTATTTTGAGGTAAAAAGGCTGAAATTCCCCTTATTTTGAGGTAAAAATGCTGAAATTCCCCTTAATTGGGTGCAAAAAGGCAGAAATTTCTCTTAATTTGGGGCAAAAAGACAGAAATTCCCCTTATTTTGTAGCAAAAAGGCAAAAATTTCTTTTATTTTGGGGCAAAATTGCAGAAATATCACTTATTTCAGGGTATAATTCAAAAATTCCTTTTATTTTGTTGCAAAAAGACAGAAATTCCATTTATTTTTGGGTAAAAAGGAGAAATTTCACTTATTTTGAGGTAAAAAGGCAGAAATTCCTCTTATTTTGGGGCAAAAATTAAGAAATTTCCCTTTTTTTAAAAAAAGGTATACATTCCCCTTACTTTTGGGATAAAAAGCAAAAATTCCCCATATTTTGAAGCATAATTGCAGAAATTCTCATAATTTTGGGACAAAAAAGCAGAAATTCTCCATATTTTGGAGCAAAAATAGAGAAAATCTTCTTTTTTCGGAAGCAGTCAGAAATTCCCCTTATTTTGGGACAAAATTGCAGAAATTTCTTTTACATTGGGGCAAAATTGCAGAAATTTCCCTTATTTTGGGGCAAAATTGCAGAAATTCCCCTAATTGTTGGGCAAAAAGGCAGAAATTCCCTATATGTTGGGGCAAAAAGACAGAAATTCTCCTTATTTTGAGGCAAAACTCAGAAATTCCACGTATTTTGGGGCAAAATTCCAGAAATTTCCCTTATTTTGGGGCAAAATTGCAGAAATTTCTGTTATTTTAGGGCAAAATTGCAGAAATTTCACTTATTTAAGGGAAAAAAGGCAGAAATTTTCCTTATTTTGGGGAAAAAATTAAGAAATTCTTAATATTTTGTGGCAAAAATGCAGAAATTACCCTTATTTTGAGGTAAAAAGGCTGAAATTCCCCTTATTTTGAGGTAAAAAGGCTGAAATTCCTCTTATTTGGGGGCAAAAAGGCAGAAATTTCTTTTATTTTGGGGCAAAATTGCAGAAATATCACTTATTTCAGGGTATAATTCAAAAATTCCTTTTATTTTGTTGGAAAAAGACAGAAATTCCATTTATTTTTGGGTAAAAAAAGAGAAATTTCACTTATTTTGAGGTAAAAAGGCAGAAATTCCTCTTATTTTGGTGCAAAAATTAAGAAATTTCCCTTTTTTTTGTGGAAAAAGGTATACATTCCCATTACTTTCGGGATAAAAAGTAGAAATTCCCCGTATTTTGAAGCATAATTGCAGAAATTCTTATAATTTTCGGGCAAACATTCAGAAATTCTCCTTATTTTGGAGCAAAAATACAAAAAATCTCCTTTTTTCGGGAGCAAACAGTCAGAAATTCCCCTTATTTTGGGGCAAAATTGCAGAAATTTCTTTTACATTTGGGCAAATTTGCAGAAATTTCCCTTATTTTGGGGCAAAATTGCAGAAATTTTCCTAATTGTTGGGCAAAAAGGCAGGAATTCCCTATATGTTGGGGCAAAAAGACAGAAATTCTCCTTATTTTGGGGCAAAACTCAGAAATTCCACGTATTTTGGGGCAAAGTTCCAGAAATTTTCCTTATTTTGGGGCAAAATTGCAGAAATTTCCTTTATTTTGGGGCAAAATTGCAGAAATTTTACTTATTTCAGGGAAAAAAAAATCAAAAATTTTTCTTATTTTGGGGCAAAAAAACAGAAATTTCCATTATTTTGGGGCAATAAGGCAGAAATTCACCTTATTTTGGGGTAAAATTGCAGAAATTTCACATATTTCAGGGCAAAAAGGCAGAAATTTCTCTTAATTTAGTGCAAAATTGCAGTAATTTCACTTATTTCAGAGAAAAAAAGCAAAAATTTTTTTTATTTTGGGGCAAAAAGGCAGAAATTCCCATTATTTTGGGGGAAAAAAGCAGAAATTCACCTTCTTTTGGGGTAAAATTACAGAAATTTCACATATTTCAGGGCAAAATGGCAGAAATTTCCCTTATTGTGGGGCAAAATTGCAGATATTTCACTTATTTTAGGGTAATAAGTCAGAAATTCCCCTTATTTTGGGTTAAAAAAGACAGAAATTCCCTTTGTTTGGGGGAAAAAGACAGAAATTCCACTTATTTAGAGGCAAAATGCTGAAATTCCCCTTATTTTGGAGCAAAAATAAAGAAATTTCCCTTTTTTATGGCAAAAGTTATGCATTCTACTTATTTTCAGGCAACAAGACAGAAATTCCTTGCATTTTGGAGCAAAATTGCAGAAATTCCCCTAATTGTGGCACAAAAAGACAGAAATTCCCTATATGTTGGGGAAAAAGACAGAAATTCTCCTTCTTTTGGGGCAAAACTCAGAAATTCCACGTATTTTGGGGCAAAATTCCAGAAATTTCCCTTATTTTGGGGCAAAATTGCAGAAATTTTCCTTATTTTAGGGAAAAATTGCAGAAATTTCACTTATTTCAGAGAAAAAAAGCAACAATTTTTCCTATTTTGGGGCTAAAATGCAGAAATTCCACTTATTTTGGGGCAAAAAGGCAGAAATTCACCTTATTTCAGGGTAAAATTGCAGCAATTTAATATATTTCAGGGCAAAAAGGCAGAAATTTCCCTCATTTTGGGGCAAAATTGCAGAAATTTCACTTATTTTGGTGCAAAATTGCAGAAATTTCACTTATTTCATAAAAAAAAGGCAGAAATTTTCCTTATTTTGGGGAAAAAATTAAAAAATTCTTAATATTTTGTGGCAAAAATGCAGAAATTTTCCTTATTTTGAGGTCAAAATGCTGAAATTTCCCTTATTTTGAGGTAAAAAGGCTGAAATTCCCCTTAATTGGGTGCAAAAAGGCAGAAATTTCTCTTATTTTGGGGCAAAAAGACAGAAATTCCCCTTATTTTGTAGCAAAAAGGCAAAAATTTATTTTATTTTGAGGCAAAATTGCAGAAATATCACTTATTTCAGGGTATAATTCAAAAATTCCTTTTATTTTTTTGCAAAAAACAGAAATTCCATTTATTTTTGGGTAAAAAAGGAGAAATTTCACTTATTTTGAGGTAAAAAGGCAGAAATTCCTCTTATTTCGGGGCAAAAATTAAGAAATTTCCCTTTTTTTTAAAAAAGGTATACATTCCCCTTACTTTTGGGATAAAAAGCAAAAATTCCCTGTATTTTGAAGCATAATTGCAGAAATTCTCACAATTTTCGGGCAAAAAAGCAGAAATTCTCCTTATTTTGGAGCAAAAATACAGAAAATATTCTTTTTTTGGAAGCAAATAGTCAGAAATTCCCATTATTTTGGGGCAAAATTGCAGAAATTTCTTTTACATTGGGGCAAAATTGCAGAAATTTCCCTTATTTTGGGGCAAAATTGCAGAAATTCCCCTAATTTTTGGGCAAAAAGGCAGAAATTCCCTATATGTTGGGGCAAAAAGACAGAAATTCTCCTTCTTTTGGGGCAAAACTCAGATATTCCATGTATTTTGGAGCAAAATTCCAGAAATTTCCCTTATTTTGGAGCAAAATTGCAGAAATTTCCCTTATTTTAGAAAAAAATTGCAGAAATTTCACTTATTTCACGGAAAAAAAGGCAGAAATTTTCCTTATTTTGGGGAAAAAATTAAGAAATTCTTAATATTTTGTGGGAAAAATGCAGAAATTCCCCTTATTTTGAGGTAAAAAGGCTGAAATTCCCCTTATTTTGAGGTAAAAAGGCTGAAATTCCCCTTATTTGGGGGCAAAAAGGCAGAAATTTCTCTTATTTTGGGGCAAAAAGACAGAAATTCCCCTTATTTTGTGGCAAAAAGGCAGAAATTTCTTTTATTTTGGGGCAAAATTGCAGAAATATCACTTATTTCAGGGTATAATTCAAAAATTTCTTTTATTTTGTTGCAAAAAGACAGAAATTCCATTTAATTTTGGGTAAAAAAGGAGAAATTTCACTTATTTTGAGGTAAAAATGCAGAAATTCCTCTTATTTTGGGGCAAAAATTAAGAAATTTCCGTTTTTGTGGAAAAAGGTATACATTCCCCTAACTTTCGGGATAAAAAGTAGAAATTCCCCGTATTTTGAAGCATAATTGCAGAAATTCTTATAATTTTCGGGCAAAAAAGCAGAAATTCTCCTTATTTTGGAGCAAAAATACAGAAAATCTCCTTTTTTCGGGAGCAAACAGTCAGAAATTCCCCTTATTTTGGGGCAAAATTGCAGAAATTTTACTTATTTCAGGGAAAAAAAGCAAAAATTTTTCTTATTTTGGGGCAAAAAAAACAGAAATTCCCATTATTTTGGGGCAATAAGGCAGAAATTCACCTTATTTTGTGGTAAAATTGCAGAAATTTCACATAATTCAGGGCAAAAAGGCAGAAATTTCTCTTATTTTAGGGCAAAATTGCAGTAATTTCATTTATTTCAGAGAAAAAAAGCAAAAATTTTTTTATTTTGGGGCAAAAAGGCAGAAATTCCCATTATTTTGGGGGAAAAAGGCAGAAATTCACCTTATTTTGGGGTAAAATTACAGAAATTTCACATATTTCAGAGCAAAATGGCAGAAATTTCCCTTATTTTGGGGCAAAATTGCAGATATTTCACTTATTTTAGGCTAATAAGTCAGAAATTCCCCTTATTTTGGGTTAAAAAAGACAGAAATTCCCTTTGTTTGGGGGAAAAAGACAGAAATTCCACTTATTTAGAGGCAAAAAGACTGAAATTCCCCTTATTTTGGAGCAAAAATAAAGAAATTTCCCTTTTTTATGGCAAAAAGTTATGCATTCCACTTATTTTCGGGCAACAAGACAGAAATTCCTTGCATTTTGGAGCAAAATTGCAGAAATTCCCCTAAATGTGGGGCAAAAAGGCAGAAATTCCCTATATGTTGGGGCAAAAAGACAGAAATTCTCATTATGTTGGGGCAAAATTCAGAAATTCCACGTATTTTGGGGCAAAATTCCAGAAATTTCCCTTATTTTGGGGCAAAATTGCAGAAATTTTCCTTATTTTAGGGCAAATTTGCAGAAATTTCCCTCATTTTGTGGCAAAATTGCAGAAATTCTCCTAATTGTTGGGCAAAAAGGCAGAAATTCCCTATATGTTGGGGCAAAAAGACAGAAATTCTCCTTATTTTGGGGCAAAACTCAGAAATTTACGTATTTTGGGGCAAAATTCCAGAAATTTCCCTTATTTTGGGGCAAAATTGCAGAAATTTTCCTTATTTTAGGGCAAAATTGCAGAAATTTCACTTATTTCAGAAAAAAAAGCAAAAATTTTTCCTATTTTGGGGCTAAAATGCAGATATTTTACTTATTTTGGGGCAAAAAGGCAGAAATTCACCTTATTTTAGGGTAAAATTGCAGCAATTTCACATATTTCAGGGCAAAAAGGCAGAAATTTCTCACATTTTGGGGCAAAATTGCAAAAATTTCACTTATTTTGGGGCAAAATTGCAGAAAGTTCACTTATTTCAGGGAAAAAAGGCAGAAAATTTCCTTTTTTTGGAGAAAAAATTAAGAAATTCTTAATATTTTGTGGCAAAAATGCAGAAATTACCCTTATTTTGAGGTAAAAAGGCTGAAATTCCCCTTATTTAGACGTAAAAATGCTGAAATTCCCCTTAATTGGGTGCAAAAATGCAGAAATTTCTCTTAATTTGGGGCAAAAAGACAGAAATTCCCTTTATTTTGTAGCAAAAAGGCAAAATTTTTTTTTATTTTGGGGCAAAATTGCAGAAATATCACTTATTTCAGGGTATAATTCAAAAATTCCTTTTATTTTGTTGCAAAAAGACAGAAATTCCATTTATTTTTGGGTAAAAAAGGAGAAATTTCACTTATTTTGAGGTAAAAAGGCAGAAATTCCTCTTATTTTGGGGCAAAAATTAAGAAATTTCCCTTTTTTTAAAAAAAGGTATACATTCCCCTTACTTTTGGGATAAAAAGCAAAAATTCCCCATATTTTGAAGCATAATTGCAGAAATTCTCATAATTTTCGGACAAAAAAGCAGAAATCTCCATATTTTGGAGCAAAAATAGAGAAAATCTCCTTTTTTCGGAAGCAGTCAGAAATTCCCCTTATTTTGGGACAAAATTGCAGAAATTTCTTTTACATTGGGGCAAAATTGCAGAAATTTCCCTTATTTTGGGGCAAAATTGCAGAAATTCCCCTAATTGTTGGGCAAAAAGGCAGAAATTCCCTATATGTTGGGGCAAAAAGACAGAAATTCTCCTTATTTTGAGGCAAAACTCAGAAATTCCACGTATTTTGGGGCAAAATTCCAGAAATTTCCCTTATTTTGGGGCAAAATTGCAGAAATTTCTGTTATTTTAGGGCAAAATTGCAGAAATTTCACTTATTTAAGGGAAAAAAGGCAGAAATTTTCCTTATTTTGGGGAAAAAATTAAGAAATTCTTAATATTTTGTGGCAAAAATGCAGAAATTACCCTTATTTTGAGGTAAAAAGGCTGAAATTCCCCTTATTTTGAGGGAAAAAGGCTGAAATTCCTCTTATTTGGGGGCAAAAAGGCAGAAATTTCTTTTATTTTGGGGCAAAATTGCAGAAATATCACTTATTTCAGGGTATAATTCAAAAATTCCTTTTATTTTGTAGGAAAAAGACAGAAATTCCATTTATTTTTGGGTAAAAAAAGAGAAATTTCACTTATTTTGAGGTAAAAAGGCAGAAATTCCTCTTATTTTGGTGCAAAAATTAAGAAATTTCCCTTTTTTTGTGGAAAAAGGTATACATTCCCATTACTTTCGGGATAAAAAGTAGAAATTCCCCGTATTTTGAAGCATAATTTCAGAAATTCTTATAATTTTCGGGCAAACATTCAGAAATTCTCCTTATTTTGCAGCAAAAATACAGAAAATCTCCTTTTTTCGGGAGCAAACAGTCAGAAATTCCCCTTATTTTGGGGCAAAATTGCAGAAATTTCTTTTACATTCGGGCAAATTTGCAGAAATTTCCCTTATTTTGGGGCAAAATTGCAGAAATTTTCCTAATTGTTGGGCAAAAAGGCAGGAATTCCCTATATGTTGGGGTAAAAAGACAGAAATTCTCCTTATTTTGGGGCAAAACTCAGAAATTCCACATATTTTGGGGCAAAGTTCCAGAAATTTTCCTTATTTTGGGGCAAAATTGCAGAAATTTCCTTTATTTTGGGGCAAAATTACAGAAATTTTACTTATTTCAGGGAAAAAAATCAAAAATTTTTCTTATTTTGGGGCAAAAAAACAGAAATTTCCATTATTTTGGGGCAATAAGGCAGAAATTCACCTTATTTTGGGGTAAAATTGCAGAAATTTCACATATTTCAGGGCAAAAAGGCAGAAATTTCTCTTAATTTAGTGCAAAATTGCAGTAATTTCACTTATTTCAGAGAAAAAAAGCAAAAATTTTTTTTATTTTGGGGCAAAAAGGCAGAAATTCCCATTATTTTGGGGGAAAAAAGCAGAAATTCACCTTATTTTGGGGTAAAATTACAGAAATTTCACATATTTCAGGGCAAAATGGCAGAAATTTCCCTTATTTTGGGGCAAAATTGCAGATATTTCACTTATTTTAGGGTAATAATTCAGAAATTCCCCTTATTTTGGGTTAAAAAAGACAGAAATTCCCTTTGTTTGGGGGAAAAAGACAGAAATTCCACTTATTTAGAGGCAAAATGCTGAAATTCCCCTTATTTTGGAGCAAAAATAAAGAAATTTCCCTTTTTTATGGCAAAAGTTATGCATTCTACTTATTTTCAGGCAACAAGACAGAAATTCCTTGCATTTTGGAGCAAAATTGCAGAAATTCCCCTAATTGTGGCACAAAAAGACAGAAATTCCCTATATGTTGGGGAAAAAGACAGAAATTCTCCTTCTTTTGGGGCAAAACTCAGAAATTCCACATATTTTGGGGCAAAATTCCAGAAATTTCCCTTATTTTGGGGCAAAATTGCAGAAATTTTCCTTATTTTAGGGAAAAATTGCAGAAATTTCACTTATTTCAGAGAAAAAAAGCAACAATTTTTCCTATTTTGGGGCTAAAATGCAGAAATTCCACTTATTTTGGGGCAAAAAGGCAGAAATTCACCTTATTTCAGGGTAAAATTGCAGCAATTTAATATATTTCAGGGCAAAAAGGCAGAAATTTCCCTCATTTTGGGGCAAAATTGCAGAAATTTCACTTATTTTGGTGCAAAATTGCAGAAATTTCACTTATTTCAGAAAAAAAAGGCAGAAATTTTCCTTATTTTGGGGAAAAAATTAAAAAATTCTTAATATTTTGTGGCAAAAATGCAGAAATTTTCCTTATTTTGAGGTCAAAATGCTGAAATTTCCCTTATTTTGAGGTATAAAGGCTGAAATTCCCCTTAATTGGGTGCAAAAAGGCAGAAATTTCTCTTATTTTGGGGCAAAAAGACAGAAATTCCCCTTATTTTGTAGCAAAAAGGCAAAAATTTCTTTTATTTTGAGGCAAAATTGCAGAAATATCACTTATTTCAGGGTATAATTCAAAAATTCCTTTTATTTTGTTGCAAAAAACAGAAATTCCATTTATTTTTGGGTAAAAAATGAGAAATTTCACTTATTTTGAGGTAAAAAGGCAGAAATTCCTCTTATTTCGGGGCAAAAATTAAGAAATTTCCCTTTTTTTTAAAAAAGGTATACATTCCCCTTACTTTTGGGATAAAAAGCAAAAATTCCCTGTATTTTGAAGCATAATTGCAGAAATTCTCACAATTTTCGGGCAAAAAAGCAGAAATTCTCCTTATTTTGGAGCAAAAATACAGAAAATCTTCTTTTTTTGGAAGCAAATAGTCAGAAATTCCCATTATTTTGGGGCAAAATTGCAGAAATTTCTTTTACATTGGGGCAAAATTGCAGAAATTTCCCTTATTTTGGGGAAAAATTGCAGAAATTCCCCTAATTGTTGGGCAATAAGGCAGAAATTCCCTATATGTTGGGGCAAAAAGACAGAAATTCTCCTTCTCTTGGGGCAAAACTCAGAAATTCCATGTATTTTGGGGCAAAATTCCAGAAATTTCCCTTATTTTGGGGCAAAATTGCAGAAATTTCCCTTATTTTAGAAAAAAATTGCAGAAATTTCAATTATTTCAGGGAAAAAAGGCAGAAATTTTCCTTATTTTGGGGAAAAAATTAAGAAATTCTTAATATTTTGTTGCAAAAATGCAGAAATTCCCCTTATTTTGAGGTAAAAAGGCTGAAATTCCCCTTATTTTGAGGTAAAAAGGCTGAAATTCCCCTTATTTGGGGGCAAAAAGGCAGAAATTTCTCTTATTTTGGGGCAAAAAGACAGAAATTCCCCTTATTTTGTGGCAAAAAGGAAAAAATTTCTTTTATTTTGGGGCAAAATTGCAGAAATATCACTTATTTCAGGGTATAATTCAAAAATTCCTTTTATTTTGTTGGAAAAAGACAGAAATTCCATTTATTTTTGGGTAAAAAAAGAGAAATTTCACTTATTTTGAGGTAAAAATGCAGAAATTCCTCTTATTTTGGGGCAAAAATTAAGAAATTTCCCTTTTTTGTGGAAAAAGGTATACATTCCCCTAACTTTCGGGATAAAAAGTAGAAATTCCCCGTATTTTGAAGCATAATTGCAGAAATTCTTATAATTTTCGGGCAAAAAAGCAGAAATTCTCCTTATTTTGGAGCAAAAATACAGAAAATCTCCTTTTTTCGGGAGCAAACAGTCACTAATTCCCCTTATTTTGGGGCAAAATTGCAGAAATTTCTTTTACATTCGGGCAAATTTGCAGAAATTTCCCTTATTTTGGGCCAAAATTGCAGAAATTTTCCTAATTGTTGGGCAAAAAGGCAGGAATTCCCTATATGTTGGGGCAAAAAGACAGAAATTCTCCTTATTTTGGGGCAAAACTCAGAAATTCCACGTATTTTGGGGCAAAGTTCCAGAAATTTTCCTTATTTTGGGGCAAAATTGCAGAAATTTCCTTTATTTTGGGGCAAAATTGCAGAAATTTTACTTATTTCAGCGAAACAAATCAAAAATTTTTCTTATTTTGGGGCAAAAAACAGAAATTTCCATTATTTTGGGGCAATAAGGCAGAAATTCACCTTATTTTGGGGTAAAATTGCAGAAATTTCACATATTTCAGGGCAAAAAGGCAGAAATTTCTTTTATTTTAGGGCAAAATTGCAGTAATTTCACTTATTTCAGAGAAAAAAAGCAAAAATTTTTTTATTTTGGGGCAAAAAGGCAGAAATTCCCATTATTTTGGGGGGAAAAAGCAGAAATTCACCTTCTTTTGGGGTAAAATTACAGAAATTTCACATATTTCAGAACAAAATGGCAGAAATTTCCCTTATTTTGGGGCAAAATTGCAGATATTTCACTTATTTTAGGGTAATAAGTCAGAAATTCCCCTTATTTCGGGTTAAAAAAGACAGAAATTCCCTTTGTTTGGGGGAAAAAGACAGAAATTCCACTTATTTAGAGGCAAAATGCTGAAATTCCTCTTATTTTGGAGCAAAAATAAAGAAATTTCCCTTTTTTATGGCAAAAAGTTATGCATTCTACTTATTTTCAGGCAACAAGACAGAAATTCCTTGCATTTTGGAGCAAAATTGCAGAAATTCCCCTAATTGTGGCACAAAAAGACAGAAATACCCTATATGTTGGGGAAAAAGACAGAAATTCTCCTTCTTTTGGGGCAAAACTCAGAAATTCCACGTATTTTGGGGCAAAATTCCAGAAATTTCCCTTATTTTGGGGCAAAATTGCAGAAATTTTCCTTATTTTAGGGCAAAATTGCAGAAATTTCACTTATTTCAGAGAATAAAACAACAATTTTTCCTATTTTGGGGCTAAAATGCAGAAATTCCACTTATTTTGGGGCAAAAAGGCAGAAATTCACCTTATTTCAGGGTAAAATTGCAGCAATTTAATATATTTCAGGGCAAAAAGGCAGAAATTTCCCTCATTTTGGGGCAAAATTGCAGAAATTTCACTTATTTTGGTGCAAAATTGCAGAAATTTCACTTATTTCAGAAAAAAAAGGCAGAAATTTTCCTTATTTTGGGGAAAAAATTAAGAAATTCTTAATATTTTGTGGCAAAAATGCAGAAATTTTCCTTATTTGAGGTAAAAATGCTGAAATTCCCCATATTTTGAGGTAAAAAGGCTGAAATTCCCCTTAATTGGGTGCAAAAATGCAGAAATTTCTCTTATTTTGGGGCAAAAAGACAGAAATTCCCCTTATTTTGTAGCAAAAAGGCAAAATTTTCTTTTATTTTGGGGCTTAATTGCAGAAATATCACTTATTTCAGGGTATAATTTAAAAATTCCTTTTATTTTGTTGCAAAAAGACAGAAATTCCATTTATTTTTGGGTAAAAAAGGAGAAATTTCACTTATTTTGAGGTAAAAAGGCAGAAATTCCTCTTATTTTGGGGCAAAAATTAAGAAATTTCCCTTTTTTTAAAAAAAGGTATATATTCCCCTTACTTTTGGGATAAAAAGCAAAAATTCCCTGTATTTTGAAGCATAATTGCAGAAATTCTCACAATTTTCGGGCAAAAAAGCAGAAATTCTCCTTATTTTGGAGCAAAAATACAGAAAATCTTCTTTTTTTCGGAAGCAAATAGTCAGAAATTCCCATTATTTTGGGGCAAAATTGCAGAAATTTCTTTTACATTGGGGCAAAATTGCAGAAATTTCCCTTATTTTGGGGCAAAATTGCAGAAATTCCCCTAATTTTTGGGCAAAAAGGCAGAAATTCCCTATATGTTGGGGCAAAAAGACAGAAATTCTCCTTCTTTTGGGGCAAAACTCAGATATTCCATGTATTTTGGAGCAAAATTCCAGAAATTTCCCTTATTTTGGAGCAAAATTGCAGAAATTTCCCTTATTTTAGAAAAAAATTGCAGAAATTTCACTTATTTCACGGAAAAAAAGGCAGAAATTTTCCTTATTTTGGGGAAAAAATTAAGAAATTCTTAATATTTTGTGGGAAAAATGCAGAAATTCCCCTTATTTTGAGGTAAAAAGGCTGAAATTCCCCTTATTTTGAGGTAAAAAGGCTGAAATTCCCCTTATTTGGGGGCAAAAAGGCAGAAATTTCTCTTATTTTGGGGCAAAAAGACAGAAATTCCCCTTATTTTGTGGCAAAAAGGCAGAAATTTCTTTTATTTTGGGGAAAAATTGCAGAAATATCACTTATTTCAGGGTATAATTCAAAAATTTCTTTTATTTTGTTGCAAAAAGACAGAAATTCCATTTAATTTTGGGTAAAAAAGGAGAAATTTCACTTATTTTGAGGTAAAAATGCAGAAATTCCTCTTATTTTGGGGCAAAAATTAAGAAATTTCCGTTTTTGTGGAAAAAGGTATACATTCCCCTAACTTTCGGGATAAAAAGTAGAAATTCCCCGTATTTTGAAGCATAATTGCAGAAATTCTTATAATTTTCGGGCAAAAAAGCAGAAATTCTCCTTATTTTGGAGCAAAAATACAGAAAATCTCCTTTTTTCGGGAGCAAACAGTCAGAAATTCCCCTTATTTTGGGGCAAAATTGCAGAAATTTTACTTATTTCAGGGAAAAAAAGCAAAAATTTTTCTTATTTTGGGGCAAAAAAAACAGAAATTCCCATTATTTTGGGGCAATAAGGCAGAAATTCACCTTATTTTGTGGTAAAATTGCAGAAATTTCACATATTTCAGGTCAAAAAGGCAGAAATTTCTCTTATTTTAGGGCAAAATTGCAGTAATTTCATTTATTTCAGAGAAAAAAAGCAAAATTTTTTTTATTTTGGGGCAAAAAGGCAGAAATTCCCATTATTTTGGGGGAAAAAGGCAGAAATTCACCTTATTTTGGGGTAAAAATACAGAAATTTCACATATTTCAGGGCAAAATGGCAGAAATTTCCCTTATTTTGGGGCAAAATTGCAGATATTTCACTTATTTTAGGCTAATAAGTCAGAAATTCCCCTTATTTTGGGTTAAAAAAGACAGAAATTCCCTTTGTTTGGGAAAAAAAGACAGAAATTCCACTTATTTAGAGGCAAAAAGACTGAAATTCCCCTTATTTTGGAGCAAAAATAAAGAAATTTCCCTTTTTTATGGCAAAAATTTATGCATTCCACTTATTTTCGGGCAACAAGACAGAAATTCCTTGCATTTTGGAGCAAAATTGCAGAAATTCCCCTAATTGTGGCACAAAAAGACAGAAATTCCCTATATGTTGGGGCAAAAAGACAGAAATTCTCATTATGTTGGGGCAAAATTCAGAAATTCCACGTATTTTGGGGCAAAATTCCAGAAATTTCCCTTATTTTGGGGCAAAATTGCAGAAATTTTCCTTATTTTAGGGCAAATTTGCAGAAATTTCCCTCATTTTGTGGCAAAATTGCAGAAATTCTCCTAATTGTTGGGCAAAAAGGCAGAAATTCCCTATATGTTGGGGCAAAAAGACAGAAATTCTCCTTATTTTGGGGCAAAACTCAGAAATTTACGTATTTTGGGGAAAAATTCCAGAAATTTCCCTTATTTTGGGGCAAAATTGCAGAAATTTTCCTTATTTTAGGGCAAAATTGCAGAAATTTCACTTATTTCAGAAAAAAAAGCAAAAATTTTTCCTATTTTGGGGCTAAAATGCAGATATTTTACTTATTTTGGGGCAAAAAGGCAGAAATTCACCTTATTTTAGGGTAAAATTGCAGCAATTTCACATATTTCAGGGCAAAAAGGCAGAAATTTCTCTCATTTTGGGGCAAAATTGCAAAAATTTCACTTATTTTGGGGCAAAATTGCAGAAATTTCACTTATTTCAGGGAAAAAAGGCAGAAAATTTCCTTTTTTTGGAGAAAAAATTAAGAAATTCTTAAGATTTTGTGGCAAAAATGCAGAAATTACCCTTATTTTGAGGTAAAAAGGCTGAAATTCCCCTTATTTAGACGTAAAAATGCTGAAATTCCCCTTAATTGGGTGCAAAAATGCAGAAATTTCTCTTAATTTGGGGCAAAAAGACAGAAATTCCCCTTATTTTGTAGCAAAAAGGCAAAATTTTTTTTTATTTTGGGGCAAAATTGCAGAAATATCACTTATTTCAGGGTATAATTCAAAAATTCCTTTTATTTTGTTGCAAAAAGACAGAAATTCCATTTATTTTTGGGTAAAAAAGGAGAAATTTCACTTATTTTGAGGTAAAAAGGCAGAAATTCCTCTTATTTTGGGGCAAAAATTAAGAAATTTCCCTTTTTTTAAAAAAAGGTATACATTCCCCTTACTTTTGGGATAAAAAGCAAAAATTCCCCATATTTTGAAGCATAATTGCAGAAATTCTCATAATTTTCGGACAAAAAAGCAGAAATCTCCATATTTTGGAGCAAAAATAGAGAAAATCTCCTTTTTTCGGAAGCAGTCAGAAATTCCCCTTATTTTGGGGCAAAATTGCAGAAATTTCTTTTACATTGGGGCAAAATTGCAGAAATTTCCCTTATTTTGGGGCAAAATTGCAGAAATTCCCCTAATTGTTGGGCAAAAAGGCAGAAATTCCCTATATGTTGGGGCAAAAAGACAGAAATTCTCCTTATTTTGAGGCAAAACTCAGAAATTCCACGTATTTTGGGGCAAAATTCCAGAAATTTCCCTTATTTTGGGGCAAAATTGCAGAAATTTCTCTTATTTTAGGGCAAAATTGCAGAAATTTCACTTATTTAAGGGAAAAAAGGCAGAAATTTTCCTTATTTTGGGGAAAAAATTAAGAAATTCTTAATATTTTGTGGCAAAAATGCAGAAATTCCCCTTATTTTGAGGTAAAAAGGCTGAAATTCCCCTTATTTTGAGGTAAAAAGGCTGAAATTCCTCTTATTTGGGGGCAAAAGGCAGAAATTTCTTTTATTTTGGGACAAAATTGCAGAAATATCACTTATTTCAGGGTATAATTCAAAAATTCCTTTTATTTTGTTGGAAAAAGACAGAAATTCCATTTATTTTTGGGTAAAAAAAGAGAAATTTCACTTCTTTTGAGGTAAAAAGGCAGAAATTCCTCTTATTTTGGTGCAAAAATTAAGAAATTTCCCTTTTTTTGTGGAAAAAGGTATACATTCCCATTACTTTCGGGATAAAAAGTAGAAATTCCCCGTATTTTGAAGCATAATTTCAGAAATTCTTATAATTTTCGGGCAAACATTCAGAAATTCTCCTTATTTTGCAGCAAAAATACAGAAAATCTCCTTTTTTCGGGAGCAAACAGTCAGAAATTCCCCTTATTTTGGGGCAAATTGCAGAAATTTCTTTTACATTCGGGCAAATTTGCAGAAATTTCCCTTATTTTGGGGCAAAATTGCAGAAATTTTCCTAATTGTTGGGCAAAAAGGCAGGAATTCCCTATATGTTGGGGCAAAAAGACAGAAATTCTCCTTATTTTGGGGCAAAACTCAGAAATTCCACATATTTTGGGGCAAAGTTCCAGAAATTTTCCTTATTTTGGGGCAAAATTGCAGAAATTTCCTTTATTTTGGGGCAAAATTGCAGAAATTTTACTTATTTCAGGGAAAAAAATCAAAAATTTTTCTTATTTTGGGGCAAAAAAACAGAAATTTCCATTATTTTGGGGCAATAAGGCAGAAATTCACCTTATTTTGGGGTAAAATTGCAGAAATTTCACATATTTCAGGGCAAATAGGCAGAAATTTCTCTTAATTTAGTGCAAAATTGCAGTAATTTCACTTATTTCAGAGAAAAAAAGCAAAAATTTTTTTTATTTTGGGGCAAAAAGGCAGAAATTCCCATTATTTTGGGGGAAAAAAGCAGAAATTCACCTTTTTTGGGGTAAAATTACAGAAATTTCACATATTTCAGGGCAAAATGGCAGAAATTTCCCTTATTTTGGGGCAAAATTGCAGATATTTCACTTATTTTAGGGTAATAAGTCAGAAATTCCCCTTATTTTGGGTTAAAAAAGACAGAAATTCCCTTTGTTTGGGGGAAAAAGACAGAAATTCCACTTATTTAGAGGCAAAATGCTGAAATTCCCCTTATTTTGGAGCAAAAATAAAGAAATTTCCCTTTTTTATGGCAAAAGTTATGCATTCTACTTATTTTCAGGCAACAAGACAGAAATTCCTTGCATTTTGGAGCAAAATTGCAGAAATTCCCCTAATTGTGACACAAAAAGACAGAAATTCCCTATATGTTGGGGAAAAAGACAGAAATTCTCCTTCTTTTGGGGCAAAACTCAGAAATTCCACGTATTTTGGGGCAAAATTCCAGAAATTTCCCTTATTTTGGGGCAAAATTGCAGAAATTTTCCTTATTTTAGGGAAAAATTGCAGAAATTTCACTTATTTCAGAGAAAAAAAGCAACAATTTTTCCTATTTTGGGGCTAAAATGCAGAAATTCCACTTATTTTGGGGCAAAAAGGCAGAAATTCACCTTATTTCAGGGTAAAATTGCAGCAATTTAATATATTTCAGGGCAAAAAGGCAGAAATTTCCCTCATTTTGGGGCAAAATTGCAGAAATTTCACTTATTTTGGTGCAAAATTGCAGAAATTTCACTTATTTCAGAAAAAAAAGGCAGAAATTTTCCTTATTTTGGGGAAAAAATTAAAAAATTCTTAATATTTTGTGGCAAAAATGCAGAAATTTTCCTTATTTTGAGGTCAAAATGCTGAAATTCCCCTTATTTTGAGGTAAAAAGGCTGAAATTCCCCTTAATTGGGTGCAAAAAGGCAGAAATTTCTCTTATTTTGGGGCAAAAAGACAGAAATTCCCCTTATTTTGTAGCAAAAAGGCAAAAATTTCTTTTATTTTGAGGCAAAATTGCAGAAATATCACTTATTTCAGGGTATAATTCAAAAATTCCTTTTATTTTGTTGCAAAAAGACAGAAATTCCATTTATTTTTGGGTAAAAAAGGAGAAATTTCACTTATTTTGAGGTAAAAAGGCAGAAATTCCTCTTATTTCGGGGCAAAAATTAAGAAATTTCCCTTTTTTTTAAAAAAAGGTATACATTCCCCTTACTTTCGGGATAAAAAGTAGAAATTCCCCGTATTTTGAAGCATAATTGCAGAAATTCTCACAATTTTCGGGCAAAAAAGCAGAAATTCTCCTTATTTTGGAGCAAAAATACAGAAAATCTTCTTTTTTCGGAAGCAAATAGTCAGAAATTCCCATTATTTTGGGGCAAAATTGCAGAAATTTCTTTTACATTGGGGCAAAATTGCAGAAATTTCCCTTATTTTGGAAAAAAATTGCAGAAATTCCCCTAATTGTTGGGCAAAAAGGCAGAAATTCCCTATATGTTGGGGCAAAAAGACAGAAATTCTCCTTCTTTTGGGGCAAAACTCAGAAATTCCATGTATTTTGGGGCAAAATTCCAGAAATTTTCCTTATTTTGGGGCAAAATTGCAGAAATTTACCTTATTTTAGAAAAAATTGCAGAAATTTCACTTATTTCAGGGAAAAAAGGCAGAAATTTTCCTTATTTTGGGGAAAAAATTAAGAAATTCTTAATATTTTGTTGCAAAAATGCAGAAATTCCCCTTATTTTGAGGTAAAAAGGCTGAAATTCCCGTTATTTTGAGGTAAAAAGGCTGAAATTCCCCTTATTTGGGTGCAAAAAGGCAGAAATTTCTCTTATTTTGGGGCAAAAAGACAGAATTTCCCCTTATTTTGTGGCAAAAAGGCAGAAATTTCTTTTATTTTGGGACAAAATTGCAGAAATATCACTTATTTCAGGGTATAATTCAAAAATTCCTTTTATTTTGTTGGAAAAAGACAGAAATTCCATTTATTTTTGGGTAAAAAAAGAGAAATTTCACTTATTTTGAGGTAAAAATGCAGAAATTCCTCTTATTTTGGGGCAAAAATTAAGAAATTTCCCTTTTTTGTGGAAAAAGGTATACATTCCCCTAACTTTCGGGATAAAAAGTAGAAATTCCCCGTATTTTGAAGCATAATTGCAGAAATTCTTATAATTTTCGGGCAAAAAAGCAGAAATTCTCCTTATTTTGGAGCAAAAATACAGAAAATCTCCTTTTTTCGGGAGCAAACAGTCACTAATTCCCCTTATTTTGGGGCAAAATTGCAGAAATTTCTTTTACATTCGGGCAAATTTGCAGAAATTTCCCTTATTTTGGGGCAAAATTGCAGAAATTTTCCTAATTGTTGGGCAAAAAGGCAGGAATTCCCTATATGTTGGGGCAAAAAGACAGAAATTCTCCTTATTTTGGGGCAAAACTCAGAAATTCCACGTATTTTGGGGCAAAGTTCCAGAAATTTTCCTTATTTTGGGGCAAAATTGCAAAAATTTCCTTTATTTTGGGGCAAAATTGCAGAAATTTTACTTATTACAGGGAAAAAAATCAAAAATTTTTCTCATTTTGGGGCAAAAAAACAGAAATTTCCATTATTTTGGGGCAATAAGGCAGAAATTCAACTTATTTTGGGGTAAAATTGCAGAAATTTCACATATTTCAGGGCAAAAAGGCAGAAATTTCTCTTAATTTAGTGCAAAATTGCAGTAATTTCACTTACTTCAGAGAAAAGAAGCAAAATTTTTTTTTATTTTTTGGCAAAAAGGCAGAAATTCCCATTATTTTGGGGGAAAAAAGCAGAAATTCACCTTCTTTTGGGGTAAAATTACAGAAATTTCACATATTTCAGGGCAAAATGGCAGAAATTTCCCTTATTTTGGGGCAAAATTGCAGATATTTCACTTATTTTAGGGTAATAAGTCAGAAATTCCCCTTATTTTGGGTTAAAAAAGACAGAAATTCCCTTTGTTTGGGGGAAAAAAACAGAAATTCCACTTATTTAGAGGCAAAATGCTGAAATTCCCCTTATTTTGGAGCAAAAATAAAGAAATTTCCCTTTTTTATGGCAAAAGTTATGCATTCTACTTATTTTCAGGCAACAAGACAGAAATTCCTTGCATTTTGGAGCAAAATTGCAGAAATTCCCCTAATTGTGGCACAAAAAGACAGAAATTCCCTATATGTTGGGAAAAAAGACAGAAATTCTCCTTCTTTTGGGGTAAAACTCAGAAATTCCACGTATTTTGGGGCAAAATTCCAGAAATTTCCCTTATTTTGGGGCAAAATTGCAGAAATTTTCCTTATTTTAGGGAAAAATTGCAGAAATTTCACATATTTCAGAGAAAAAAAGCAACAATTTTTCCTATTTTGGGGCTAAAATGCAGAAATTCCACTTATTTTGGGGCAAAAAGGCAGAAATTCACCTTATTTCAGGGTAAAATTGCAGCAATTTAATATATTTCAGGGCAAAAAGGCAGAAATTTCCCTCATTTTGGGGCAAAATTGCAGAAATTTCACTTATTTTGGTGCAAAATTGCAGAAATTTCACTTATTTCAGAAAAAAAAGGCAGAAATTTTCCTTATTTTGGGGAAAAAATTAAAAAATTCTTAATATTTTGTGGCAAAAATGCAGAAATTTTCCTTATTTTGAGGTCAAAATGCTGAAATTCCCCTTATTTTGAGGTAAAAAGGCTGAAATTCCCCTTAATTGGGTGCAAAAAGGCAGAAATTTCTCTTATTTTGGGGCTAAAAGACAGAAATTCCCCTTATTTTGTAGCAAAAAGGCAAAAATTTCTTTTATTTTGAGGCAAAATTGCAGAAATATCACTTATTGCAGGGTATAATTCAAAAATTCCTTTTATTTTGTTGCAAAAAGACAGAAATTCCATTTATTTTTGGGTAAAAAAGGAGAAATTTCACTTATTTTGAGGTAAAAAGGCAGAAATTCCTCTTATTTTGGGGCAAAAATTAAGAAATTTCCCTTTTTTTAAAAAAAGGTATACATTCCCCTTACTTTTGGGATAAAAAGCAAAAATTCCCTGTATTTTGAAGCATAATTGCAGAAATTCTCACAATTTTCGGGCAAAAAAGCAGAAATTCTCCTTATTTTGGAGCAAAAATACAGAAAATCTTCTTTTTTTGGAAGCAAATAGTCAGAAATTCCCATTATTTTGGGGCAAAATTGCAGAAATTTCTTTTACATTGGGGCAAAATTGCAGAAATTTCCCTTATTTTGGGGAAAAATTGCAGAAATTCCCCTAATTGTTGGGCAAAAAGGCAGAAATTCCCTATATGTTGGGGCAAAAAGACAGAAATTCTCCTTCTTTTGGGGCAAAACTGAGAAATTCCATGTATTTTGGGGCAAAATTCCAGAAATTTCCCTTATTTTGGGGCAAAATTGCAGAAATTTTTCTTATTTTAGAAAAAAATTGCAGAAATTTCACTTATTTCAGGGAAAAAAGGCAGAAATTTTCCTTATTTTGGGGAAAAAATTAAGAAATTCTTAATATTTTGTTGCAAAAATGCAGAAATTCCCCTTATTTTGAGGTAAAAAGGCTGAAATTCCCCTTATTTTGAGGTAAAAAGGCTGAAATTCCCCTTATTTGGGGGCAAAAAGGCAGAAATTTCTCTTATTTTGGGGCAAAAAGACAGAAATTCCCCTTATTTTGTGGCAAAAAGGCAGAAATTTCTTTTATTTTGGGGCAAAATTGCAGAAATATCACTTATTTCAGGGTATAATTCAAAAATTTCTTTTATTTGTTGCAAAAAGACAGAAATTCCATTTAATTTTGGGTAAAAAAGGAGAAATTTCACTTATTTTGAGGTAAAAATGCAGAAATTCCTCTTATTTTGGGGCAAAAATTAAGAAATTTCACTTTTTTGTGGAAAAAGGTATACATTCCCCTAACTTTCGGAATAAAAAGTAGAAATTCCCCGTATTTTGAAGCATAATTGCAGAAATTCTTATAATTTCCGGGCAAAAAAGCAGAAATTCTCCTTATTTTGGAGCAAAAATACAGAAAATCTCCTTTTTTCAGGAGCAAACAGTCAGAAATTCCCCTTATTTTGGGGCAAAATTGCAGAAATTTTACTTATTACAGGGAAAAAAAGCAAAACAGAAATTCCCATTATTTTGGGGCAATAAGGCAGAAATTCACCTTATTTTGTGGTAAAATTGCAGAAATTTCACATATTTCAGGGCAAAAAGGCAGAAATTTCTCTTATTTTAGGGCAAAATTGCTGTAATTTCACTTATTTCAGAGAAAAAAAGCAAAAATTTTTTTATTTTGGGGCAAAAAGGCAGAAATTCCCATTATTTTGGGGGAAAAAGGCAGAAATTCACCTTATTTTGGGGTAAAATTACAGAAATTTCACATATTTCAGGGCAAAATGGCAGAAATTTCCCTTATTTTGGGGCAAAATTGCAGATATTTCACTTATTTTAGAGTAACAAGTCAGAAATTCCCCTTATTTTGCGTTTAAAAAGACAGAAATTCCCTTTGTTTGGGGGAAAAAGACAGAAATTCCACTTATTTAGAGGCTAAAAGACTGAAGTTCCCCTTATTTTGGAGCAAAAATAAAGAAATTTCCCTTTTTTATGGCAAAAAGTTATGCATTCCACTTATTTTCGGGCAACAAGACAGAAATTCCTTGCATTTTGGAGCAAAATTGCAGAAATTCCCCTAAATGTGGGGAAAAAAGGCAGAAATTCCCTATATGTTGGGGCAAAAAGACAGAAATTCTCATTATTTTGGGGCAAAATTCAAAAATTCCACGTATTTTGTGGCAAAATTCCAGAAATTTCCCTTATTTTGGGGCAAAATTGCAGAAATTTTCCTTATTTTAGGGCAAAATTGCAGAAATTTCACTTATTTCAGAGAAAAAAAGCAAAAATTTTTCCTATTTTGGGGCTGAAATGCAGAAATTCTACTTGTTTTGGGGCAAAAGGCAGAAATTCACCTTATTTTAGGGTAAAATTGCAGCAATTTCACATATTTCAGGGCAAAAAGGCAGAAATTACCCTCATTTTGAGGCAAAATTGCAGAAATTTCACATATTTTGGGGCAAAATTGCAGAAATTTCACTTATTTCAGGGAAAAAAGGCAGAAAATTTCCTTATTTTGGACAAAAAATTAAGAAATTCTTAAAATTTTGTGGCAAAAATGCAGAAATTTTCCTTATTTTGAGGTAAAAATGCTGAAATTCCCCTTATTTTGAGGTAAAAAGGCTGAAATTCCCCTTAATTGGGTGCAAAAAGGCAGAAATTTCTCTTATTTTGGGGCAAAAAGACAGAATTTCCCCTTATTTTGTAGCAAAAAGGCAAAAATTTCTTTTATATTGGGGCAAAATTGCAGAAATATCACTTATTTCAGGGTATAATTCAAAAATTTCTTTTATTTTGTTGCAAAAAGACAGAAATTTCATTTATTTTTGGGTAAAAAAGGAGAAATTTCACTTATTTTGAGGTAAAAAGGCAGAAATTCCTCTTATTTTGGGGCAAAAATTAAGAAATTTCCCTTTTTTTAAAAAAAGGTATACATTCCCCTTACTTTTGGGATAAAAAGCAAAAATTCCCTGTATTTTGAAGCATAATTGCAGAAATTCTCACAATTTTCGGGCAAAAAAGCAGAAATTCTCCTTATTTTGGAGCAAAAATACAGAAAATCTTCTTTTTTCGGAAGCAGTCAGAAATTCCCCCTATTTTGGGGCAAAATTGCAGAAATTTCTTTTACATTGGGGCAAAATTGCAGAAATTTCCCTTATTTTGGAGCAAAATTCCAGAAATTCCCCTAATTGTTGGGCAAAAAGGCAGAAATTCCCTATATGTTGGGGCAAAAAGACAGAAATTCTCCTTCTTTTGAGGCAAAACTCAGAAATTCCACATATTTTGGGGCAAAATTCCAGAAATTTCCCTTATTTTGGGGCAAAATTGCAGAAATTTCCCTTATTTTAGGGCAAAATTGCAGAAATTTCACTTATTTCAGGGAAAAAAGGCAGAAATTTTCCTTATTTTGGGGAAAAAATTAAGAAATTCTTAATTTTTTGTGGCAAAAATGCAGAAATTCCCCTTATTTTGAGGTAAAAATGCTGAAATTCCTCTTATTTTGAGGTAAAAAGGCTGAAATTCCCCTTATTTGGGGGCAAAAAGGCATTAATTTCTCTTATTTTGGGGCAAAAAGACAGAAATTCCCTTTATTTTGTGGCAAAAAAGGCAGAAATTCCTCTTATTTTGGGGCAAAAATTAAGAAATTTCCCTTTTTTTGTGGAAAAAGGTATACATTCCCATTACTTTCGGGATAAAAAGTAGAAATTCCCCGTATTTTGAAGCATAATTGCAGAAATTCTTATAATTTTCGGGCAAACATTCAGAAATTCTCCTTATTTTGGAGCAAAAATACAGAAAATCTCCTTTTTTCGGGAGCAAACAGTCAGAAATTCCCCTTATTTTGGGGCAAAATTGCAGAAATTTCTTTTACATTCGGGCAAATTTGCAGAAATTTCCCTTATTTTGGGGCAAAATTGCAGAAATTTTCCTAATTGTTGGGCAAAAAGGCAGGAATTCCCTATATGTTGGGGCAAAAAGACAGAAATTCTCCTTATTTTGGGGCAAAACTCAGAAATTCCACGTATTTTGGGGCAAAGTTCCAGAAATTTTCCTTATTTTGGGGCAAAATTGCAGAAATTTCCTTTATTTTAGGGCAAAATTGCAGAAATTTTACTTATTTCAGGGAAAAAAATCAAAAATTTTTCTTATTTTGGGGCAAAAAAACAGAAATTCCCTTTATTTTGTGGCAAAAAAGGCAGTAATTTCTTTATTTTGGGGCAAAATTGCAGAAATATCACTTATTTCAGGGTATAATTCAAAAATTTCTTTTATTTTGTTGCAAAAAGACAGAAATTCCATTTATTTTGGGGTAAAAAGGGAGAAATTTCACTTATTTTGAGGTAAAAATGCAGAAATTCCTCTTATTTTGGGGCAAAAATTAAGAAATTTCCCTTTTTTTTAAAAAAGGTATACATTCCCTTTACTTTTGGGATAAAAAGCAAAAATTCCCCATATTTTAAAGCATAATTGCAGAAATTCTCATAATTTTCGGGCAAAAAAGCAGAAATTCTCCTTATTTTGGAGCAAAAATACAGAAAATCTTTTTTTTTCGGAAGCAGTCAGAAATTCCCCTTATTTTGGGGCAAAATTGCAGAAATTTCTTTTACATTGGGGCAAAATTGCAGAAATTTCCCTTATTTTGGGGCAAAATTGCAGAAATTCCCCTAATTGTTTGGCAAAAAGTCAGAAATTCCCTATATGTTGGGGCAAAAAGACAGAAATTCTCCTTATTTTGAGGCAAAACTCAGAAATTCCACGTATTTTGGGGCAAAATTCCAGAAATTTCCTTTATTTTGGGGCAAAATTGCAGAAATTTCCCTTATTTTAGGGCAAAATTGCAGAAATTTCACTTATTTCAGGGAAAAAAGGCAGAAATTTTCCTTATTTTGGGGAAAAAATTAAGAAATTCTTAATATTTTGTGGCCAAAATGCAGAAATTCCCCTTATTTTGAGGTAAAAAGGCTGAAATTCCCCTTATTTTGAGGTAAAAAGGCTGAAATTCTACTTATTTGGGGGCAAAAAGGCAGAAATTTCTCTTATTTTGGGGCAAAAAGACAGAAATTCCCCTTATTTTGTGGCAAAAAGGAAGAAATTTCTTTTATTTTGGGGCAAAATTGCAGAAATATCACTTATTTCAGGGTATAATTCAAAAATTCCTTTTATTTTGTTGCAAAAAAACAGAAATTCCATTTATTTTTGGGTAAAAAAGGAGAAATTTCACTTATTTTGAGGTAAAAATGCAGAAATTCCTCTTATTTTGGGGCAAAAATTAAGAAATTTCCCTTTTTTGTGGAAAAAGGTATACATTCCCCTTACTTTTGGGATAAAAAGTAGAATTTCCCCGTATTTTGAAGCATAATTGCAGAAATTCTTATAATTTTCGGGCAAAAAAGCAGAAATTCTCCTTATGTTAGAGCAAAAATACAGAAAATCTTCTTTTTTCGGCAGCAAACAGTCAAAAATTCCCCTTATTTTGGGGCAAAATTGCAGAAATTTCTTTTACATTCGGGCAAATTTGCAGAAATTTCCCTTATTTTGGGGCAAAATTGCAGAAATTCTCCTAATTGTTGGGCAAAAAGGCAGAAATTCCCTATATGTAAAGGCAAAAAGACATAAATTCTTCTCTTTTGGGGCAAAACTCAGAAATTCCACGTAATTTGGGGCAAAATTCCAGAAATTTTCCTTATTTTGGGGCAAAATTGCAGAAATTTCCCTTATTTTGGGGCAAAATTGCAGAAATTTTACTTATTTCAGGGAAAAAAAGCAAAAATTTTTCTTATTTTGGGGCAAAAAAAACAGAAATTCCCATTATTTTGGGGCAATAAGGCAGAAATTCACCTTATTTTGTGGTAAAATTGCAGAAATTTCACATATTTCAGGGCAAAAAGGCAGAAATTTCTCTTATTTTAGGGCAAAATTGCAGTAATTTCACTTATTTCAGAGAAAAAAAGCAAAAATTTTTTTATTTTGGGGCAAAAAGGCAGAAATTCCCATTATTTTGGGGGAAAAAGGCAGAAATTCACCTTATTTTGGGGTAAAATTACAGAAATTTCACATATTTCAGGGCAAAATGGCAGAAATTTCCCTTATTTTGGGGCAAAATTGCAGATATTTCACTTATTTTAGGCTAATAAGTCAGAAATTCCCCTTATTTTGGGTTAAAAAAGACAGAAATTCCCTTTGTTTGGGGGAAAAAGACAGAAATTCCACTTATTTAGAGGCAAAAAGACTGAAATTCCCCTTATTTTGGAGCAAAAATAAAGAAATTTCCCTTTTTTATGGCAAAAAGTTATGCATTCCACATATTTTCGGGCAACAAGACAGAAATTCCTTGCATTTTGGAGCAAAATTGCAGAAATTCCCCTAAATGTGGGGCAAAAAGGCAGAAATTCCCTATATGTTGGGGCAAAAAGACAGAAATTCTCATTATGTTGGGGCAAAATTCAGAAATTCCACGTATTTTGGGGCAAAATTCCAGAAATTTCCCTTATTTTGGGGCAAAATTGCAGAAATTTTCCTTATTTTAGGGCAAATTTGCAGAAATTTCCCTCATTTTGTGGCAACATTGCAGAAATTCTCCTAATTGTTGGGCAAAAAGGCAGAAATTCCCTATATGTTGGGGCAAAAAGACAGAAATTCTCCTTATTTTGGGGCAAAATTCAGAAATTTACGTATTTTGGGGCAAAATTCCAGAAATTTCCCTTATTTTGGGGCAAAATTGCAGAAATTTTCCTATTTTAGGGCAAAATCTCAGAAATTTCACTTATTTCAGAAAAAAAAAGCAAAAATTTTTCCTATTTTGGGTCTAAAATGCAGATATTTTACTTATTTTGGGGCAAAAAGGCAGAAATTCACCTTATTTTAGGGTAAAATTGCAGCAATTTCCCATATTTCAGGGCAAAAAGGCAGAAATTTCTCTCATTTTGGGGCAAAATTGCAAAAATTTCACTTATTTTGGGGCAAAATTGCAGAAATTTCACTTATTTCAGGGAAAAAAGGCAGAAAATTTCCTTATTTTGGAGAAAAAATTAAGAAATTCTTAATATTTTGTGGCAAAAATGCAGAAATTACCCTTATTTTGAGGTAAAAAGTCTGAAATTCCCCTTATTTAGACGTAAAAATGCTGAAATTCCCCTTAATTGGGTGCAAAAATGCAGAAATTTCTCTTAATTTGGGGCAAAAAGACAGAAATTTCCCTTATTTTGTAGCAAAAAGGCAAAAAATTCTTTTATTTTGGGGCAAAATTGCAGAAATATCACTTATTTCAGGGTATAATTCAAAAATTCCTTTTATTTTGTTGCAAAAAGACAGAAATTCCATTTATTTTGGGGTAAAAAGGAGAAATTTCACTTATTTTGAGGTAAAAAGGCAGAAATTCCTCTTATTTTGGGGCAAAAATTAAGAAATTTCCCTTTTTTTAAAAAAAGGTATACATTCCCCTTACTTTTGGGATAAAAAGCAAAAATTCCCCATATTTTGAAGCATAATTGCAGAAATTCTCATAATTTTGGGACAAAAAAGCAGAAATTCTCCATATTTTGGAGCAAAAATAGAGAAAATCTTCTTTTTTCGGAAGCAGTCAGAAATTCCCCTTATTTTGGGACAAAATTGCAGAAATTTCTTTTACATTGGGGCAAAATTGCAGAAATTTCCCTTATTTTGGGGCAAAATTGCAGAAATTCCCCTAATTGTTGGGCAAAAAGGCAGAAATTCCCTATATGTTGGGGCAAAAAGACAGAAATTCTCCTTATTTTGAGGCAAAACTCAGAAATTCCACGTATTTTGGGGCAAAATTCCAGAAATTTCCCTTATTTTGGGGCAAAATTGCAGAAATTTTCCTATTTTAGGGCAAAATCTCAGAAATTTCACTTATTTCAGAAAAAAAAAGCAAAAATTTTTCCTATTTTGGGTCTAAAATGCAGATATTTTACTTATTTTGGGGCAAAAAGGCAGAAATTCACCTTATTTTAGGGTAAAATTGCAGCAATTTCCCATATTTCAGGGCAAAAAAGCAGAAATTTCTCTCATTTTGGGGCAAAATTGCAAAAATTTCACTTATTTTGGGCAAAATTGCAGAAATTTCACTTATTTCAGGGAAAAAAGGCAGAAAATTTCCTTATTTTGGAGAAAAAATTAAGAAATTCTTAATATTTTGTGGCAAAAATGCAGAAATTACCCTTATTTTGAGGTAAAAAGTCTGAAATTCCCCTTATTTAGACGTAAAAATGCTGAAATTCCCCTTAATTGGGTGCAAAAATGCAGAAATTTCTCTTAATTTGGGGCAAAAAGACAGAAATTTCCCTTATTTTGTAGCAAAAAGGCAAAAAATTCTTTTATTTTGGGGCAAAATTGCAGAAATATCACTTATTTCAGGGTATAATTCAAAAATTCCTTTTATTTTGTTGCAAAAAGACAGAAATTCCATTTATTTTTGGGTAAAAAGGAGAAATTTCACTTATTTTGAGGTAAAAAGGCAGAAATTCCTCTTATTTTGGGGCAAAAATTAAGAAATTTCCCTTTTTTTAAAAAAAGGTATACATTCCCCTTACTTTTGGGATAAAAAGCAAAAATTCCCCATATTTTGAAGCATAATTGCAGAAATTCTCATAATTTTGGGACAAAAAAGCAGAAATTCTCCATATTTTGGAGCAAAAATAGAGAAAATCTTCTTTTTTCGGAAGCAGTCAGAAATTCCCCTTATTTTGGGACAAAATTGCAGAAATTTCTTTTACATTGGGGCAAAATTGCAGAAATTTCCCTTATTTTGGGGCAAAATTGCAGAAATTCCCCTAATTGTTGGGCAAAAAGGCAGAAATTCCCTATATGTTGGGGCAAAAAGACAGAAATTCTCCTTATTTTGAGGCAAAACTCAGAAATTCCACGTATTTTGGGGCAAAATTCCAGAAATTTCCCTTATTTTGGGGCAAAATTGCAGAAATTTCTCTTATTTTAGGGCAAAATTGCAGAAATTTCACTTATTTAAGGGAAAAAAGGCAGAAATTTTCCTTATTTTGGGGAAAAAATTAAGAAATTCTTAATATTTTGTGGCAAAAATGCAGAAATTACCCTTATTTTGAGGTAAAAAGGCTGAAATTCCCCTTATTTTGAGGTAAAAAGGCTGAAATTCCTCTTATTTGGGGGCAAAAAGGCAGAAATTTCTTTTATTTTGGGGCAAAATTGCAGAAATATCACTTATTTCAGGGTATAATTCAAAAATTCCTTTTATTTTGTTGGAAAAAGACAGAAATTCCATTTATTTTTGGGTAAAAAAAGAGAAATTTCACTTATTTTGAGGTAAAAAGGCAGAAATTCCTCTTATTTTGGTGCAAAAATTAAGAAATTTCCCTTTTTTTGTGGAAAAAGGTATACATTCCCATTACTTTCGGGATAAAAAGTAGAAATTCCCCGTATTTTGAAGCATAATTGCAGAAATTCTTATAATTTTCGGGCAAACATTCAGAAATTCTCCTTATTTTGGAGCAAAAATACAGAAAATCTCCTTTTTTCGGGAGCAAACAGTCAGAAATTCCCCTTATTTTGGGGCAAAATTGCAGAAATTTCTTTTACATTCGGGCAAATTTGCAGAAATTTCCCTTATTTTGGGGCAAAATTGCAGAAATTTTCCTAATTGTTGGGCAAAAAGGCAGGAATTCCCTATATGTTGGGGCAAAAAGACAGAAATTCTCCTTATTTTGGGGCAAAACTCAGAAATTCCACGTATTTTGGGGCAAAGTTCCAGAAATTTTCCTTATTTTGGGGCAAAATTGCAGAAATTTCCTTTATTTTAGGGCAAAATTGCAGAAATTTTACTTATTTCAGGGAAAAAAATCAAAAATTTTTCTTATTTTGGGGCAAAAAAACAGAAATTTCCATTATTTTGGGGCAATAAGGCAGAAATTCACCTTATTTTGGGGTAAAATTGCAGAAATTTCACATATTTCAGGGCAAAAAGGCAGAAATTTCTCTTAATTTAGTGCAAAATTGCAGTAATTCACTTATTTCAGAGAAAAAAAGCAAAAATTTTTTTTATTTTGGGGCAAAAAGGCAGAAATTCCCATTATTTTGGGGGAAAAAAGCAGAAATTCACCTTCTTTTGGGGTAAAATTACAGAAATTTCACATATTTCAGGGCAAAATGGCAGAAATTTCCCTTATTTTGGGGCAAAATTGCAGATATTTCACTTATTTTAGGGTAATAAGTCAGAAATTCCCCTTATTTTGGGTTAAAAAAGACAGAAATTCCCTTTGTTTGGGGGAAAAAGACAGAAATTCCACTTATTTAGAGGCAAAATGCTGAAATTCCCCTTATTTTGGAGCAAAAATAAAGAAATTTTTCTTTTTTATGGCAAAAGTTATGCATTCTACTTATTTTCAGGCAACAAGACAGAAATTCCTTGCATTTTGGAGCAAAATTGCAGAAATTCCCCTAATTGTGGCACAAAAAAACAGAAATTCCCTATATGTTGGGGAAAAAGACAGAAATTCTCCTTCTTTTGGGGCAAAACTCAGAAATTCCACGTATTTTGGGGAAAAATTCCAGAAATTTCCCTTATTTTGGGGCAAAATTGCAGAAATTTCCCTTATTTTGGGGCAAAATTGCAGAAATTTCACTTATTTTGGGGCAAAATTGCAGAAATTTCACTTATTTCAGGGAAAAAAGGCAGAAATTTTTCTTATTTTGGAGCAAAAATGCAGAAATTCCTACTATTTTGTGCCAAAATTCAGAAATTCCCTTTATTTTGAGGTTAAAACTCTGAAATTCCCATTATTTGGGGGCAAAAAGGCAGAAATTTCCCTTATTTTGGGGCAAAATTGCAGAAATTTCACTTATTTCAGAGTAATGATTCAGAAATTCCTTTTATTTTGGAGCAAAAAGAGAGAAATTCCCTTTGATTTTTGGGAAAAAGACAGAAATTCCACTTATTTAGAGGCAAAAAGGCAGAAATTCCCCTTATTTTGGAGCAAAAATGAAGAAATTTTCCTTTTTTGTGGCAAAAAATATACATTCCCCTTACTTTCGGGATAAAAAGCAGAAATTCCCCGTATTTTGAAGCAAAATTGCAGAAAATCTCATAATTTTCGTGCAAAAAGGCAGAAATTCTCCTTATTTTGAAGCAAAAAGACAGAAAATCTCCTATTTTCGGGAGCAAACAGTCAGAAATTCTCCTTATTTTGGGGCAAAATTGCAGAAATTTCCTTTACATTGGGGCAAAATTGAAGAAATTTCCCTTATTAAGGGAAAAAATAGCAGAAATTTCCCTTATTTTAGGGCAAAATTGCAGAAATTTTACTAATTTCAAAGAAAAAAAGCAAAAATTTTTCTTATTTTGGGGCAAAAAGGCAGAAATTCCCATTATTTTGGGGCAAAAAAACAGAAATTCACCTTATTTTGGGGTAAAGTTGCAGAAATTTCACATATTTCAGGGCAAAATACAGAAATTTTCATTATTCTGGGGCAAAATTGCAGAAATTTCACTTATTTCAGGGTAATAAGTCAGAAATTCCATTTATTTTGGGGCAAAAAAGACAGAAATTCCCTTTGTTTTCCGGGAAAAAGACAGAAATTCCACTTATCTAGAGGCACAAAGGCAGAAATTCCCCTTATTTTGGAGCAACAATGAAGAAATTTCCTTTTTTATTGCAAAAAGGTATGAATTCCCATTATTTTCAGGCAAAAAGGCAGAAATTCCCCATATTTTGGAGCAGAATTGAAAAAATTCCCCTAATTTTGGGCAAAAGGCAGAAATTCCCTTTATTTTGGGGCAAAAATCAGAAATTCCCCTTATTTTGGGGCAAAATTCTAGAAATTTCTTTTTTTGGGGGGCAAAATTGCAGGAATTTACCTTATTTTGGGGCAAAATTGCAGAAATTTCCCTTATTTGGGGCAAAATTGCAGAAATTTCACTTATTTTTAGGTAAAAAGATTGAAATTTCTTTTATTTTGGGGCAAAAAAGGAGATATTCCCTTTATTTTTTGGCAAAATTGCAGACATTTTCCTTATTATGGGGAAATTATGCAGAAATTTCCCTTATTTAGGGCAAAATTGCAGAAATTTCACTTATTTCAGAGAAAAAAAGCAAAAATTTTTCTTATTTTGGGGCAAAAAGGCAGAAATTCTCATTATTTTGGGGCAAAAAGGCAGAAATTCACCTTATTTTGGGGTAAAATTGCAGAAATTTCACATATTTAAGGGCAAAAAGGCAGAAATTTTCCTTATCCTGGGGCAAAATTGCAGAAATTTAACTTATTTTAGGGTAATAAGTCAGAAAATCCCCTTATTTTGGGGCAAAAAAGACAGAAATTCCCTTTGTTTTGGGGGAAAAAGACAGAAATTCCACTTATTTAGAGGCAAAAATGCAGAAATTCTCCTTATTTTGGAGCAAAAATGAAGAAATTTCTCTTTTTTATGGCAAAAATTTATACATTCCCCTTATTTTCGGGCAAAAAGACAGAAATTTCCCGTATTTTGGAGCAAAATTGCAGAAATTCTCCTAATTGTGTGGCAAAAAGGCAGAAATTCCCTATATGTTGGGGCAAAAAGACAAAAATTCTCCTTATTTTGGGGCAAAACTCAGAAATTCCACTTATTTTGGTGCAAAATTCCAGAAATTTCCCTTATTTTGGGGCAAAATTGCAGAAATTTCACTTATTTTGGGGCAAAATTGCAGAAATTTCACTTATTTCAGATAAAAAAGGCAGAAATTTTACTTATTTTGGGGCAAAAATGCAGAAATTCCTAATATTTTGTGCCAAAATTCAGAAATTCCCTTTATTTTGAGGTAAAAATTCTGAAATTCCCATTATTTGGGGGCAAAAAGGCAGAAATTTCCCTTATTTTGGGGCAAACTTGCAGAAATTTCACTTATTTCAGGGTAATGAGTCAGAAATTCCTTTTATTTTGGGGCAAAAAAGAGAGAAATTCTCTTTGATTTTTGGGAAAAAGACAGAAATTCCACTTATTTAGAGACAAAAAGGCAGAAATTCCCCTTATTTTGGAGCAAAAATGAAGAAATTTCCTTTTTTTGTGGCAAAAAATATACATTCCCCTTAGTTTCGGGATAAAAAGCAGAAATTCCTCGTATTTTGAAGCAAAATTGCAGAAATTCTCATAATTTTCGGGCAAAAAGGCAGAAATTCTCCTTATTTTGGGGCAAAAAGACAGAAAATCTCCTTTTTTTCGGGAGCAAACAGTCAGAAATTCTCCTTATTTTGGGGCAAAATTGCAGAAATTTCCTTTACATTGGGGCAAAATTGCAGAAATTTCCCTTATTAAGTGAAAAAATTTCAGAAATTTCCCTTATTTTAGGGCAAAATTGCAGAAATTTTACTTATTTCAGAGAAAAAAAGCAAAAATTTTTCTTATTTTGGGGCAAAAAGGCAGAAATTCCCATTAGTTTGGGGCAAAAAAACAGAAATTCACCTTATTTTGGGGTAAAATTGCAGAAATTTCACATATTTCAGGGCAAAAAGGCAGAAATTTTCTTTATTCTGGGGCAAAATTGCAGAAATTTCACTTATTTCATGGTAATAAGTCAGAAATTCCCCTTATTTTGGGGCAAAAAGACATAAATTCCCTTTGTTTTGGGGAAAAAGACAAAATTCTACTTATCTAGAGGCAAAAAGGCAGAAATTCCCCTTATTTTGGAGCAAAAATGAAGAAATTTCCCTTTTTAATGGCAAAAAGGTATGCATTCCCATTATTTTCAGGCAAAAAGTCAGAAATTCCCCGTATTTTGGAGCAAAATTAAAGAAATTCCTCTAATTTTGGGGCAAAAGGCAGAAATTCCTCTTATTTTGGGGTAAAAATCAGAAATTCCCCATATTTTGGGGCAAAATTCTAGAAATTTCTTTTTTTGGGGGGCAAAATTGCAGGAATTTACCTTATTTTTGGGCAAAATTGCAGAAATTTCTCTTATTTGGGGCAAAATTGCAGAAATTTCACTTATTTTCAGGTAAAAAGACTGAAATTTCCTTTATTTTGGGGCAAAAAGGGAGAAATTCCCTTTATTTTGGGGTAAAATTGCAGACATTTTTCTTATTATGGGAAAAAATTGCAGAAATTTCTTTTATTTTAGGGCAAAATTGCAGAAATTTCACTTATTTCAGAGAAAAAAAGCAAAAATTTTTTTTTTATTTTGGGGCAAAAAGGCAGAAATTCTCATTATTTTGTGGCAAAAAGGCAGAAATTCACCTTATTTTGGAGTAAAATTGCAGAAATTTCACATATTTCAGGGCAAAAAGGCAGAAATTTCCCTTATTTTGGGGCAAAATTGCAGAAATTTCACTTATTTTAGGGTAATAAGTCAGAAAATCCCCTTATTTTGGGGCAAAAAAGACAGAAATTACCTTTGTTTTGGGGGAAAAAGACAGAAATTCCACTTATTTAGAGGCAAAAAGGCAGAAATTCCCCTTATTTTGGAGCAAAAATGAAGAAATTTCTTTTTTTATGGCAACAAGTTATGCATTCCCCTTATTTTCGGGCAAAAAGACAGAAATTTCCCTTATTTTGGAGCAAAATTGCAGAAATTCCCCTAATTTTGTGGCAAAAAGGCAGAAATTCCCTATATGTTGGGGCAAAAAGACAAAAATTCTCCTTATTTTGGGGCAAAACTCAGAAATTCTACTTATTTTGGTGCAAAATTCCAGAAATTTCTTTAATTTTCGGGCAAAATTGCCGAAATATCCTTTATTTTCGGGCAAAATTGCAGAAATTTCACTTATTATACAGAAAAAAAGCAAAAATTTTTCTTTTTTTAGGGGAAAAAAAGCAGAAATTCCCATTATTTTGGGGCAAAAATCCAGAAATTCACTTTTTTTGGGGTAAAATTGCAGAAATTTCACATATTTCAGGGCAAAAAGGCAGAAATTTCCCTTATTTTTGGGCAAAATTGCAGAAATTTCACTTATTTTGGGGCAAAATTGCAGAAATTTCACTTATTTCAGGAAAAAAGGCAGAAATTTTCCTTATTTTGGGGCAAAAATGCAGAAATTCTTAATATTTTGTGGCAAAAATGCAGAAATTCCCCTTACTTTGAGGTAAAAAGGGTGAAATTTTCCTTATTTGGGGGCAAAAAGACAGAAATTTCCCTAATTTTGGGGCAAAAAGACAGAAATTCCCCTTTTTTTTGGCAAAAAGGCAGAAATTTCTTTTATTTTGGGGCAAAATTTCAGAAATATCACTTATTTTAGGGCATAATTCAAAAATTCCTTTTATTTTGGGGCAAAAAGACAAATATTCCATTTATTTTTGGGTAAATAGGGAGAAATTTCACTTATTTTGAGGTAAAAGGCAGAAATTCCTCTTATTTTGGGGCAAAAATGAAGAGATTTCCCTTTTTTGTTGCAAAAGGTATACATTCCCCTTACTTTCGTGATTAAAAGCAGAAATTCCCCATATTTTGAAGCAATATTGCAGAAATTCTCATTATTTTCAGGCAAAAAAGCAGAAATTCTCCTTATTTTGGGGCAAAAAGACAGAAAATCTCCTTTTTTTGAGAGCAAACAGTCAAAAATTCCCATTATTTTGGGTCAAAATTGCAGAAATTTCCTTTATATTGGGGCAAAATTGCAGAAATTTCCTTTATTTTGGGGCAAAAATGCAGAAATTTCATTTATTTCAGGGAAATAAGTCAGAAATTCCTTCTATTTAGGGCAAAAAAGACAGAAATTCCCTTTGTTTTGGGAGAAAAAGACAGAAATTCCATTTGTTTAGAGACAAAAAGGCAGAAATTCCCTTTATTTTGGAGCAAAAATGAAGAAATTTCCCTTTTTATGGCAAAAAGGTATGCATTCCATTATTTTTGGGCAAAAAGGCAGAAATTCCCCGTATTTTGGAGCAAAATTGCAGAAATTCCCCTAATTTTGGGGCAAAAGGCAGAAATTCCCTTTATTTTGGAGAAAAATCAGAAATTCCCCTTATTTTGGGGCAAAATTCAAGAAATTTCCTTTATTTTGGGGCAAAATTGCAGGAATTTACCTTTTTTGGGGCAAAATTGCAGAACTTTCATTTATTTTCAGGTAAAAAGGCTGAAATTTCCTTTATTTTGAGGCAAAAAGGGAGAAATTCCATTTATTTTGGGGCAAAATTGCAGACATTTCTCTTATTAGAGGAAAAATTGCAGAAATTTCTCTTCTTTTACGGCAAAATTGAAGAAATTTCACTTATTTCAGAGAAAAAAAGCAAAAATTTTTTTTATTTTGGGGCAAAAAAGCAGAAATTCCCATTATTTTGGGGGAAAAAGGCAGAAATTCACCTTATTTTGGGGTAAAATTGCAGAAATTTCACATATTTCAGGGCAAAAAGGCAGAAATTTCCCTATTTTGGGGCAAAAAAGACAGAAATTCCCTGTGTTTGGGGGAAAAAGTCAGAAATTCCACTAATTTAGAGGCAAAAAGGCTGAAATTCCCCTTATTTTGGAGCAAAAATGAAAAAATTTCCCTTTTTTATGGCAAAAAGTTATGCATTCCACTGATTTTCGGGCAACAAGACAGAAATTCTTTGCATTTTGGAGCAAAATTGCAGAAATTCCCCTAATTGTGGGGCAACAATGCAGAAATTCCCTATATGTTGGGGCAAAAAGACAGAAATTCTCCTTCTTTTGGGGCAAAACTCAGAAATTCCACGTATTTTGGGGCAAAATTCCAGAAATTTCCCTTATTTTGGGGCAAAATTGCAGAAATTTCCCTTATTTTAGGGCAAAATTGCAGAAATTTCACTTATTTCAGGGAAAAAAGGCAGAAATTTTCCTTATTTTGGGGAAAAATTAAGAAATTCTTAATAATTTTTGGCAAAAATGCAGAAATTCCCCTTATATTGAGGTAAAAAGGCTGAAATTTCACTTATTTTGAGGTAAAAAGGCTGAAATTCCGCTTATTCGGGGGCAAAAAAGAAGAAATTTCTCTTATTTTGGGGCAAAAAGACAGAAATTCCCCTTATTTTGTGGAAAAAAGGCAGAAATTTCTTTTATTTTGGGGCAAAATTGCAGAAATATCACTTATTTCAGGGTATAATTCAAAAATTCCTTTTATTTTGTTGCAAAAAAACAGAAATTCCATTTATTTTTGGGTAAAAAAGGAGAAATTTCACTTATTTTGAGGTAAAAAGGCAGAAATTCCTCTTATTTTGGGGCAAAAATTAAGAAATTTCCCTTTTTATGGAAAAAGGTATACACTCCCCTTACTTTCGGGATAAAAAGTAGCAATTCCCCGTATTTTGAAGCATAATTGCAGAAATTCTTATAATTTTCGGGCAAAAAAGCAGAAATTCTCCTTATTTTGGAGCAAAAATACAGAAAATCTCCTTTTTTCGGGAGCAAACAGTCAGAAATTCCCCTTATTTTGGGGCAAAATTGCAGAAATTTCTTTTACATTCGGGCAAATTTGCAGAAATTTCCCTTATTTTGGGGCAAAATTGCAGAAATTCTCCTAATTGTTGGGCAAAAAGGCAGAAATTCCCTATAGTTGGGGCAAAAAGACAGAAATTCTTCTTATTTTGGGGCAAAACTCAGAAATTCCACATATTTTGGGGCAAAATTCCAGAAATTTCCCTTATTTTGGGGCAAAATTGCAGAAATTTTCCTTATTTTAGGGCAAAATTGCAGAAATTTCACTTATTTCAGAGAAAAAAAGCAAAAATTTTTCCTATTTTGGGGCTAAAATGCAGATATTTTACTTATTTTGTGGCAAAAAGGCAGAAATTCACCTTATTTTAGGGTAAAATTGCAGCAATTTCACATATTTCAGGGCAAAATTCAAGAAATTTCCCTTATTTTGGGGCAAAATTGCAGAAATTTTCCTTATTTTAGGGCAAAATTGCAGAAATTTCACTTATTTCAGAGAAAAAAAGCAAAAATTTTTCCTATTTTGGGGCTAAAATGCAGATATTTTACTTATTTTGGGGCAAAAAGGCAGAAATTCACCTTATTTTAGGGTAAAATTGCAGCAATTTCACATATTTCAGGGCAAAAAGGCAGAAATTTCCCTCATTTTGGGGCAAAATTGCAAAAATTTCACTTATTTTGGGGCAAAATTGCAGAAATTTCACTTATTTCAGGGAAAAAGGGCAGAAAATTTCCTTATTTTGGAGAAAAAATTAAGAAATTCTTAAAATTTTGTGGCAAAAATGCAGAATTTTTTTTTATTTTGAGGTAAAAATGCTGAAATTCCCCTTATTTTGAGGTAAAAATGCTGAAATTCCCCTTAATTGGGTGCAAAAAGGCAGAAATTTCTCTTATTTTGGGGCAAAAAGACAGAAATTCACCTTATTTTGGAGTAAAATTGCAGAAATTTCACATATTTCAGGGCAAAAAGGAAGAAATTTCCCTTATTTTGGGGCAAAATTGAAGAAATTTCACTTATTTTAGGGTAATAAGTCAGAAAATCCCCTTATTTTGGGGCAAAAAGGACAGAAATTCCCTTTGTTTTGGGGGAAAAAACAGAAATTCCACTTATTTAGAGGCAAAAAGGCAGAAATTCTCCTTATTTTGGAGCAAAAATGAAGAAATTTCTCTTTTTTATGGCAACAAGTTATGCATTCCCCTTATTTTCGGGCAAAAAGACAGAAATTTCCCGTATTTTGGAGCAAATTGCAGAAATTCCCCTAATTGTGGGGCAAAAAGGCAGAAATTCCCTATATGTTGGGGCAAAAAGACAAAAATTCTCCTTATTTTGGGGCAAAACTCAGAAATTCCACTTATTTTGTTGCGAAATTGCAGAAATTTTTCTTATTAAGGGAAAAAACTGCAGAATTTCCCTTATTTTAGGGTATAATTGCAGAAATTTTACTTATTTCAGAGAAAAAAAGCAAAAATTTTTCTTATTTTGGGGCAAAAAGGCAGAAATCCCCATTATTTTGGGGAAAAAAACAGAAATTCACCTTATTTTGGGGTAAAATTGCAGAAATTTCACATATTTCAGGGCAAAAAGACAGAAATTTACCTTATCCTGTGGCAAAATTTCAGAAATTTCACTTATTTCTGGGTAATAAGTCAGAAATTCCCCTTATTTTGGGGAAAAAAAGACAGAAATTCCCTTTGTTTTCCGGGAAAAAGACAGAAATTCCACTTATCTAGAGGCAAAAATGCAGAAATTCCCCTTATTTTGGAGCAACAATGAAGAAATTTCCCTTTTTATTGCAAAAAGGTATGCATTCCCATTATTTTCAGGCAAAAAGGCAGAAATTCCCTGTATTAGGAGCAAAATTGAAGAAATTCCCCTAATTTTGGGGCAAAAGGCAGAAATTCCCTTTATTTTGGGGCAAAATTCTAGAAATTTCTTTTTTGGGGGGTAAAATTGCAGGAATTTACCTTATTGTGGGGCAAAATTGCAGAAATTTCACTTATTTCAGAGAAAATAAGCAAAAATTTTTCTTATTTTGGGGCAAAAAGGCAGAAATTCTCATTATTTTGGGGCAAAAAGGCAGAAATTCACCTTATTTGGGGGTAAAATTGCAGAAATTTCACATATTTCAGGGTAAAAAGGCAGAAATTTCCCTTATCCTGGGGCAAAATTGCAGAAATTTCACTTATTTTAGGGAAATAAGTCAGAAAATCCCCTTATTTTGGGGCAAAAAAGACAGAAATTCCTTTTGTTTTGGGGGAAAAAGACAGAAATTCCACTTATTTAGAGGCAAAAACGCAGAAATTCTCCTTATTTTGGAGCAAAAATGAAGAAATTTCCCTTTTTTATGGCAACAAGTTATGCATTCCACTTATTTTCAGGCAAAAAGACAGAAATTTCCTGTATTTTGGAGCAAAATTGCAGAAATTCCTCTTATTGTGGGGCAAAAAGGCAGAAATTCCCTATATGTTGGGGCAAAAAGACAAAAATTCTCCTTTTTTGGGGGGCAAAACTCAGAAATTCTACTTTGTTTGGTGCGAAATTCCAGAAATTTCCCTTATTTTGGGGCAAAATTGCAGAAATTTCACTTATTTTGGGGCAAAATTGCAGAAATTTCACTTATTTCAGGGAAAAAAGGTAGAAATTTTACTTATTTTGGAACAAAAATGCAGAAATTCCTAATATTTTGTGCCAAAATTCAGAAATTCTCTTTATTTTGAGGTAAAAATGCTGAAATTCCCCTTATTTGGGGGCAAAAAGGCAGAAATTTCCCTTATTTTGGGGCAAAATTGCAGAAATTTCACTTATTTCAGGGTAATGAGTCAGAAATTCCTTTTATTTTGAGGCAAAAAGAGAGAAATTCCCTTTGATTTTTGGGAAAAAGTCAGAAATTCCACTTATTTAGAGGCAAAAAGGCAGAAATTCCCCTTATTTTGGAGCAAAAATGAAGAAATTTCCCTTTTTTGTGGCAAAAAATATACATTCCCCTTACTTTCGGGATAAAAAGCAGAAATTCCCCGTATTTTGAAGCAAAATAGCAGAAATTCTTCCAATTTTTGGGCAAAAAGGCAGAAATTCTCCTTATTTTGGGGCAAAAATACAGAAAATCTCCTTTTTTCGGGAGCAAACAGTAAGAAATTCTCCTTATTTTGGGGCAAAATTGAAGAAATTTCATTTACATTGGGGCAAAATTACAGAAATTTCCCTTATTAAGGGAAAAAATTGCAGAAATTTCCCTTATTTTAGGGCAAAATTGCAGAAATTTTACTTATATCAGAGAAAAAAGCAAAAATTTTTCTTATTTGGGGGCAAAAAGGCAGAAATTCCCATTATTTTGGGGCAAAAAAACAGAAATTCACTTTATTTTGGGTAAAATTGCAGAAATTTCAAATATTTCAGGGCAAAAAGGCAGAAATTTTCCTTATCCTGGGGCAAAATTGCAGAAATTTCTCTTATTTCAGGGTAATAAGTCAGAAATTCCCCTTATTTTGGGGCAAAAAATACAGAAATTCCCTTTGTTTTGGGGGAAAAAGACAGAAATTCCACTTATCTAGAGGCGCAAAGGCAGAAATTCCCTTTATTTTGGAGCAAAAATGAAGAAATTTCCCTTTTTATGGCAAAAAGGTATGCATTCCCATTATTTTCAGGAAAAAAGGCAGAAATTCCCCGTATTTTGGAGCAAAATTGAAGAAATTCCCCTAATTTTGGGGCAAAAGGCAGAAATTGCTTTTATTTTGGGGCAAAAATCAGAAATTCCCCTTATTTTGTGGCAAAATTCTAGAAATTTCTTTTTTGGGGGGCAAAATTGCAAGAATTTACCTTATTTTTGGGCAAAATTGCAGAAATTTCCCTTATTTTAGGGCAAAATTGCAGAAATTTCACTTATTTCAGAGAAAAAAAGCAATTTTTTTTTATTTTGGGGCAAAAAGGCAGAAATTCTCATTATTTTGTTGCAAAAAGGTAGAAATTCACCTTATTTTGGGGTAAAATTGCAGAAATTTCACATATTTCAGGACAAAAAGCAGAAATTACCCTTATTTTGGGGCAAAATTGCAGAAATTTCTTTTATTTTGGGGCAAAATTGCAGAAATTTCACTTATTTCAAGGTAATGAGTCAGAAATTCCTTTTATTTTGGGGCAAAAAAGGGAGAAATTCCCTTTCTTTTTTGGAAAGAAGACAGAAATTCCAGTTATTTAGAGGCAAAAAGAAGAAATTCTCCTTATTTTGGAACAATAATGAAGAAATTTCCCTTTATTGTGGCAAAAAATATACATTCCCCTTACTTTCGGTATAAAAAGCAGAAATTCCCCGTATTTTGAAGCAAAATTGCAGAAATTCTCAAAATTTTCGGGCAAAAATGCAGAAATTCTACTTATTTTGGGGCAAAAAGACAGAAAATCTCCTTCTTTCGGGAGCAAATAGTCAGAAATTCTCCTTATTTTGGGGCAAAATTGCAGAAATTTCCTTTACATTGGGGCAAAATTGCAGAAATTTCCCTTATTAAGTGAAAAAATTGCAGAAATTTCCCTTATTTTAGGGCAAAATTGCAGAAATTTTACTTATTTCAGAGAAAAAAAGCAAAGATTTTTCTTATTTTGGGGCAAAAATGCAGAAATTCCCATTATTTTGGGGCAAAAAAACAGAAATTCACCTTATTTTGGGGTAAAATTGCAGAAATTTCACATATTTCAAGGCAAAAATGCAGAAATTTTCTTTATTTTGGGGCAAAATTGCAGAAATTTCACTTATTTCAGGGTAATAAGTCAGAAATTCCCCTTATTTTGGGGCAAAAAAGACAGAAATTCCCTTTGTTTTTGGGGGAAAAAGACAGAAATTCCACTTATTTAGAGGCAAAAAGGCAGAAATTCCCCTTATTTTGGAGCAAAAATGAAGAAATTTCCCTTTTTTATGTCAACAAGTTATGCATTCCCCTTATTTTCGGACAAAAAGAGAGAAATTCCATGTATTTTGGAGCAAAATTGCAGAAATTCCCCTAATTGAGGGGCAAAAAGGCAGAAATTTCCTATATGTTGGGGCAAAAAGACAAAAATTCTCCTAATTTTGGGGCAAAACTCAGAAATTCCAAATTTTTGTGCAAAATTCCAGAAATTGCCCTTATTTTGGGGCATAATTGCAGAAATTTCAATTATTTTGGGGCAAAATTGCAGAAATTTCAGTTATTTCAGGGAAAAAAGGCAGAAATTTTACTTATTTTCGGTCAAAAAGACAGAAATTCCTAATATTTTGTGCCAAAATTCAGAAATTCCCCTTATTTTTAGGTAAAAATGCTGAAATTCCCAATATTTGGGGGCAAAAAGGCAGAAATTTCCTTTATTTTGGGGCAAAATTGCAGAAATTTCACTTATTTCAGGGTATTGAGTCAGAAATTTTTTTTATTTGGGGCAAAAAAGAGAGAAATTCCGTTTGATTTTTGGGAAAAAGACAGAAATTCCACTTATTTAAAGGCAAAAAGACAGAAATTCCCCTTATTTTGGAGCAAAAATGAAGAAATTTCTCTTTTTTGTGGCAAAAAATATACATTCACCTTACTTTGGGGATAAAAAGCAGAAATTCCCCGTATTTTGAAGCAAAATTGCAGAAATTCACATAATTTTCGGGCAAAAAGCAGAAATTCTCGTTATTTTGGTGCAAAAAGACAGAAAATCTCCTTTTTTCGGGAGCAAACAGTCAGAAATTCTACTTATTTTGTTGCAAAATTGCAGAAATTTCCTTTACATTGGGGCAAAATTGCAGAAATTTTACTTATTTCAGAAAAAAAAAGCAAAAATTTTTCTTATTTTGGGGCAAACAGGCAGAAATTCTTATTATTTTGGGGCAAAAAAAAAGAAATTCACCTAATTTTGGGGTAAAATTGCAGAAATTTCACATATTTCAGGGAAAAAAGGGAGAAATTTACCTTATCCTGGGGCAAAATTGCAGAAATTTCACTTATTTCAGGGTAATAAGTCAGAAATTCCCCTTTATTTTGGGGCAAAAAAGACAGAAATTCCCTTTGTTTTCAGGGAAAAAGACAGAAATTCCACTTATCTAGAAGCACAAAGGCAGAAAATCCCCTTATTTTGGAGCAACAATGAAGAAATTTCCCTTTTTATAGCAAAAAGGTATGCATTCCCATTATTTTCAGGCAAAAAGGCAGAAATTCCCCGTATTTTGGAGCAAAATTGAAGAAATTCCCCTAATTTTGGGGCAAAAGGCAGAAATCCCCATTATTTTGGGGAAAAAAACAGAAATTCACCTTATTTTGGGGTAAAATTGCAGAAATTTCACATATTTCAGGGCAAAAAGACAGAAATTTACCTTATCCTGTGGCAAAATTTCAGAAATTTCACTTATTTCTGGGTAATAAGTCAGAAATTCCCCTTATTTTGGGGAAAAAAAGACAGAAATTCCCTTTGTTTTCCGGGAAAAAGACAGAAATTCCACTTATCTAGAGGCAAAAATGCAGAAATTCCCCTTATTTTGGAGCAACAATGAAGAAATTTCCCTTTTTATTGCAAAAAGGTATGCATTCCCATTATTTTCAGGCAAAAAAGCAGAAATTCCCTGTATTAGGAGCAAAATTGAAGAAATTCCCCTAATTTTGGGGCAAAAGGCAGAAATTCCCTTTATTTTGGGGCAAAATTCTAGAAATTTCTTTTTTGGGGGGTAAAATTGCAGGAATTTACCTTATTGTGGGGCAAAATTGCAGAAATTTCACTTATTTCAGAGAAAATAAGCAAAAATTTTTCTTATTTTGGGGCAAAAAGGCAGAAATTCTCATTATTTTGGGGCAAAAAGGCAGAAATTCACCTTATTTTGGGGTAAAATTGCAGAAATTTCACATATTTCAGGGTAAAAAGGCAGAAATTTCCCTTATCCTGGGGCAAAATTGCAGAAATTTCACTTATTTTAGGGAAATAAGTCAGAAAATCCCCTTATTTTGGGGCAAAAAAGACAGAAATTCCTTTTGTTTTGGGGGAAAAAGACAGAAATTCCACTTATTTAGAGGCAAAAACGCAGAAATTCTCCTTATTTTGGAGCAAAAATGAAGAAATTTCCCTTTTTTATGGCAACAAGTTATGCATTCCACTTATTTTCAGGCAAAAAGACAGAAATTTCCTGTATTTTGGAGCAAAATTGCAGAAATTCCTCTTATTGTGGGGCAAAAAGGCAGAAATTCCCTATATGTTGGGGCAAAAAGACAAAAATTCTCCTTTTTTGGGGGGCAAAACTCAGAAATTCTACTTTGTTTGGTGCGAAATTCCAGAAATTTCCCTTATTTTGGGGCAAAATTGCAGAAATTTCACTTATTTTGGGGCAAAATTGCAGAAATTTCACTTATTTCAGGGAAAAAAGGTAGAAATTTTACTTATTTTGGAACAAAAATGCAGAAATTCCTAATATTTTGTGCCAAAATTCAGAAATTCTCTTTATTTTGAGGTAAAAATGCTGAAATTCCCCTTATTTGGGGGCAAAAAGGCAGAAATTTCCCTTATTTTGGGGCAAAATTGCAGAAATTTCACTTATTTCAGGGTAATGAGTCAGAAATTCCTTTTATTTTGAGGCAAAAAGAGAGAAATTCCCTTTGATTTTTGGGAAAAAGTCAGAAATTCCACTTATTTAGAGGCAAAAAGGCAGAAATTCCCCTTATTTTGGAGCAAAAATGAAGAAATTTCCCTTTTTTGTGGCAAAAAATATACATTCCCCTTACTTTCGGGATAAAAAGCAGAAATTCCCCGTATTTTGAAGCAAAATAGCAGAAATTCTTCCAATTTTTGGGCAAAAAGGCAGAAATTCTCCTTATTTTGGGGCAAAAATACAGAAAATCTCCTTTTTTCGGGAGCAAACAGTAAGAAATTCTCCTTATTTTGGGGCAAAATTGAAGAAATTTCATTTACATTGGGGCAAAATTACAGAAATTTCCCTTATTAAGGGAAAAAATTGCAGAAATTTCCCTTATTTTAGGGCAAAATTGCAGAAATTTTACTTATATCAGAGAAAAAAGCAAAAATTTTTCTTATTTGGGGGCAAAAAGGCAGAAATTCCCATTATTTTGGGGCAAAAAAACAGAAATTCACTTTATTTTGGGTAAAATTGCAGAAATTTCAAATATTTCAGGGCAAAAAGGCAGAAATTTTCCTTATCCTGGGGCAAAATTGCAGAAATTTCTCTTATTTCAGGGTAATAAGTCAGAAATTCCCCTTATTTTGGGGCAAAAAATACAGAAATTCCCTTTGTTTTGGGGGAAAAAGACAGAAATTCCACTTATCTAGAGGCACAAAGGCAGAAATTCCCTTTATTTTGGAGCAAAAATGAAGAAATTTCCCTTTTTATGGCAAAAAGGTATGCATTCCCATTATTTTCAGGAAAAAAGGCAGAAATTCCCCGTATTTTGGAGCAAAATTGAAGAAATTCCCCTAATTTTGGGGCAAAAGGCAGAAATTGCTTTTATTTTGGGGCAAAAATCAGAAATTCCCCTTATTTTGTGGCAAAATTCTAGAAATTTCTTTTTTGGGGGGCAAAATTGCAAGAATTTACCTTATTTTTGGGCAAAATTGCAGAAATTTCCCTTATTTTAGGGCAAAATTGCAGAAATTTCACTTATTTCAGAGAAAAAAAGCAATTTTTTTTTATTTTGGGGCAAAAAGGCAGAAATTCTCATTATTTTGTTGCAAAAAGGTAGAAATTCACCTTATTTTGGGGTAAAATTGCAGAAATTTCACATATTTCAGGACAAAAAGCAGAAATTACCCTTATTTTGGGGCAAAATTGCAGAAATTTCTTTTATTTTGGGGCAAAATTGCAGAAATTTCACTTATTTCAAGGTAATGAGTCAGAAATTCCTTTTATTTTGGGGCAAAAAAGGGAGAAATTCCCTTTCTTTTTTGGAAAGAAGACAGAAATTCCAGTTATTTAGAGGCAAAAAGAAGAAATTCTCCTTATTTTGGAACAATAATGAAGAAATTTCCCTTTATTGTGGCAAAAAATATACATTCCCCTTACTTTCGGTATAAAAAGCAGAAATTCCCCGTATTTTGAAGCAAAATTGCAGAAATTCTCAAAATTTTCGGGCAAAAATGCAGAAATTCTACTTATTTTGGGGCAAAAAGACAGAAAATCTCCTTCTTTCGGGAGCAAATAGTCAGAAATTCTCCTTATTTTGGGGCAAAATTGCAGAAATTTCCTTTACATTGGGGCAAAATTGCAGAAATTTCCCTTATTAAGTGAAAAAATTGCAGAAATTTCCCTTATTTTAGGGCAAAATTGCAGAAATTTTACTTATTTCAGAGAAAAAAAGCAAAGATTTTTCTTATTTTGGGGCAAAAATGCAGAAATTCCCATTATTTTGGGGCAAAAAAACAGAAATTCACCTTATTTTGGGGTAAAATTGCAGAAATTTCACATATTTCAAGGCAAAAATGCAGAAATTTTCTTTATTTTGGGGCAAAATTGCAGAAATTTCACTTATTTCAGGGTAATAAGTCAGAAATTCCCCTTATTTTGGGGCAAAAAAGACAGAAATTCCCTTTGTTTTTGGGGGAAAAAGACAGAAATTCCACTTATTTAGAGGCAAAAAGGCAGAAATTCCCCTTATTTTGGAGCAAAAATGAAGAAATTTCCCTTTTTTATGTCAACAAGTTATGCATTCCCCTTATTTTCGGACAAAAAGAGAGAAATTCCATGTATTTTGGAGCAAAATTGCAGAAATTCCCCTAATTGAGGGGCAAAAAGGCAGAAATTTCCTATATGTTGGGGCAAAAAGACAAAAATTCTCCTAATTTTGGGGCAAAACTCAGAAATTCCAAATTTTTGTGCAAAATTCCAGAAATTGCCCTTATTTTGGGGCATAATTGCAGAAATTTCAATTATTTTGGGGCAAAATTGCAGAAATTTCAGTTATTTCAGGGAAAAAAGGCAGAAATTTTACTTATTTTTGGTCAAAAAGACAGAAATTCCTAATATTTTGTGCCAAAATTCAGAAATTCCCCTTATTTTTAGGTAAAAATGCTGAAATTCCCAATATTTGGGGGCAAAAAGGCAGAAATTTCCTTTATTTTGGGGCAAAATTGCAGAAATTTCACTTATTTCAGGGTATTGAGTCAGAAATTTTTTTTATTTGGGGCAAAAAAGAGAGAAATTCCGTTTGATTTTTGGGAAAAAGACAGAAATTCCACTTATTTAAAGGCAAAAAGACAGAAATTCCCCTTATTTTGGAGCAAAAATGAAGAAATTTCTCTTTTTTGTGGCAAAAAATATACATTCACCTTACTTTGGGGATAAAAAGCAGAAATTCCCCGTATTTTGAAGCAAAATTGCAGAAATTCACATAATTTTCGGGCAAAAAGCAGAAATTCTCGTTATTTTGGTGCAAAAAGACAGAAAATCTCCTTTTTTCGGGAGCAAACAGTCAGAAATTCTACTTATTTTGTTGCAAAATTGCAGAAATTTCCTTTACATTGGGGCAAAATTGCAGAAATTTTACTTATTTCAGAAAAAAAAAGCAAAAATTTTTCTTATTTTGGGGCAAACAGGCAGAAATTCTTATTATTTTGTGGCAAAAAAAAAGAAATTCACCTTATTTTGGGGTAAAATTGCAGAAATTTCACATATTTCAGGGAAAAAAGGGAGAAATTTACCTTATCCTGGGGCAAAATTGCAGAAATTTCACTTATTTCAGGGTAATAAGTCAGAAATTCCCCTTTATTTTGGGGCAAAAAAGACAGAAATTCCCTTTGTTTTCAGGGAAAAAGACAGAAATTCCACTTATCTAGAAGCACAAAGGCAGAAATTCCCCTTATTTTGGAGCAACAATGAAGAAATTTCCCTTTTTATAGTAAAAAGGTATGCATTCCCATTATTTTCAGGCAAAAAGGCAGAAATTCCCCGTATTTTGGAGCAAAATTGAAGAAATTCCCCTAATTTTGGGGCAAAAGGCAGAAATTCCCTTTATTTTGGGGCAAAAATCAGAAATTCCCCTTATTTTGGGGCAAAATTCTAGAAATTTCTTTTTTTGGGGGAGCAAAATTGCAGGAATTTACCTTATTTTGGGGCAAAATTGCAGAAATTTCCTATATTTGGGGCAAAATTGGAGAAATTTCACTTATTTTCAGGTAAAAAGACTGAAATTTCCTTTATTTTGGGGCAAAAAGGGAGATATTCCCTTTATTTTTTGGCAAAATTGCAGACATTTTCCTTATTATGTGGAAAAATTGCAGAAATTTCCCTTATTTAGGGCAAAATTGCAGAAATTTCACTTATTTCAGAGAAAAAAAGCAAAAATTTTTCTTATTTTGGGGCAAAAAGGCAGAAATTCTCATTATTTTGGGGCAAAAAGGCAGAAATTCACCTTATTTTGGGGTAAAATTGCAGAAATTTCACATATTTCAGGGCAAAAAGGCAGAAATTTCCCTTATTTTGGGGCAAAATTGCAGAAATTTCACTTATTTTAGGGTAATAAGTCAGAAAATCCCCTTATTTTGGGGCAAAAAAGACAGAAATTCCCTTTGTTTTGGGGGAAAAAGACAGAAATTCAACTTATTTAGAGGCAAAAAGGCAGAAATTCTCCTTATTTTGAAGCAAAAATGAAGAAATTTCCCTTTTTTTTGGCAACAAGTTATTTATTCCCCTTATTTTCGGGCAAAAAGACTGAAATTTCCCGTATTTTGGAGCAAAATTGCAGAAATTCCCCTAATTGTGGGGCAAAAAGGCAGAAATTCCCTATATGTTGGGGCAAAAAGACAAAAATTCTCCTTATTTTGGGGCAAAACTCAGAAATTCCACTTATTTTGGTGCAAAATTCCAGAAATTTCCCTTATTTTGGGGCAAAATTGCAGAAATTTCACTTATTTTTGGGCAAAATTGCAGAAATTTCACTTATTTCAGGGAAAAAAGGCAGAAATTTTACTTATTTTGGGGCAAAAATGCAGAAATTCCTAATATTTTTGCCAAAATTCAGAAATTCCCTTTATTTTGAGGTTAAAATTCTGAAATTCTCATTATTTGGGGGCAAAAAGGCAGAAATTTCCCTTATCTTGGGGCAAAATGGCAGAAATTTCACTTATTTCAGAGTAATGAGTCAGAAATTCCTTTTATTTTGGGGCAAAAAAGAGAGAAATTCCCTTTGATTTTTGGGAAAAAGACAGAAATTCCACTTATTTAGAGGCAAAAAGGCAGAAATTCCCCTTATTTTGGAGCAAAAATGAAGAAATTTTCCTTTTTTGTGGCAAAAAATATACATTCCCCTTACTTTCGGGATAAAAAGCAGAAATTCCCCGTATTTTGAAGCAATATTGTAGAAATTCTCCTAATTTTCGTGCAAAAAGGCAGAAATTCTCCTTATTTTGAAGCAAAAAGACAGAAAATCTCCTTTTTTCGGGAGCAAACAGTCAGAAATTCTCCTTATTTTGGGGCAAAATTGCAGAAATTTCCTTTACATTGGGGCAAAATTGCAGAAATTTCCCTTATTAACGGAAAAAATAGCAGAAATTTCCTTTATTTTAGGGCAAAACTGCAGAAATTTTACTTATTTCAGAGAAAAAAAGCAAAAATTTTTCTTATTTTGGGGCAAAAAGGCAGAAATTCCTATTATTTTGGGGCAAAAAAACAGAAATTCACCTTATTTTGGGGTAAAGTTGCAGAAATTTCACATATTTCAGGGCAAAATACAGAAATTTTCCTTATTCTGGGGCAAAATTGCAGAAATTTCTCTTATTTCAGGGTAATAAGTCAGAAATTCCCTTTATTTTGGGGCAAAAAAGACAGAAATTACCTTTGTTTTGGGGGAAAAAGACAGAAATTCCACTTATTTAGAGGCAAAAAGGCAGAAATTCCCCTTATTTTGGAGCAAGAATGAAGAAATTTCTCTTTTTTATGGCAACAAGTTATGCATTCCCCTTATTTTCGGGCAAAAAGACAGAAATTTTTCATATTTTGGAGCAAAATTTCAGAAATTCCCCTAATTGTGGGGCAAAAAGGCAGAAATTCCCTATATGTTGTGGCAAAAAGACAAAAATTCTCCTTATTTTGGGGCAAAACTCAGAAATTCCACTTATTTTGGTGCAAAATTCCAGAAATTTCTCTAATTTTGGGGCAAAATTACCGAAATATCCTTTATTTTCGGGCAAAATTGCAGAAATTTCACTTATTATAGAGAAAAAAAGCAAAAATTTTTCTTTTTTTAGGGGAAAAAAAGCAGAAATTCCCATTATTTTGGGGCAAAAATCCAGAAATTCACTTTTTTTGGGGTAAAATTGCAGAAATTTCACATATTTCAGGGCAAAAAGGCAGAAATTTCCCTTATTTTTGGGCAAAATTGCAGAAATTTCACTTATTTTGGGGCAAAATTGCAGAAATTTCACTTATTTCAGGAAAAAAGGCAGAAATTTTCTTTATTTTGGGGCAAAAATGCAGAAATTCTTAATATTTTGTGGCAAAAATGCAGAAATTCCCCTTACTTTGAGGTAAAAAGGGTTGAAATTTTCCTTATTTGGGGGCAAAAAGGCAGAAATTTCCCTAATTTTGGGGCAAAAAGACAGAAATTCCCCTTATTCTGTGGCAAAAAGGCAGAAATTTCTTTTATTTTGGGGCAAAATTTCAGAAATAACACTTATTTTAGGGCATAATTCAAAAATTTTTTTTATTTTGGGGCAAAAAGACAAATATTCCATTTATTTTTGGGTAAAAAGGGAGAAATTTCACTTATTTTGAGGTAAAAGGCAGAAATTCCTATTATTTTGGGGCAAAAATGAAGAGATTTCCCTTTTTCGTTGCAAAAGGTATACATTCCCCTTACTTTCGTGATTAAAAGCAGAAATTCCCCGTATTTTGAAGCAATATTGCAGAAATTCTCATTATTTTCAGGCAAAAAAGCAGAAATTCTCCTTATTTTGGGGCAAAAAGACAGAAAATCTCCTTTTTTTGAGAGCAAACAGTCAAAAATTCCCATTATTTTGGGTCAAAATTGCAGAAATTTCCTTTACATTGAGGCAAAATTGCAGAAATTTCCTTTATTTTGGGGCAAAAATGCAGAAATGTCATTTATTTCAGGGTAATAAGTCAGAAATTCCTTCTATTTGAGGCAAAAAAGACAGAAATTCCCTTTGTTTTGGGAGAAAAAGACAGAAATTCCACTTATTTAGAGGCAAAAAGGCAGAAATTCCTTTATTTTGGAGCAAAAATGAAGAAATTTCCCTTTTTATGGCAAAAAGGTATGCATTCCATTTTTTTTGGGCAAAAAGGCAGAAATTCCCCGTATTATGGAGCAAAATTGCAGAAATTCCCCTAATTTTGGGGCAAAAGGCAGAAATTCCCTTTATTTTGGAGAAAAATCAGAAATTCCCCTTATTTTGGGGCAAAATTCAAGAAATTTCCTTTATTTTGGGGCAAAATTGCAGGAATTTACCTTTTTTGGGGCAAAATTGCAGAAATTTCACTTATTTTCAGGTAAAAAGGCTGAAATTTCCTTTATTTTGAGGCAAAAAGGGAGAAATTCCATTTATTTTGGGGCAAAATTGCAGACATTTCCTTTATTATAGGAAAAATTGCAGAAATTTCTCCTATTTTAGGGCAAAATTGCAGAAATTTCACTTATTTCAGAGAAAAAAAGCAAAAATTTTTTTTATTTTGGGGCAAAAAAGCAGAAATTCCCATTATTTTGGGGGAAAAAGGCAGAAATTCACCTTATTTTGGGGTAAAATTGCAGAAATTTCACATATTTCAGGGCAAAAAGGCAGAAATTTCCCTATTTTGGGGCAAAAAAGACAGAAATTCCCTGTGTTTGGGGTAAAAAGTCAGAAATTCCACTAATTTAGAGGCAAAAAGGCTGAAATTCCCCTTATTTTGGAGCAAAAATGAAAAAATTTCCCTTTTTTATGGCAAAAAGTTATGCATTCCACTGATTTTCGGGCAACAAGACAGAAATTCTTTGCATTTTGGAGCAAAATTGCAGAAATTCCCCTAATTGTGGGGCATCAAGGCAGAAATTCCCTATATGTTGGGGCAAAAATACAGAAATTCTCCTTCTTTTGGGGCAAAACTCAGAAATTCCACGTATTTTGGGGCAAAATTCCAGAAATTTCCCTTATTTTGGGGAAAAATTGCAGAAATTTCCCTTATTTTAGGGCAAAATTGCAGAAATTTCACTTATTTCAGGGAAAAAACGCAGAAATTTTCCTTATTTTGGGGAAAAATTAAGAAATTCTTAATATTTTGTGGCAAAAATGCAGAAATTCCCCTTATTTTGAGGTAAAAAGGCTGAAATTCCCCTTATTTTGAAGTAAAAAGGCTGAAATTCCCCTTATTCGGGGGCAAAAAGGAATAAATTTCTCTTATTTGGGGGCAAAAAGACAGAAATTCCCCTTATTTTGTGGCAAAAAGGCAGAAATTTCTTTTATTTTGGGGCAAAATTGCAGAAATATCACTTATTTCAGTGTATAATTCAAAAATTCCTATTATTTTGTTGCAAAAAGACAGAAATTCCATTTATTTTTGTGTAAAAAAGGAGAAATTTCACTTATTTTGAGGTAAAAAGGCAGAAATTCCTCTTATTTTGGGGCAAAAATTAAGAAATTTCCCTTTTTTGTGGAAAAAGGTATACATTCCCCTTACTTTCGGGATAAAAAGTAGAAATTCCCCGGATTTTGAAGCATAATTGCAGAAATTCTTATAATTTTCGGGCAAAAAAGCAGAAATTCTCCTTATTTTGGAGCAAAAATACAGAAAATCTCCTTTTTTCGGGAGCAAACAGTCAGAAATTCCCCTTATTTTGGGGCAAAATTGCAGAAATTTCTTTTACATTCGGGCAAATTTGCAGAAATTTCCCTTATTTTGGGGCAAAATTGCAGAAATTTTCCTTATTTTAGGGCAAAATTGCAGAAATTTCACTTATTTCAGAGAAAAAAAGCAAAAATTTTTTCTATTTTGGGGCTAAAATGCAGATATTTTACATATTTTGGGGCAAAAAGGCAGAAATTCACCTTATTTTAGGGTAAAATTGCAGCAATTTCACATATTTCAGGGCAAAAAGGCAGAAATTTCCCTCATTTTGGGGCAAAATTGCAAAAATTTCACTTATTTTGGGGCAAAATTGCAGAAATTTCACTTATTTCAGGGAAAAAAGGCAGAAAATTTCCTTATTTTGGAGAAAAAATTAAGAAATTCTTAAAATTTTGTGGCAAAAATGCAGAATTTTTTTTTATTTTGAGGTAAAAATGCTGAAATTCCCCTTATTTTGAGGTAAAAATGCTGAAATTCCCCTTAATTGGGTGCAAAAAGGCAGAAATTTCTCTTATTTTGGGGCAAAAAGACAGAAATTCCCCTTATTTTGTAGCAAAAAGGCAAAAATTTCTTTTATTTTGGGGCAAAATTGCAGAAATATCACTTATTTCAGGGTATAATTCAAAAATTCCTTTTATTTTGTTGCAAAAAGACAGAAATTCCATTTATTTTTGGGTAAAAAAGGAGAAATTTCACTTATTTTGAGGTAAAAAGGCAGAAATTCCTCTTATTTTGGGGCAAAAATTAAGAAATTTCCCTTTTTTTAAAAAAAGGTATACATTCCCCTTACTTGTGGGATAAAAAGCAAAAATTCCCCATATTTTGAAGCATAATTGCAGAAATTCTCATAATTTTCTGGCAAAAAAGCAGAAATTCTCCTTATTTTGGAGCAAAAATAGAGAAAATCTTCTTTTTTCGGAAGCAGTCAGAAATTCCCCTTATTTTGGGGCAAAATTGCAGAAATTTCTTTTACATTGGGGCAAAATTGCAGAAATTTCCCTTATTTTGGGGCAAAATTGCGGAAATTCCCCTAATTGTTGGGCAAAAAGGCAGAAATTCCCTATATGTTGGGGCAAAAAGACAGAAATTCTCCTTATTTTGAGGCAAAACTCAGAAATTCCACGTATTTTGGGGCAAAATTCCAGAAATTTCCTTTATTTTGGGGCAAAATTGTAGAAATTTCTCTTATTTTAGGGCAAAATTGCAGAAATTTCACTTATTTCAGGGAAAAAAGGCAGAAATTTTCCTTATTTTGGGGAAAAATTAAGAAATTCTTAATATTTTGTGGCAAAAATGCAGAAATTCCCCTTATTTTGAGGTAAAAAGGCTGAAATTCCCCTTATTTTGAGGTAAAAAGGCTGAAATTCCTCTTATTTGGGGGCAAAAAGGCAGAAATTTTTTTTTATTTTGGGGCAAAATTGCAGAAATATCACTTATTTCAGGGTATAATTCAAAAATTCCTTTTATTTTGTTGGAAAAAGACAGAAATTCCATTTATTTTTGGGTAAAAAAAGAGAAATTTCACTTATTTTGAGGTAAAATGCAGAAATTCCTCTTATTTTGGGGCAAAAATTAAGAAATTTCCCTTTTTTGTGGAAAAAGGTATACATTCCCATTACTTTCGGGATAAAAAGTAGAAATTCCCCGTATTTTGAAGCATAATTGCAGAAATTCTTATAATTTTCGGGCAAAAAAGCAGAAATTCTCCTTATTTTGGAGCAAAAATACAGAAAATCTCCTTTTTTCGGGAGCAAACAGTCAGAAATTCCCCTTATTTTGGGGCAAAATTGCAGAAATTTCTTTTACATTCGGGCAAATTTGCAGAAATTTCCCTTATTTTGGGGCAAAATTGCAGAAATTTTCCTAATTGTTGGGCAAAAAGGCAGGAATTCCCTATATGTTGGGGCAAAAAGACAGAAATTCTCCTTATTTTGGGGCAAAACTCAGAAATTCCACGTATTTTGGGGCAAAGTTCCAGAAATTTTCCTTATTTTGGGGCAAAATTGCAGAAATTTCCTTTATTTTGGGGCAAAATTGCAGAAATTTTACTTATTTCAGAGAAAAAAATCAAAAATTTTTCTTATTTTGGGGCAAAAACAGAAATTTCCATTATTTTGGGGCAATAAGGCAGAAATTCACCTTATTTTGGGGTAAAATTGCAGAAATTTCACATATTTCAGGGCAAAAAGGCAGAAATTTCTCTTATTTTAGGGCAACATTGCAGTAATTTCACTTATTTCAGAGAAAAAAAGCAAAAATTTTTTTATTTTGGGGCAAAAAGGCAGAAATTCCCATTATTTTGGGGGGAAAAAGCAGAAATTCACCTTCTTTTGGGGTAAAATTACAGAAATTTCACATATTTCAGGGCAAAATGGCAGAAATTTCTCTTATTTTGGGGCAAAATTGCAGATATTTCACTTATTTTAGGGTAATAAGTCAGAAATTCCCCTTATATCGGGTTAAAAAAGACAGAAATTCCCTTTGTTTGGGGGAAAAAGACAGAAATTCCACTTATTTAGATGCAAAATGCTGAAATTCCCCTTATTTTGGAGCAAAAATAAAGAAATTTCCCTTTTTTATGGCAAAAGTTATGCATTCTACTTATTTTCAGGCAACAAGACAGAAATTCCTTGCATTTTGGAGCAAAATTGCAGAAATTCCCCTAATTGTGGCACAAAAAGACAGAAATTCCCTATATGTTGGGGAAAAAGACAGAAATTCTCCTTCTTTTGGGGCAAAACTCAGAAATTCCACGTATTTTGGGGCAAAATTCCAGAAATTTCCCTTATTTTGGGGCAAAATTGCAGAAATTTTCCTTATTTTAGGGAAAAATTGCAGAAATTTCACTTATTTCAGAGAATAAAAGCAACAATTTTTCCTATTTTGGGGCTAAAATGCAGAAATTCCACTTATTTTGGGGCAAAAAGGCAGAAATTCACCATATTTCAGGGTAAAATTGCAGCAATTTAATATATTTCAGGACAAAAAGGCAGAAATTTCCCTCATTTTGGGGCAAAATTGCAGAAATTTCACTTATTTTGGTGCAAAATTGCAGAAATTTCACTTATTTCAGAAAAAAAAGGCAGAAATTTTCCTTATTTTGGGGAAAAAATTAAGAAATTCTTAATATTTTGTGGCAAAAATGCAGAAATTTTCCTTATTTGAGGTAAAAATGCTGAAATTCCCCATATTTTGAGGTAAAAAGGCTGAAATTCCCCTTAATTGGGTGCAAAAATGCAGAAATTTCTCTTATTTTGGGGCAAAAAGACAGAAATTCCCCTTATTTTGTAGCAAAAAGGCAAAAATTTCTTTTATTTTGGGGCAAAATTGCAGAAATATCACTTATTTCAGGGTATAATTTCAAAATTCCTTTTATTTTGTTGCAAAAAGACAGAAATTCCATTTATTTTTGGGTAAAAAAGGAGAAATTTCACTTATTTTGAGGTAAAAAGGCAGAAATTCCTCTTATTTTGGGGCAAAAATTAAGAAATTTCCCTTTTTTTAAAAAAAGGTATATATTCCCCTTACTTTTGGGATAAAAAGCAAAAACTCCCTGTATTTTGAAGCATAATTGCAGAAATTCTCACAATTTTCGGGCAAAAAAGCAGAAATTCTCCTTATTTTGGAGCAAAAATACAGAAAATCTTCTTTTTTTCGGAAGCAAATAGTCAGAAATTCCCATTATTTTGGGGCAAAATTGCAGAAATTTCTTTTACATTGGGGCAAAATTGCAGAAATTTCCCTTATTTTGGGGCAAAATTGCAGAAATTCCCCTAATTGTTGGGCAAAAAGGCAGAAATTCCCTATATGTTGGGGCAAAGAGACAGAAATTCTCCTTCTTTTGGGGCAAAACTCAGATATTCCATGTATTTTGGGGCAAAATTCCAGAAATTTCCCTTATTTTGGAGCAAAATTGCAGAAATTTCCCTTATTTTAGAAAAAAATTGCAGAAATTTCACTTATTTCACGGAAAAAAAGGCAGAAATTTTCCTTATTTTGGGGAAAAAATTAAGAAATTCTTAATATTTTGTGGGAAAAATGAAGAAATTCCCCTTATTTTGAGGTAAAAAGGCTGAAATTCCCCTTATTTTGAGGTAAAAAGGCTGAAATTCCCCTTATTTGGGGGCAAAAAGGCAGAAATTTTTCTTATTTTGGGGCAAAAAGACAGAAATTCCCCTTATTTTGTGGCAAAAAGGCAGAAATTTCTTTTATTTTGGGGCAAAATTGCAGAAATATCACTTATTTCAGGGTATAATTCAAAAATTTCTTTTATTTTGTTGGAAAAAGACAGAAATTCCATTTAATTTTCCATAAAAAAGGAGAAATTTCACTTATTTTGAGGTAAAAATGCAGAAATTCCTCTTATTTTGGGGCAAAAATTAAGAAATTTCCGTTTTTGTGGAAAAAGGTATACATTCCCCTAACTTTCGGGATAAAAAGTAGAAATTCCCCGTATTTTGAAGCATAATTGCAGAAATTCTTATAATTTTCGGGCAAAAAAGCAGAAATTCTCCTTATTTTGGAGCAAAAATACAGTAAATCTCCTTTTTTCGGGAGCAAACAGTCAGAAATTCCCCTTATTTTGGGGCAAAATTGCAGAAATTTTACTTATTTCAGGGAAAAAAAGCAAAAATTTTTCTTATTTTGGGGCAAAAAAAACAGAAATTCCCATTATTTTGGGGCAATAAGGCAGAAATTCACCTTATTTTGTGGTAAAATTGCAGAAATTTCACATATTTCAGGGCAAAAAGGCAGAAATTTCTCTTATTTTAGGGCAAAATTGGAGTAATTTCATTTATTTCAGAGAAAAAAAGCAAAAATTTTTTTATTTTGGGGCAAAAAGGCAGAAATTCCCATTATTTTGGGGGAAAAAGGCAGAAATTCACCTTATTTTGGGGTAAAATTACAGAAATTTCACATATTTCAGGGCAAAATGGCAGAAATTTCCCTTATTTTGGGGCAAAATTGCAGATATTTCACTTATTTTAGGCTAATAAGTCAGAAATTCCCCTTATTTTGGGTTAAAAAAGACAGAAATTCCCTTTGTTTGGGGGAAAAAGACAGAAATTCCACTTATTTAGACGCAAAAAGATTGAAATTCCCCTTATTTTGGAGCAAAAATAAAGAAATTTCCCCTTTTTATGGCAAAAAGTTATGCATTCCACTTATTTTCGGGCAACAAGACAGAAATTCCTTGCATTTTGGAGCAAAATTGCAGAAATTCCCCTAAATGTGGGGCAAAAAGGCAGAAATTCCCTATATGTTGGGGCAAAAAGACAGAAATTCTCATTATTTTGGGGCAAAATTCAGAAATTCCACGTATTTTGGGGCAAAATTCCAGAAATTTCCCTTATTTTGGGGCAAAATTGCAGAAATTTTCCTTATTTTAGGGCAAATTTGCAGAAATTTCCCTCATTTTGTGGCAAAATTGCAGAAATTCTCCTAATTGTTGGGCAAAAAGGCAGAAATTCCCTATATGTTGGGGCAAAAAGACAGAAATTCTCCTTATTTTGGGGCAAAACTCAGAAATTTACGTATTTTGGGGCAAAATTCCAGAAATTTCCCTTATTTTGTGGCAAAATTGCAGAAATTTCACTTATTTCAGAAAAAAAAAGCAAAAATTTTTCCTATTTTGGGTCTAAAATGCAGATATTTTACTTATTTTGGGGCAAAAAGGCAGAAATTCACCTTATTTTAGGGTAAAATTGCAGCAATTTCACATATTTCAGGGCAAAAAGGCAGAAATTTCTCTCATTTTGGGGCAAAATTGCAAAAATTTCACTTATTTTGGGGCAAAATTGCAGAAATTTCACTTATTTCAGGGAAAAAAGGCAGAAAATTTCCTTATTTTGGAGAAAAAATTAAGAAATTCTTAATATTTTGTGGCAAAAATGCAGAAATTACCCTTATTTTGAGGTAAAAAGGCTGAAATTCCCCTTATTTAGACGTAAAAATGCTGAAATTCCCCTTAATTGGGTGCAAAAATGCAGAAATTTCTCTTAATTTGGGGCAAAAAGACAGAAATTCCCCTTATTTTGTAGCAAAAAGGCAAAAATTTCTTTTATTTTGGGGCAAAATTGCAGAAATATCACTTATTTCAGGGTATAATTCAAAAATTCCTTTTATTTTGTTGCAAAAAGACAGAAATTCCATTTATTTTTGGGTAAAAAGGAGAAATTTCACTTATTTTGAGGTAAAAAGGCAGAAATTCCTCTTATTTTGGGGCAAAAATTAAGAAATTTCCCTTTTTTTAAAAAAAGGTATACATTCCCCTTACTTTTGGGATAAAAAGCAAAAATTCCCCATATTTTGAAGCATAATTGCAGAAATTCTCATAATTTTGGGACAAAAAAGCAGAAATTCTCCATATTTTGGAGCAAAAATAGAGAAAATCTTCTTTTTTCGGAAGCAGTCAGAAATTCCCCTTATTTTGGGACAAAATTGCAGAAATTTCTTTTACATTGGGGCAAAATTGCAGAAATTTCCCTTATTTTGGGGCAAAATTGCAGAAATTCCCCTAATTGTTGGGCAAAAAGGCAGAAATTCCCTATATGTTGGGGCAAAAAGACAGAAATTCTCCTTATTTTGAGGCAAAACTCAGAAATTCCACGTATTTTGGGGCAAAATTCCAGAAATTTCCCTTATTTTGGGGCAAAATTGCAGAAATTTCTCTTATTTTAGGGCAAAATTGCAGAAATTTCACTTATTTAAGGGAAAAAAGGCAGAAATTTTCCTTATTTTGGGGAAAAAATTAAGAAATTCTTAATATTTTGTGGCAAAAATGCAGAAATTACCCTTATTTTGAGGTAAAAAGGCTGAAATTCCCCTTATTTTGAGGTAAAAAGGCTGAAATTCGTCTTATTTGGGGGCAAATAGGCAGAAATTTCTTTTATTTTGGGGCAAAATTGCAGAAATATCACTTATTTCAGGGTATAATTCAAAAATTCCTTTTATTTTGTTGGAAAAAGACAGAAATTCCATTTATTTTTGGGTAAAAAAAGAGAAATTTCACTTATTTTGAGGTAAAAAGGCAGAAATTCCTCTTATTTTGGTGCAAAAATTAAGAAATTTCCCTTTTTTTGTGGAAAAAGGTATACATTCCCATTACTTTCGGGATAAAAAGTAGAAATTCCCCGTATTTTGAAGCATAATTGCAGAAATTCTTATAATTTTCGGGCAAACATTCAGAAATTCTCCTTATTTTGGAGCAAAAATACAGAAAATCTCCTTTTTTCGGGAGCAAACAGTCAGAAATTCCCCTTATTTTGGGGCAAAATTGCAGAAATTTCTTTTACATTTGGGCAAATTTGCAGAAATTTCCCTTATTTTGGGGCAAAATTGCAGAAATTTTCCTAATTGTTGGACAAAAAGGCAGGAATTCCCTATATGTTGGGGCAAAAAGACAGAAATTCTCCTTATTTTGGGGCAAAACTCAGAAATTCCACGTATTTTGGGGCAAAGTTCCAGAAATTTTCCTTATTTTGGGGCAAAATTGCAGAAATTTCCTTTATTTGGGGCAAAATTGCAGAAATTTTACTTATTTCAGGGAAAAAAAATCAAAAATTTTTCTTATTTTGGGGCAAAAAAACAGAAATTTCCATTATTTTGGGGCAATAAGGCAGAAATTCACCTTATTTTGGGGTAAAATTGCAGAAATTTCACATATTTCAGGGCAAAAAGGCAGAAATTTCTCTTAATTTAGTGCAAAATTGCAGTAATTTCACTTATTTCAGAGAAAAAAAGCAAAAATTTTTTTTATTTTGGGGCAAAAAGGCAGAAATTCCCATTATTTTGGGGGAAAAAAGCAGAAATTCACCTTCTTTTGGGGTAAAATTACAGAAATTTCACATATTTCAGGGCAAAATGGCAGAAATTTCCCTTATTTTGGGGCAAAATTGCAGATATTTCACTTATTTTAGGGTAATAAGTCAGAAATTCCCCTTATTTTGGGTTAAAAAAGACAGAAATTCCCTTTGTTTGGGGGAAAAAGACAGAAATTCCACTTATTTAGAGGCAAAATGCTGAAATTCCCCTTATTTTGGAGCAAAAATAAAGAAATTTCCCTTTTTTATGGCAAAAGTTATGCATTCTACTTATTTTCAGGCAACAAGACAGAAATTCCTTGCATTTTGGAGCAAAATTGCAGAAATTCCCCTAATTGTGGCACAAAAAGACAGAAATTCCCTATATGTTGGGGAAAAAGACAGAAATTCTCCTTCTTTTGGGGCAAAACTCAGAAATTCCACGTATTTTGGGGCAAAATTCCAGAAATTTCCCTTATTTTGGGGCAAAATTGCAGAAATTTTCCTTATTTTAGGGAAAAATTGCAGAAATTTCACTTATTTCAGAGAAAAAAAGCAACAATTTTTCCTATTTTGGGGCTAAAATGCAGAAATTCCACTTATTTTGGGGCAAAAAGGCAGAAATTCACCTTATTTCAGGGTAAAATTGCAGCAATTTAATATATTTCAGGGCAAAAAGGCAGAAATTTCCCTCATTTTGGGGCAAAATTGCAGAAATTTCACTTATTTTGGTGCAAAATTGCAGAAATTTCACTTATTTCAGAAAAAAAAGGCAGAAATTTTCCTTATTTTGGGGAAAAAATTAAAAAATTCTTAATATTTTGTGGCAAAAATGCAGAAATTTTCCTTATTTTGAGGTCAAAATGCTGAAATTTCCCTTATTTTGAGGTAAAAAGGCTGAAATTCCCCTTAATTGGGTGCAAAAAGGCAGAAATTTCTCTTATTTTGGGGATAAAAGACAGAAATTACCCTTATTTTGTAGCAAAAAGGCAAAAATTTCTTTTATTTTGAGGCAAAATTGCAGAAATATCACTTATTTCAGGGTATAATTCAAAAATTCCTTTTATTTTGTTGCAAAAAACAGAAATTCCATTTATTTTTGGGTAAAAAAGGAGAAATTTCACTTATTTTGAGGTAAAAAGGCAGAATTCCTCTTATTTCGGGGCAAAAATTAAGAAATTTCCCTTTTTTTTAAAAAAGGTATACATTCCCCTTACTTTTGGGATAAAAAGCAAAAATTCCCTGTATTTTGAAGCATAATTGCAGAAATTCTCACAATTTTCGGGCAAAAAAGCAGAAATTCTCCTTATTTTGGAGCAAAAATACAGAAAATCTTCTTTTTTTGGAAGCAAAAAGTCAGAAATTCCCCTTATTTTGTTGCAAAATTGCAGAAATTTCTTTTACATTGGGGCAAAATTGCAGAAATTTCCCTTATTTTGGGGAAAAATTGCAGAAATTCCCCTAATTGTTGGGCAAAAAGGCAGAAATTCCCTATATGTTGGGGCAAAAAGACAGAAATTCTCCTTCTTTTGGGGCAAAACTCAGAAATTCCATGTATTTTGGGGCAAAATTCCAGAAATTTCCCTTATTTTGGGGCAAAATTGCAGAAATTTCCCTTATTTTAGAAAAAAATTGCAGAAATTTCACTTATTTCAGGGAAAAAAGGCAGAAATTTTCCTTATTTTGGGGAAAAAATTAAGAAATTCTTAATATTTTGTTGCAAAAATGCAGAAATTCCCCTTATTTTGAGGTAAAAAGGCTGAAATTCCCCTTATTTTGAGGTAAAAAGGCTGAAATTCCCCTTATTTGGGGGCAAAAAGGCAGAAATTTCTCTTATTTTGGGGCAAAAAGACAGAAATTCCCCTTATATTGTGGCACAAAGGAAAAAATTTCTTTTATTTTGGGGCAAAATTGCAGAAATATCACTTATTTCAGGGTATAATTCAAAAATTCCTTTTATTTTGTTGGAAAAAGACAGAAATTCCATTTATTTTTGGGTAAAAAAAGAGAAATTTCACTTATTTTGAGGTAAAAATGCAGAAATTCCTCTTATTTTGGGGCAAAAATTAAGAAATTTCCCTTTTTTGTGGAAAAAGGTATACATTCCCCTAACTTTCGGGATAAAAAGTAGAAATTCCCCGTATTTTGAAGCATAATTGCAGAAATTCTTATAATTTTCGGGCAAAAAAGCAGAAATTCTCCTTATTTTGCAGCAAAAATACAGAAAATCTCCTTTTTTCGGGAGCAAACAGTCAGAAATTCCCCTTATTTTGGGGCAAAATTGCAGAAATTTCTTTTACATTCGGGCAAATTTGCAGAAATTTCCCTTATTTTGGGGCAAAATTGCAGAAATTTTCCTAATTGTTGGGCAAAAAGGCAGGAATTCCCTATATGTTGGTGCAAAAAGACAGAAATTCTCCTTATTTTGGGGCAAAACTCAGAAATTCCACGTATTTTAGGGCAAAGTTCCAGAAATTTTCCTTATTTTGGGGCAAAATTGCAGAAATTTCCTTTATTTTGGGGCAAAATTGCAGAGATTTTACTTATTTCAGGGAAACAAATCAAAAATTTTTCTTATTTTGGGGCAAAAAACAGAAATTTCCATTATTTTGGGGCAATAAGGCAGAAATTCACCTTATTTTGGGGTAAAATTGCAGAAATTTCACATATTTCAGGGCAAAAAGGCAGAAATTTCTCTTATTTTAGGGCAAAATTGCAGTAATTTCACTTATTTCAGAGAAAAAAAGCAAAAATTTTTTTATTTTGGGGCAAAAAGGCAGAAATTCCCATTATTTTGGGGGGAAAAAGCAGAAATTCACCTTCTTTTGGGGTAAAATTACAGAAATTTCACATATTTCAGGGCAAAATGGCAGAAATTTCTCTTATTTTGGGGCAAAATTGCAGATATTTCACTTATTTTAGGGTAATAAGTCAGAAATTCCCCTTATTTCGGGTTAAAAAAGACAGAAATTCCCTTTGTTTGGGGGAAAAAGACAGAAATTCCACTTATTTAGAGGCAAAATGCTGAAATTCCTCTTATTTTGGAGCAAAAATAAAGAAATTTCCCTTTTTTATGGCAAAAAGTTATGCATTCTACTTATTTTCAGGCAACAAGACAGAAATTCCTTGCATTTTGGAGCAAAATTGCAGAAATTCCCCTAATTGTGGCACAAAAAGACAGAAATACCCTATATGTTGGGGAAAAAGACAGAAATTCTCCTTCTTTTGGGGCAAAACTCAGAAATTCCACGTATTTTGGGGCAAAATTCCAGAAATTTCCCTTATTTTGGGGCAAAATTGCAGAAATTTTCCTTATTTTAGGGCAAAATTGCAGAAATTTCACTTATTTCAGAGAATAAAAGCAACAATTTTTCCTATTTTGGGGCTAAAATGCAGAAATTCCACTTATTTTGGGGCAAAAAGGCAGAAATTCACCATATTTCAGGGTAAAATTGCAGCAATTTAATATATTTCAGGGCAAAAAGGCAGAAATTTCCCTCATTTTGGGGCAAAATTGCAGAAATTTCACTTATTTTGGTGCAAAATTGCAGAAATTTCACTTATTTCAGAAAAAAAAGGCAGAAATTTTCCTTATTTTGGGGAAAAAATTAAGAAATTCTTAATATTTTGTGGCAAAAATGCAGAAATTTTCCTTATTTGAGGTAAAAATGCTGAAATTCCCCATATTTTGAGGTAAAAAGGCTGAAATTCCCCTTAATTGGGTGCAAAAATGCAGAAATTTCTCTTATTTTGGGGCAAAAAGACAGAAATTCCCCTTATTTTGTAGCAAAATGCAAAAATTTCTATTATTTTGGGGCAAAATTGCAGAAATATCACTTATTTCAGGGTATAATTTAAAAATTCCTTTTATTTTGTTGCAAAAAGACAGAAATTCCATTTATTTTTGGGTAAAAAAGGAGAAATTTCACTTATTTTGAGGTAAAAAGGCAGAAATTCCTCTTATTTTGGGGCAAAAATTAAGAAATTTCCCTTTTTTTAAAAAAAGGTATATATTCCCCTTACTTTTGGGATAAAAAGCAAAAACTCCCTGTATTTTGAAGCATAATTGCAGAAATTCTCACAATTTTCGGGCAAAAAAGCAGAAATTCTCCTTATTTTGGAGCAAAAATACAGAAAATCTTCTTTTTTTCGGAAGCAAATAGTCAGAAATTCCCATTATTTTGGGGCAAAATTGCAGAAATTTCCCTTATTTTGGGGCAAAATTGCAGAAATTCCCCTAATTTTTGGGCAAAAAGGCAGAAATTCCCTATATGTTGGGGCAAAAAGACAGAAATTCTCCTTCTTTTGGGGCAAAACTCAGATATTCCATGTATTTTGGAGCAAAATTCCAGAAATTTCCCTTATTTTGGAGCAAAATTGCAGAAATTTCCCTTATTTTAGAAAAAAATTGCAGAAATTTCACTTATTTCACGGAAAAAAAGGCAGAAATTTTCCTTATTTTGGGGAAAAAATTAAGAAATTCTTAATATTTTGTGGGAAAAATGCAGAAATTCCCCTTATTTTGAGGTAAAAAGGCTGAAATTCCCCTTATTTTGAGGTAAAAAGGCTGAAATTCCCCTTATTTGGGGCAAAAAGGCAGAAATTTCTCTTATTTTGGGGCAAAAAGACAGAAATTCCCCTTATTTTGTGGCAAAAAGGCAGAAATTTCTTTTATTTTGGGGCAAAATTGCAGAAATATCACTTATTTCAGGGTATAATTCAAAAATTTCTTTTATTTTGTTGCAAAAAGACAGAAATTCCATTTAATTTTGGGTAAAAAAGGAGAAATTTCACTTATTTTGAGGTAAAAATGCAGAAATTCCTCTTATTTTGGGGCAAAAATTAAGAAATTTCCGTTTTTGTGGAAAAAGGTATACATTCCCCTAACTTTCGGGATAAAAAGTAGAAATTCCCCGTATTTTGAAGCATAATTGCAGAAATTCTTATAATTTTCGGGCAAAAAAGCAGAAATTCTCCTTATTTTGGAGCAAAAATACAGAAAATCTGCTTTTTTCGGGAGCAAACAGTCAGAAATTCCCCTTATTTTGGGGCAAAATTGCAGAAATTTTACTTATTTCAGGGAAAAAAAGCAAAAATTTTTCTTATTTTGGGGCAAAAAAAACAGAAATTCCCATTATTTTGGGGCAATAAGGCAGAAATTCACCTTATTTTGTGGTAAAATTGCAGAAATTTCACATATTTCAGGGCAAAAAGGCAGAAATTTCTCTTATTTTAGGGCAAAATTGCAGTAATTTCATTTATTTCAGAGAAAAAAAGCAAAAATTTTTTTAATTTGGGGCAAAAAGGCAGAAATTCCCATTATTTTGGGGGAAAAAGGCAGAAATTCACCTTATTTTGGGGTAAAATTACAGAAATTTCACATATTTCAGGGCAAAATGGCAGAAATTTCCCTTATTTTGGGGCAAAATTGCAGATATTTCACTTATTTTAGGCTAATAAGTCAGAAATTCCCCTTATTTTGGGTTAAAAAAGACAGAAATTCCCTTTGTTTGGGGGAAAAAGACAGAAATTCCACTTATTTAGAGGCAAAAAGACTGAAATTCCCCTTATTTTGGAGCAAAAATAAAGAAATTTCCCTTTTTTATGGCAAAAAGTTATGCATTCCACTTATTTTCGGGCAACAAGACAGAAATTCCTTGCATTTTGGAGCAAAATTGCAGAAATTCCCCTAAATGTGGGGCAAAAAGGCAGAAATTCCCTATATGTTGGGGCAAAAAGACAGAAATTCTCATTATGTTGGGGCAAAATTCAGAAATTCCACGTATTTTGGGGCAAAATTCCAGAAATTTCCCTTATTTTGGGGCAAAATTGCAGAAATTTTCCTTATTTTAGGGCAAATTTGCAGAAATTTCCCTCATTTTGTGGCAAAATTGCAGAAATTCTCCTAATTGTTGGGCAAAAAGGCAGAAATTCCCTATATGTTGGGGCAAAAAGACAGAAATTCTCCTTATTTTGGGGCAAAACTCAGAAATTTACGTATTTTGGGGCAAAATTCCAGAAATTTCCCTTATTTTGGGGCAAAATGGCAGAAATTTTCCTTATTTTAGGGCAAAATTGCAGAAATTTCACTTATTTCAGAAAAAAAAGCAAAAATTTTTCCTATTTTGGGGCTAAAATGCAGATATTTTACTTATTTTGGGGCAAAAAGGCAGAAATTCACCTTATTTTAGGGTAAAATTGCAGCAATTTCACATATTTCAGGGCAAAAAGGCAGAAATTTCTCTCATTTTGGGGCAAAATTGCAAAAATTTCACTTATTTTGGGGCAAAATTGCAGAAATTTCACTTATTTCAGGGAAAAAAGGCAGAAAATTTCCTTTTTTTGGAGAAAAAATTAAGAAATTCTTAATATTTTGTGGAAAAATGCAGAAATTACCCTTATTTTGAGGTAAAAAGGCTGAAATTCCCCTTATTTAGACGTAAAAATGCTGAAATTCCCCTTAATTGGGTGCAAAAATGCAGAAATTTCTCTTAATTTGGGGCAAAAAGACAGAAATTCCCCTTATTTTGTAGCAAAAAGGCAAAAATTTCTTTTATTTTGGGGCAAAATTGCAGAAATATCACTTATTTCAGGGTATAATTCAAAAATTCCTTTTATTTTGTTGCAAAAAGACAGAAATTCCATTTATTTTTGGGTAAAAAAGGAGAAATTTCACTTATTTTGAGGTAAAAAGGCAGAAATTCCTCTTATTTTGGGGCAAAAATTAAGAAATTTCCCTTTTTTTAAAAAAAGGTATACATTCCCCTTACTTTTGGGATAAAAAGCAAAAATTCCCCATATTTTGAAGCATAATTGCAGAAATTCTCATAATTTTCGGACAAAAAAGCAGAAATCTCCATATTTTGGAGCAAAAATAGAGAAAATCTCCTTTTTTCGGAAGCAGTCAGAAATTCCCCTTATTTTGGGACAAAATTGCAGAAATTTCTTTTACATTGGGGCAAAATTGCAGAAATTTCCCTTATTTTGGGGCAAAATTGCAGAAATTCCCCTAATTGTTGGGCAAAAAGGCAGAAATTCCCTATATGTTGGGGCAAAAAGACAGAAATTCTCCTTATTTGAGGCAAAACTCAGAAATTCCACGTATTTTGGGGCAAAATTCCAGAAATTTCCCTTATTTTGGGGCAAAATTGCTGAAATTTCTCTTATTTTAGGGCAAAATTGCAGAAATTTCACTTATTTAAGGGAAAAAAGGCAGAAATTTTCCTTATTTTGGGGAAAAAATTAAGAAATTCTTAATATTTTGTGGCAAAAATGCAGAAATTCCCCTTATTTTGAGGTAAAAAGGCTGAAATTCCTCTTATTTGGGGGCAAAAAGGCAGAAATTTCTTTTATTTGGGGCAAAATTGCAGAAATATCACTTATTTCAGGGTATAATTCAAAAATTCCTTTTATTTTGTTGGAAAAAGACAGAAATTCCATTTATTTTTGGGTAAAAAAAGAGAAATTTCACTTCTTTTGAGGTAAAAAGGCAGAAATTCCTCTTATTTTGGTGCAAAAATTAAGAAATTTCCCTTTTTTTTGTGGAAAAAGGTATACATTCCCATTACTTTCGGGATAAAAAGTAGAAATTCCCCGTATTTTGAAGCATAATTTCAGAAATTCTTATAATTTTCGGGCAAACATTCAGAAATTCTCCTTATTTTGCAGCAAAAATACAGAAAATCTCCTTTTTTCGGGAGCAAACAGTCAGAAATTCCCCTTATTTTGGGGCAAAATTGCAGAAATTTCTTTTACATTCGGGCAAATTTGCAGAAATTTCCCTTATTTTGGGGCAAAATTGCAGAAATTTTCCTAATTGTTGGGCAAAAAGGCAGGAATTCCCTATATGTTGGGGCAAAAAGACAGAAATTCTCCTTATTTTGGGGCAAAACTCAGAAATTCCACGTATTTTGGGGCAAAGTTCCAGAAATTTTCCTTATTTTGGGGCAAAATTGCAGAAATTTCCTTTATTTTGGGGCAAAATTGCAGAAATTTTACTTATTTCAGGGAAAAAAATCAAAAATTTTTCTTATTTTGGGGCAAAAAAACAGAAATTTCCATTATTTTGGGGCAATAAGGCAGAAATTCACCTTATTTTGGGGTAAAATTGCAGAAATTTCACATATTTCAGGGCAAAAAGGCAGAAATTTCTCTTAATTTAGTGCAAAATTGCAGTAATTTCACTTATTTCAGAGAAAAAAAGCAAAATTTTTTTTTTATTTTGGGGCAAAAAGGCAGAAATTCCCATTATTTTGGGGGAAAAAAGCAGAAATTCACCTTCTTTTGGGGTAAAATTACAGAAATTTCACATATTTCAGGGCAAAATGGCAGAAATTTCCCTTATTTTGGGGCAAAATTGCAGATATTTCACTTATTTTAGGGTAATAAGTCAGAAATTCCCCTTATTTTGCGTTAAAAAAGACAGAAATTCCCTTTCTTTGGGGGAAAAAGACAGAAATTCCACTTATTTAGAGGCAAAATGCTGAAATTCCCCTTATTTTGGAGCAAAAATAAAGAAATTTCCCTTTTTTATGGCAAAAGTTATGCATTCTACTTATTTTCAGGCAACAAGACAGAAATTCCTTGCATTTTGGAGCAAAATTGCAGAAATTCCCCTAATTGTGGCACAAAAAGACAGAAATTCCCTATATGTTGGGGAAAAAGACAGAAATTCTCCTTCTTTTGGGGCAAAACTCAGAAATTCCACGTATTTTGGGGCAAAATTCCAGAAATTTCCCTTATTTTGGGGCAAAATTGCAGAAATTTTCCTTATTTTAGGGAAAAATTGCAGAAATTTCACTTATTTCAGAGAAAAAAAGCAACAATTTTTCCTATTTTGGGGCTAAAATGCAGAAATTCCACTTATTTTGGGGCAAAAAGGCAGAAATTCACCTTATTTCAGGGTAAAATTGCAGCAATTTAATATATTTCAGGGCAAAAAGGCAGAAATTTCCCTCATTTTGGGGCAAAATTGCAGAAATTTCACTTATTTTGGTGCAAAATTGCAGAAATTTCACTTATTTCAGAAAAAAAAGGCAGAAATTTTCCTTATTCTGGGGAAAAAATTAAAAAATTCTTAATATTTTGTGGCAAAAATGCAGAAATTTTCCTTATTTTGAGGTCAAAATGCTGAAATTCCCCTTATTTTGAGGTAAAAAGGCTGAAATTCCCCTTAATTGGGTGCAAAAAGGCAGAAATTTCTCTTATTTTGGGGCAAAAAGACAGAAATTCCCCTTATTTTGTAGCAAAAAGGCAAAAATTTCTTTTATTTTGAGGCAAAATTGCAGAAATATCACTTATTTCAGGGTATAATTCAAAAATTCCTTTTATTTTGTTGCAAAAAGACAGAAATTCCATTTATTTTTGGGTAAAATAGGAGAAATTTCACTTATTTTGAGGTAAAAAGGCAGAAATTCCTCTTATTTCGGGGCAAAAATTAAGAAATTTCCCTTTTTTTTAAAAAAGGTATACATTCCCCTTACTTTCGGGATAAAAAGTAGAAATTCCCTGTATTTTGAAGCATAATTGCAGAAATTCTCACAATTTTCGGGCAAAAAAGCAGAAATTCTCCTTATTTTGGAGCAAAAATACAGAAAATCTTCTTTTTTCGGAAGCAAATAGTCAGAAATTCCCATTATTTTGGGGCAAAATTGCAGAAATTTCTTTTACATTGGGGCAAAATTGCAGAAATTTCCCTTATTTTGGAAAAAAATTGCAGAAATTCCCCTAATTGTTGGGCAAAAAGGCAGAAATTCCCTATATGTTGGGGCAAAAAGACAGAAATTCTCCTTCTTTTGGGGCAAAACTCAGAAATTCCATGTATTTTGGGGCAAAATTCCAGAAATTTTCCTTATTTTGGGGCAAAATTGCAGAAATTTACCTTATTTTAGAAAAAATTGCAGAAATTTCACTTATTTCAGGGAAAAAAGGCAGAAATTTTCCTTATTTTGGGGAAAAAATTAAGAAATTCTTAATATTTTGTTGCAAAAATGCAGAAATTCCCCTTATTTTGAGGTAAAAAGGCTGAAATTCCCGTTATTTTGAGGTAAAAAGGCTGAAATTCCCCTTATTTGGGTGCAAAAAGGCAGAAATTTCTCTTATTTTGGGGCAAAAAGACAGAATTTCCCCTTATTTTGTGGCAAAAAGGCAGAAATTTCTTTTATTTTGGGACAAAATTGCAGAAATATCACTTATTTCAGGGTATAATTCAAAAATTCCTTTTATTTTGTTGGAAAAAGACAGAAATTCCATTTATTTTTGGGTAAAAAAAGAGAAATTTCACTTATTTTGAGGTAAAAATGCAGAAATTCCTCTTATTTTGGGGCAAAAATTAAGAAATTTCCCTTTTTTGTGGAAAAAGGTATACATTCCCCTAACTTTCGGGATAAAAAGTAGAAATTCCCCGTATTTTGAAGCATAATTGCAGAAATTCTTATAATTTTCGGGCAAAAAAGCAGAAATTCTCCTTATTTTGGAGCAAAAATACAGAAAATCTCCTTTTTTCGGGAGCAAACAGTCACTAATTCCCCTTATTTTGGGGCAAAATTGCAGAAATTTCTTTTACATTCGGGCAAATTTGCAGAAATTTCCCTTATTTTGGGGCAAAATTGCAGAAATTTTCCTAATTGTTGGGCAAAAAGGCAGGAATTCCCTATATGTTGGGGCAAAAAGACAGAAATTCTCCTTATTTTGGGGCAAAACTCAGAAATTCCATGTATTTTGGGGCAAAGTTCCAGAAATTTTCCTTATTTTGGGGCAAAATTGCAAAAATTTCCTTTATTTTGGGGCAAAATTGCAGAAATTTTACTTATTTCAGGGAAAAAAAATCAAAAATTTTTCTTATTTTGGGGCAAAAAAACAGAAATTTCCATTATTTTGGGGCAATAAGGCAGAAATTCACCTTATTTTGGGGTAAAATTGCAGAAATTTCACATATTTCAGGGCAAAAAGGCAGAAATTTCTCTTAATTTAGTGCAAAATTGCAGTAATTTCACTTATTTCAGAGAAAAGAAGCAAAAATTTTTTTTATTTTTTGGCAAAAAGGCAGAAATTCCCATTATTTTGGGGGAAAAAAGCAGAAATTCACCTTCTTTTGGGGTAAAATTACAGAAATTTCACATATTTCAGGGCAAAATGGCAGAAATTTCCCTTATTTTGGGGCAAAATTGCAGATATTTCACTTATTTTAGGGTAATAAGTCAGAAATTCCCCTTATTTTGGGTTAAAAAAGACAGAAATTCCCTTTGTTTGGGGGAAAAAGACAGAAATTCCACTTATTTAGAGGCAAAATGCTGAAATTCCCCTTATTTTGGAGCAAAAATAAAGAAATTTCCCTTTTTTATGGCAAAAGTTATGCATTCTACTTATTTTCAGGCAACAAGACAGAAATTCCTTGCATTTTGGAGCAAAATTGCAGAAATTCCCCTAATTGTGGCACAAAAAGACAGAAATTCCCTATATGTTGGGGAAAAAGACAGAAATTCTCCTTCTTTTGGGGTAAAACTCAGAAATTCCACGTATTTTGGGGCAAAATTCCAGAAATTTCCCTTATTTTGGGGCAAAATTGCAGAAATTTTCTTTATTTTAGGGAAAAATTGCAGAAATTTCACTTATTTCAGAGAAAAAAAGCAACAATTTTTCCTATTTTGGGGCTAAAATGCAGAAATTCCACTTATTTTGGGGCAAAAAGGCAGAAATTCACCTTATTTCAGGGTAAAATTGCAGCAATTTAATATATTTCAGGGCAAAAAGGCAGAAATTTCCCTCATTTTGGGGCAAAATTGCAGAAATTTCACTTATTTCAGAAAAAAAAGGCAGAAATTTTCCTTATTTTGGGGAAAAAATTAAAAAATTCTTAATATTTTGTGGCAAAAATGCAGAAATTTTCCTTATTTTGAGGTCAAAATGCTGAAATTCCCCTTATTTTGAGGTAAAAAGGCTGAAATTCCCCTTAATTGGGTGCAAAAAGGCAGAAATTTCTCTTATTTTGGGGCTAAAAGACAGAAATTCCCCTTATTTTGTAGCAAAAAGGCAAAAATTTCTGTTATTTTGAGGCAAAATTGCAGAAATATCACTTATTTCAGGGTATAATTCAAAAATTCCTTTTATTTTGTTGCAAAAAGACAGAAATTCCATTTATTTTTGGGTAAAAAAGGAGAAATTTCACTTATTTTGAGGTAAAAAGGCAGAAATTCCTCTTATTTTGGGGCAAAAATTAAGAAATTTCCCTTTTTTTAAAAAAAGGTATACATTCCCCTTACTTTTGGGATAAAAAGCAAAAATTCCCTGTATTTTGAAGCATAATTGCAGAAATTCTCACAATTTTCGGGCAAAAAAGCAGAAATTCTCCTTATTTTGGAGCAAAAATACAGAAAATCTTCTTTTTTTGGAAGCAAATAGTCAGAAATTCCCATTATTTTGGGGCAAAATTGCAGAAATTTCTTTTACATTGGGGCAAAATTGCAGAAATTTCCCTTATTTTGGGGAAAAATTGCAGAAATTCCCCTAATTGTTGGGCAAAAAGGCAGAAATTCCCTATATGTTGGGGCAAAAAGACAGAAATTCTCCTTCTTTTGGGGCAAAACTCAGAAATTCCATGTATTTTGGGGCAAAATTCCAGAAATTTCCCTTATTTTGGGGCAAAATTGCAGAAATTTCCCTTATTTTAGAAAAAAATTGCAGAAATTTCACTTATTTCAGGGAAAAAAGGCAGAAATTTAGCTTATTTTGGGGAAAAAATTAAGAAATTCTTAATATTTTGTTGCAAAAATGCAGAAATTCCCCTTATTTTGAGGTAAAAAGGCTGAAATTCCCCTTATTTGGGGGCAAAAAGGCAGAAATTTCTCTTATTTTGGGGCAAAAAGACAGAAATTCCCCTTATTTTGTGGCAAAAAGGCAGAAATTTCTTTTATTTTGGGGCAAAATTGCAGAAATATCACTTATTTCAGGGTATAATTCAAAAATTTCTTTTATTTGTTGCAAAAAGACAGAAATTCCATTTAATTTTGGGTAAAAAAGGAGAAATTTCACTTATTTTGAGGTAAAAATGCAGAAATTCCTCTTATTTTGGGGCAAAAATTAAGAAATTTCACTTTTTTGTGGAAAAAGGTATACATTCCCCTAACTTTCGGAATAAAAAGTAGAAATTCCCCGTATTTTGAAGCATAATTGCAGAAATTCTTATAATTTCCGGGCAAAAAAGCAGAAATTCTCCTTATTTTGGAGCAAAAATACAGAAAATCTCCTTTTTTCAGGAGCAAACAGTCAGAAATTCCCCTTATTTTGGGGCAAAATTGCAGAAATTTTACTTATTTCAGGGAAAAAAAGCAAAAATTTTTCTTATTTTGGGGCAAAAAAAACAGAAATTCCCATTATTTTGGGGCAATAAGGCAGAAATTCACCTTATTTTGGGGTAAAATTACAGAAATTTCACATATTTCAGGGCAAAAAGGCAGAAATTTCCCTCATTTTGGGGCAAAATTGCAGAAATTTCACTTATTTCAGAAAAAAAAGGCAGAAATTTTCCTTATTTTGGGGAAAAAATTAAAAAATTCTTAATATTTTGTGGCAAAAATGCAGAAATTTTCCTTATTTTGAGGTCAAAATGCTGAAATTCCCCTTATTTTGAGGTAAAAAGGCTGAAATTCCCCTTAATTGGGTGCAAAAAGGCAGAAATTTCTCTTATTTTGGGGCTAAAAGACAGAAATTCCCCTTATTTTGTAGCAAAAAGGCAAAAATTTCTGTTATTTTGAGGCAAAATTGCAGAAATATCACTTATTTCAGGGTATAATTCAAAAATTCCTTTTATTTTGTTGCAAAAAGACAGAAATTCCATTTATTTTTGGGTAAAAAAGGAGAAATTTCACTTATTTTGAGGTAAAAAGGCAGAAATTCCTCTTATTTTGGGGCAAAAATTAAGAAATTTCCCTTTTTTTAAAAAAAGGTATACATTCCCCTTACTTTTGGGATAAAAAGCAAAAATTCCCTGTATTTTGAAGCATAATTGCAGAAATTCTCACAATTTTCGGGCAAAAAAGCAGAAATTCTCCTTATTTTGGAGCAAAAATACAGAAAATCTTCTTTTTTTGGAAGCAAATAGTCAGAAATTCCCATTATTTTGGGGCAAAATTGCAGAAATTTCTTTTACATTGGGGCAAAATTGCAGAAATTTCCCTTATTTTGGGGAAAAATTGCAGAAATTCCCCTAATTGTTGGGCAAAAAGGCAGAAATTCCCTATATGTTGGGGCAAAAAGACAGAAATTCTCCTTCTTTTGGGGCAAAACTCAGAAATTCCATGTATTTTGGGGCAAAATTCCAGAAATTTCCCTTATTTTGGGGCAAAATTGCAGAAATTTCCCTTATTTTAGAAAAAAATTGCAGAAATTTCACTTATTTCAGGGAAAAAAGGCAGAAATTTAGCTTATTTTGGGGAAAAAATTAAGAAATTCTTAATATTTTGTTGCAAAAATGCAGAAATTCCCCTTATTTTGAGGTAAAAAGGCTGAAATTCCCCTTATTTGGGGGCAAAAAGGCAGAAATTTCTCTTATTTTGGGGCAAAAAGACAGAAATTCCCCTTATTTTGTGGCAAAAAGGCAGAAATTTCTTTTATTTTGGGGCAAAATTGCAGAAATATCACTTATTTCAGGGTATAATTCAAAAATTTCTTTTATTTGTTGCAAAAAGACAGAAATTCCATTTAATTTTGGGTAAAAAAGGAGAAATTTCACTTATTTTGAGGTAAAAATGCAGAAATTCCTCTTATTTTGGGGCAAAAATTAAGAAATTTCACTTTTTTGTGGAAAAAGGTATACATTCCCCTAACTTTCGGAATAAAAAGTAGAAATTCCCCGTATTTTGAAGCATAATTGCAGAAATTCTTATAATTTCCGGGCAAAAAAGCAGAAATTCTCCTTATTTTGGAGCAAAAATACAGAAAATCTCCTTTTTTCAGGAGCAAACAGTCAGAAATTCCCCTTATTTTGGGGCAAAATTGCAGAAATTTTACTTATTTCAGGGAAAAAAAGCAAAAATTTTTCTTATTTTGGGGCAAAAAAAACAGAAATTCCCATTATTTTGGGGCAATAAGGCAGAAATTCACCTTATTTTGTGGTAAAATTGCAGAAATTTCACATATTTCAGGGCAAAAAGGCAGAAATTTCTCTTATTTTAGGGCAAAATTGCTGTAATTTCACTTATTTCAGAGAAAAAAAGCAAAAATTTTTTTATTTTGGGGCAAAAAGGCAGAAATTCCCATTATTTTGGGGGAAAAAGGCAGAAATTCACCTTATTTTGGGGTAAAATTACAGAAATTTCACATATTTCAGGGCAAAATGGCAGAAATTTCCCTTATTTTGGGGCAAAATTGCAGATATTTCACTTATTTTAGAGTAACAAGTCAGAAATTCCCCTTATTTTGGGTTTAAAAAGACAGAAATTCCCTTTGTTTGGGGGAAAAAGACAGAAATTCCACTTATTTAGAGGCTAAAAGACTGAAGTTCCCCTTATTTTGGAGCAAAAATGAAGAAATTTCCCTTTTTTATGGCAAAAAGTTATGCATTCCACTTATTTTCGGGCAACAAGACAGAAATTCCTTGCATTTTGGAGCAAAATTGCAGAAATTCCCCTAAATGTGGGGAAAAAAGGCAGAAATTCCCTATATGTTGGGGCAAAAAGACAGAAATTCTCATTATTTTGGGGCAAAATTCAAAAATTCCACGTATTTTGTGGCAAAATTCCAGAAATTTCCCTTATTTTGGGGCAAAATTGCAGAAATTTTCCTTATTTTAGGGCAAAATTGCAGAAATTTCACTTATTTCAGAGAAAAAAAGCAAAAATTTTTCCTATTTTGGGGCTGAAATGCAGAAATTCTACTTGTTTTGGGGCAAAAGGCAGAAATTCACCTTATTTTAGGGTAAAATTGCAGCAATTTCACATATTTCAGGGCAAAAAGGCAGAAATTACCCTCATTTTGAGGCAAAATTGCAGAAATTTCACATATTTTGGGGCAAAATTGCAGAAATTTCACTTATTTCAGGGAAAAAAGGCAGAAAATTTCCTTATTTTGGACAAAAAATTAAGAAATTCTTAAAATTTTGTGGCAAAAATGCAGAAATTTTCCTTATTTTGAGGTAAAAAGGCTGAAATTCCCCTTAATTGGGTGCAAAAAGGCAGAAATTTCTCTTATTTTGGGGCAAAAAGACAGAATTTCCCCTTATTTTGTAGCAAAAAGGCAAAAATTTCTTTTATATTGGGGCAAAATTGCAGAAATATCACTTATTTCAGGGTACAATTCAAAAATTCCTTTTATTTTGTTGCAAAAAGACAGAAATTTCATTTATTTTTGGGTAAAAAAGGAGAAATTTCACTTATTTTGAGGTAAAAAGGCAGAAATTCCTCTTATTTTGGGGCAAAAATTAAGAAATTTCCCTTTTTTTTAAAAAAGGTATACATTCCCCTTACTTTAGGGATAAAAAGCAAAAATTCCCCGTATTTTGAAGCATAATTGCAGAAATTCTCATAATTTTCGGGCAAAAAAGCAGAAATTCTCCTTATTTTGGAGCAAAAATACAGAAAATCTTCTTTTTTCGGAAGCAGTCAGAAATTCCCCTTATTTTGGAGCAAAATTGCAGAAATTTCTTTTACATTGGGGCAAAATTGCAGAAATTTCCCTTATTTTGGAGCAAAATTCCAGAAATTCCCCTAATTGTTGGGCAAAAAGGCAGAAATTCCCTATATGTTGGGGCAAAAAGACAGAAATTCTCCTTCTTTTGAGGCAAAACTCAGAAATTTCACATATTTTGGGGCAAAATTCCAGAAATTTCCCTTATTTTGGGGCAAAATTGCAGAAATTTCCCTTATTTTAGGGCAAAATTGCAGAAATTTCACTTATTTCAGGGAAAAAAGGCAGAAATTTTCCTTATTTTGGGGAAAAAATTAAGAAATTCTTAATTTTTTGTGGCAAAAATGCAGAAATTCCCCTTATTTTGAGGTAAAAATGCTGAAATTCCTCTTATTTTGAGGTAAAAAGGCTGAAATTCCCCTTATTTGGGGGCAAAAAGGCATTAATTTCTCTTATTTTGGGGCAAAAAGACAGAAATTCCCTTTATTTTGTGGCAAAAAAGGCAGTAATTTCTTTATTTTGGGGCAAAATTGCAGAAATATCACTTATTTCAGGGTATAATTCAAAAATTTCTTTTATTTTGTTGCAAAAAGACAGAAATTCCATTTATTTTGGGGTAAAAAGGGAGAAATTTCACTTATTTTGAGGTAAAAATGCAGAAATTCCTCTTATTTTGGGGCAAAAATTAAGAAATTTCCCTTTTTTTTAAAAAAGGTATACATTCCCTTTACTTTTGGGATAAAAAGCAAAAATTCCCCATATTTTGAAGCATAATTGCAGAAATTCTCATAATTTTCGGGCAAAAAAGCAGAAATTCTCCTTATTTTGGAGCAAAAATACAGAAAATCTTTTTTTTTCGGAAGCAGTCAGAAATTCCCCTTATTTTGGGGCAAAATTGCAGAAATTTCTTTTACATTGGGGCAAAATTGCAGAAATTTCCCTTATTTTGGGGCAAAATTGCAGAAATTCCCCTAATTGTTGGGCAAAAAGGCAGAAATTCCCTATATGTTGGGGCAAAAAGACAGAAATTCTCCTTATTTTGAGGCAAAACTCAGAAATTCCACGTATTTTGGGGCAAAATTCCAGAAATTTCCTTTATTTTGGGGCAAAATTGCAGAAATTTCCCTTTATTTTAGGGCAAAATTGCAGAAATTTCACTTATTTCAGGGAAAAAAGGCAGAAATTTTCCTTATTTTGGGGAAAAAATTAAGAAATTCTTAATATTTTGTGGCAAAAATGCAGAAATTCCCCTTATTTTGAGGTAAAAAGGCTGAAATTCCTCTTATTTGGGGGCAAAAAGGCAGAAATTTCTTTTATTTGGGGCAAAATTGCAGAAATATCACTTATTTCAGGGTATAATTCAAAAATTCCTTTTATTTTGTTGGAAAAAGACAGAAATTCCATTTATTTTTGGGTAAAAAAAGAGAAATTTCACTTCTTTTGAGGTAAAAAGGCAGAAATTCCTCTTATTTTGGTGCAAAAATTAAGAAATTTCCCTTTTTTTTGTGGAAAAAGGTATACATTCCCATTACTTTCGGGATAAAAAGTAGAAATTCCCCGTATTTTGAAGCATAATTTCAGAAATTCTTATAATTTTCGGGCAAACATTCAGAAATTCTCCTTATTTTGCAGCAAAAATACAGAAAATCTCCTTTTTTCGGGAGCAAACAGTCAGAAATTCCCCTTATTTTGGGGCAAAATTGCAGAAATTTCTTTTACATTCGGGCAAATTTGCAGAAATTTCCCTTATTTTGGGGCAAAATTGCAGAAATTTTCCTAATTGTTGGGCAAAAAGGCAGGAATTCCCTATATGTTGGGGCAAAAAGACAGAAATTCTCCTTATTTTGGGGCAAAACTCAGAAATTCCACATATTTTGGGGCAAAGTTCCAGAAATTTTCCTTATTTTGGGGCAAAATTGCAGAAATTTCCTTTATTTTGGGGCAAAATTGCAGAAATTTTACTTATTTCAGGGAAAAAAATCAAAAATTTTTCTTATTTTGGGGCAAAAAAACAGAAATTTCCATTATTTTGGGGCAATAAGGCAGAAATTCACCTTATTTTGGGGTAAAATTGCAGAAATTTCACATATTTCAGGGCAAAAAGGCAGAAATTTCTCTTAATTTAGTGCAAAATTGCAGTAATTTCACTTATTTCAGAGAAAAAAAGCAAAATTTTTTTTTTATTTTGGGGCAAAAAGGCAGAAATTCCCATTATTTTGGGGGAAAAAAGCAGAAATTCACCTTCTTTTGGGGTAAAATTACAGAAATTTCACATATTTCAGGGCAAAATGGCAGAAATTTCCCTTATTTTGGGGCAAAATTGCAGATATTTCACTTATTTTAGGGTAATAAGTCAGAAATTCCCCTTATTTTGGGTTAAAAAAGACAGAAATTCCCTTTGTTTGGGGGAAAAAGACAGAAATTCCACTTATTTAGAGGCAAAATGCTGAAATTCCCCTTATTTTGGAGCAAAAATAAAGAAATTTCCCTTTTTTATGGCAAAAGTTATGCATTCTACTTATTTTCAGGCAACAAGACAGAAATTCCTTGCATTTTGGAGCAAAATTGCAGAAATTCCCCTAATTGTGGCACAAAAAGACAGAAATTCCCTATATGTTGGGGAAAAAGACAGAAATTCTCCTTCTTTTGGGGCAAAACTCAGAAATTCCACGTATTTTGGGGCAAAATTCCAGAAATTTCCCTTATTTTGGGGCAAAATTGCAGAAATTTTCCTTATTTTAGGGAAAAATTTCAGAAATTTCACTTATTTCAGAGAAAAAAAGCAACAATTTTTCCTATTTTGGGGCTAAAATGCAGAAATTCCACTTATTTTGGGGCAAAAAGGCAGAAATTCACCTTATTTCAGGGTAAAATTGCAGCAATTTAATATATTTCAGGGCAAAAAGGCAGAAATTTCCCTCATTTTGGGGCAAAATTGCAGAAATTTCACTTATTTTGGTGCAAAATTGCAGAAATTTCACTTATTTCAGAAAAAAAAGGCAGAAATTTTCCTTATTCTGGGGAAAAAATTAAAAAATTCTTAATATTTTGTGGCAAAAATGCAGAAATTTTCCTTATTTTGAGGTCAAAATGCTGAAATTCCCCTTATTTTGAGGTAAAAAGGCTGAAATTCCCCTTAATTGGGTGCAAAAAGGCAGAAATTTCTCTTATTTTGGGGCAAAAAGACAGAAATTCCCCTTATTTTGTAGCAAAAAGGCAAAAATTTCTTTTATTTTGAGGCAAAATTGCAGAAATATCACTTATTTCAGGGTATAATTCAAAAATTCCTTTTATTTTGTTGCAAAAAGACAGAAATTCCATTTATTTTTGGGTAAAAAAGGAGAAATTTCACTTATTTTGAGGTAAAAAGGCAGAAATTCCTCTTATTTCGGGGCAAAAATTAAGAAATTTCCCTTTTTTTTAAAAAAGGTATACATTCCCCTTACTTTCGGGATAAAAAGTAGAAATTCCCCGTATTTTGAAGCATAATTGCAGAAATTCTCACAATTTTCGGGCAAAAAAGCAGAAATTCTCCTTATTTTGGAGCAAAAATACAGAAAATCTTCATTTTTCGGAAGCAAATAGTCAGAAATTCCCATTATTTTGGGGCAAAATTGCAGAAATTTCTTTTACATTGGGGCAAAATTGCAGAAATTTCCCTTATTTTGGAAAAAAATTGCAGAAATTCCCCTAATTGTTGGGCAAAAAGGCAGAAATTCCCTATATGTTGGGGCAAAAAGACAGAAATTCTCCTTCTTTTGGGGCAAAACTCAGAAATTCCATGTATTTTGGGGCAAAATTCCAGAAATTTTCCTTATTTTGGGGCAAAATTGCAGAAATTTACCTTATTTTAGAAAAAATTGCAGAAATTTCACTTATTTCAGGGAAAAAAGGCAGAAATTTTCCTTATTTTGGGGAAAAAATTAAGAAATTCTTAATATTTTGTTGCAAAAATGCAGAAATTCCCCTTATTTTGAGGTAAAAAGGCTGAAATTCCCGTTATTTTGAGGTAAAAAGGCTGAAATTCCCCTTATTTGGGTGCAAAAAGGCAGAAATTTCACTTATTTTGGGGCAAAAAGACAGAATTTCCCCTTATTTTGTGGCAAAAAGGCAGAAATTTCTTTTATTTTGGGACAAAATTGCAGAAATATCACTTATTTCAGGGTATAATTCAAAAATTCCTTTTATTTTGTTGGAAAAAGACAGAAATTCCATTTATTTTTGGGTAAAAAAAGAGAAATTTCACTTATTTTGAGGTAAAAATGCAGAAATTCCTCTTATTTTGGGGCAAAAATTAAGAAATTTCCCTTTTTTGTGGAAAAAGGTATACATTCCCCTAACTTTCGGGATAAAAAGTAGAAATTCCCCGTATTTTGAAGCATAATTGCAGAAATTCTTATAATTTTCGGGCAAAAAAGCAGAAATTCTCCTTATTTTGGAGCAAAAATACAGAAAATCTTTTTTTTTCGGGAGCAAACAGTCACTAATTCCCCTTATTTTGGGGCAAAATTGCAGAAATTTCTTTTACATTCGGGCAAATTTGCAGAAATTTCCCTTATTTTGGGGCAAAATTGCAGAAATTTTCCTAATTGTTGGGCAAAAAGGCAGGAATTCCCTATATGTTGGGGCAAAAAGACAGAAATTCTCCTTATTTTGGGGCAAAACTCAGAAATTCCACGTATTTTGGGGCAAAGTTCCAGAAATTTTCCTTATTTTGGGGCAAAATTGCAAAAATTTCCTTTATTTTGGGGCAAAATTGCAGAAATTTTACTTATTTCAGGGAAAAAAATCAAAAATTTTTCTTATTTTGGGGCAAAAAAACAGAAATTTCCATTATTTTGGGGCAATAAGGCAGAAATTCACCTTATTTTGGGGTAAAATTGCAGAAATTTCACATATTTCAGGGCAAAAAGGAAGAAATTTCTCTTAATTTAGTGCAAAATTGCAGTAATTTCACTTATTTCAGAGAAAAGAAGCAAAAATTTTTTTTATTTTTTGGCAAAAAGGCAGAAATTCCCATTATTTTGGGGGAAAAAAGCAGAAATTCACCTTCTTTTGGGGTAAAATTACAGAAATTTCACATATTTCAGGGCAAAATGGCAGAAATTTCCCTTATTTTGGGGCAAAATTGCAGATATTTCACATATTTTAGGGTAATAAGTCAGAAATTCCCCTTATTTTGGGTTAAAAAAGACAGAAATTCCCTTTGTTTGGGGGAAAAAGACAGAAATTCCACTTATTTAGAGGCAAAATGCTGAAATTCCCCTTATTTTGGAGCAAAAATAAAGAAATTTCCCTTTTTTATGGCAAAATTTATGCATTCTACTTATTTTCAGGCAACAAGACAGAAATTCCTTGCATTTTGGAGCAAAATTGCAGAAATTCCCCTAATTGTGGCACAAAAATACAGAAATTCCCTATATGTTGGGGAAAAAGACAGAAATTCTCCTTCTTTTGGGGTAAAACTCAGAAATTCCACGTATTTTGGGGCAAAATTCCAGAAATTTCCCTTATTTTGGGGCAAAATTGCAGAAATTTTCTTTATTTTAGGGAAAAATTGCAGAAATTTCACTTATTTCAGAGAAAAAAAGCAACAATTTTTCCTATTTTGGGGCTAAAATGCAGAAATTCCACTTATTTTGGGGCAAAAAGGCAGAAATTCACCTTATTTCAGGGTAAAATTGCAGCAATTTAATATATTTCAGGGCAAAAAGGCAGAAATTTCCCTCATTTTGGGGCAAAATTGCAGAAATTTCACTTATTTCAGAAAAAAAAGGCAGAAATTTTCCTTATTTTGGGGAAAAAATTAAAAAATTCTTAATATTTTGTGGCAAAAATGCAGAAATTTTCCTTATTTTGAGGTCAAAATGCTGAAATTCCCCTTATTTTGAGGTAAAAAGGCTGAAATTCCCCGTAATTGGGTGCAAAAAGGCAGAAATTTCTCTTATTTTGGGGCTAAAAGACAGAAATTCCCCTTATTTTGTAGCAAAAAGGCAAAAATTTCTGTTATTTTGAGGCAAAATTGCAGAAATATCACTTATTTCAGGGTATAATTCAAAAATTCCTTTTATTTTGTTGCAAAAAGACAGAAATTCCATTTATTTTTGGGTAAAAAAGGAGAAATTTCACTTATTTTGAGGTAAAAAGGCAGAAATTCCTCTTATTTCGGGGCAAAAATTAAGAAATTTCCCTTTTTTTAAAAAAAGGTATACATTCCCCTTACTTTTGGGATAAAAAGCAAAAATTCCCTGTATTTTGAAGCATAATTGCAGAAATTCTCACAATTTTCGGGCAAAAAAGCAGAAATTCTCCTTATTTTGGAGCAAAAATACAGAAAATCTTCTTTTTTTGGAAGCAAATAGTCAGAAATTCCCATTATTTTGGGGCAAAATTGCAGAAATTTCTTTTACATTGGGGCAAAATTGCAGAAATTTCCCTTATTTTGGGGAAAAATTGCAGAAATTCCCCTAATTGTTGGGCAAAAAGGCAGAAATTCCCTATATGTTGGGGCAAAAAGACATAAATTCTCCTTCTTTTGGGGCAAAACTCAGAAATTCCATGTATTTTGGGGCAAAATTCCAGAAATTTCCCTTATTTTGGGGCAAAATTGCAGAAATTTCCCTTATTTTAGAAAAAAATTGCAGAAATTTCACTTATTTCAGGGAAAAAAGGCAGAAATTTAGCTTATTTTGGGGAAAAAATTAAGAAATTCTTAATATTTTGTTGCAAAAATGCAGAAATTCCCCTTATTTTGAGGTAAAAAGGCTGAAATTCCCCTTATTTGGGGGCAAAAAGGCAGAAATTTCTCTTATTTTGGGGCAAAAAGACAGAAATTCCCCTTATTTTGTGGCAAAAAGGCAGAAATTTCTTTTATTTTGGGGCAAAATTGCAGAAATATCACTTATTTCAGGGTATAATTCAAAAATTTCTTTTATTTGTTGCAAAAAGACAGAAATTCCATTTAATTTTGGGTAAAAAAGGAGAAATTTCACTTATTTTGAGGTAAAAATGCAGAAATTCCTCTTATTTTGGGGCAAAAATTAAGAAATTTCACTTTTTTGTGGAAAAAGGTATACATTCCCCTAACTTTCGGAATAAAAAGTAGAAATTCCCCGTATTTTGAAGCATAATTGCAGAAATTCTTATAATTTCCGGGGAAAAAAGCAGAAATTCTCCTTATTTTGGAGCAAAAATACAGAAAATCTCCTTTTTTCAGGAGCAAACAGTCAGAAATTCCCCTTATTTTGGGGCAAAATTGCAGAAATTTTACTTATTTCAGGGAAAAAAAGCAAAAATTTTTCTTATTTTGGGGCAAAAAAAACAGAAATTCCCATTATTTTGGGGCAATAAGGCAGAAATTCACCTTATTTTGTGGTAAAATTGCAGAAATTTCACATATTTCAGGGCAAAAAGGCAGAAATTTCTCTTATTTTAGGGCAAAATTGCTGTAATTTCACTTATTTCAGAGAAAAAAAGCAAAAATTTTTTTATTTTGGGGCAAAAAGGCAGAAATTCCCATTATTTTGGGGGAAAAAGGCAGAAATTCACCTTATTTTGGGGTAAAATTACAGAAATTTCACATATTTCAGGGCAAAATGGCAGAAATTTCCCTTATTTTGGGGCAAAATTGCAGATATTTCACTTATTTTAGAGTAACAAGTCAGAAATTCCCCTTATTTTGGGTTTAAAAAGACAGAAATTCCCTTTGTTTGGGGAAAAAGACAGAAATTCCACTTATTTAGAGGCTAAAAGACTGAAGTTCCCCTTATTTTGGAGCAAAAATAAAGAAATTTCCCTTTTTTATGGCAAAAAGTTATGCATTCCACTTATTTTCGGGCAACAAGACAGAAATTCCTTGCATTTTGGAGCAAAATTGCAGAAATTCCCCTAAATGTGGGGAAAAAAGGCAGAAATTCCCTATATGTTGGGGCAAAAAGACAGAAATTCTCATTATTTTGGGGCAAAATTCAAAAATTCCACGTATTTTGTGGCAAAATTCCAGAAATTTCCCTTATTTTGGGGCAAAATTGCAGAAATTTTCCTTATTTTAGGGCAAAATTGCAGAAATTTCACTTATTTCAGAGAAAAAAAGCAAAAATTTTTCCTATTTTGGGGCTGAAATGCAGAAATTCTACTTGTTTTGGGGCAAAAGGCAGAAATTCACCTTATTTTAGGATAAAATTGCAGCAATTTCACATATTTCAGTGCAAAAAGGCAAAAATTACCCTCATTTTGAGGCAAAATTGCAGAAATTTCACATATTTTGGGGCAAAATTGCAGAAATTTCACTTATTTCAGGGAAAAAAGGCAGAAAATTTCCTTATTTTGGACAAAAAATTAAGAAATTCTTAAAATTTTGTGGCAAAAATGCAGAAATTTTCCTTATTTTGAGGTAAAAATGCTGAAATTCCCCTTATTTTGAGGTAAAAAGGCTGAAATTCCCCTTAATTGGGTGCAAAAAGGCAGAAATTTCTCTTATTTTGGGGCAAAAAGACAGAATTTCCCCTTATTTTGTAGCAAAAAGGCAAAAATTTCTTTTATATTGGGGCAAAATTGCAGAAATATCACTTATTTCAGGGTACAATTCAAAAATTCCTTTTATTTTGTTGCAAAAAGACAGAAATTTCATTTATTTTTGGGTAAAAAAGGAGAAATTTCACTTATTTTGAGGTAAAAAGGCAGAAATTCCTCTTATTTTGGGGCAAAAATTAAGAAATTTCCCTTTTTTTTAAAAAAGGTATACATTCCCCTTACTTTAGGGATAAAAAGCAAAAATTCCCCGTATTTTGAAGCATAATTGCAGAAATTCTCATAATTTTCGGGCAAAAAAGCAGAAATTCTCCTTATTTTGGAGCAAAAATACAGAAAATCTTCTTTTTTCGGAAGCAGTCAGAAATTCCCCTTATTTTGGGGCAAAATTGCAGAAATTTCTTTTACATTGGGGCAAAATTGCAGAAATTTCCCTTATTTTGGAGCAAAATTCCAGAAATTCCCCTAATTGTTGGGCAAAAAGGCAGAAATTCCCTATATGTTGGGGCAAAAAGACAGAAATTCTCCTTCTTTTGAGGCAAAACTCAGAAATTCCACATATTTTGGGGCAAAATTCCAGAAATTTCCCTTATTTTGGGGCAAAATTGCAGAAATTTCCCTTATTTTAGGGCAAAATTGCAGAAATTTCACTTATTTCAGGGAAAAAAGGCAGAAATTTTCCTTATTTTGGGGAAAAAATTAAGAAATTCTTAATTTTTTGTGGCAAAAATGCAGAAATTCCCCTTATTTTGAGGTAAAAATGCTGAAATTCCTCTTATTTTGAGGTAAAAAGGCTTAAATTCCCCTTATTTGGGGGCAAAAAGGCATTAATTTCTCTTATTTTGGGGCAAAAAGACAGAAATTCCCTTTATTTTGTGGCAAAAAAGGCAGTAATTTCTTTATTTTGGGGCAAAATTGCAGAAATATCACTTATTTCAGGGTATAATTCAAAAATTTCTTTTATTTTGTTGCAAAAAGACAGAAATTCCATTTATTTTGGGGTAAAAAGGGAGAAATTTCACTTATTTTGAGGTAAAAATGCAGAAATTCCTCTTATTTTGGGGCAAAAATTAAGAAATTTCCCTTTTTTTTAAAAAAGGTATACATTCCCTTTACTTTTGGGATAAAAAGCAAAAATTCCCCATATTTTGAAGCATAATTGCAGAAATTCTCATAATTTTCGGGCAAAAAAGCAGAAATTCTCCTTATTTTGGAGCAAAAATACAGAAAATCTTTTTTTTTTCGGAAGCAGTCAGAAATTCCCCTTATTTTGGGGCAAAATTGCAGAAATTTCTTTTACATTGGGGCAAAATTGCAGAAATTTCCCTTATTTTGGGGCAAAATTGCAGAAATTCCCCTAATTGTTGGGCAAAAAGGCAGAAATTCCCTATATGTTGGGGCAAAAAGACAGAAATTCTCCTTATTTTGAGGCAAAACTCAGAAATTCCACGTATTTTGGGGCAAAATTCCAGAAATTTCCTTTATTTTGGGGCAAAATTGCAGAAATTTCCCTTATTTTAGGGCAAAATTGCAGAAATTTCACTTATTTCAGGGAAAAAAGGCAGAAATTTTCCTTATTTTGGGGAAAAAATTAAGAAATTCTTAATATTTTGTGGCAAAAATGCAGAAATTCCCCTTATTTTGAGGTAAAAAGGCTGAAATTCCCCTTATTTTGAGGTAAAAAGGCTGAAATTCCTCCTATTTGGGGGCAAAAAGGCAGAAATTTCTTTTATTTTGGGGCAAAATTGCAGAAATATCACTTATTTCAGAGTATAATTCAAAAATTCCTTTTATTTTGTTTCAAAAAGACAGAAATTCCATTTATTTTTGGGTAAAAAAGGAGAAATTTCACTTATTTTGAGGTAAAAAGGCAGAAATTCCTCTTATTTTGGGGCAAAAATTAAGAAATTTCCCTTTTTTGTGGAAAAAGGTATACATTCCCATTACTTTCTGGATAAAAAGTAGAAATTCTTCGTATTTTGAACCATAATTGCAGAAATTCTTAGAATTTTCGGGCAAAAAAGCAGAAATTCTCCTTATTTTGGAACAAAAATACAGAAAATCTCCTTTTTTCAGGAGCAAACAGTCAGAAATTCCCCTTATTTTGGGGCAAAATTGCAGAAATTTCTTTTACATTCGGGCAAATTTGCAGAAATTTCGCTTATTTTGGGGCAAAATTGCAGAAATTCTCCTAATTGTTGGGCAAAAAGGCAGAAATTCCCTATATGTTGGGGCAAAAAGACAGAAATTCTCCTTATTTTGGGGCAAAACTCAGAAATTCCACATATTTTGGGGCAAATTTCCAGAAATTTTCCTTATTTTGGGACAAAATTGCAGAAATTTCCCTTATTTTGGGGCAAAATTGCAGAAATTTTACATATTTCAGGGAAAAAAATCAAAATTTTTTCTTATTTTGGTGCAAAAAAACAGAAATTCCCATTATTTTCGGGCAATAAGGCAGAAATTCACCTTATTTTGGGGTAAAATTGCAGAAATTTCACATATTTCAGGGCAAAAAGGCAAAAATTTCTCTTATTTTAGGGCAAAATTGCAGTAATTTCACTTATTTCAGAGAAAAAAAGCAAAAATTTTTTTATTTTGGAGCAAAAAGGCAGAAATTCCCATTATTTTGGGGGAAAAAGGCAGAAATTCACCTTATTTTGGGGTAAAATTACAGAAATTTCACATATTTCAGGGCAAAATGGCAGAAATTTCCCTTATATTGGGGCAAAATTGCAGATAATTCCCCTTATTTTGGGTTAAAAAAGACAGAAATTCCCTTTGTTTGGGGGAAAAAGACAGAAATTCCACTTATTTAGAGGCAAAATGCTGAAATTCCCCTTATTTTGAAGCAAAAATAAAGAAATTTCCCTTTTTTATGGCAAAAAGTTATGCATTCTACTTATTTTCGGGCAACAAGACAGAAATTCCTTGCATTTTGGAGCAAAATTGCAGAAATTCCTATAATTGTGGGGCAAAAAGACAGAAATTCCCTATATGTTGGGGCAAAAAACAGAAATTCTCCTTCTTTTGGGGGAAAATTCAGAAATTCCACGTATTTTGGGGCAAAATTCCAGAAATTTCCCTTATTTTGGGGCAAAATTGCAGAAATTTTCCTTATTTTAGGGCAAAATTGCAGAAAATTCACATATTTCAGAGAAAAAAAGCAAAAATTTTTCCTATTTTGGGGCTAAAATGCAGAAATTCCACTTATTTTGGGGCAAAAAGGCAGAAATTCACCTTATTTTAGGGTAAAATTGGAGCAATTTAATATATTTCCGGGCAAAAAGGCAGAAATTTCCCTCATTTTGGGGCAAAATTGCAGAAATTTCACTTATTTTGGTGCAAAATTGCAGAAATTTCACTTATTTCAGAAAAAAAAGGCAGAAATTTTCCTTATTTTGGGGAAAAAATTAAGAAATTCTTAATATTTTGTGGCAAAAATGCAGAAATTCCCCTTATTTTGAGGTAAAAAGGCTGAAATTCCCCTTATTTTGAGGTAAAAAGGCTGAAATTTTTCTTATTTGGGGGCAAAAAGGCAGAAATTTCTCTTATTTTGGGGCAAAAAGACAGAAATTCCCCTTATTTTGTGGCAAAAAGGAAGAAATTTCTTTTATTTTGGGGCAAAATTGCAGAAATATCACTTATTTCAGGGTATAATTCAAAAATTCCTTTTATTTTGTTGCAAAAAAACAGAAATTCCATTTATTTTTGGGTAAAAAAGGAGAAATTTCACTTATTTTGAGGTAAAAAGGCAGAAATTCCTCTTATTTTGGGGCAAAAATTAAGAAATTTCCCTTTTTTGTGGAAAAAGGTATACATTCCCCTTACTTTTGGGATAAAAAGTAGAATTTCCCCGTATTTTGAAGCATAATTGCAGAAATTCTTATAATTTTCGGGCAAAAAAGCAGAAATTATCCTTATTTTAGAGCAAAAATACAGAAAATCTTCTTTTTTCGGCAGCAAACAGTCAGAAATTCCCTTTATTTTGGGGCAAAATTGCAGAAATTCTCCTAATTGTTGGGCAAAAAGGCAGAAATTCCCTATATGTAAAGGCAAAAAGACATAAATTCTTCTTATTTTGGGGCAAAACTCAGAAATTCCACGTATTTTGGGGCAAAATTCCAGAAATTTTCCTTATTTTGGGGCAAAATTGCAGAAATTTCCCTTATTTTGGGGCAAAATTGCAGAAATTTTACTTATTTCAGAAAAAAAAAGCAAAAATTTTTCTTATTTTGGGGCAAAAAAAACCAGAAATTCCCATTATTTTTGGGCAATAAGGCAGAAATTCACCTTATTTTGTGGTAAAATTGCAGAAATTTCACATATTTCAGGGCAAAAAGGCAGAAATTTCTCTTATTTTAGGGCAAAATTGCAGTAATTTCACTTATTTCAGAGAAAAAAAGCAAAATTTTTTTTACTTTGGGGCAAAAAGGCAGAAATTCCCATTATTTTGGGGGAAAAAGGCAGAAATTCACCTTATTTTGGGGTAAAATTACAGAAATTTCACATATTTCAGGGCAAAATGGCAGAAATTTCCCTTATTTTGGGGCAAAATTGCAGATATTTCACTTATTTTAGGGTAATAAGTCATAAATTCCCCTTATTTTGGGTTAAAAAGACAGAAATTCCCTTTGTTTGGGGGAAAAAACAGAAATTCCACTTATTTAGAGGCAAAAAGACTGAAATTCCCCTTATTTTGGAGCAAAAATAAAGAAATTTCCCCTTTTTATGGCAAAAAGTTATGCATTCCACTTATTTTCGGGCAACAAGACAGAAATTCCTTGCATTTTGGAGCAAAATTGCAGAAATTCCCCTAAATGTGGGGAAAAAAGGCAGAAATTCCCTATATGTTGGGGCAAAAAGACAGAAATTCTCCTTCTTTTGGGGCAAAACTCAGAAATTCCACGTATTTTGGGGCAAAATTCCAGAAATTTCCCTTATTTTGGGGCAAAATTGCAGAAATTTTCCTTATTTTAGGGCAAAATTGCAGAAATTTCACTTATTTCAGAGAAAAAAAGCAAAAATTTTTCCTATTTTAGGGCTAAAATGCAGAAATTCCATTTATTTTGGGGCAAAAATGCAGAAATTCACCTTATTTTAGGGTAAAATTGCAGCAATTTCACATATTTCAGGGCAAAAAGGCAGAAATTTCCCTCATTTTGGGGCAAAATTACAGAAATTTCACTTATTTTGGGGCAAAATTGCAGAAATTTCACTTATTTCAGAAAAAAAATGCAGAAATTTTCCTTATTTTGAGGTAAAAATACTGAAATTCCCCTTATTTTGAGGTAAAACGGCTGAAATTCCGCTTAATTGGGTGCAAAAAGGCAGAAAATCCTCTTATTTTGGGGCAAAAATTAAGAAGTTTCCCTTTTTTTAAAAAAGGTATACATTCCCCTTACTTTTGAGATAAAAAGCAGAAATTCCCCGTATTTTGAAGCATAATTGCAGAAATTCTCATAATTTTCTGGCAAAAAAGCAGAAATTCTCCTTATTTTGGAACTAAAATACAGAAAATCTTTTTTCGGAAGCAAACAGTCTGAAATTGCCCTTATTTTGGGGCAAAATTGCAGAAATTTCTTTTACATTGGGGCAAAATTGCAGAAATTTCCCTTATTTTGGGGCAAAATTGCGGAAATTCCCCTAATTGTTGGGCAAAAAGGCAGAAATTCCCAATATGTTGGGGCAAAAAGACAGAAATTCTCCTTCTTTTGGGGCAAAACTCAGAAATTCCACTTATTTTGGGGCAAAATTTCAGAAATTTCCCTTATTTTGGGGCAAAATTGCAGAAATTTCCCTTATTTTAGGGCAAAATTGCAGAAATTTCACTTATTTCAGGGAAAAAAGGCAGAAATTTTCCTTATTTTGGGAAAAAAATTAAGAAATTCTTAATATTTTATGGCAAAAATGCAGAAATTCCCCTTATTTTGAAGTAAAAAGGCTGAAATTCCCTTTATTTTGAGGTAAAAAGGCTGAAATTCCCCTTATTTGGGGGCAAAAAGGCATTAATTTCTCTTATTATGGGGCAAAAAAACAGAAATTCCCTTTATTTTGTGGCAAAAAAGGCAGAAATTTCTTTATTTTCGGGCAATATTGCAGAAATATCACTTATTTCAGGGTATAATTCAAAAATTTCTTTTATTTTGTTGCAAAAAGACAGAAATTCCATTTATTTTTGGGTAAAAAAGGAGAAATTTCACTTATTTTGAGGTAAAAATGCAGAAATTCCTCTTATTTTGGGGCAAAAATTAAGAAATTTCCCTTTTTTGTGGAAAAAGGTATACATTCCCCTAACTTTCGGGATAAAAAGTAGAAATTCCCCGTATTTTGAAGCATAATTGCAGAAATTCTTATAATTTTCGGGCAAAAAAGCAGAAATTCTCCTTATTTTGGAGCAAAAATACAGAAAATCTGCTTTTTTCGGGAGCAAACAGTCAGAAATTCCCCTTATTTTGGGGCAAAATTGCAGAAATTTTACTTATTTCAGGGAAAAAAAGCAAAAATTTTTCTTATTTTGGGGCAAAAAAACAGAAATTCCCATTATTTTGGGGCAATAAGGCAGAAATTCACCTTATTTTGGGGTAAAATTGCAGAAATTTCACATATTTCAGGGCAAAAAGGCAGAAATTTCTCTTATTTTAGGGCAAAATTGCAGTAATTTCACTTATTTCAGAGAAAAAAAGCAAAAATTTTTTTATTTTGGGGCAAAAAGGCAGAAATTCCCATTATTTTGGGGGAAAAAGGCAGAAATTCACCTTATTTTGGGGTAAAATTACAGAAATTTCACATATTTCAGGGCAAAATGGCAGAAATTTCCCTTATTTTGGGGCAAAATTGCAGATATTTCACTTATTTTAGGGTAATAAGTCAGAAATTCCCCTTATTTTGGGTTAAAAAAGAAAGAAATTCCCTTTGTTTGGGGGAAAAAGACAGAAATTCCACTTATTTAGAGGCAAAAATGCTGAAATTCCCCTTATTTTGGAGCAAAAATAAAGAAATTTCTTATTTTTATGGCAAAAAGTTATGCATTCCACTTATTTTCGGGCAACAAGACAGAAATTCCTTGCATTTTGGAGCAAAATTGCAGAAATTCCCCTAATTGTGGGGCAAAAAGGCAGAAATTCCCTATATGTTGGGGCAAAAAGACAGAAATTCTCCTTCTTTTGGGGCAAAACTCAGAAATTCCACGTATTTGGGGGCAAAATTCCAGAAATTTCCCTTATTTTGGGGCAAGATTGCAGAAATTTTCTTTATTTTAGGGCAAAATTGCAGAAATTTCACTTATTTCAGGCCAAAATGCAGAAATTTTCCATATTTTGGGGCAAAATTGCAGAAATTTCCCTTATTTTGGGGCAACATTGCAGAAATTTCACTTATTTCAGAGAAAAAAAGCAAAAATTTTTCTTATTTTAAGGCAAAAAAACAGAAATTCCCATTATTTTGGGGCAAAAAGGCAGAAATTCACCTTATTTTTGCAAAAAATTGCAGAAATTTCACATATTTCAGAGCAAAAAGGCAGAAATTTCTCTTATTTTAGGACAAAATTGCAGAAATTTCACTTATTTCAGAGAAAAAAAGCAAATTTTTTTTTATTTTGGGGCAAAAAAACATAAATTCCCATTATTTTGAGACAAAAATGCAGAAATTCACCTTATTTTGGGGTAAAATTGCAGAAATTTCACATATTTCAGGGCAAAAATACAGAAATTTCTATTATTTTAGAGCAAAATTGCAGAAATTTCACTTATTTCAGAGAAAAAAAGCAAAAATTTTTCTTATTTTGGGGCCAAAAAACATAAATTCCCAATATTTTGGGACAAAAAGGCAGAAATTCACCTTATTTTGGGGTAAAATTGCAGAAATTTCACTAATTTTGGGACAAAAAATACAGAAATTCCTTTTGTTTTGGGGGAAAAAGACAGAAATTCAACTTAGAGGCAAAAATGCAGAAATTTCCCTAATTTTGGAGCAAAAATGAAGAAATTTTCCTTTTTATGGCAAAAAGGTATGCATTCCCATTATTTTCGGGCAAAAAGGCAGAAATTCCCTGTATTTTGGAGCAAAATTGCAGAAATTCCCCTAATTTTGGGGCAAAAGGCAGAAATTTCTTTTATTTTGGGGAAAAATTGCAGAAATTTTACTTATTTCAGGGCATAATTCAAAAATTCCTTTTATTTTGGGGCAAAAAGACAGAAATTCCGTTCATTTTTGGTTAAAAAGGCAGAAATTTCAATCATTTTGAGGTAAAAAGGCAGAAATTCCTCTTATTTTGGGGCAAAAATGAAGAAATTTCCCTTTTTTGTGGCAAAAAATATACATTCCCCTTACTTTTGGGATAAAAAGCAGAAATTCCCTGTATTTTGAAGCAAAATTGCAGAAATTCTCATAATTTTCGGGCAAAAAGGCAGAAATTCTCCTTATTTTGAGGCAAAAAGACAGAAAATCTCCTTTTTTCGGGAGCAAACAGTCAGAAATTCCCCTTATTTTGGGGAAAATTGCAGAAATTTCTTTTACATTGGGGCAAAATTGCAGAAATTTCCCTTATTTTGGGGCAAAATTGCAGAAATTTCAATTATTTCAGGGTAATAAGTCAGAAATTCCCCTTATTTTGGGGCAAATAAGACAGAAATTCTCTTTGTTTTGGAGGAAAAAGACAGAAATTCCACTTATCTAGAGGCAAAAAGGCAGAAATTCTCCTTATTTTGTAGCAAAAATGAAGAAATTTCCCTTTTTATGGCAAAAAAGTATGCATTCCCATTATTTTCAGGCAAAAAGGCAGAAATTCCCCGTATTTTGGAGCAAAATTGCAGAAATTCCCCTAATTTTGGGGCAAAAGGCAGAAATTCCTTTTATTTTGGGGCAAAAATCAGAAATTCCTTTTATTTTTGGGCAAAATTCTAGAAATTTCTTTTTTGTGGGCAAAATTGCAGGAATTTACCTTATTTTGGGGTAAAATTGCAGAAATTTCCTTTATTTAGGGCAAAATTGCAGAAATTTCACTTATTTTCAGGTAAAAAGGAAGAAATTTCCTTTATTTTGGGGCAAAAAGGGAGAAATTCCCTTTATTTTGGGGCAAAATTGCAGACATTTTACTTATTATGGGGCAAAATTGCAAAAATTTCCCTTATTTTAGGGCAAAATTGCAGAAATTTCACTTATTTCAGAGAAAAAAAGCAGAAATTTTTCTTACTTTGGTGCAAAAAGGAAGAAATTCCCATTATTTTGGGGCAAAAAGGCAGAAATTCACATTATTTTGGGGTAAAATTGCAGAAATTTCACATATTTCAGGGCAAAAAGGCAGAAATTTCCCTTATTTTGGGGCAAAATTGCAGAAATTTCACTTATTTTAGGGTAATAAATCAGAAATGCCCCTTATTTTGGGGCAAAAAAGACAGAAATTCCCTCTGTTTTGGGGGAAAAAGACAGAAATTCCACTTATTTAGAGGCAAAATGGAAGAAATTCCCCTTATTTTGGAGTAAAAATGAAGAAATTTCTTTTTTTTATGGCAACAAGTTATGCATTCCTCTTGTTTTCGGGCAAAAAGACAGAAATTCCCCGTATTTTGGAGCAAAATTGCAGAAATTCCCTTAATTGTGGGGCAAAAAGGCAGAAATTCCCTACATGTTTGGGCAAAAAGACAGAAATTCTCCTTATTTTGGGGCAAAACTCAGAAATTCCACTTATTTTGGGGAAAAATTCCAGAAATTTCCCTTATTTTGGGTCAAAATTGCAGAAATTTCACTTATTTCAGAGAAAAAATGCAAAATTTTTTTTTAATTTTGGGGCAAAAATGCAGAAATTCACCTTATTTTGGGGTAAAATTGCAGAAATTTCACATATTTCAGGGCAAAAAAGCAGACATTTACCTTATTTTGGGGCAAAATTGCAGAAATTTCACTTATTTTGAGGCAAAATTGCAGAAATTTCACTTATTTCATGGAAAAAAGGCAGAAATTTTCTTTATTTTGGGGCAAAAATGCTGAAATTCTTAATATTTTGTGGCAAAAATGCAGAAATTCCCCCCATTTTGAGGTAAAAAGGATGAAATTCTGCTTATTTGGGGGCAAAAAGGCAGAAATTTCTCTCATTTTGGGGCAAAAAGACAGAAATTCCCCTTTTTTGTGGCAAAAAGGCAGAAATTTCTTTTATTTTAGGGCAAAATTGCAAATATATCACTTATTTCACGGCATAAATCAAAAATTCCTTTTATTTTGGGGTAAAAAGACAGAAATTCCATTTATTTTTGGGTAAAAAATGGAGAAATTTCACTTATTTTGAGGTAAAAATGCAGAAATTCCTCTTATTTTGGGGCAAAAATGAAGAAATTTCCCATTTTTGTGGCCAAAGGTATACATTCCCCTTACTTTCGGGATAAAAAGCAGAAATTCCCCGTATTTTGAAGCAAAAGTGCAAAAATTCTCATTGTTTTCGGGCAAAAAAGCAGAAATTCTCCTTATTTTGGGGCAAAAAGACAGAAAATCTTTTTTTTTTTCGGGAGCAAACAGTCAGAAACTCCCATTATTTTGGGGCAAAATTGCAAAAATTATCTTTACATTGGGGCAAAATTGCAGAAATTTCCCTTATTTTGGGGCAAAATTGCTGAAATTTCACTGATTTCAGGGTAATAATTCCACTTATTTAGATTCAAAAAGGCAGAAATTTTTCTTATTTTGGAGCAAAAATGAAGAAATTTCCCTTTTTTTATGGCAAAAAGTTATGCATTCCCCTTATTTTCAGGTAAAAGGGCAGAAATTCCCCGTATTTTGGAGCATAATTGCAGAAATTCCCCTAGTTGTGGTGCAGAAAGACAGAAATTCCCTATATGTTGGGGCAAAAAGACAGAAATTCTTCTTATTTTGGGGCAAAATTCAGAAATTCCACTTATTTTGGGGCAAAATTCCAGAAATTTCCCTTATTTTGGGGCAAAATTGCAGAAATTTCACTTATTTTGGGGCAAAATTGCAAAAAATTCCCTAATTTTCGGGCAAAAGGCAGAAATTTCCTTTATTTTGGGGCAAAAATCAGAAATTCCCCTTATTTTGGGGCAAAATTCAAGAAATTTCCTTTATTCTGGGGGCAAAATTGCAGGAATTTACCTTATTTTGGAGCAAAATTGCAGAAATTTCACTTATTTGGGGCAAAATTGCAGAAATTTCACTTATTATCAGGTAAAAAGGCTGAAATTTCCTTTATTTTGGGGCAAAAAGGGAGAAATTCCCCTTACTTTGGGGCAAAATTGCAGAAATTTCCCTTATTATGAGAAAAAATTGCAGAAATTTCCTTTATTTTGGAGCAAAAATGAAGAAATTTCCCTTTTTTAGGGCAAAAATTATGCATTCCCCTTATTTTTGGGCAAAAAGGCAGATATTCCCTGTTTTTTGGAGCAAAATTTCAGAAATTCCCCTAATTGTGGGGCAAAAAGGCAGAAATTCCCTATATGTTGGGGCAAAAAGAAAAAATTCTCCTTATTTCGGGGCAAAACTCAGAAATTCCACTTATTTTGGGGCAAAATGCCAGAAATTTCCCTTATTTTGGGGCAAAATTGCCGAAATTTCACTGATTTTGGGGCAAAATTTCAGAAATTTCACTTATTTCAAAGAAAAAAGGCAGAAATTTTCCTTATTTTGGGGCAAAAATGCAAAAATTCTTAATATTTTGTGGCAAAAATGCAGAAATTCCCCTAATTTTGAGGTAAAAAATCTGAAATTCCTTTTAATTGGGGTCAAAAAGTCAGAAATTTCCCTTATTTTGGGGCAAAAAGACAGAAATTCCCCTTATTTTGTGGCAAAAAGGCAGAAATTTCTTTTATTTTGGGGCAAAATTGCAGAAATTTCACTTATTTCAGGGCATAATTCAAAAATTCCTTTTCTTTTGGGGCAAAAAGAAATTCCGTTTATTTTTGGGTAAAAAGGCAGAAATTTCACTTATTTTGAGGTAAATAGGCAGAAATCCCTTTTATTTTGGGGCAAAAATGAAGAAATTACCCTTTTTTGTGGCAAAAGGTATACATTCCCCTTACTTTCAAGATAAAAAGCAGAAATTCCCCGTATTTTGAAGCAAAATTGCAGAAATTTTCATAATTTTCGGGCAAAAAGGCAGAAATTCTCCTTATTTTGGGGCAAAAAAACAGAAAATCTTTTTTTTTCGGGAGCAAACATACAGAAATTCCCCTTATTTTGGGGCAAAATTGCAGAAATTTCCTTTACATTGGGGCCAAATTGCAGAAATTTCCCTTATTTTGGTGAAAAATTGCAGAAATTTCACTTATTTCAGGGTAATAAGTCAGAAATTCCCCTTATTTAGGGGCAAAAAAGACAAAAATTCCCTTTGTTTTGAGGGAAAAAGACAGAAATTCCACTTATTTAGAGGCAAAAAGGCAGAAATTCCCCTTTATTTTGGAGCAAAAATGAAGAAATTTCCCATTTTATGGCAAAAAGGTATGCATTCCCATTATTTTCGAGCAAAAAGGCAGAAATTCTCCGTATTTTGGAGCAAAATTGCAGAAATTCCCCTAATTTTGGGGCAAAAGGCAGAAATTCCCTTTATTTTGGGGCACAAAGTCAGAAATTCACCTTATTTTGGGGCAAAATTCAAGAAATTTTCTTTATTTTGGGGCAAAATTGCAGGAATTTACCTTATTTGAGGGCAAAATTGCAGAAATTTCCCTTATTATAGGGAAAAATTGCAGAAATTTCTCTTATTTTAGGGCAAAATTGCAGATATTTCACATATTTTAGGGTAATCAGTCAGAAATTCCCCTTATTTTGGGACAAAAAAGACAGAAATTCCCTTCGTTTGGGGGAAAAAGACAGACATTCCACTTATTTAGAGGCAAAAAGGCTGAAATTCCCCTTATTTTGGAGCAAAAATGAAGATATTTCTCTTTTTTATGGCAAAAAGTTATGCATTCCACTTATTTTCGGGCAACAAGACAGAAATTCCTTGCATTTTGGAGCGAAATTGCAGAAATTCCCCTAATTGTGGGCCAAAAAGCAGAAATTCCCTATATGTTGGGGCAAATAGACAGAAATTCTCCTTCTTTTGGGGCAAAACTCAGAAATTCCACTTATTTTGGGGCAAAATTCCAGAAATTTCCCTTATTTTGGGGCAAAATTGCAGAAATTTCCCTTATTTTAGGGCAGAATTGCAGAAATTTTACTTATTACAGAGAAAAAAAGCAAAATTTTTTTTTTATTTTGGGGCTAAAAGGCAGAAATTCGAATTATTTTGAGGCAAAAATGCAGAAATTCACCTTATTTTAGGGTAAAATTGCAGAAATTTCACATATTTCAGGGCAAAAAGGCAGAAATTTCCCTTATTTTGGGGCAAAATTGCAGAAATTTCACTTATTTTGGGGCAAAATTGCAGAAATTCCCGTAATTGTTGGGCAAAAAGGCAGAAATTCCCTATATGTTGGGGCAAAAAGACAGAAATTCTCCTTATTTTGGGGCAAAACTCAGAAATTCCACGCATTTTAGGGCAAAATTCCAGAAATTTTTCTAATATTGGGGCAAAATTGCAGAAATTTCCCTTATTTTGGGGCAAAATTGCAGAAATTTCACTTATTTCAGAGAAAAAAAGCAAAAATTTTTCTTATTTTGGGACAAAAGAACAGAAATTACCATTATTTTGGGGCAAAAAGGCAGAAATTCACGTTATTTTGGGGTAAAATTGCAGAAATTTCACATATTTCAGGGCAAAAAGACAGAAATTTCCCTTATTTTGGGGCAAAATTGCAGAAATTTCACTAATTTTGGGGCAAAAAAGACAGAAATTCCCTTTGTTTTGGGGGAAAAAGACAGAAATTCCACTTAGTTAGAGGCAAAAAGGCAGAAATTTTCTTTATTTTGGAGCAAAAATGAAGAAATTTTCTTTTTTTATGGCAAAAAGTTATGCATTCTCCATATTTTCGGGCAAAAAGACAGAAATTCCCCGTATTTTGGAGAAAAATTGCAGAAAATCCCCTAATTGTGGGGCAGAAAGGCAGAAATTCCCTATATGTTCGGGCAAAAAGAGAGAAATTCTCCTTATTCTGAGGCAAAACTCAGAAATTCCACTTATTTTGGGGCAAAATTCCAGAAATTTCCCTTATTTTGGGGCAAAATTTCAGAAATTTCCCTTATTTTAGGGCAAAATTGGAGAAATTTCACTTATTTCAGAGCAAAAAAGCAAAAATTTTTCTTATTTTGGGGCAAAAAGGCAGAAATTCCCATTATTTTGGGGCAAAAGGCAGAAATTCACCTTATTTTGGGGTAAAATTGCAGAAATTTTACATATTTCAGGACAAAAAGGCAGAAATTTCCCTTATTTTTGGGCAAAATTGCAGAAATTTCCTTTATTTTGGGGCAAAATTGCAGAAATTTCACTTATATCAGGGAAAAAAACAGAAATTTTCTTATTTTGGGGCAAAAATGCAGAAATTCTTAATATTTTGTGGCAAAAATGCAGAAATTCCCCTTATTTTGAGGTAAAAAGGCTTAAATTCCCCATATTTGAAGGCAAAAAGGCATGAATTTCCCTTATTTTGGGGCAAAAAGAAAGAAATTTCTTTTATTTTGTGGCAAAAAGGCAGAAATTTCTTTTATTTTGGGGCAAAATTGCAGAAATATCACTTATTTCAGGGCATAATTAAAAAAATTCTTTTATTTTGTGGCAAAAAGACATAAATTCCATTTATTTTTGGGTAAAAAGGAAGAATTTTCACTTATTTTTAGGTAAAAAGGCAGAAATTCCTCTTATTCTGGGGCAAAAATGAAGAAATTTCCCTTTTTTGTGGCAAAAGGTATACATTCCCCTTACTTTCGGGATAAAAAGCAGAAATTCCTTGTATTTTGAAGCAAAATTGCAGAAATTCTCATAATTTCCGGGCAAAGAGGCTGAAATTCTCTTTATTTTGGGGCAAAAAGACAGAAAATCTCCTTTTTACGAGAGCAAACAGTCAGAAATTCCCATTATTTTGGGGCAAAATTGCAGAAATTTCCTTTACATTGGGGCAAAATTGCAGAAATTTCCTTTATTTTGGGGCAAAATTGCAGAAATTTCACTTATTTCAGGGTAATAAGTCAGAAATTCCCCTTAATTGGGGCAAAAAAGACAGAAATTCCCTTTGTTTTGGGGGAAAATTGCAGAAATTCCACTTATTTAGAGGCAAAAAGGCAGAAATTCCCCTTATTTTGTAGCAAAAATGAAGAAATTTCCCTTTTAAAGGCAAAAAGGTATGCATTCCCATTATTTTCTGGCAAAAAGCAAGAAATTCCCCGTATTTTGGAGCAAAATTGAAGAAATTCCCCTAATTTTGGGGCAAAAGGCAGAAATTCCCTTTATTTTGGGGCAAAAATCAAAAATTCGCCTTATTTTGGGGCAAATTTCAAGAAATTTCCTTTATTTTGTGGCAAAATTGCAGAAATTTACCTTATTTTGGGGCAAAATTGCAGAAATTTCCCTTATTTGGGGCAAAATTGCAGAAATTTCACTTATTTTCAGGTAAAAAGGCTGAAATTTCCTTTATTTTGGGGCAAAAATGGAGAAATTCCCCTTATTTTGAGGCAAAATTGCAGAAATTTCCTTTATTATGGGCAAAAATTGCAGAAATGTCCCTTATTTTAGGGCAAAATTGCAGAAATTTCACTTATTTCAGAGAAATAAAGCAAAAATGTTTCTTATTTTGGGGCAAAAAGGCAGAAATTCCCATTATTTTGGGGCAAAAAGGCAGAAATTCACCCTATTTTGTGGTAAAATTGCAGAAATTTCACATATTTCAGGGCAAAAGGCAGAACTTTCCCTTATTTTTGGGCAAAATGGCAGAAATTTTACTTATTTCAGGGTAATAAGTCAGAAATTCCTCTTATTTTGGGGCAAAATAACAGAAATTCCCTTTGTTTTGGGGGAAAATTGCAGAAATTCCACTTATTTAGAGGCAAAAAGGCAGAAATTCCCCTTATTTTGGAGCAAAAATTAAGAAATTTCCCTTTTTTATGGCAAAAAGTTATGCATTCCCCTTATTTTCGGGCAAAAATACAGAAATTCCCTGTATTTTGGAGCAAAATTGCAGAAAATCCCCTAATTGTGGGGCAAAAAGGCAGAAATTCCCTATATGTTGGGGCAAAAAGAGAGAAATTCTCCTTATTCTGGGGCAAAACTCAGAAATTCCACTTATTTTGGGGCAAAATTCCAAAAATTTCCCTTATTTTGCGGCAAAATTTCAGAAATTTCCCTTATTTTAGGGCAAAATTGGAGAAATTTCACTTATTTCAGAGCAAAAAAGCAAAAATTTTTTTATTTTGGGGCAAAAAGGCAGAAATTCCCATTATTTTGGGGCAAAAGGCAGAAATTCACCTTATTTTGGAGTAAAATTGTAGAAATTTCACATATTTCAGGGCAAAAAGGCAGAAATTTCCCTTATTTTTGGGCAAAATTGGAGAAATTTCCCTTATTTTGGGGCAAAATTGCAGAAATTTCACTTATTTCAGGGAAAAAAGGCATAAATTTTCCTTATTTTGGGGCAAAAATGCAGAAATTCTTAATATTTTGTGGCAAAAATGCAGAAATTCCCCTTATTTTGAGGTAACAAGGCTGAAATTTCCCTTATTTGAAGGCAAAAAGGCATAAATTTCCTTTATTTTGGGGCAAAAAGACAGAAATTCCTCTTATTTTGTGGCAAAAAGGCAGAAATTTCTATTATTTTGGGGCAAAATTGCAGAAATTCCTTTAATTGTGGGGCAAAAGGGCAGAAATTCCCTATATAGTGGGGCAAAAAGACAGAAATTCCCTTATTTTGGGGCAAAACTCAGAAATTCATTCCCCTTACTTTCGGGATAAAAAGCAGAAATTCCTCGTATTTTGAAACAAAATTGCAGAAATTCTCATAATTTTCGGGCAAAAAGGCAGAAATTCTCCTTATTTTGGGGCAAAAAGACAGAAAATCTCCTTTTTACGAGAGCAAACAGTCTGAAATTCCCTTTATTTTGGGGCAAAATTGCAAAAATTTCTTTTACATTGGGGCAAAATTGCAGAAATTTTCTATATTTTGGGGCAAAATTGCAGAAATTTCACTTATTTCAGGGTAATAAGTCAGAAATTCCTTCTCTTTGAGGCAAAAAAGACAGAAATTCTCTTTGTTTTGGGGGAAAAAGACAGAAATTCCACTTATTTAGATGCAAAAAAACAGAAATTCCCCTTATTTTGTAGCAAAAATGAAGAAATTTCCCTTTTAATGGCAAAAGTGTATGCATTCCCATTATTTTCGGGCAAAAAGCCAGAAATTCCCCGTATTTTGGAGCAAAATTGCAGAAATTCCCCTAATTTTGGGGCAAAAGGCAGAAATTCCCATTATTTTGGGGCAAATATCAAAAATTCCCCTTATTTTTGGGCAAAATTCAAGAAATTTCCTTTATTTTGGGGCAAAATTGCAGCAATTTACTTTATTTTTGGGCAAAATTGCAGAAATTTCCCTTATTTGGGGCAAAATTGCAAAAATTTCACTTATTTTCAGGTAAAAAGGCTGAAATTTCCTTTATTTTGGGGCAAAAAGAAAGAAATTCCCTTTATTTTGGGGCAAAATTGCAGAAATTTCCTTTATTATGGGAAAAAATTGCAGAAATTTTCCTTATTTTAGGGCAAAATTGCATAAATTTCACTTATTTCAGAGAAATAAAGCAAAAATGTTTCTTATTTTGGGGCAAAAAGGCAGAAATTCCAATTATTTTGGGGCAAAAAGGCAGAAATTCACCTTATTTTTGGGTAAAATTGCAGAAATTTCACATATTTAGAGGCAAAAAGGCAGAAATTCCCCTTATTTTTGAGCAAAAATGAAGAAATTTCCCTTTTTTATGGCAAAAAGTTATGCATTCCCCTTATTTTCGGGCAAAAAGGCAGAAATTCCCTGTATTTTGGAGCAAAATTGCAGAAATTCCTTTAATTGTGGGGCAAAAGGGCAGAAATTCCCTATATAGTGGGGCAAAAAGACAGAAATTCCCTTATTTTGGGGCAAAACTCAGAAATTCCACTTATTTTGGGGCAAAATTCCAGAAATTTCCCTTATTTTGGAGCAAAATTGCAGAAATTACACTTATTTCAGGGTAATAATTCAGAAATTCCCCTTATTTTGGGGCAAAAAAGACAGAATTTCCCTTTGTTTTGGGGGAAAAATACAGAAATTCCACTTATTTAGAGGCAAAATGCAGAAATTCCCCTTATTTTGTAGCAAATATGAAGAAATTTCCCGTTTTTATGGCAACAAGTTATGCATTCCCCTTATTTTCAGGCAAAAAGACAGAAATTTCCTGTATTTTGGAGCAAAATTGCAGAAATTCCTCTTATTGTGGGGCAAAAAGGCATAAATTCTTCTTATTTAGGGGCAAAACTCAGAAATTTCACTTATTTTGGAGCAAAAATGAAGAAATGTTTCTTTTTTAAGGGCAAAAAGGTATGCATTCCCATTATTTTCAGGCAAAAAGGCAGAAATTCTCCGTATTTTGGAGCAAAATTGCAGAAATTCCCCTAATTTTGGGGCAAAAGGCAGAAATTCCCTTTATTTTGGGGCAAAAATAAGAAATTCCCCTTATTTTGGGGCAAAATTCTAGAAATTTCCTTTTTTTGGAAGGCAAAATTGCAGGAATTTACATTATATTGGGGCATAATTGTAGAAATTTCCCTTATTTGGGGCAAAATTGCAGACATTTCACTTATTTTCAGGTAAAAAGGCTGAAATTTCCTTTATTTTGGGGCAAAAAGGATGAAATTCCCTTTATTTTGGGACAAAATTGCAGACATTTCCCTTATTATGGGGAAAAATTGCAGATATGTATCTTATTTTAGGGCAAAATTGCAGAAATTTCACTTATTTCAGAGAAAAAAAGCAAAAATTTTTCTTATTTTGGGGCAAAAAGGCAGAAATTCCCATTATTGTGGGGCAAAAATGCAGAAATTCACCTTTTTTTGGGGTATAATTGAAGAAATTTCACATATTTCAGGGCATAAAGGCAGAGAATTCCCTAATTTGGGGGCAAAATTGCAGAAATTTTACTTATTTTAGGGTAATAAGTCAGAAAATCCCCTTATTTTGGGGCAAAAAGACAGAAATTCCCTTTGTTTTGGGGGAAAAAGACAGAAATTCCACTTATTTAGAGGCAAAAAGGCAGAAATTTCCTCTTATTTTGGAGCTCAAATGATGAAATTTCCCTTTTTTATGGCAAAAAGTTATGCATTCCCCTTATTTTCGGGCAAAAAGACAGAAATTTCCTGTATTTTGGAGCAAAATTGCAGAAATTCCTCTAATTGTGGGGCAAAAATGCAGAAATTCCCCATATGTTGGGGCAAAAAGAGAGAAATTCTCCTTATTTTGAAGCAAAACTCAGAAATTCCACTTATTTTGGGGCAAAATTCCAGAAATTTCCCTTATTTTGGGGCAAAATTGCAGAAATTTCCCTTATTTTGGGGCAAAATTGCAGAAATTTCACTTATTTCAGAGAAAAAATGCAAAAATTTTTCTTATTTTGGGGCAAAAAGGCAGAAATTCCCATTATTTTAGGGCAAAAAGGCAGAAATTCACCTTATTTTGGGGTAAAATTGCAGCAATTTCACATATTTCAGGGCAAAAAGGCAGAAATTTCCCTTATTTTGGGGCAAAATTGCAGAAATTCTCATAATTTTCGGGCAAAAAGGCAGAAATTCTCCTTATTTTGGGGCAAAAAGACAGAAAATCTCCTTTTTTCGGCAGCAAACAGTCAGAAATTTTTTTTATTTTGGGGCAAAACTGCAGAAATTTCCTTTACATTGGTGGAAAATTGCAGAAATTTCCTTTATTTTGGGGCCAAATTGCAGAAATTTCACTTATTTCAGGGTTATGAGTTAGAAATCCCCTTTATTTTGGGGCAAAAAGACAGAAATTCTCTTTTTTGGGCTAAAAAGACAGAAATTCCACTTATTTAGAGGCAAAAAGGCAGAAATTCCCATTATTTTGGGGCAAAAAGGCAGAAATTCACCTTATTTTGGGGTAAAATTGCAGAAATTTCACATATTTCAGAGCAAACAGTCAGAAATTCCCATTATTTTGGGGAAAATTGCAGAAATTTCACTTATTTCAGGGTAATAAGTCAGAAATTCCCCTTATTTTGGGGCAAAAATAACAGAAATTCCCTTTGTTTTGGGGGAAAATTGCAAAAATTCCACTTATTTAGAGGTAAAAAGGCAGAAATTCACCTTATTTTGGAGCAAAAAATGAAGAAATTTCCTTTTCTATGGCAAAAATTATGCATTCCCCTTATTTTCGGGTAAAAAGGCAGAAATTCCCCGTATTTTGGAGCAAAATTGCAGAAATTCCTTTAATTGTAGGGCAAAAGGGCAGAAATTCCCTATATGGTGGGGCAAAAAGACAGAAATTCCACTTATTTTGGGGCAAAACTCAGAAATTCCACTTATTTTGGGGCAAAATTCCAGAAATTTCCCTTATTTTGGAGCAAAATTGAAGAAATTTCACTTATTTTGCGGCAAAATTGCAGAAATTTCACTTATTTCAGGGAAAAATAGCAGAAATTTTCCTTATTTTTGGGCAAAAATGCAGAAATTCTTAATATTTTTTGGCATAAATGCAGGAATTCCCTTTATTTGGAGGTAAAAAGGCTGAAATTTCTTTTATTTGGGGGCAAAAAGGCAGAAATTTCCTTTATTTTGGGGCAAAGAAACAAAAATTCCCCTAATTTTGTGGCAAAAAGGCAGAAATTTCTTTTATTTTGGGGCAAAATTGCAGAAATATCACTTTTTTCGGGGCATAACTCAAAAATTCCTTTTATTTTGGGACAAAAAGACAGAAATTCCATTTATTTTTGGGTAAAAAGGAAGAAATTTCACTTATTTTTAGGTTAAAAGACAGAAATTCCTCTTATTCTGGGGCAAAAAAGAAGATATTTCCCTTTTTTGTGGCAAAAGGTATACTTTCCCCTTACTTTCGGGATAAAAAGCAGAAATTCCCCGTATTTTGAAGCAAAATTGCAGAAATTCTCATAATTTTCGGGCAAAAAGACAGAAATTCTCCTTATTTTGGGGCAAAAAGACAGAAAATCTCCTTTTTTCGACAGAAAACAGTCAGAAATTCCCCTTCTTTTGGGGCAAAATTGCAGAAATTTCCTTTACATTGGTGCAAAATTGCAGAAATTTCCTTTATTTTGGGGCAAAATTGCAGAAATTTCACTTATTTCAGGGTAATAAGTTAGAAATCCCCCTTATTTTGGGGCAAAAAAGACAGAAATTCCCTTTGTTTTAGGGGAAAAAGACAGAAATTCCACTTATTTAGAGGCAAAAAGGCAGAAATTCCCATTATTTTGGGGCAAAAAGGCAGAAATTCACCTTATTTTGGGATAAGATTGCAGAAATTTCACATATTTCAGGGCAAAAAGGCAGAAATTTCCCTTATTTTGGGGCAAAATTGCAGAAATTTCACTTATTTCAGGGTAATAAGTCAGAAATTCCCCTTATTTTGGGGAAAAATAACAGAAATTCCCTTTATTTTGGGGGAAAATTGCAGAAATTCCACTTATTTAGAGGCAAAAAGGCAGAAATTCCCCTTATTTTGGAGCAAAAATGAAGAAATTTCCCTTTTTTATGGCAAAAAGTTATGCATTCCCCTTATTTTCGGGCAAAAAGGCAGAAATTCCCCGTATTTTGGAGCAAAATTGCAGAAATTCCTTTAATTGTGGGTCAAAAGGGCAGAAATTCCCTATATAGTGGGGCAAAAAGACAGAAATTCTCCTTATTTTGGGGCAAAACTCAGAAATTCCACTTATTTTGGGGCAAAATTCCAGAAATTTCTCTTATTTTGGAGCAAAATTGCAGAAATTTCACTTATTTTGGGGCAAAATTGCAGAAATTTCACTTATTTCAGGGAAAAAAGGCAGAAATTTTCCTTATTTTGGGGCAAAAATTCAGAAATTCTTAATATTTTGTGGCAAAAATGCAGGAATTCCCTTTATTTTGAGGTAAAAAGGCTGAAATTTCTTTTATTAGGGGGCAAAAAGGCAGAAATTTCCCTTATTTTGTGGCAAAAAGGCAGAAATTTCTTTTATTTTGGAGTAAAATTGCAGAAATTTCACTTATTTCAGGGCATAATTCAAAAATTCCTTTTATTTTGAGGCAAAAAGACAGAAATTCCGTTTATTTTTGGGTCAAAAGGCAGAAATTTCACTTATTTTGAGGGAAAAAGGCAGAAATCTCTCTTATTTTGGGGCAAAAATGAAGAAATTTCCCTTTTATGTGGCAAAAGGTATACATTCCCCTTACTTTTGGGATAAAAAGCAGAAATTCCCCGTATTTTGAAGCAAAATTGCAGAAATTCTTATAATTTTCGGGCAAAAAGGCAGAAATTCTTCTTATTTTGGGGCAAAAAGACAGAAAATCTTCTTTTTTCGGGAGCAAACAGTCAGAAATTCCCCTTATTTTGGGGCAAAATTGCAGAAAATTCCTTTACATTGGGGCAAAATTGCAGAAATTTCTCTTATTTTGGGGCAAAATTGCAGAAATTTCACTTACTTCAGGGTAATAAGTCAGAAATTCCCCTTATTTTGTGGCAAAAAAGACAGAAATTCCCTTTGTTTTGGGGGAAAAAGACAGAAATTCCACTTATTTAGAGGCAAAAAGGCAGAAATTCTCCGTATTTTGGAGCAAAATTGCAGAAATTTCCCTAATTGTGGGGCAAAAAGGCAGAAATTCCCTATATGGTGGGGCAAAAAAACAGAAATTCTCATTATTTTGGGGCAAAAAGGCCGAAATTCACCTTATTTTGGGGTAAAATTGCAGAAATTTCACATATTTAAGGGCAAAAAGGCAAAAATTTCCCTTATTTTGGAGCAAAATTGCAGAAATTTCACTTATTTCAGGGAAAAAAGGCAGAAATTTTTTTTATTTTGTGGCAAAAATGCAGAAATTCCTTATATTTTGTGGCAAAAATGCAAAATTCCACTTATTTTGTAGTAAAAAGGCTGAAATTCCCCTCATTTGTGGGCAAAAAGGCAGAAATTCACCTTATTTTTGGGCAAAATTGCAGAAATTTCACTTATTTCAGAGTAATAAGTCAGAAATTCCCATTATTTAGGGGCAAAAAAGTCAGAAATTCCCTTTGTTTTGGGGGAAAAAGACAGAAATTCCACTCATTTAAGGCAAAAAGTCAGAAAATCCCCTTATTTTGGACCAAAAATGAAGAAATTTCACTTTCTTATGGCAAAAAGGTATGCATTCCCCTTATGTTCGGGCAAACAGGCAGAAATTCCCCGTATTTTGAAGCAAAATTGCAGAAATTCCCCTAATTTTGGGGCAAAAGGCAGAAATTCCCCTTATTTTGGGGCAAAATTCCAGAAATTTCCTTTATTTTGGGGCAATATTGCAGAAATTTACCTTATTTTGGGGCAAAAGTGCAGAAATTTCCCTTATTTGGGGCAAAATTGCAGTAATTTTACTTATCTTCAGGTAAAAAGGCTGAAATTTCCTTTATTTTGGGGCAAAAAAGGAGAAATTCCTCTTATTTTGGGGCAAAATTGTAGAAATTTTCCTTATTATGGGGCAAAAGGCAGAAATTCTGTAAATTTTGTGGCAAAAATGCAGAAATTCTCCTTATTTTGAGGTAAAAAGGCTGAAATTCCCCTTATTTGGGGGCAAAAAGGCAGAAATTTCCCTTATTTTGGGACAAAATTGCAGAAATTTTACTTATTTCAGGGTAATATGTCAGAAATTCCCCTTATTTTGGGGCAAAAAAGACAGAAATTTCCTTTGTTTTGGGGGAAAAAGACAGAAATTCCACTTATTTAGAGGCAAAAAGGCAGAAATTCTCCTTATTTTGGGGCAAAAATGAAGAAATTTCCCTTTTATATGGCAAAATGGTATGCATTCCCCTTATTTTCGGGGAAAAAGGCCGAAATTCACCGTATTTTGGAACAAAATTGCAGAAATTCCCCTATTTGTGGGGCAAAAAGGCAGAAATTCCCTATATGTTGGGGCAAAAAGACAGAAATTCTCCTTATTTTGGGGCAAAACTCAGAAATTCCACTTATTTTAGGTAAAATTGCAGAAATTTCATTTATTTCAGGGAAAAATGCAGAAATTTTCCTTATTTTGGGGCAAAAAGGCAGAAATTCCTAATATTTTGTGGCAAAAACACAGAAATTCCCGATATTTTCAGGTAAAAAGGCTGAAATTCCCCTTAATTGGGGGCAAAAATGCAGAAATTTCCCTTATTTTGGGTAAAAATTGCAGAAATTTCACTTATTTCAGGGTAATAATTCAGAAATTCTCCTTATTTCGGGGCAAAAAAGACAGACATTACCTTTGTTTTGGGGGAAAAAGAAATTCCACTTATTTAGTGGCAAAAAGGCAGAAATTCCCCTTATTTTGGAGCAAAAATGAAGAAATTTCACTTTTTTATGGCAAAATGTAAGCATTCCCCTTATTTTCGGTCAAAAAGGCAGAAATTCCTCGTATTTGGGAGCAAAATTGCAGAAATTCCCCTAATTTTGAGGCAAAAGGCAAAAATTCCCATTATTTTGGGGCAAAATTCAGAAATTCCCCTTATTTTGGGGCAAAATTACAGAAATTTCCCATATTAAGGGGAAAAATTGCAGAAATTTCCCTTATTTTAGGGCAAAATTGCAGAAATTTCACTTATTTCAGAGAAAAAAAGCAAATGTTTTTTCTTATTTTGGGGCAAAAAACCAGAAATTCTCATTATTTTGGGGCAAAAAGGCCGAAATTCACCTTATTTTGGGGTAAAATTGCAGAAATTTCACATATTTAAGGGCAAAAAGGCAAAAATTTCCCTTATTTTGGAGCAAAATTGCAGAAATTTCACTTATTTCAGGGAAATAAATCAGAAATTTTCCTTATTTTGGGGAAAGAAAACAGAAATTCTCTTTGTTTTGGGAAAAAAGACAGAAATTCCACTTATTTAGAGGCAAAAAGGCAGAAATTCCCCTTATTTTGGAGCAAAAATGAAGAAATTTCTTTTTCTATGGCAAAAAGGTATGCATTCCCCTTATTTTCAGGCAAAAAGGCAGAAATTCTCTGTATTTTGGAGCAAAATTGCAGAAATTTCCCTAATTGTTGGGCAAAAAGGCAGAAATTCTTCGTATTTTGGAGCAAAATTGCAGAAATTCCCCTAATTGTGGGGCAATAAGGTAGAAATTCTCTATATTTTGGGGCAAAAAGACAGAAATTCTCCTTATTTTGGGGCAAAATTCAGAAATTCCACTTATTTTGGGGCAAAATTGCAGAAATTTCACTTATTTCAAAGAAAAAAGGCAGAAATTTTCATTATTTTGGGGCAAAAATGCAGAAATTCCTTATATTTTGTAGCAAATATAAAAAAATTCCCCTTATTTTGTAGTAAAAACGCTGAAATTCCCCTCATTTGGGGGCAAAAAGGCAGAAATTCACCTTATTTTGGGGCAAAATTGCAGAAATTTCACTTATTTCAGAGTAATAAGTCAGAAATTCCCATTATTTGGGGGCAAAAAAGTCAGAAATTCCTTTTGTTTTGGGGGAAAAGACAGAAATTCCACTTATTTAGAGGCAAAAAAGCAGAAATTCCCCTTATTTTGGAGCAAAAATGAAGAAATTTCACTTTTTTATGGCTAAAAGTTATGCATTCCCCTTATTTTCGGGCAAACAGGCAGAAATTCCCCATATTTTGGAGCAAAATTGCAGAAATTCCCCTAATTTTGGGGCAAAAGGCAGAAATTCCCTTTATTTTGGGGTAAAAATCAGAAATTCCCCTTATTTTGGGGCAAAATTCCAGAAATTTCCTTTATTTTGGGGCAAAATTGCAGAAATTTCCTTTATTTGGGGCAAAATTGCAGTATATTTACTTATCTTCAGGTAAAAAGGCTGAAATTTCATTTATTTTGGGGCAAAAAAGGAGAAATTCCTCTTATTGGGGCATAATTGTAGAAATTTTGCTTATTATGGGGCAAAAAGGCAGAAATTCTGTAAATTTTGTGGCAAAAATGCAGAAATTCCCCTTATTTTGAGGTAAAAAGGCTGAAATTCCCCATATTTGGGGGTAAAAAAAGGCAGAAATTTCCCTTATTTTGGGACAAAATTGCAGAAATTTTACTTATTTCAGGGTAATATGTCAGAAATTCCCCTTATTTTGGGGCAAATAAGACAGAAATTCCCTTTGTTTTGGGGGAAAAAGACAGAAATTCCACTTATTTAGAGGCAAAAAGGCAGAAATTCTCCTTATTTTGGGGCAAAAATGAAGAAATTTCCCTTTTATATGGCAAAAAGGTATGCATTCCCCTTATTTTTGTGGAAAAAGGCCGAAATTCACCATATTTTGGAACAAAATTGCAGAAATTCCCCTATTTGTCGGGCAAAAAGGCAGAAATTCCCTATATGTTGGGGCAAAAAGACAGAAATTTTCCTTATTTTGGGGCAAAACTCAGAAATTCCACTTATTTTAGGTAAAATTGCAGAAATTTCATTTATTTCAGGGAAAAATGCAGAAATTTTCCTTATTTTGGGGCAAAAAGGCAGAAATTCCTAATATTTTGTTGTAAAACCGCAGAAATTCCCCTTATTTTCAGGTAAAAAGGCTGAAATTCCCCTTATTTGGGGGCTAAAATGCAGAAATTTCTCTTATTTTGGGTCAAAATTGAGAAATTTCACTTATTTCAGGGTAATAATTCAGAAATTCTCCTTATTTTGGGGCCAAAAAGACAGAAATTCCTTTTGTTTTGGGGAAAAAAGACAGAAATTCCACTTATTTAGAGGCAAAAAGGCAGAAATTCCCCTTATTTTGGAGCAAATATGAAGAAATTTCACTTTTTTATGGCAAAATGTAAGCATTCCCCTTATTTTCGGTCAAAAAGGCAGAAATTCCTTGTATTTGGGAGCAAAATTGCAGAAATTCCCCTAATTTTGGGGCAAAAGGCAAAAATTCCCTTTATTTTGGGACAAAAATCAGAAATTCCTCTTTTTTTGGGGCAAAATTCCAGAAATTTCCTTTATTTTGGGGCTAAATTTCAGAAATTTCCCTTATTTGGGGCAAAATTGCAGTAATTTCACTTATTTTAAGGTAAAAAAACTTGATATTTAATTTATTTTGGGGCAAAAATGGAAAAATTCCTTTTATTTGGGGCAAAATTGCAGTAATTTTCCTTATTTTGGGGCAAAAAAGCAGAAATTCTGTATATTTTGTGGCAAAAAGGCAGAAATTTCCCTTATTTAGAAGTAATAAGGTTTAAATTCCCTTTATTTGGGGGCAAAAAGAATGAAATTCCCCTTATTTGGGGGCAAAAAGGCAGAAATTTGACTTATTTTGGGGCATAATTGCAGAAATTTCACTTATTTCAGGGAAAAAAGGCAGAAATTTTCCTTATTTTGGGGCAAAAAGCAGAAATTCCTAATATTTTGTGGAAAAAATGCAGTAATTCCTCATATTTTGAGGTAAAAAGGCTGGAATTTTCCTTATTTGGGGGCAAAAATGCAGAAATTTGCTTATGTTGGGGCAAAATTGCAGAAATTTCACTTATTTCAGGGAAAAAAGGCAGATATTTTCTTTATTTTGGGGCAAAAAGACAGAAGTTTTCTTTGTTTTGAGAAAAAAAGACAGAAATTCCACTTATTTAGAGGCAAAAAGGAAGATATTCCCATTATTTTGGAGCAAAAATGAAGAAATTTCACTTTTTTTATGGCAAAAATATATGCATTCCCCTTATTTTCAGGCAAAAAGAAAGAAATTCCCCGTATTTTGGAGCAAAATTGCAGAAATTCCCATAATTTTGGGGCAAAAGGCAGAAATTCCGTTTATTTTGGGGTAAAAATCAGAAATTCCCCTTATTTTGGGGCAAAATTCCAGGAATTTCTTTTATTTTGGGGCAAAATTGCAGAAATTTACCTTATTTTGGGCAAAATAGCAGTAATTTCACTTAAATTCAGAAAAAAAGGCTGAAATTGCCTTTTTTGGGGGCAAAAAAGGAGAAATTCCCCTTATTTTTGGCAAAATTGCAAAAATTTTCCTTATGATGGGGCAAAAAGGCAGAAATTCCGTAAATTTTGTGGCAAAAATGCAGAAATTCCCCTTATTTTGAGGTAAAAAGGCTGAAATTCCCCTTATTTGGGGGCAAAAAGGCAGAAATTTTCCTTATTTTGGGACAAAATTGCAGAAATCTTACTTATTTCAGGGTAATAAGTCAGAAATTCCACTTATTTTGGGGCAAAAAAGACAGAAATTCCTTTTGTTTTTAAGGAAAAAGACAGAAATTCCACTTATTTAAAGGCAAAAAAGCAGAAATTCTCATTATTTTGGAGCAAAAATGAAAAAATTTTCCTTTTATATGGCAAAAAGTTATGCATTCCCCTTATTTTCAGGCAAAAAGGCAGAAATTCCCCGTATTTTGGAGTAAAATTGCAGAAATTCCCAGAATTGTGGGGCAAAAAGGCAGAAATTCCCTATATGTTGGGGCAAAAAGTCAGAAATTCTCCTTATTTTGGGGCAATATTCAGAAATTCCACTTATTTTGGGGCAAAATTGCATAAATTTCACTTATTTCAGGGAAAAAATGCAGAAATTTCCCTTATTTTGGGGCAAAAAGGCAAAATTCCTTATATTTTGTGACAAAAATGCAGAAATTCCCCTTATTTTGAGGTAAAAAGGCTGAAATTCTCCGTATTTGGGGGCAAAAAAGCAGAAATTTCCTTTATTTTTGGGCAAAATTGCAGAAATTTACCTTATTTTGGGGCAAAATTTCAGATATTTCCCTTATTTGGGGCAAAATTGCAGAAATTTTACTTATTTTAAGGTAAAAAGGATGATATGTTATATATTTTTGGGCAAAAAGTGAGAAATTCCCCTTATTTGGGGCAAAATTGCAGTAATTTTTTTATTTTGGGGCAAAAAGGCAGAAATTCCGTATATTTTGTGGCAAAAAGGCAGAAATTTCCCTTATTTAGAGGTAATAAGGTTGAAATTCCCCTTATTTGGGGGCAAAAAGGCTGAAATTCCCCTTATTTGGGGGCAAAAAGGCAGAAATTTCCCTTATGTTGGGGCAATATTGCAGAAATTTCTCTTAATTCAGAAAAAAAAAGGCCGAAATATTCTTTATTTTGGGGCAAAAAGACAGAAATTCTCTTTGTTTTGGGAAAAAAAGACAGAAATTCCACTTATTTAGAGGCAAAAAAGAAGAAATTTCGTTATTTTGGAGCAAAAATGAAGAAATTTCCCTTTTTTATGGCAAAAAGGTATGCATTCCCATTATTTTTGGGCAAAAAGGCAGAAATTCCCCTTATTTTGGGGCAAAAAGATGAAATCCCTAATTTTTGGCTAAAATTGAAGAAATTTCACTTATTTCAGGAGAAAAAGGCAGAAATTCCAATTAATGTCGAGCAAAAAGGAAGAAATGACCCGTATTTTGGAGCAAAATAGCAGAAATTCCCCTAATATTGGTGCAAAAATGCAGAAATTCCCTTTATTTTGAAGGAAAAATGCAGAAATTGTCCATATTTTGGTGCAAAAATCAGAAATTTCCCTTATTTTGAGGTAAAATGCTGAAATTCCCCTTATTTGGGGGCAAAATAGCAGAAATTTCCCTTATTATGGGGAAAAATTGCAGAAATTTCCCTTATTTTAGGGCAAAATTGCAGAAATTTCACTAATTGTGGGGCAAAAAGGCAGAAATTCTCCATATTTTGGGGCAAAACTCAGAAATTCCACTTATTTTAGGGAAAAATTCCAGAAATTTCCCTTATTTTGGGGCAAAATTGCAGAAATTTCAAATATTTCAGGGCAAAATGGCAGAAATTCCCCTTATTTTGGGGCAAAAAAATGAAATCCCTAATTTTTGGTGAAAATTGAAGAAATTTCACTTATTTCGGGACAAAAAGCCAGAAATTCCAATTAATTTCAGGCAAAAAGGCAGAAATGACCCGTATTTTGGAGCAAAATTGCAGAAATTCCCATAATATTGGTGCAAAAATGCAGGAATTCCCTTTATTATGAGGAAAAAAGGGAGAAATTCTCCATATTTTGGTGCAAAAATCAGTAATTTCCTTTATTTTGAGGTAAAATTCTCAAATTCCCCAAATTTTAGGGCAAATGGCAAAAATTTCCCTTATATTGGGGCAAATTTGCAGAAATTTCACTTATTTAGGGGTAATAAGTCAGAAATTTTCCTTATTTTGAGGCAAAAAAGAAAGAAATTCCCTTTGTTTTGGGGGAAAAACAGAAATTCCACTTATTTAGAGGCAAAAAGGCAAAAGTTCCCCTTATTTTGGAGCAAAAATGAAGAAATTTCCCTTTTTTATGGCAAAAAGGTATGCATTCTTTTTATTTTCGGGCAAAAAGGCAGAAATACCCCAAATTTTGGGGCAAAAGGCAGAAATTCCACTTATTTTGGGGCAAAATTGCAGAAATTTCCTTTATTTTGGGGCAAAATTGCAGAAATTTCACTTATTTTGGGGCAAAATTGCAGAAATTTCACTTATTTCAAGGAAAAAAGGCAGAAATTTTCCTTATTTTGGGGCAAAAATTCAGAAATACCTAATATTTTGTGCCAAAATTTAGAAATTCCCATTATTTTGAGGTAAAAATTCTGAAATTCCCCTTATTTGGGGGCAAGAAGGCAGAAATTTCCCTTATATTGGGGCAAAATTTCAGAAATTTCACTTATTTCAGGGTAATAAGTCAGAAATTTTCCTTATATTGGGGCAAAAAAGACAGAATTTCCTTTTGTTTTGGTTGAAAAAGAAAGAAATTCCACTTATTTAGAGGCAAAAAAGCAGAAATTCCCTTTATTTTGGAGCAAAAATGAAGAAATTTACCTTTTTTATGGCTAAAAGGTATGCATTCTTCTTATTTTCAGGCAAAAAGGCAGAAATTCCCCATATTTTGGGGCAAACGGCAGAAATTCCCTTTATTTTGGGGAAAAAAGGCAAACATTTCCCTTATTTTGGGGCAAAATTGCAGAAATTTCATTTATTTCAGGGCAAAAATTCAGAAATTCCCCTTATTTTGGGGCAAAAAGCAGAAATTTCTTTTATTATGGTACAAAATTGAAGAAATTTTCCTTATTTTGGAACAAAAAGGCAGAAATTCCCCATATTTTGGGGCAAAAGGCAGAAATTCTTCTTATTTTGAGGTAAAATGCAGAAATTCCCCTTATTTAGAGGTAAAATGCAGAAATTCCCCAAATATTGGGGGAAAATGCAGAAATTCCCTTAATTTTGGGGCTAAAAAGCAGAAGTTAACCGTATTTTAAAGCAAAATTGCAGAAATTCTCATAATTTTTGGGCAAAAAAGCAGAAATTCTCCTTATTTTGGGGCAAAAAGACAGAAAATCTCCTTTTTTCGAGAGCAAACATTCAGAAATTCCGCTTATTTTGGGGCAAAATTGCAGAAATTTCTCTCACATTAGGGCAAAATTGCAGAAATTTCACTTATTTTGGGGCAAAATTGCAGAAATTTCACTTATTTCAGGGTAATAAGTCAGAAATTCTCCTTATTTTGATGCAAGAAAGACAGAAATTCCCTTTGTTTTGGGGGAAAAAGACAGAAATTCCACTTATTTAGAGGCAAAAAGGCAGAAATTCCCCTTATTTTGGAGCAAAAATGAAGAAATTTCCCTTTTTATGGCAAAAAGGTATGCATTCCCATTATTTTCGGGCAAAAAGGCAGAAATTCCCCGTATTTTGGAGCAAAATTGCAGAAATTCTCCTAATTGTGGGGCAAAAGGCAAAAATTCCCTTTATTTTGGGGCAAAAATAAGAAATTCCCCTTATTTTGGGGCAAAATTCAAGAAACTTCCTTTATTTTGGGGCAAAATTGTAGGAATTTACCTTATTTTGGGGTAAAATTGCAGAAATTTTCCTTATTTGGGGCAAAATTGCAGAAATTTCACTTATTTTCAGGTAAAAAGGCTGAAATTTCCTTTATTTTGGGGCAAAACGGGAGAAATTGCCCTTATTTTGGGACAAAATTGCAGAAATTTCCTTTATTATGGGAAAAAATTGCAGAAATTTCCCTTATTTTAGGGCAAAATTGCAGAAATTTCACTTATTTCAGAGAAATAAAGCAAAAATTTTTCTTATTTTGGGGCAAAAAGGCAGAAATTCCCATTATTTTAGGGCAAAAAGCCAGAATTTCACCTTATTTTGGGGTAAAATTGCAGAAATTTCACATATTTCATGGCAACAAGGCAGAAATTTCCCTTATTTTCGGGCAAAATTGCAGAAATTTCATTTATTTCAGGGCAAAAATTCAGAAATTCCCCTTAATTTGGGGCAAAAAGCAGAAATTTCTTTTAGTATGGTACAAAATTGAAGAAATTTTCCTTATTTTGGAACAAAAAGGGAGAAATTCCCCATATTTTGGGGCAAAAGGCAGAAATTCTTCTTATTTTGAGGTAAAATGCAGAAATTCCCCTTATTTAGATAAAATGCAGAAATTCCCCAAATATTGGGGGAAAATGCAGAAATTCCCTTTATTTTGGGGCTAAAAGGCAGAAATTAACCATATTTTAAAGCAAAATTGCAGAAATTCTCATAATTTTCGGGCAAAAAAGCAGAAATTCTCCTTATTTTGGGGCAAAAAGACAGAAAATTTCCTTTTTTCGAGATCAAACAGTCAGAAATTCCCCTTATTTTGGGGCAAAATTGCAGAAATTTCTTTTACATTGGGGCAAAATTGGAGAAATTTCCCTTATTTTGGGGCAAAATTGCCGAAATTTCACTTATTTCAGAGTAATAAGTCAGAAATTCTCCTTATTTTGATGCAAAAAAGACAGAAATTCCCTTTGTTTTGGGGGAAAAAGATAGAAATTCCACTTATTTAGAGGCAAAAAGGCAAAAGGTCCCCTTATTTTGGAACAAAAATGAAGAAAATTTTCTTTTTTATGGCAAAAATGTATGCATTCTTCTTATTTTCGAACAAAAAGGCAGAAATTCCCCATATTTTGGGGCAAAAAGCAGAAATTCCCCTTATTTTGGGGCAAAATTGATAAATTTCCCTAATTGTGGGGCAAAAAAACAGAAATTCCTATTATTTGGGGGCAAAATGGCAGAAATTTCCCTTATTATGGGGAAAAATTGCAGAAATTTCCCATATTTTAGGGCAAAATTGCAGAAATTTCACTAATTGTGGGGCAAAAAGGCAGAAATTCTCTATATTTTGGGGCAAAACTCAGAAATTCCCCTTATTTTGGGGCAAAATTCCAGAAATTTCCCTTATTTTGGGGCAAAATTGCAGAAATTTCACTTATTTTAGGGCAAAATTGCAGAAATTTTACTTATTTTGGGGTAAAATTGGAGAAATTTTACTTATTTCAGGGAAAAAAGGCAGAAATTTTCCTTATTTTGGGGCAAAAAGGCAGAAATTCCTAATATTTTGTGCCAAAATTCAGAAATTCCTTAAATTTTGAGGTAAAAAGGCTGACATTCCCCTTATTTGGGGGCAAAAAGGTAGAAATTTCCCTTATATTGGGGCAAAATTGCAGAAATTTCACTTATTTCAAGGTAATAAGTCAAAAATTTTCCTTATTTTGGGGCAACAAAGACAGAAATTCCCTTTGTATTGGGGGAAAAAGACAGAAATTCCACTTAATTAGAGGCAAAGAAGCAGAAATTTCGCTTATTTTGGAGCAAAAATGAAGAAATTTCCCTTTTTTATGGCAAAAAGTTATGCATTCTTCTTATTTTCGGGGAAACAGGCAGAAATTCCCCATATTTTGGGGCAAAAGGCAGAAATTCCCCTTATTTTGGGGCAAAAGGCACAAATTTAACTTATTTTGAACAAAATTGCAGAAATTTCATTTATTTCAAGGCAAAAAGTCAGAAATTTCACTTATTTTGGGGCAAAAAGCAGAAATTTCTTTTATTATGGTACAAAATTGAAGAAATTTTCCTTATTTCAGAACAAAAAGGCAGAAATTCTCCATATTTTGGGGCAAAAGGCAGAAATTCTTCTTATTTTGAGGTAAAATGCAGAAATTCCCCAAATATTGGGGGTAAATGCAGAAATTCCCTTTATTTTGGGGCTAAAAGAAAGAAATTAACCGTATTTTGAAGCAAAATTGCAGAAATTCTCATAATTTTCGGGAAAAATGCAAAAATTCTTATTTTGGGGCAAAAAGACAGAAAATCTCCTTTTTTCGGGAGCATAAAGTCAGAAATTTCCCTTATTTTGGGGCACAATTGCAGAAATTTCCTTTACATTGGGGCAAAATTGCAGAAATTTCCCTTATTTTGAGGCAAAATTGCAAAAATTTCCTTATTTCAGAAAAAAGGCAGAATTTTTCTTATTTTGGGGCAAAAAGGCAGAAATTCCCCATATTTTGGGGCAAAAAAGAAGAAATTCCCCTTATTTTGAGGTAAAAAGGCTGAAATTCCCCTCATTTTCGGGCAAAAAGTCAGAAATTCTCCTTATTTTGGTGCAAAAAGACAGAAATTTTGTTTATTTTTAGGGAAAAGGCAGAAATTGCACTTATTTTGAATCAAAAAGGCGGAAAATTCCCATATTTTGGGGCAAAAATGAGGAAATTTCCCTTTTTTATGGCAAAAAGGTAAACATTCCCTTTATTTTCAGGCAAAAAGGCAGAAATTCCCCATATTTTGGAGCAAAATTGCAGAAATTCCTCTAATTTTGGGGCAAAAGGCAGAAATTCCCTTTATTTTGGGGCAAAATGGCAGAAATTCACCTTATTTTGAAGTAAAATTGCAGAAATTTCACATATTTCATGGCAACAAGGCAGAAATTTCCCTTATTTTGGGGCAAAATTGCAGAAATTTCATTTATTTCAGGGCAAAAATTCAGAAATTCCCCTTATTTTGGGGCAAAAAGCAGAAATTTCTTTTATTATGGTACAAAATTAAAGAAATTTTCTTTATTTTGGAACAAAAAGGCAGAAATTCCCCATATTTTGGGGCAAAAGGCAGAAATTCTTCTTATTTTGAGGTAAAATGCAGAAATTCCCCTTATTTAGAGGTAAAATGCAGAAATTCATTTTGGGGCAAAAAGGCAGATATTGCCTTTTTTTGACGGCAAAAATACAGAAATTCTTCTTATTTCGGGGCATAAATCAGAAATTTCCCTTATTTTGGGGCAAAATTTTAGAAATTGCTTTTATTTTGGTACAGAATTGCAGAAATTTTTTTTATTTTGTGGCAAAAAGGCAGAAATTTGCCATAATTTGTTGCAAAAGGGCTGAAATTCCCCGTATTTTTAGGTAAAATGCTGAAATTCCAAATATTTTGGGGTTAAAAGGCAGAAATTCCCCTCATTTTGGGGCAAAAAGGCACAAATTTCCCTTATTTTCAGGCAAAATTGCAGAAATTTCATTTATTTCAGGGCAAAAAGTCAGAAATTAATTTTATTTGGGGGCAAAAAGCAGAAGTTTCTTTTATTTTGGGACATAATTGAAGAAAATTTCCTTATTTTGGAACAAAAATTCAGAAATTTCCCATATTTTGGGCAAAAGGCAGAAATTCCCCTTATTTTGGGGTAAAAAGGCTGAAATTCCCATTATTTTGGGGCAAAAAGGCAGAAATTTCCTTTACTTTGTGGCAAAAAGGCAGAAATTCCCATTAATTGGGGCAGAAAAGCAAAAATTTTCTTTATTTGGGGGCCACAAGGCAGAAATTTCCCATATTTTGTGGCAAAAAGGCAGAAATTCCCCTAATTTGAAGGTAAAATGATGAAATTCCCCTTATTTTGGCAAAAAGGCAGAAATTCCTATTATTTTGGGGCAAAATTGCAGAAATTTCACTTATTTCAGGGCAAAAAGTCAGAAATTTGCTTTAATTTGGGGCAAAAAGCAGAAATTCTCCTAATTTTGGGGCCAAAAACAGAAATTTCCCTTATTTTGGGGTAAAATTACGGAAATTTCAAATATTTCAGGGCAAAAAGGCAGAAATTCCACTTTATTTCTGGCAATAAGGCAAAAATTCCCCGTATTTGGGAGCAAAATTTCAGAAATTCCCCTTATATTTGTGCAAAAATGCAGAAATTCCCTTTATTTTGGTGCAATAAGGCAAAAATTCCCCGTATTTTGAAGCAAAATTGCACATATTCCCCTAATTTTGAGGGAAAATGCAGAAATTCACATTATTTTGGGGCAAAAAGACAGAAATTCTCTTTATTTTGGGGGCAAAATTCCAGAAATTTCCTTTATTTTGGAGCAAAATTGCAGAAATCTCCCTAATTTGGGGTCAAAATTACAGCAATTTCACTTATTTCAGGGAAAAAACGCAGAAATTTCTCTTATTTTGGGGCAAAATGGCAGAAATTACTTTTATTTTGGTACAAAATTGCAGAAAATTTTTTTATTTTGGGGCAAAAATACAGAAATTCCCCATATTTTAGGGCAAAAAGGAGAGATTCCCCTTATTATTAGGTAAAAGGGCTGAAATTACTTTTATTTTGGGGCAAAAAGACAGAAATTCCCCTTATTTTGTGGCAAAAAAGCAGAAATTTCCCTTATTTTGAGGCAAAATTGGAGAAATTTTATTAATTTCAGGGCAAAATTCAAAAATTCCTTTTATTTTGGGGCAAAAATACAGAAATTCCGTATATTTTTGAGTAAAAAGGCAGAAATTTCACTTATTTTGACGTAAAAAGACAGAAATTCCTCTTATTTTGGGGCAAAAATACAGAAATTCCCCTTATTTTGTGGCACAAAGGCAGAAATTTTTTTTATTTTAGGGCAAAATTGCAGAAATTTCACTAATTTCAGGGCATAATTCAAAAATTTCTTTTATTTTGGAGAAAAAAGACAGAAATTCAGTTTATTTTCGGGTAAAAAGGCAGAAAATTCACTTATTTTGAGGTAAAAATGCAGAAATTCCTCTTATTTTGGGGCAAAAATGAAGAAATTTCCCTTTTTTGTGGCAAAAGGTATACATTACCCTTATTTTTAGGAAAAAATGCAGAAATTCTTCGTATTTTTGAGCAAAATTGCAGAAATTCCCCTAGTTGTGGGGCAAAAAGGCAGAAATTCTCTATTTGTTGGGGCAAAAAGACAGAAATTCTCCTTATTTTGCGGCAAAACTCAGAAATTCCACTTATTTTGGGGCAAAATCCCAGAAATTTTCCTTATTTTGGGGCAAAATTGCAGAAATTTCACTTATTTTGGGGCAAAATTGCAGAAATTTCACTTATTTCAGGGAAAAAAAGGCAGAAATTTTCCTTATTTTGTAGCAAAAAGCCAGAAATTCCTAATATTTTGTGGCAAAAATGCAGAAATTCCATTTATTTTGAGGTAAAAAGGCTGAAATTCCTTTTATTTGGGGGCAAAAAGGCAGAAATTTCCCTTAATTTGGGGCAAAAAGACAGAAATTCCCCTTTTTTGTGGCAAAAATGAAGAAATTTCTTTTTTTTAGGGCAAAATTGCAGAAATTTCACAAATTTCAGGGCATAATTCAAAAATTCCTTTTATTTTGGGGCAAAAAGACAGAAATTCCGCTTATTTTGGGGTAAAAAGGAAGAAATTTCACTTACTTTGAGGTAAAAAGGAAGAAATTCCTCTTATTTTGGGGCAAAAATAAAGAAATTTCCCTTTTTTGTGGCAAAAGGTATACATTTCCCTTATTTTCGGGAAAAAAAGCAGAAATTCCCTGTATTTTGGAGCAAAATTGCAGAAATTTCTTTAATTGTGGGGCAAAAAGGAAGAAATTTCCTATATGTGGGGGCAATAAGACAGAAATTCTCCTTATTTTAGGGCAAAACTCAGAAATTCCACTTATTTGGGGGCAAAATTCAAGAAATTTCTCTTATTTTGGGGCAAAATTGCAGAAATTTCACTTATTTTGGGGCAAAATTGCAGAAATTTTACTTATTTCAGGAAAGAAAGGCTGAAATTTTCCTTATTTTGGAGCAAAAATGCAGAAATTCCTAATATTTTGTGGCAAAAATGCAAAAATTCCCCTTATTTTGAGGTAAAAAGGCTCAAATTCCCCTTATTTGGAGGCAAAAAGCAGAAATTTCCCTTATTTTGGGGCAAAAATGCAGAAATTCTCCTTATTTTGGGGCAAAATTGCAGAAATTTCAATTATTTTGGAGAAAAATTTTTGAAATTTAAATTATTTCAGGGCAAAAAGTCAGAAATTCTCCTTATTTGGGGGGCAAAAAGACAAAAATTCCATTTATTTTTTGAAAAAAGTCAGAAATTACACTTATTTTGTGTCAAAAAGGCGGAAAATCCCCTTATTTTGGGATAAAAATGAAGAAATTTCCATTTTTATGGCAAAAAGTTATACATTTTCTTTATTTACGGGCAAAAAGGCAGGAATTCTTTGTATTTTGGAGAAAAATTGCAGAAATTCCCCTAATTTTTGGGCAAAAAGGCAGAAATTCCCCTTATTTTGGGGTAAAACTGCAGAAATTTCACTTATTTCGCGGAAAAAATGGCAGAAATTCCCCTTATTTTCTGCGAAAAAGGCAAATATCCCCGTATTTTGGAGCAAAATTGCAGAAATTCACCTTATTTTGGCGTAAAACATGCAGTAATTTTCTTTGTTTTGGGGCAAAAAGGCAGAAATTCTCCTTATTTTAGGGAAAAAGGCAGAAATTCCCCTTATTTTAGGGCAAAATTGCAGAAATTTCCCTTATTTGGGGACCAAAAACAGAAATTTCCTTTATTTTGGGGCAAAATTGCAAAAAATTCCTTTATTATGGGGAAAAATTGCAGAAATTTCTTTTATTTTAAGGCAAAATTGCAGAAATTTTACATATTTCAGAGAAAAAAAGCAAAAATTTTTCATATTTTGGGGCAAAAAGGCAGAAATTCCCATTATTTTTGGGCAAAAAGGTAGAAATTCACCTTATTTTGGGGTAAAATTGCAGACATTTCACATATTTCAGGGCAAAAAGGCAGAAATTCCCGTTATTTGAGGGAATAAAGGCAGAAATTCCTTTTATTTTGGGATAAAATTGCAGAAATTTCCTTTGTTTGGGGGCAAAAAGGCAGAAAATCCCCTTAATTTTGGGCAATAAGGCAGAAATTCCCTGTATTTTAAAGCAAAATTGCAGAAATTATCTAAATATTGCAGCAAAAATGCAGAAATTCCCTGTATTTGGGGCACATCGGCAGAAGTTCCCCTTATTTTCGGGAAAAGAGGCAGAAATTTCCTGTATTTTGCAGCAAAGTTGCAGAAACTCCCCTAATTTTGGGGCAAAAAGGAAGAAAATCCTTTTTTGGGGGGGCAAAAATACAGAAATTCTCCTTATTTCGGGGCAAAAATCTGAAATTTCCCTTATTTTGGGGCAAAATTTTAGAAATTTCTTATATTTTGATACAGAATTGCAGAAATTTTTCCTATTTTGTGGCAAAAAGGCAGAAATTCCCAATATTTTGGTGCAAAAAGGCAGAAATTCCCCTTATTTTGAGGTAAAATGCTGAAATTCCCCATATTTTGGGGTTAAAAGGCAGAAATTCCCCTCATTTTGGGGCAAAAAGGCACAAATTTCCCTTATTTTCGGGCAAAATTGCAGAAATTTCATTTATTTCAGGGCAAAAAGTCAGAAATTACTTTTATTTTGGGGCAAAAAGCAGAAATTTCTTGTATTTTGGTACAAAATTGAAGAAATTTTCCTTATTTTGGAACAAAAAGTCAGAAATTCCCCATATTTTGGGCAAAAGTCTGAAATTCCCTTTATTTTGGGATAAAAAGGCTGAAATTTCCGTTATTTTGGTGCAAAAAGGCAGAAATTCCCTTTACTTTGTGGCAAAAAGGCAGAAATTCCCATTAATTGGGGCAGAAAAGCAAAAATTTTCCTTATTTGGGGGCAATAAGGCAGAAATTCCCCATATTTTGTGGCAAAAAGGCAGAAATTCCCCTTATTTGAAGGTAAAATGCTGAAATTCCCCTTATTTTGGCAAAAAGGCAGAAATTCCCCTTATTTTGGGGCAAAATTGCAGAAATTTCACTTATTTCAGGGCAAAAAGTCAGAAATTTGCCTTAATTTGGGGCAAAAAGCAGAAATTCTCCTAATTTTGGGGCCAAAAACAGAAATTCCCCTTATTTTGGGGTAAAATTGCGGAAATTTCAAATATTTCATGGCAAAAAGGCAGAAATTCCACTTTATTTCGGGCAATAAGGCAAAAATTTCCCGTATTTTGGAGCAAAATTTAAGAAATTTCCTTTATATTGGTGCAAAAATACAGAAATTCCTTTTATTTTGGTGCAATAAGGCAAAAATTCCCCGTATTTTAAAGCCAAATTGCACATATTCCCCTAATTTTGAGGGAAAATGCAGAAATTCACATTATTTTGGGGCAAAAAGACAGAAATTCTCCTTATTTCAGGGCGAAAAGTCAAAAATACCCCTTATTTTGGGGCAAAATTTCAGAAATTTCCTTTATTTTGGGGCAAAATTGCAGAAATCTCCCTAATTTTGGGGCAAAATTACAGAAATTTCACTTATTTCAGGGAAAAAACGCAGAAATTTCTTTTATTTTGGGGCAAAATGGCAGAAATTACTTTTATTTTGGTACAAAATTGCAGAAAATTTTTTTATTTTGGGGCAAAAATACAGAAATTCCCCATATTTTAGGGCAAAAAAGAGAGATTCCCCTTATTATTAGGTAAAAAGGCTGAAATTCCTTTTATTTTGGGGCAAAAAGACAGAAATTCCCCTTATTTTATGGCAAAAAAGCAGAAATTTCCCTTATTTTGAGGCAAAATTGGAGAAATTTCATTTATTTCAGGGCAAAATTCAAAAATTCCTTTTATTTTGGGGCAAAAATACAGAAATTCCGTATATTTTTGAGTAAAAAGGCAGAAATTTCACATATTTTGACGTAAAAATTCAGAAATTCCTATTATTTTGGGGCAAAAATGAAGAAATTTCCCTTTTTTGTGGCAAAAGGTAAACATTCCACTTATTTTGGGGCAAAATTCCAGAAATTTCTTTTATTTTGGGAAAAAATTGCAGAAATTTCAATTTTTTTGGGCCAAAATTGCAGAAATTTCACTTATTTCAGGGAAAAAAGGCAGAACTTTTTCTTATTTTGGGGCAAAAAGGCAGAAATTCCTTATATTTTGTGGCAAAAAATGCAGAAATTCCCCTTCTTTTGAGGTAAAAAGGCAGAAATTTCCCTTATTTTGGGGCAAAAATACAGAAATTTCCCTTATTTTGGGGCAAAATTGCAGAAATTTCAATTATTTTGGGGAAAAATTTTTGAAATTTAACTTATTTCAGGGCAAAAAGTCGAAAATTCCCCTTTATTTTGGGGCAAAATCCAGAAATTCCATTTATTTTTGGAAAAAAGTCAGAAATTGCACTTATTTTGAGTCAAAAAGGCGGAAAATCCCCTTATTTTGGGGTAAAAATGAAGAAATTTCCCTTTTTTATAGCAAAAAGGTATACATTCTCTTTATTTTCGGGCAAAAAGGCAGAAATTCCCCGTATTTTGGAGCAAAATTGCAGAAATTCCCCTAATTTTGGGGCAAAAACGCAGAACTTCCCCTTATTTTGGGGTAAAACTGCAGAAATTTCACTTATTTCGCGGCAAAATGGTAGAAAATCCTTTTATTTTCGGCGAAAAAAGCAGAAAATCCCCATAATTTGGAGCAAAATTGCAGAAATTCACCTAATTTTAAGGTAAAACATGCTGTAATTTTCTTTATTTTGGGGCAAAAAGGCAGAAATTCCCCTTATTTTGGGGCAAAAGGCAGAAATTCCCCTTATTTTAGTGCAAAATTTCAGAAATTTCCCTTATTTGGGGACAAAAAACAGAAATTCCCTTTATTTTGGGGCAAAATTGTAGAAAATTCCTTTATTATGGGGAAAAATTGCAGAAATTTCTTTTATTTTAAGGCAAAATTGCAGAAATTTCACTTATTTCAGAAAAAAAAGCAAAAATTTTTCTTATTTTAGGGCAAAATGCAGAAATTCCCATTATTTTGGGGCAAAAAGGTAGAAATTCACCTTATTTTGGGGTAAAATTGCAGACATTTCACATATTTCAGGCCAAAAAGGCAGAAATTCCCCTTATTTAGGGGCAAAAAGGCAGAAATTCCCCTTATTTTGGGATAAAATTGCAGAAATTTCCCTTGTTTGGGGGCAAAAAGGCAGAAAATCCCTTTAATTTCGGGCAAAAAGGCAGAAATTCCCCCGTATTTTAGAGCAAAATTGCAGAAATTCCTCTAATATTGGGGCAAAAATGCAGAAATTCCCTTTATTTGGGGCAAATCGGCAGAAGTTTCCCTTATTTTCGGGAAAAGAGGCAGAAATTCCCTGTATTTCGAAGCAAAATTGCAGAAATTCCCCTAATTTTGGGGCAAAAGGCAGAATTTCCCTTTATTTTGGGGCAAAAATACAGAAATTCTCGTTATTTCGGGGCAAAAATCAGAAATTTCCTTTATTTTGGGGCTAAATTTTAGAAATTTCTTTTATTTTGGTACGGAATTGCAGAAATTTTTCTTATTTTGTGGCAAAAAGGCAGAAATTTTCCATATTTTGGTGCAAAAAGGCTGAAATTCCCCTTTTTTGAGGTAAAATGCTTATATTCCCCATATTTTGGGGCAAAAAGGCAGAAATTCCCCTCATTTTGGGGCAAAAAGGCACAAATTTCCCTTATTTTCGGGCCAAATTGCAGAAATTTCATTTATTTCAGATCAAAAAGTCAGAAATTACTTTTATTTTTAGGTAAAAAGCAGAAATTTCTTTTATTTTGGTACAAAATTGAAGAAATTTTCCTTATTTTGGAACAAAAAGTCAGAAATTCCACATATTTTGGGCAAAAGGCCGAAATTCCCTTTATTTTGGGGTAAAAAGCCTTAAATTCCCGTTATTTTGGGGCAAAAAGGCAGAAATTCCCTTTACTTTGTGGCAAAAAGGCAGAAATTTCCGTTAATTGGGGCAGAAAAGCAAACATTTTTTTTATTTGGGAGCAATATGGCAGAAATTCCCCATATTTTGTGGCAAAAGTCAAAAATTTTCCTTATTTTGGGGCAAAAAGACAGAAATTCCCTTATTTTGTGGCAAAAAAGCAGAAATTTCCATTATTTTGAGGCAAAATTGGAGAAATTTTATTTATTTCAGGGCAAAATTCAAAAATTCTTTTTATTTTGGGGCAAAAATACAGAAATTCCATATATTTTTGAGTAAAAAGGCAGAAATTTCACTTATTTTGACGTAAAAAGGCAGAAATTCCTCTTATTTTGGGGAAAAATGAAGAAATTTCCCTTTTTTGTGGCAAAAGGTAAACATTCCCCTTATTTTCGGGCAAAAAAGCAGAAATTCCCAGTATTTTGGAGCAAAATTGCAGAAATTCCCCTAATTGTGGGGCAAAAAGGCAAAAATTTTCTATATGTTGGGGCAAAAAGACAGAAATTCTCCTTTTTTGGGGGCAAAATTCAGAAATTTCACTTATTTTGGGGCAAAATTCCAGAAATTTTTCTTATTTTGAGATAAAATTGCAGAAATTTCAATTTTTTTGGGCCAAAATTGCAGAAATTTCACTTATTTCAGGGAAAAAAGGCAGAAATTTTTCTTATTTTGGGGCAAAAAGGCAGAAATTCCTTATATTTTGTGGCAAAAATGCAGAAATTCCCCTTCTTTTGAGGTAAAAAGGCAGAAATTTTCCTTATTTTGGGCCAAAAAAACAGAAATTCCCCTTATTTTGGGGCAAAATTACAGAAATTTCAATTATTGTGGGGAAAAATTTTTGAAATTTAACTTATTTCAGGGCAAAAATTTGGAAATTCCCCTTATTTTGGGGCAAAAAGACAGAAATTCCATTTATTTTTGGAAAAAAGTCACAAACTGCAGTTATTTTGAGTCAAAAAAGGCGGAAAATCCCCTTTATTGGGGTAAAAATGAAGAAATTTCCCTTTTTATGGCAAAAAGGTATACATTCCCTTTATTTTCGGGCAAAAAGGCAGAAATTCCACTTATTTTGGAGCAAAATTGCAGAAATTCCCCTAATTTGGGGGCAAAAAGGCAGAAATTCCCCTTATTTTGGGGTAAAACTGCAGAAATTTCAATTATTTCGCGGCAAAAATGGCAGAAATTCCCCTTATTTTCTGCGAAAAAGGCAGAATATCCCCGTATTTTGGAGCAAAATTGCAGAAATTCACCTTATTTTGGCATAAAACATGCAGTAATTTTCTTTGTTTTGGGGCAAAAAGGCAGAAATTCTCCTTATTTTAGGGCAAAAGGCAGAAATTCCCCTTATTTTAGGGCAAAATTGCAGAAATTTCCCTTATTTGGGGACCAAAAACAGAAATTTCCTTTATTTTGGGGCAAAATTGCAAAAAATTCTTTATTATGGGGAAAAATTGCAGAAATTTCTTTTATTTTAAGGCAAAATTGCAGAAATTTTACATATTTCAGAGAAAAAAAGCAAAATTTTTTCATATTTTGGGGCAAAAAGGCAGAAATTCCCATTATTTTTGGGCAAAAAGGTAGAAATTCACCTTATTTTGGGGTAAAATTGCAGACATTTCACATATTTCAGGGCAAAAAGGCAGAAAATCCCCTTAATTTTGGGCAAAAAGGCAGAAATTCCCTGTATTTTAAAGCAAAATTGCAGAAATTATCTAAATATTGGAGCAAAAATGCAGAAATTCCCTGTATTTGGGGCACATCGGCAGAAGTTCCCCTTATTTTCAGGAAAAGAGGCAGAAATTCCCTGTATTTTGCAGCAAAGTTGCAGAAACTCCCCTAATTTTGGGGCAGAAAGGAAGAAAATCCTTTTTTGGGGGGGCAAAAATACAGAAATTCTCCTTATTTCGGGGCAAAAATCTGAAATTTCCCTTATTTTGGGGCAAAATTTTAGAAATTTCTTATATTTTGATACAGAATTGCAGAAATTTTTCCTATTTTGTGGCAAAAAGGCAGAAATTCCCAATATTTTGGTGCAAAAAGGCAGAAATTCCCCTTATTTTGAGGTAAAATGCTGAAATTCCCCATATTTTGGGGTTAAAAGGCAGAAATTCCCCTCATTTTGGGGCAAAAAGGCACAAATTTCCCTTATTTTCGGGCAAAATTGCAGAAATTTCATTTATTTCAGGGCAAAAAGTCAGAAATTACTTTTATTTTGGGGCAAAAAGCAGAAATTTCTTGTATTTTGGTACAAAATTGAAGAAATTTTCCTTATTTTGGAACAAAAAGTCAGAAATTCCCCATATTTTGGGCAAAAGTCTGAAATTCCCCTTATTTTGGGATAAAAAGGCTGAAATTCCCGTTATTTTGGTGCAAAAAGGCAGAAATTCCCTTTACTTTGTGGCAAAAAGGCAGAAATTCCCATTAATTGGGGCAGAAAAGCAAAAATTTTCCTTATTTGGGGGCAATAAGGCAGAAATTCCCCATATTTTGTGGCAAAAAGGCAGAAATTCCCCTTATTTGAAGGTAAAATGCTGAAATTCCCCTTATTTTGGCAAAAAGGCAGAAATTCCCCTTATTTTGGGGCAAAATTGCAGAAATTTCACTTATTTCAGGGCAAAAAGTCAGAAATTTGCCTTAATTTGGGGCAAAAAGCAGAAATTCTCCTAATTTTGGGGCCAAAAACAGAAATTCCCCTTATTTTGGGGTAAAATTGCGGAAATTTCAAATATTTCATGGCAAAAAGGCAGAAATTCCACTTTATTTCGGGCAATAAGGCAAAAATTCCCCGTATTTTGGAGCAAAATTTAAGAAATTTCCTTTATATTGGTGCAAAAATACAGAAATTCCTTTTATTTTGGTGCAATAAGGCAAAAATTCCCCGTATTTTAAAGCCAAATTGCACATATTCCCCTAATTTTGAGGGAAAATGCAGAAATTCACATTATTTTGGGGCAAAAAGACAGAAATTCTCCTTATTTCAGGGCGAAAAGTCAAAAATACCCCTTATTTTGGGGCAAAATTTCAGAAATTTCCTTTATTTTGGGGCAAAATTGCAGAAATCTCCCTAATTTTGGGGCAAAATTACAGAAATTTCACTTATTTCAGGGAAAAAACGCAGAAATTTCTTTTATTTTGGGGCAAAATGGCAGAAATTACTTTTATTTTGGTACAAAATTGCAGAAAATTTTTTTATTTTGGGGCAAAAATACAGAAATTCCCCATATTTTAGGGCAAAAAAGAGAGATTCCCCTTATTATTAGGTAAAAAGGCTGAAATTCCTTTTATTTTGGGGCAAAAAGACAGAAATTCCCCTTATTTTATGGCAAAAAAGCAGAAATTTCCCTTATTTTGAGGCAAAATTGGAGAAATTTCATTTATTTCAGGGCAAAATTCAAAAATTCCTTTTATTTTGGGGCAAAAATACAGAAATTCCGTATATTTTTGAGTAAAAAGGCAGAAATTTCACATATTTTGACGTAAAAATTCAGAAATTCCTATTATTTTGGGGCAAAAATGAAGAAATTTCCCTTTTTTGTGGCAAAAGGTAAACATTCCACTTATTTTGGGGCAAAATTCCAGAAATTTCTTTTATTTTGGGGAAAAATTGCAGAAATTTCAATTTTTTTGGGCCAAAATTGCAGAAATTTCACTTATTTCAGGGAAAAAAGGCAGAACTTTTTCTTATTTTGGGGCAAAAAGGCAGAAATTCCTTATATTTTGTGGCAAAAAATGCAGAAATTCCCCTTCTTTTGAGGTAAAAAGGCAGAAATTTCCCTTATTTTAGGGCAAAAATACAGAAATTTCCCTTATTTTGGGGCAAAATTGCAGAAATTTCAATTATTTTGGGGAAAAATTTTTGAAATTTAACTTATTTCATGGCAAAAAGTCGAAAATTCCCCTTTATTTTGGGGCAAAATCCAGAAATTCCATTTATTTTTGGAAAAAAGTCAGAAATTGCACTTATTTTGAGTCAAAAAGGCGGAAAATCCCCTTATTTTGGGGTAAAAATGAAGAAATTTCCCTTTTTTATAGCAAAAAGGTATACATTCTCTTTATTTTCGGGCAAAAAGGCAGAAATTCCCCGTATTTTGGAGCAAAATTGCAGAAATTCCCCTAATTTTGGGGCAAAAACGCAGAACTTCCCCTTATTTTGGGGTAAAACTGCAGAAATTTCACTTATTTCGCGGCAAAATGGTAGAAAATCCTTTTATTTTCGGCGAAAAAAGCAGAAAATCCCCATAATTTGGAGCAAAATTGCAGAAATTCACCTAATTTTAAGGTAAAACATGCTGTAATTTTCTTTATTTTGGGGCAAAAAGGCAGAAATTCCCCTTATTTTGGGGCAAAAGGCAGAAATTCCCCTTATTTTAGTGCAAAATTTCAGAAATTTCCCTTATTTGGGGACAAAAAACAGAAATTCCCTTTATTTTGGGGCAAAATTGTAGAAAATTCCTTTATTATGGGGAAAAATTGCAGAAATTTCTTTTATTTTAAGGCAAAATTGCAGAAATTTCACTTATTTCAGAAAAAAAAGCAAAAATTTTTCTTATTTTAGGGCAAAATGCAGAAATTCCCATTATTTTGGGGCAAAAAGGTAGAAATTCACCTTATTTTGGGGTAAAATTGCAGACATTTCACATATTTCAGGCCAAAAAGGCAGAAATTCCCCTTATTTAGGGGCAAAAAGGCAGAAATTCCCCTTATTTTGGGATAAAATTGCAGAAATTTCCCTTGTTTGGGGGCAAAAAGGCAGAAAATCCCTTTAATTTCGGGCAAAAAGGCAGAAATTCCCCCGTATTTTAGAGCAAAATTGCAGAAATTCCTCTAATATTGGGGCAAAAATGCAGAAATTCCCTTTATTTGGGGCAAATCGGCAGAAGTTTCCCTTATTTTCGGGAAAAGAGGCAGAAATTCCCTGTATTTCGAAGCAAAATTGCAGAAATTCCCCTAATTTTGGGGCAAAAGGCAGAATTTCCCTTTATTTTGGGGCAAAAATACAGAAATTCTCGTTATTTCGGGGCAAAAATCAGAAATTTCCTTTATTTTGGGGCTAAATTTTAGAAATTTCTTTTATTTTGGTACGGAATTGCAGAAATTTTTCTTATTTTGTGGCAAAAAGGCAGAAATTTTCCATATTTTGGTGCAAAAAGACTGAAATTCCCCTTTTTTGAGGTAAAATGCTTATATTCCCCATATTTTGGGGCAAAAAGGCAGAAATTCCCCTCATTTTGGGGCAAAAAGGCACAAATTTCCCTTATTTTCGGGCCAAATTGCAGAAATTTCATTTATTTCAGGGCAAAAAGTCAGAAATTACTTTTATTTTTAGGTAAAAAGCAGAAATTTCTTTTATTTTGGTACAAAATTGAAGAAATTTTCCTTATTTTGGAACAAAAAGTCAGAAATTCCACATATTTTGGGCAAAAGGCCGAAATTCCCTTTATTTTGGGGTAAAAAGCCTTAAATTCCCGTTATTTGGGGGCAAAAAGGCAGAAATTCCCTTTACTTTGTGGCAAAAAGGCAGAAATTTCCGTTAATTGGGGCAGAAAAGCAAACATTTTTTTTATTTGGGAGCAATATGGCAGAAATTCCCCATATTTTGTGGCAAAAGTCAAAAATTTTCCTTATTTTGGGGCAAAAAGACAGAAATTCCCTTATTTTGTGGCAAAAAAGCAGAAATTTCCATTATTTTGAGGCAAAATTGGAGAAATTTTATTTATTTCAGGGCAAAATTCAAAAATTCTTTTTATTTTGGGGCAAAAATACAGAAATTCCATATATTTTTGAGTAAAAAGGCAGAAATTTCACTTATTTTGACGTAAAAAGGCAGAAATTCCTCTTATTTTGGGGAAAAATGAAGAAATTTCCCTTTTTTGTGGCAAAAGGTAAACATTCCCCTTATTTTCGGGCAAAAAAGCAGAAATTCCCAGTATTTTGGAGCAAAATTGCAGAAATTCCCCTAATTGTGGGGCAAAAAGGCAAAAATTTCCTATATGTTGGGGCAAAAAGACAGAAATTCTCCTTTTTTGGGGGCAAAATTCAGAAATTTCACTTATTTTGGGGCAAAATTCCAGAAATTTTTCTTATTTTGAGATAAAATTGCAGAAATTTCAATTTTTTTGGGCCAAAATTGCAGAAATTTCACTTATTTCAGGGAAAAAAGGCAGAAATTTTTCTTATTTTGGGGCAAAAAGGCAGAAATTCCTTATATTTTGTGGCAAAAATGCAGAAATTCCCCTTCTTTTGAGGTAAAAAGGCAGAAATTTTCCTTATTTTGGGCCAAAAAAACAGAAATTCCCCTTATTTTGGGGCAAAATTACAGAAATTTCAATTATTGTGGGGAAAAATTTTTGAAATTTAACTTATTTCAGGGCAAAAATTTGGAAATTCCCCTTATTTTGGGGCAAAAAGACAGAAATTCCATTTATTTTTGGAAAAAAGTCACAAACTGCAGTTATTTTGAGTCAAAAAAGGCGGAAAATCCCCTTTATTGGGGTAAAAATGAAGAAATTTCCCTTTTTATGGCAAAAAGGTATACATTCCCTTTATTTTCGGGCAAAAAGGCAGAAATTCCACTTATTTTGGAGCAAAATTGCAGAAATTCCCCTAATTTGGGGGCAAAAAGGCAGAAATTCCCCTTATTTTGGGGTAAAACTGCAGAAATTTCAATTATTTCGCGGCAAAAATGGCAGAAATTCCCCTTATTTTCTGCGAAAAAGGCAGAATATCCCCGTATTTTGGAGCAAAATTGCAGAAATTCACCTTATTTTGGCATAAAACATGCAGTAATTTTCTTTGTTTTGGGGCAAAAAGGCAGAAATTCTCCTTATTTTAGGGCAAAAGGCAGAAATTCCCCTTATTTTAGGGCAAAATTGCAGAAATTTCCCTTATTTGGGGACCAAAAACAGAAATTTCCTTTATTTTGGGGCAAAATTGCAAAAAATTCTTTATTATGGGGAAAAATTGCAGAAATTTCTTTTATTTTAAGGCAAAATTGCAGAAATTTTACATATTTCAGAGAAAAAAAGCAAAAATTTTTCATATTTTGGGGCAAAAAGGCAGAAATTCCCATTATTTTTGGGCAAAAAGGTAGAAATTCACCTTATTTTGGGGTAAAATTGCAGACATTTCACATATTTCAGGGCAAAAAGGCAGAAATTCCCGTTATTTGAGGGCATAAAGGCAGAAATTCCTTTTATTTTGGGATAAAATTGCAGAAATTTCCTTTGTTTGGGGGCAAAAAGGCAGAAAATCCCCTTAATTTTGGGCAAAAAGGCAGAAATTCCCTATATTTTAAAGCAAAATTGCAGAAATTATCTAAATATTGGAGCAAAAATGCAGAAATTCCCTGTATTTGGGGCACATCGGCAGAAGTTCCCCTTATTTTCGGGAAAAGAGGCAGAAATTCCCTGTATTTTGCAGCAAAGTTGCAGAAACTCCCCTAATTTTGGGGCAAAAAGGAAGAAAATCCTTTTTTGGGGGGGCAAAAATACAGAAATTCTCCTTATTTCGGGGCAAAAATCTGAAATTTCCCTTATTTTGGGGCAAAATTTTAGAAATTTCTTATATTTTGATACAGAATTGCAGAAATTTTTCCTATTTTGTGGCAAAAAGGCAGAAATTCCCAATATTTTGGTGCAAAAAGGCAGAAATTCCCCTTATTTTGAGGTAAAATGCTGAAATTCCCCATATTTTGGGGTTAAAAGGCAGAAATTCCCCTCATTTTGGGGCAAAAAGGCACAAATTTCCCTTATTTTCGGGCAAAATTGCAGAAATTTCATTTATTTCAGGGCAAAAAGTCAGAAATTACTTTTATTTTGGGGCAAAAAGCAGAAATTTCTTGTATTTTGGTACAAAATTGAAGAAATTTTCCTTATTTTGGAACAAAAAGTCAGAAATTCCCCATATTTTGGGCAAAAGTCTGAAATTCCCTTTATTTTGGGATAAAAAGGCTGAAATTTCCGTTATTTTGGTGCAAAAAGGCAGAAATTCCCTTTACTTTGTGGCAAAAAGGCAGAAATTCCCATTAATTGGGGCAGAAAAGCAAAAATTTTCCTTATTTGGGGGCAATAAGGCAGAAATTCCCCATATTTTGTGGCAAAAAGGCAGAAATTCCCCTTATTTGAAGGTAAAATGCTGAAATTCCCCTTATTTTGGCAAAAAGGCAGAAATTCCCCTTATTTTGGGGCAAAATTGCAGAAATTTCACTTATTTCAGGGCAAAAAGTCAGAAATTTGCCTTAATTTGGGGCAAAAAGCAGAAATTCTCCTAATTTTGGGGCCAAAAACAGAAATTCCCCTTATTTTGGGGTAAAATTGCGGAAATTTCAAATATTTCATGGCAAAAAGGCAGAAATTCCACTTTATTTCGGGCAATAAGGCAAAAATTCCCCGTATTTTGGAGCAAAATTTAAGAAATTTCCTTTATATTGGTGCAAAAATACAGAAATTCCTTTTATTTTGGTGCAATAAGGCAAAAATTCCCCGTATTTTAAAGCCAAATTGCACATATTCCCCTAATTTTGAGGGAAAATGCAGAAATTCACATTATTTTGGGGCAAAAAGACAGAAATTCTCCTTATTTCAGGGCGAAAAGTCAAAAATACCCCTTATTTTGGGGCAAAATTTCAGAAATTTCCTTTATTTTGGGGCAAAATTGCAGAAATCTCCCTAATTTTGGGGCAAAATTACAGAAATTTCACTTATTTCAGGGAAAAAACGCAGAAATTTCTTTTATTTTGGGGCAAAATGGCAGAAATTACTTTTATTTTGGTACAAAATTGCAGAAAATTTTTTTATTTTGGGGCAAAAATACAGAAATTCCCCATATTTTAGGGCAAAAAAGAGAGATTCCCCTTATTATTAGGTAAAAAGGCTGAAATTCCTTTTATTTTGGGGCAAAAAGACAGAAATTCCCCTTATTTTATGGCAAAAAAGCAGAAATTTCCCTTATTTTGAGGCAAAATTGGAGAAATTTCATTTATTTCAGGGCAAAATTCAAAAATTCCTTTTATTTTGGGGCAAAAATACAGAAATTCCGTATATTTTTGAGTAAAAAGGCAGAAATTTCACATATTTTGACGTAAAAATTCAGAAATTCCTATTATTTTGGGGCAAAAATGAAGAAATTTCCCTTTTTTGTGGCAAAAGGTAAACATTCCACTTATTTTGGGGCAAAATTCCAGAAATTTCTTTTATTTTGGGAAAAAATTGCAGAAATTTCAATTTTTTTGGGCCAAAATTGCAGAAATTTCACTTATTTCAGGGAAAAAAGGCAGAACTTTTTCTTATTTTGGGGCAAAAAGGCAGAAATTCCTTATATTTTGTGGCAAAAAATGCAGAAATTCCCCTTCTTTTGAGGTAAAAAGGCAGAAATTTCCCTTATTTTGGGGCAAAAATACAGAAATTTCCCTTATTTTGGGGCAAAATTGCAGAAATTTCAATTATTTTGGGGAAAAATTTTTGAAATTTAACTTATTTCAGGACAAAAAGTCGAAAATTCCCCTTTATTTTGGGGCAAAATCCAGAAATTCCATTTATTTTTGGAAAAAAGTCAGAAATTGCACTTATTTTGAGTCAAAAAGGCAGAAAATCCCCTTATTTTGGGGTAAAAATGAAGAAATTTCCCTTTTTTATAGCAAAAAGGTATACATTCTCTTTATTTTCGGGCAAAAAGGCAGAAATTCCCCGTATTTTGGAGCAAAATTGCAGAAATTCCCCTAATTTTGGGGCAAAAACTCAGAACTTCCCCTTATTTTGGGGTAAAACTGCAGAAATTTCACTTATTTCGCGGCAAAATGGTAGAAAATCCTTTTATTTTCGGCGAAAAAAGCAGAAAATCCCCATAATTTGGAGCAAAATTGCAGAAATTCACCTAATTTTAAGGTAAAACATGCTGTAATTTTCTTTATTTTGGGGCAAAAAGGCAGAAATTCCCCTTATTTTGGGGCAAAAGGCAGAAATTCCCCTTATTTTAGTGCAAAATTTCAGAAATTTCCCTTATTTGGGGACAAAAAACAAAAATTCCCTTTATTTTGGGGCAAAATTGTAGAAAATTCCTTTATTATGGGGAAAAATTGCAGAAATTTCTTTTATTTTAAGGCAAAATTGCAGAAATTTCACTTATTTCAGAAAAAAAAAGCAAAAATTTTTCTTATTTTAGGGCAAAATGCAGAAATTCCCATTATTTTGGGGCAAAAAGGTAGAAATTCACCTTATTTTGGGGTAAAATTGCAGACATTTCACATATTTCAGGGCAAAAAGGCAGAAATTCCCCTTATTTTGGGATAAAATTGCAGAAATTTCCCTTGTTTGGGGGCAAAAAGGCAGAAAATCCCTTTAATTTCGGGCAAAAAGGCAGAAATTCCCCCGTATTTTAGAGCAAAATTGCAGAAATTCCTCTAATATTGGGGCAAAAATGCAGAAATTCCCTTTATTTGGGGCAAATCGGCAGAAGTTTCCCTTATTTTCGGGAAAAGAGGCAGAAATTCCCTGTATTTCGAAGCAAAATTGCAGAAATTCCCCTAATTTTGGGGCAAAAGGCAGAATTTCCCTTTATTTTGGGGCAAAAATACAGAAATTCTCGTTATTTCGGGGCAAAAATCAGAAATTTCCTTTATTTTGGGGCAAAATTTTAGAAATTTCTTTTATTTTGGTACAGAATTGCAGAAATTTTTCTTATTTTGTGGCAAAAAGGCAGAAATTTTCCATATTTTGGTGCAAAAAGGCTGAAATTCCCCTTTTTTGAGGTAAAATGCTTATATTCCCCATATTTTGGGGCAAAAAGGCAGAAATTCCCCTCATTTTGGGGCAAAAAGGCACAAATTTCCCTTATTTTCGGGCCAAATTGCAGAAATTTCATTTATTTCAGGGCAAAAAGTCAGAAATTACTTTTATTTTTGGGTAAAAAGCAGAAATTTCTTTTATTTTGGTACAAAATTGAAGAAATTTTCCTTATTTTGGAACAAAAAGTCAGAAATTCCACATATTTTGGGCAAAAGGCCGAAATTCCCTTTATTTTGGGGTAAAAAGCCTTAAATTCCCGTTATTTTGGGGCAAAAAGGCAGAAATTCCCTTTACTTTGTGGCAAAAAGGCAGAAATTTCCGTTAATTGGGGCAGAAAAGCAAACATTTTTTTTATTTGGGAGCAATATGGCAGAAATTCCCCATATTTTGTGGCAAAAGTCAAAAATTTTCCTTATTTTGGGGCAAAAAGACAGAAATTCCCTTATTTTGTGGCAAAAAAGCAGAAATTTCCATTATTTTGAGGCAAAATTGGAGAAATTTTATTTATTTCAGGGCAAAATTCAAAAATTCTTTTTATTTTGGGGCAAAAATACAGAAATTCCATATATTTTTGAGTAAAAAGGCAGAAATTTCACTTATTTTGACGTAAAAAGGCAGAAATTCCTCTTATTTTGGGGAAAAATGAAGAAATTTCCCTTTTTTGTGGCAAAAGGTAAACATTCCCCTTATTTTCGGGCAAAAAAGCAGAAATTCCCAGTATTTTGGAGCAAAATTGCAGAAATTCCCCTAATTGTGGGGCAAAAAGGCAAAAATTTCCTATATGTTGGGGCAAAAAGACAGAAATTCTCCTTTTTTGGGGGCAAAATTCAGAAATTTCACTTATTTTGGGGCAAAATTCCAGAAATTTTTCTTATTTTGAGATAAAATTGCAGAAATTTCAATTTTTTTGGGCCAAAATTGCAGAAATTTCACTTATTTCAGGGAAAAAAGGCAGAAATTTTTCTTATTTTGGGGCAAAAAGGCAGAAATTCCTTATATTTTGTGGCAAAAATGCAGAAATTCCCCTTCTTTTGAGGTAAAAAGGCAGAAATTTTCCTTATTTTGGGCCAAAAAAACAGAAATTCCCCTTATTTTGGGGCAAAATTACAGAAATTTCAATTATTGTGGGGAAAAATTTTTGAAATTTAACTTATTTCAGGGCAAAAATTTGGAAATTCCCCTTATTTTGGGGCAAAAAGACAGAAATTCCATTTATTTTTGGAAAAAAGTCACAAACTGCAGTTATTTTGAGTCAAAAAAGGCGGAAAATCCCCTTTATTGGGGTAAAAATGAAGAAATTTCCCTTTTTATGGCAAAAAGGTATACATTCCCTTTATTTTCGGGCAAAAAGGCAGAAATTCCACTTATTTTGGAGCAAAATTGCAGAAATTCCCCTAATTTGGGGGCAAAAAGGCAGAAATTCCCCTTATTTTGGGGTAAAACTGCAGAAATTTCAATTATTTCGCGGCAAAAATGGCAGAAATTCCCCTTATTTTCTGCGAAAAAGGCAGAATATCCCCGTATTTTGGAGCAAAATTGCAGAAATTCACCTTATTTTGGCATAAAACATGCAGTAATTTTCTTTGTTTTGGGGCAAAAAGGCAGAAATTCTCCTTATTTTAGGGCAAAAGGCAGAAATTCCCCTTATTTTAGGGCAAAATTGCAGAAATTTCCCTTATTTGGGGACCAAAAACAGAAATTTCCTTTATTTTGGGGCAAAATTGCAAAAAATTCTTTATTATGGGGAAAAATTGCAGAAATTTCTTTTATTTTAAGGCAAAATTGCAGAAATTTTACATATTTCAGAGAAAAAAAGCATAAATTTTTCATATTTTGGGGCAAAAAGGCAGAAATTCCCATTATTTTTGGGCAAAAAGGTAGAAATTCACCTTATTTTGGGGTAAAATTGCAGACATTTCACATATTTCAGGGCAAAAAGGCAGAAATTCCCGTTATTTGAGGGCATAAAGGCAGAAATTCCTTTTATTTTGGGATAAAATTGCAGAAATTTCCTTTGTTTGGGGGCAAAAAGGCAGAAAATCCCCTTAATTTTGGGCAAAAAGGCAGAAATTCCCTATATTTTAAAGCAAAATTGCAGAAATTATCTAAATATTGGAGCAAAAATGCAGAAATTCCCTGTATTTGGGGCACATCGGCAGAAGTTCCCCTTATTTTCGGGAAAAGAGGCAGAAATTCCCTGTATTTTGCAGCAAAGTTGCAGAAACTCCCCTAATTTTGGGGCAAAAAGGAAGAAAATCCTTTTTTGGGGGGGCAAAAATACAGAAATTCTCCTTATTTCGGGGCAAAAATCTGAAATTTCCCTTATTTTGGGGCAAAATTTTAGAAATTTCTTATATTTTGATACAGAATTGCAGAAATTTTTCCTATTTTGTGGCAAAAAGGCAGAAATTCCCAATATTTTGGTGCAAAAAGGCAGAAATTCCCCTTATTTTGAGGTAAAATGCTGAAATTCCCCATATTTTGGGGTTAAAAGGCAGAAATTCCCCTCATTTTGGGGCAAAAAGGCACAAATTTCCCTTATTTTCGGGCAAAATTGCAGAAATTTCATTTATTTCAGGGCAAAAAGTCAGAAATTACTTTTATTTTGGGGCAAAAAGCAGAAATTTCTTGTATTTTGGTACAAAATTGAAGAAATTTTCCTTATTTTGGAACAAAAAGTCAGAAATTCCCCATATTTTGGGCAAAAGTCTGAAATTCCCTTTATTTTGGGATAAAAAGGCTGAAATTTCCGTTATTTTGGTGCAAAAAGGCAGAAATTCCCTTTACTTTGTGGCAAAAAGGCAGAAATTCCCATTAATTGGGGCAGAAAAGCAAAAATTTTCCTTATTTGGGGGCAATAAGGCAGAAATTCCCCATATTTTGTGGCAAAAAGGCAGAAATTCCTCTTATTTGAAGGTAAAATGCTGAAATTCCCCTTATTTTGGCAAAAAGGCAGAAATTCCCCTTATTTTGGGGCAAAATTGCAGAAATTTCACTTATTTCAGAAAAAAAAAGCAAAAATTTTTCTTATTTTAAGGCAAAATGCAGAAATTCCCATTATTTTGGGGCAAAAAGGTAGAAATTCACCTTATTTTGGGGTAAAATTGCAGACATTTCACATATTTCAGGGCAAAAAGGCAGAAATTCCCCTTATTTAGGGGCAAAAAGGCAGAAATTCCCCTTATTTTGGGATAAAATTGCAGAAATTTCCCTTGTTTGGGGGCAAAAAGGCAGAAAATCCCTTTAATTTCGGGCAAAAAGGCAGAAATTCCCCCGTATTTTAGAGAAAAATTGCAGAAATTCCTCTAATATTGGGGCAAAAATGCAGAAATTCCCTTTATTTGGGGCAAATCGGCAGAAGTTTCCCTTATTTTCGGGAAAAGAGGCAGAAATTCCCTGTATTTCGAAGCAAAATTGCAGAAATTCCCCTAATTTTGGGGCAAAAGGCAGAATTTCCCTTTATTTTGGGGCAAAAATACAGAAATTCTCGTTATTTCGGGGCAAAAATCAGAAATTTCCTTTATTTTGGGGCTAAATTTTAGAAATTTCTTTTATTTTGGTACGGAATTGCAGAAATTTTTCTTATTTTGTGGCAAAAAGGCAGAAATTTTCCATATTTTGGTGCAAAAAGGCTGAAATTCCCCTTTTTTGAGTTAAAATGCTTATATTCCCCATATTTTGGGGCAAAAAGGCAGAAATTCCCCTCATTTTGGGGCAAAAAGGCACAAATTTCCCTTATTTTCGGGCCAAATTGCAGAAATTTCATTTATTTCAGGGCAAAAAGTCAGAAATTACTTTTATCTTTAGGTAAAAAGCAGAAATTTCTTTTATTTTGGTACAAAATTGAAGAAATTTTCCTTATTTTGGAACAAAAAGTCAGAAATTCCACATATTTTGGGCAAAAGGCCGAAATTCCCTTTATTTTGGGGTAAAAAGCCTTAAATTCCCGTTATTTTGGGGCAAAAAGGCAGAAATTCCCTTTACTTTGTGGCAAAAAGGCAGAAATTTCCGTTAATTGGGGCAGAAAAGCAAACATTTTTTTTATTTGGGAGCAATATGGCAGAAATTCCCCATATTTTGTGGCAAAAGTCAAAAATTTTCCTTATTTTGGGGCAAAAAGACAGAAATTCCCTTATTTTGTGGCAAAAAAGCAGAAATTTCCATTATTTTGAGGCAAAATTGGAGAAATTTTATTTATTTCAGGGCAAAATTCAAAAATTCTTTTTATTTTGGGGCAAAAATACAGAAATTCCATATATTTTTGAGTAAAAAGGCAGAAATTTCACTTATTTTGACGTAAAAAGGCAGAAATTCCTCTTATTTTGGGGAAAAATGAAGAAATTTCCCTTTTTTGTGGCAAAAGGTAAACATTCCCCTTATTTTCGGGCAAAAAAGCAGAAATTCCCAGTATTTTGGAGCAAAATTGCAGAAATTCCCCTAATTGTGGGGCAAAAAGGCAAAAATTTCCTATATGTTGGGGCAAAAAGACAGAAATTCTCCTTTTTTGGGGGCAAAATTCAGAAATTTCACTTATTTTGGGGCAAAATTCCAGAAATTTTTCTTATTTTGAGATAAAATTGCAGAAATTTCAATTTTTTTGGGCCAAAATTGCAGAAATTTCACTTATTTCAGGGAAAAAAGGCAGAAATTTTTCTTATTTTGGGGCAAAAAGGCAGAAATTCCTTATATTTTGTGGCAAAAATGCAGAAATTCCCCTTCTTTTGAGGTAAAAAGGCAGAAATTTTCCTTATTTTGGGCCAAAAAAACAGAAATTCCCCTTATTTTGGGGCAAAATTACAGAAATTTCAATTATTGTGGGGAAAAATTTTTGAAATTTAACTTATTTCAGGGCAAAAATTTGGAAATTCCCCTTATTTTGGGGCAAAAAGACAGAAATTCCATTTATTTTTGGAAAAAAGTCACAAACTGCAGTTATTTTGAGTCAAAAAAGGCGGAAAATCCCCTTTATTGGGGTAAAAATGAAGAAATTTCCCTTTTTATGGCAAAAAGGTATACATTCCCTTTATTTTCGGGCAAAAAGGCAGAAATTCCACTTATTTTGGAGCAAAATTGCAGAAATTCCCCTAATTTGGGGGCAAAAAGGCAGAAATTCCCCTTATTTTGGGGTAAAACTGCAGAAATTTCAATTATTTCGCGGCAAAAATGGCAGAAATTCCCCTTATTTTCTGCGAAAAAGGCAGAATATCCCCGTATTTTGGAGCAAAATTGCAGAAATTCACCTTATTTTGGCATAAAACATGCAGTAATTTTCTTTGTTTTGGGGCAAAAAGGCAGAAATTCTCCTTATTTTAGGGCAAAAGGCAGAAATTCCCCTTATTTTAGGGCAAAATTGCAGAAATTTCCCTTATTTGGGGACCAAAAACAGAAATTTCCTTTATTTTGGGGCAAAATTGCAAAAAATTCTTTATTATGGGGAAAAATTGCAGAAATTTCTTTTATTTTAAGGCAAAATTGCAGAAATTTTACATATTTCAGAGAAAAAAAGCAAAAATTTTTCATATTTTGGGGCAAAAAGGCAGAAATTCCCATTATTTTTGGGCAAAAAGGTAGAAATTCACCTTATTTTGGGGTAAAATTGCAGACATTTCACATATTTCAGGGCAAAAAGGCAGAAATTCCCGTTATTTGAGGGCATAAAGGCAGAAATTCCTTTTATTTTGGGATAAAATTGCAGAAATTTCCTTTGTTTGGGGGCAAAAAGGCAGAAAATCCCCTTAATTTTGGGCAAAAAGGCAGAAATTCCCTGTATTTTAAAGCAAAATTGCAGAAATTATCTAAATATTGGAGCAAAAATGCAGAAATTCCCTGTATTTGGGGCACATCGGCAGAAGTTCCCCTTATTTTCGGGAAAAGAGGCAGAAATTCCCTGTATTTTGCAGCAAAGTTGCAGAAACTCCCCTAATTTTGGGGCAAAAAGGAAGAAAATCCTTTTTTGGGGGGGCAAAAATACAGAAATTCTCCTTATTTCGGGGCAAAAATCTGAAATTTCCCTTATTTTGGGGCAAAATTTTAGAAATTTCTTATATTTTGATACAGAATTGCAGAAATTTTTCCTATTTTGTGGCAAAAAGGCAGAAATTCCCAATATTTTGGTGCAAAAAGGCAGAAATTCCCCTTATTTTGAGGTAAAATGCTGAAATTCCCCATATTTTGGGGTTAAAAGGCAGAAATTCCCCTCATTTTGGGGCAAAAAGGCACAAATTTCCCTTATTTTCGGGCAAAATTGCAGAAATTTCATTTATTTCAGGGCAAAAAGTCAGAAATTACTTTTATTTTGGGGCAAAAAGCAGAAATTTCTTGTATTTTGGTACAAAATTGAAGAAATTTTCCTTATTTTGGAACAAAAAGTCAGAAATTCCCCATATTTTGGGCAAAAGTCTGAAATTCCCCTCATTTTGGGATAAAAAGGCTGAAATTTCCGTTATTTTGGTGCAAAAAGGCAGAAATTCCCTTTACTTTGTGGCAAAAAGGCAGAAATTCCCATTAATTGGGGCAGAAAAGCAAAAATTTTCCTTATTTGGGGGCAATAAGGCAGAAATTCCCCATATTTTGTGGCAAAAAGGCAGAAATTCCCCTTATTTGAAGGTAAAATGCTGAAATTCCCCTTATTTTGGCAAAAAGGCAGAAATTCCCCTTATTTTGGGGCAAAATTGCAGAAATTTCACTTATTTCAGGGCAAAAAGTCAGAAATTTGCCTTAATTTGGGGCAAAAAGCAGAAATTCTCCTAATTTTGGGGCCAAAAACAGAAATTCCCCTTATTTTGGGGTAAAATTGCGGAAATTTCAAATATTTCATGGCAAAAAGGCAGAAATTCCACTTTATTTCGGGCAATAAGGCAAAAATTCCCCGTATTTTGGAGCAAAATTTAAGAAATTTCCTTTATATTGGTGCAAAAATACAGAAATTCCTTTTATTTTGGTGCAATAAGGCAAAAATTCCCCGTATTTTAAAGCCAAATTGCACATATTCCCCTAATTTTGAGGGAAAATGCAGAAATTCACATTATTTTGGGGCAAAAAGACAGAAATTCTCCTTATTTCAGGGCGAAAAGTCAAAAATACCCCTTATTTTGGGGCAAAATTTCAGAAATTTCCTTTATTTTGGGGCAAAATTGCAGAAATCTCCCTAATTTTGGGGCAAAATTACAGAAATTTCACTTATTTCAGGGAAAAAACGCAGAAATTTCTTTTATTTTGGGGCAAAATGGCAGAAATTACTTTTATTTTGGTACAAAATTGCAGAAAATTTTTTTATTTTGGGGCAAAAATACAGAAATTCCCCATATTTTAGGGCAAAAAAGAGAGATTCCCCTTATTATTAGGTAAAAAGGCTGAAATTCCTTTTATTTTGGGGCAAAAAGACAGAAATTCCCCTTATTTTATGGCAAAAAAGCAGAAATTTCCCTTATTTTGAGGCAAAATTGGAGAAATTTCATTTATTTCAGGGCAAAATTCAAAAATTCCTTTTATTTTGGGGCAAAAATACAGAAATTCCGTATATTTTTGAGTAAAAAGGCAGAAATTTCACATATTTTGACGTAAAAATTCAGAAATTCCTATTATTTTGGGGCAAAAATGAAGAAATTTCCCTTTTTTGTGGCAAAAGGTAAACATTCCACTTATTTTGGGGCAAAATTCCAGAAATTTCTTTTATTTTGGGAAAAAATTGCAGAAATTTCAATTTTTTTGGGCCAAAATTGCAGAAATTTCACTTATTTCAGGGAAAAAAGGCAGAACTTTTTCTTATTTTGGGGCAAAAAGGCAGAAATTCCTTATATTTTGTGGCAAAAAATGCAGAAATTCCCCTTCTTTTGAGGTAAAAAGGCAGAAATTTCCCTTATTTTGGGGCAAAAATACAGAAATTTCCCTTATTTTGGGGCAAAATTGCAGAAATTTCAATTATTTTGGGGAAAAATTTTTGAAATTTAACTTATTTCAGGACAAAAAGTCGAAAATTCCCCTTTATTTTGGGGCAAAATCCAGAAATTCCATTTATTTTTGGAAAAAAGTCAGAAATTGCACTTATTTTGAGTCAAAAAGGCAGAAAATCCCCTTATTTTGGGGTAAAAATGAAGAAATTTCCCTTTTTTATAGCAAAAAGGTATACATTCTCTTTATTTTCGGGCAAAAAGGCAGAAATTCCCCGTATTTTGGAGCAAAATTGCAGAAATTCCCCTAATTTTGGGGCAAAAACGCAGAACTTCCCCTTATTTTGGGGTAAAACTGCAGAAATTTCACTTATTTCGCGGCAAAATGGTAGAAAATCCTTTTATTTTCGGCGAAAAAAGCAGAAAATCCCCATAATTTGGAGCAAAATTGCAGAAATTCACCTAATTTTAAGGTAAAACATGCTGTAATTTTCTTTATTTTGGGGCAAAAAGGCAGAAATTCCCCTTATTTTGGGGCAAAAGGCAGAAATTCCCCTTATTTTAGTGCAAAATTTCAGAAATTTCCCTTATTTGGGGACAAAAAACAAAAATTCCCTTTATTTTGGGGCAAAATTGTAGAAAATTCCTTTATTATGGGGAAAAATTGCAGAAATTTCTTTTATTTTAAGGCAAAATTGCAGAAATTTCACTTATTTCAGAAAAAAAAGCAAAAATTTTTCTTATTTTAGGGCAAAATGCAGAAATTCCCATTATTTTGGGGCAAAAAGGTAGAAATTCACCTTATTTTGGGGTAAAATTGCAGACATTTCACATATTTCAGGGCAAAAAGGCAGAAATTCCCCTTATTTTGGGATAAAATTGCAGAAATTTCCCTTGTTTGGGGGCAAAAAGGCAGAAAATCCCTTTAATTTCGGGCAAAAAGGCAGAAATTCCCCCGTATTTTAGAGCAAAATTGCAGAAATTCCTCTAATATTGGGGCAAAAATGCAGAAATTCCCTTTATTTGGGGCAAATCGGCAGAAGTTTCCCTTATTTTCGGGAAAAGAGGCAGAAATTCCCTGTATTTCGAAGCAAAATTGCAGAAATTCCCCTAATTTTGGGGCAAAAGGCAGAATTTCCCTTTATTTTGGGGCAAAAATACAGAAATTCTCGTTATTTCGGGGCAAAAATCAGAAATTTCCTTTATTTTGGGGCTAAATTTTAGAAATTTCTTTTATTTTGGTACGGAATTGCAGAAATTTTTCTTATTTTGTGGCAAAAAGGCAGAAATTTTCCATATTTTGGTGCAAAAAGGCTGAAATTCCCCTTTTTTGAGTTAAAATGCTTATATTCCCCATATTTTGGGGCAAAAAGGCAGAAATTCCCCTCATTTTGGGGCAAAAAGGCACAAATTTCCCTTATTTTCGGGCCAAATTGCAGAAATTTCATTTATTTCAGGGCAAAAAGTCAGAAATTACTTTTATTTTTAGGTAAAAAGCAGAAATTTCTTTTATTTTGGTACAAAATTGAAGAAATTTTCCTTATTTTGGAACAAAAAGTCAGAAATTCCACATATTTTGGGCAAAAGGCCGAAATTCCCTTTATTTTGGGGTAAAAAGCCTTAAATTCCCGTTATTTTGGGGCAAAAAGGCAGAAATTCCCTTTACTTTGTGGCAAAAAGGCAGAAATTTCCGTTAATTGGGGCAGAAAAGCAAACATTTTTTTTATTTGGGAGCAATATGGCAGAAATTCCCCATATTTTGTGGCAAAAGTCAAAAATTTTCCTTATTTTGGGGCAAAAAGACAGAAATTCCCTTATTTTGTGGCAAAAAAGCAGAAATTTCCATTATTTTGAGGCAAAATTGGAGAAATTTTATTTATTTCAGGGCAAAATTCAAAAATTCTTTTTATTTTGGGGCAAAAATACAGAAATTCCATATATTTTTGAGTAAAAAGGCAGAAATTTCACTTATTTTGACGTAAAAAGGCAGAAATTCCTCTTATTTTGGGGAAAAATGAAGAAATTTCCCTTTTTTGTGGCAAAAGGTAAACATTCCCCTTATTTTCGGGCAAAAAAGCAGAAATTCCCAGTATTTTGGAGCAAAATTGCAGAAATTCCCCTAATTGTGGGGCAAAAAGGCAAAAATTTCCTATATGTTGGGGCAAAAAGACAGAAATTCTCCTTTTTTGGGGGCAAAATTCAGAAATTTCACTTATTTTGGGGCAAAATTCCAGAAATTTTTCTTATTTTGAGATAAAATTGCAGAAATTTCAATTTTTTTGGGCCAAAATTGCAGAAATTTCACTTATTTCAGGGAAAAAAGGCAGAAATTTTTCTTATTTTGGGGCAAAAAGGCAGAAATTCCTTATATTTTGTGGCAAAAATGCAGAAATTCCCCTTCTTTTGAGGTAAAAAGGCAGAAATTTTCCTTATTTTGGGCCAAAAAAACAGAAATTCCCCTTATTTTGGGGCAAAATTACAGAAATTTCAATAATTGTGGGGAAAAATTTTTGAAATTTAACTTATTTCAGGGCAAAAATTTGGAAATTCCCCTTATTTTGGGGCAAAAAGACAGAAATTCCATTTATTTTTGGAAAAAAGTCACAAACTGCAGTTATTTTGAGTCAAAAAAGGCGGAAAATCCCCTTTATTGGGGTAAAAATGAAGAAATTTCCCTTTTTATGGCAAAAAGGTATACATTCCCTTTATTTTCGGGCAAAAAGGCAGAAATTCCACTTATTTTGGAGCAAAATTGCAGAAATTCCCCTAATTTGGGGGCAAAAAGGCAGAAATTCCCCTTATTTTGGGGTAAAACTGCAGAAATTTCAATTATTTCGCGGCAAAAATGGCAGAAATTCCCCTTATTTTCTGCGAAAAAGGCAGAATATCCCCGTATTTTGGAGCAAAATTGCAGAAATTCACCTTATTTTGGCATAAAACATGCAGTAATTTTCTTTGTTTTGGGGCAAAAAGGCAGAAATTCTCCTTATTTTAGGGCAAAAGGCAGAAAATCCCCTTATTTTAGGGCAAAATTGCAGAAATTTCCCTTATTTGGGGACCAAAAACAGAAATTTCCTTTATTTTGGGGCAAAATTGCAAAAAATTCTTTATTATGGGGAAAAATTGCAGAAATTTCTTTTATTTTAAGGCAAAATTGCAGAAATTTTACATATTTCAGAGAAAAAAAGCAAAAATTTTTCATATTTTGGGGCAAAAAGGCAGAAATTCCCATTATTTTTGGGCAAAAAGGTAGAAATTCACCTTATTTTGGGGTAAAATTGCAGACATTTCACATATTTCAGGGCAAAAAGGTAGAAATTCCCGTTATTTGAGGGCATAAAGGCAGAAATTCCTTTTATTTTGGGATAAAATTGCAGAAATTTCCTTTGTTTGGGGGCAAAAAGGCAGAAAATCCCCTTAATTTTGGGCAAAAAGGCAGAAATTCCCTGTATTTTAAAGCAAAATTGCAGAAATTATCTAAATATTGGAGCAAAAATGCAGAAATTCCCTGTATTTGGGGCACATCGGCAGAAGTTCCCCTTATTTTCGGGAAAAGAGGCAGAAATTTCCTGTATTTTGCAGCAAAGTTGCAGAAACTCCCCTAATTTTGGGGCAAAAAGGAAGAAAATCCTTTTTTGGGGGGGCAAAAATACAGAAATTCTCCTTATTTCAGGGCAAAAATCTGAAATTTCCCTTATTTTGGGGCAAAATTTTAGAAATTTCTTATATTTTGATACAGAATTGCAGAAATTTTTCCTATTTTGTGGCAAAAAGGCAGAAATTCCCAATATTTTGGTGCAAAAAGGCAGAAATTCCCCTTATTTTGAGGTAAAATGCTGAAATTCCCCATATTTTGGGGTTAAAAGGCAGAAATTCCCCTCATTTTGGGGCAAAAAGGCACAAATTTCCCTTATTTTCGGGCAAAATTGCAGAAATTTCATTTATTTCAGGGCAAAAAGTCAGAAATTACTTTTATTTTGGGGCAAAAAGCAGAAATTTCTTGTATTTTGGTACAAAATTGAAGAAATTTTCCTTATTTTGGAACAAAAAGTCAGAAATTCCCCATATTTTGGGCAAAAGTCTGAAATTCCCTTTATTTTGGGATAAAAAGGCTGAAATTTCCGTTATTTTGGTGCAAAAAGGCAGAAATTCCCTTTACTTTGTGGCAAAAAGGCAGAAATTCCCATTAATTGGGGCAGAAAAGCAAAAATTTTCCTTATTTGGGGGCAATAAGGCAGAAATTCCCCATATTTTGTGGCAAAAAGGCAGAAATTCCCCTTATTTGAAGGTAAAATGCTGAAATTCCCCTTATTTTGGCAAAAAGGCAGAAATTCCCCTTATTTTGGGGCAAAATTGCAGAAATCTCCCTAATTTTGGGGCAAAATTACAGAAATTTCACTTATTTCAGGGAAAAAACGCAGAAATTTCTTTTATTTTGGGGCAAAATGGCAGAAATTACTTTTATTTTGGTACAAAATTGCAGAAAATTTTTTTATTTTGGGGCAAAAATACAGAAATTCCCCATATTTTAGGGCAAAAAAGAGAGATTCCCCTTATTATTAGGTAAAAAGGCTGAAATTCCTTTTATTTTGGGGCAAAAAGACAGAAATTCCCCTTATTTTATGGCAAAAAAGCAGAAATTTCCCTTATTTTGAGGCAAAATTGGAGAAATTTCATTTATTTCAGGGCAAAATTCAAAAATTCCTTTTATTTTGGGGCAAAAATACAGAAATTCCGTATATTTTTGAGTAAAAAGGCAGAAATTTCACATATTTTGACGTAAAAATTCAGAAATTCCTATTATTTTGGGGCAAAAATGAAGAAATTTCCCTTTTTTGTGGCAAAAGGTAAACATTCCACTTATTTTGGGGCAAAATTCCAGAAATTTCTTTTATTTTGGGAAAAAATTGCAGAAATTTCAATTTTTTTGGGCCAAAATTGCAGAAATTTCACTTATTTCAGGGAAAAAAGGCAGAACTTTTTCTTATTTTGGGGCAAAAAGGCAGAAATTCCTTATATTTTGTGGCAAAAAATGCAGAAATTCCCCTTCTTTTGAGGTAAAAAGGCAGAAATTTCCCTTATTTTGGGGCAAAAATACAGAAATTTCCCTTATTTTGGGGCAAAATTGCAGAAATTTCAATTATTTTGGGGAAAAATTTTTGAAATTTAACTTATTTCAGGACAAAAAGTCGAAAATTCCCCTTTATTTTGGGGCAAAATCCAGAAATTCCATTTATTTTTGGAAAAAAGTCAGAAATTGCACTTATTTTGAGTCAAAAAGGCAGAAAATCCCCTTATTTTGGGGTAAAAATGAAGAAATTTCCCTTTTTTATAGCAAAAAGGTATACATTCTCTTTATTTTCGGGCAAAAAGGCAGAAATTCCCCGTATTTTGGAGCAAAATTGCAGAAATTCCCCTAATTTTGGGGCAAAAACGCAGAACTTCCCCTTATTTTGGGGTAAAACTGCAGAAATTTCACTTATTTCGCGGCAAAATGGTAGAAAATCCTTTTATTTTCGGCGAAAAAAGCAGAAAATCCCCATAATTTGGAGCAAAATTGCAGAAATTCACCTAATTTTAAGGTAAAACATGCTGTAATTTTCTTTATTTTGGGGCAAAAAGGCAGAAATTCCCCTTATTTTGGGGCAAAAGGCAGAAATTCCCCTTATTTTAGTGCAAAATTTCAGAAATTTCCCTTATTTGGGGACAAAAAACAGAAATTCCCTTTATTTTGGGGCAAAATTTCAGAAATTTCCTTTATTTTGGGGCAAAATTGCAGAAATCTCCCTAATTTTGGGGCAAAATTACAGAAATTTCACTTATTTCAGGGAAAAAACGCAGAAATTTCTTTTATTTTGGGGCAAAATGGCAGAAATTACTTTTATTTTGGTACAAAATTGCAGAAAATTTTTTTATTTTGGGGCAAAAATACAGAAATTCCCCATATTTTAGGGCAAAAAAGAGAGATTCCCCTTATTATTAGGTAAAAAGGCTGAAATTCCTTTTATTTTGGGGCAAAAAGACAGAAATTCCCCTTATTTTATGGCAAAAAAGCAGAAATTTCCCTTATTTTGAGGCAAAATTGGAGAAATTTCATTTATTTCAGGGCAAAATTCAAAAATTCCTTTTATTTTGGGGCAAAAATACAGAAATTCCGTATATTTTTGAGTAAAAAGGCAGAAATTTCACATATTTTGACGTAAAAATTCAGAAATTCCTATTATTTTGGGGCAAAAATGAAGAAATTTCCCTTTTTTGTGGCAAAAGGTAAACATTCCACTTATTTTGGGGCAAAATTCCAGAAATTTCTTTTATTTTGGGAAAAAATTGCAGAAATTTCAATTTTTTTGGGCCAAAATTGCAGAAATTTCACTTATTTCAGGGAAAAAAGGCAGAACTTTTTCTTATTTTGGGGCAAAAAGGCAGAAATTCCTTATATTTTGTGGCAAAAAATGCAGAAATTCCCCTTCTTTTGAGGTAAAAAGGCAGAAATTTCCCTTATTTTGGGGCAAAAATACAGAAATTTCCCTTATTTTGGGGCAAAATTGCAGAAATTTCAATTATTTTGGGGAAAAATTTTTGAAATTTAACTTATTTCAGGACAAAAAGTCGAAAATTCCCCTTTATTTTGGGGCAAAATCCAGAAATTCCATTTATTTTTGGAAAAAAGTCAGAAATTGCACTTATTTTGAGTCAAAAAGGCAGAAAATCCCCTTATTTTGGGGTAAAAATGAAGAAATTTCCCTTTTTTATAGCAAAAAGGTATACATTCTCTTTATTTTCGGGCAAAAAGGCAGAAATTCCCCGTATTTTGGAGCAAAATTGCAGAAATTCCCCTAATTTTGGGGCAAAAACTCAGAACTTCCCCTTATTTTGGGGTAAAACTGCAGAAATTTCACTTATTTCGCGGCAAAATGGTAGAAAATCCTTTTATTTTCGGCGAAAAAAGCAGAAAATCCCCATAATTTGGAGCAAAATTGCAGAAATTCACCTAATTTTAAGGTAAAACATGCTGTAATTTTCTTTATTTTGGGGCAAAAAGGCAGAAATTCCCCTTATTTTGGGGCAAAAGGCAGAAATTCCCCTTATTTTAGTGCAAAATTTCAGAAATTTCCCTTATTTGGGGACAAAAAACAAAAATTCCCTTTATTTTGGGGCAAAATTGTAGAAAATTCCTTTATTATGGGGAAAAATTGCAGAAATTTCTTTTATTTTAAGGCAAAATTGCAGAAATTTCACTTATTTCAGAAAAAAAAAGCAAAAATTTTTCTTATTTTAGGGCAAAATGCAGAAATTCCCATTATTTTGGGGCAAAAAGGTAGAAATTCACCTTATTTTGGGGTAAAATTGCAGACATTTCACATATTTCAGGGCAAAAAGGCAGAAATTCCCCTTATTTTGGGATAAAATTGCAGAAATTTCCCTTGTTTGGGGGCAAAAAGGCAGAAAATCCCTTTAATTTCGGGCAAAAAGGCAGAAATTCCCCCGTATTTTAGAGCAAAATTGCAGAAATTCCTCTAATATTGGGGCAAAAATGCAGAAATTCCCTTTATTTGGGGCAAATCGGCAGAAGTTTCCCTTATTTTCGGGAAAAGAGGCAGAAATTCCCTGTATTTCGAAGCAAAATTGCAGAAATTCCCCTAATTTTGGGGCAAAAGGCAGAATTTCCCTTTATTTTGGGGCAAAAATACAGAAATTCTCGTTATTTCGGGGCAAAAATCAGAAATTTCCTTTATTTTGGGGCTAAATTTTAGAAATTTCTTTTATTTTGGTACGGAATTGCAGAAATTTTTCTTATTTTGTGGCAAAAAGGCAGAAATTTTCCATATTTTGGTGCAAAAAGGCTGAAATTCCCCTTTTTTGAGTTAAAATGCTTATATTCCCCATATTTTGGGGCAAAAAGGCAGAAATTCCCCTCATTTTGGGGCAAAAAGGCACAAATTTCCCTTATTTTCGGGCCAAATTGCAGAAATTTCATTTATTTCAGGGCAAAAAGTCAGAAATTACTTTTATTTTTAGGTAAAAAGCAGAAATTTCTTTTATTTTGGTACAAAATTGAAGAAATTTTCCTTATTTTGGAACAAAAAGTCAGAAATTCCACATATTTTGGGCAAAAGGCCGAAATTCCCTTTATTTTGGGGTAAAAAGCCTTAAATTCCCGTTATTTGGGGGCAAAAAGGCAGAAATTCCCTTTACTTTGTGGCAAAAAGGCAGAAATTTCCGTTAATTGGGGCAGAAAAGCAAACATTTTTTTTATTTGGGAGCAATATGGCAGAAATTCCCCATATTTTGTGGCAAAAGTCAAAAATTTTCCTTATTTTGGGGCAAAAAGACAGAAATTCCCTTATTTTGTGGCAAAAAAGCAGAAATTTCCATTATTTTGAGGCAAAATTGGAGAAATTTTATTTATTTCAGGGCAAAATTCAAAAATTCTTTTTATTTTGGGGCAAAAATACAGAAATTCCATATATTTTTGAGTAAAAAGGCAGAAATTTCACTTATTTTGACGTAAAAAGGCAGAAATTCCTCTTATTTTGGGGAAAAATGAAGAAATTTCCCTTTTTTGTGGCAAAAGGTAAACATTCCCCTTATTTTCGGGCAAAAAAGCAGAAATTCCCAGTATTTTGGAGCAAAATTGCAGAAATTCCCCTAATTGTGGGGCAAAAAGGCAAAAATTTCCTATATGTTGGGGCAAAAAGACAGAAATTCTCCTTTTTTGGGGGCAAAATTCAGAAATTTCACTTATTTTGGGGCAAAATTCCAGAAATTTTTCTTATTTTGAGATAAAATTGCAGAAATTTCAATTTTTTTGGGCCAAAATTGCAGAAATTTCACTTATTTCAGGGAAAAAAGGCAGAAATTTTTCTTATTTTGGGGCAAAAAGGCAGAAATTCCTTATATTTTGTGGCAAAAATGCAGAAATTCCCCTTCTTTTGAGGTAAAAAGGCAGAAATTTTCCTTATTTTGGGCCAAAAAAACAGAAATTCCCCTTATTTTGGGGCAAAATTACAGAAATTTCAATTATTGTGGGGAAAAATTTTTGAAATTTAACTTATTTCAGGGCAAAAATTTGGAAATTCCCCTTATTTTGGGGCAAAAAGACAGAAATTCCATTTATTTTTGGAAAAAAGTCACAAACTGCAGTTATTTTGAGTCAAAAAAGGCGGAAAATCCCCTTTATTGGGGTAAAAATGAAGAAATTTCCCTTTTTATGGCAAAAAGGTATACATTCCCTTTATTTTCGGGCAAAAAGGCAGAAATTCCACTTATTTTGGAGCAAAATTGCAGAAATTCCCCTAATTTGGGGGCAAAAAGGCAGAAATTCCCCTTATTTTGGGGTAAAACTGCAGAAATTTCAATTATTTCGCGGCAAAAATGGCAGAAATTCCCCTTATTTTCTGCGAAAAAGGCAGAATATCCCCGTATTTTGGAGCAAAATTGCAGAAATTCACCTTATTTTGGCATAAAACATGCAGTAATTTTCTTTGTTTTGGGGCAAAAAGGCAGAAATTCTCCTTATTTTAGGGCAAAAGGCAGAAATTCCCCTTATTTTAGGGCAAAATTGCAGAAATTTCCCTTATTTGGGGACCAAAAACAGAAATTTCCTTTATTTTGGGGCAAAATTGCAAAAAATTCTTTATTATGGGGAAAAATTGCAGAAATTTCTTTTATTTTAAGGCAAAATTGCAGAAATTTTACATATTTCAGAGAAAAAAAGCAAAAATTTTTCATATTTTGGGGCAAAAAGGCAGAAATTCCCATTATTTTTGGGCAAAAAGGTAGAAATTCACCTTATTTTGGGGTAAAATTGCAGACATTTCACATATTTCAGGGCAAAAAGGCAGAAATTCCCGTTATTTGAGGGCATAAAGGCAGAAATTCCTTTTATTTTGGGATAAAATTGCAGAAATTTCCTTTGTTTGGGGGCAAAAAGGCAGAAAATCCCCTTAATTTTGGGCAAAAAGGCAGAAATTCCCTGTATTTTAAAGCAAAATTGCAGAAATTATCTAAATATTGGAGCAAAAATGCAGAAATTCCCTGTATTTGGGGCACATCGGCAGAAGTTCCCCTTATTTTCGGGAAAAGAGGCAGAAATTTCCTGTATTTTGCAGCAAAGTTGCAGAAACTCCCCTAATTTTGGGGCAAAAAGGAAGAAAATCCTTTTTTGGGGGGGCAAAAATACAGAAATTCTCCTTATTTCGGGGCAAAAATCTGAAATTTCCCTTATTTTGGGGCAAAATTTTAGAAATTTCTTATATTTTGATACAGAATTGCAGAAATTTTTCCTATTTTGTGGCAAAAAGGCAGAAATTCCCAATATTTTGGTGCAAAAAGGCAGAAATTCCCCTTATTTTGAGGTAAAATGCTGAAATTCCCCATATTTTGGGGTTAAAAGGCAGAAATTCCCCTCATTTTGGGGCAAAAAGGCACAAATTTCCCTTATTTTCGGGCAAAATTGCAGAAATTTCATTTATTTCAGGGCAAAAAGTCAGAAATTACTTTTATTTTGGGGCAAAAAGCAGAAATTTCTTGTATTTTGGTACAAAATTGAAGAAATTTTCCTTATTTTGGAACAAAAAGTCAGAAATTCCCCATATTTTGGGCAAAAGTCTGAAATTCCCTTTATTTTGGGATAAAAAGGCTGAAATTTCCGTTATTTTGGTGCAAAAAGGCAGAAATTCCCTTTACTTTGTGGCAAAAAGGCAGAAATTCCCATTAATTGGGGCAGAAAAGCAAAAATTTTCCTTATTTGGGGGCAATAAGGCAGAAATTCCCCATATTTTGTGGCAAAAAGGCAGAAATTCCCCTTATTTGAAGGTAAAATGCTGAAATTCCCCTTATTTTGGCAAAAAGGCAGAAATTCCCCTTATTTTGGGGCAAAATTGCAGAAATTTCACTTATTTCAGGGCAAAAAGTCAGAAATTTGCCTTAATTTGGGGCAAAAAGCAGAAATTCTCCTAATTTTGGGGCCAAAAACAGAAATTCCCCTTATTTTGGGGTAAAATTGCGGAAATTTCAAATATTTCATGGCAAAAAGGCAGAAATTCCACTTTATTTCGGGCAATAAGGCAAAAATTCCCCGTATTTTGGAGCAAAATTTAAGAAATTTCCTTTATATTGGTGCAAAAATACAGAAATTCCTTTTATTTTGGTGCAATAAGGCAAAAATTCCCCGTATTTTAAAGCCAAATTGCACATATTCCCCTAATTTTGAGGGAAAATGCAGAAATTCACATTATTTTGGGGCAAAAAGACAGAAATTCTCCTTATTTCAGGGCGAAAAGTCAAAAATACCCCTTATTTTGGGGCAAAATTTCAGAAATTTCCTTTATTTTGGGGCAAAATTGCAGAAATCTCCCTAATTTTGGGGCAAAATTACAGAAATTTCACTTATTTCAGGGAAAAAACGCAGAAATTTCTTTTATTTTGGGGCAAAATGGCAGAAATTACTTTTATTTTGGTACAAAATTGCAGAAAATTTTTTTATTTTGGGGCAAAAATACAGAAATTCCCCATATTTTAGGGCAAAAAAGAGAGATTCCCCTTATTATTAGGTAAAAAGGCTGAAATTCCTTTTATTTTGGGGCAAAAAGACAGAAATTCCCCTTATTTTATGGCAAAAAAGCAGAAATTTCCCTTATTTTGAGGCAAAATTGGAGAAATTTCATTTATTTCAGGGCAAAATTCAAAAATTCCTTTTATTTTGGGGCAAAAATACAGAAATTCCGTATATTTTTGAGTAAAAAGGCAGAAATTTCACATATTTTGACGTAAAAATTCAGAAATTCCTATTATTTTGGGGCAAAAATGAAGAAATTTCCCTTTTTTGTGGCAAAAGGTAAACATTCCACTTATTTTGGGGCAAAATTCCAGAAATTTCTTTTATTTTGGGAAAAAATTGCAGAAATTTCAATTTTTTTGGGCCAAAATTGCAGAAATTTCACTTATTTCAGGGAAAAAAGGCAGAACTTTTTCTTATTTTGGGGCAAAAAGGCAGAAATTCCTTATATTTTGTGGCAAAAAATGCAGAAATTCCCCTTCTTTTGAGGTAAAAAGGCAGAAATTTCCCTTATTTTGGGGCAAAAATACAGAAATTTCCCTTATTTTGGGGCAAAATTGCAGAAATTTCAATTATTTTGGGGAAAAATTTTTGAAATTTAACTTATTTCAGGGCAAAAAGTCGAAAATTCCCCTTTATTTTGGGGCAAAATCCAGAAATTCCATTTATTTTTGGAAAAAAGTCAGAAATTGCACTTATTTTGAGTCAAAAAGGCGGAAAATCCCCTTATTTTGGGGTAAAAATGAAGAAATTTCCCTTTTTTATAGCAAAAAGGTATACATTCTCTTTATTTTCGGGCAAAAAGGCAGAAATTCCCCGTATTTTGGAGCAAAATTGCAGAAATTCCCCTAATTTTGGGGCAAAAACGCAGAACTTCCCCTTATTTTGGGGTAAAACTGCAGAAATTTCACTTATTTCGCGGCAAAATGGTAGAAAATCCTTTTATTTTCGGCGAAAAAAGCAGAAAATCCCCATAATTTGGAGCAAAATTGCAGAAATTCACCTAATTTTAAGGTAAAACATGCTGTAATTTTCTTTATTTTGGGGCAAAAAGGCAGAAATTCCCCTTATTTTGGGGCAAAAGGCAGAAATTCCCCTTATTTTAGTGCAAAATTTCAGAAATTTCCCTTATTTGGGGACAAAAAACAGAAATTCCCTTTATTTTGGGGCAAAATTGTAGAAAATTCCTTTATTATGGGGAAAAATTGCAGAAATTTCTTTTATTTTAAGGCAAAATTGCAGAAATTTCACTTATTTCAGAAAAAAAAAGCAAAAATTTTTCTTATTTTAGGGCAAAATGCAGAAATTCCCATTATTTTGGGGCAAAAAGGTAGAAATTCACCTTATTTTGGGGTAAAATTGCAGACATTTCACATATTTCAGGGCAAAAAGGCAGAAATTCCCCTTATTTAGGGGCAAAAAGGCAGAAATTCCCCTTATTTTGGGATAAAATTGCAGAAATTTCCCTTGTTTGGGGGCAAAAAGGCAGAAAATCCCTTTAATTTCGGGCAAAAAGGCAGAAATTCCCCCGTATTTTAGAGCAAAATTGCAGAAATTCCTCTAATATTGGGGCAAAAATGCAGAAATTCCCTTTATTTGGGGCAAATCGGCAGAAGTTTCCCTTATTTTCGGGAAAAGAGGCAGAAATTCCCTGTATTTCGAAGCAAAATTGCAGAAATTCCCCTAATTTTGGGGCAAAAGGCAGAATTTCCCTTTATTTTGGGGCAAAAATACAGAAATTCTCGTTATTTCGGGGCAAAAATCAGAAATTTCCTTTATTTTGGGGCAAAATTTTAGAAATTTCTTTTATTTTGGTACAGAATTGCAGAAATTTTTCTTATTTTGTGGCAAAAAGGCAGAAATTTTCCATATTTTGGTGCAAAAAGGCTGAAATTCCCCTTTTTTGAGGTAAAATGCTTATATTCCCCATATTTTGGGGCAAAAAGGCAGAAATTCCCCTCATTTTGGGGCAAAAAGGCACAAATTTCCCTTATTTTCGGGCCAAATTGCAGAAATTTCATTTATTTCAGGGCAAAAAGTCAGAAATTACTTTTATTTTTGGGTAAAAAGCAGAAATTTCTTTTATTTTGGTACAAAATTGAAGAAATTTTCCTTATTTTGGAACAAAAAGTCAGAAATTCCACATATTTTGGGCAAAAGGCCGAAATTCCCTTTATTTTGGGGTAAAAAGCCTTAAATTCCCGTTATTTTGGGGCAAAAAGGCAGAAATTCCCTTTACTTTGTGGCAAAAAGGCAGAAATTTCCGTTAATTGGGGCAGAAAAGCAAACATTTTTTTTATTTGGGAGCAATATGGCAGAAATTCCCCATATTTTGTGGCAAAAGTCAAAAATTTTCCTTATTTTGGGGCAAAAAGACAGAAATTCCCTTATTTTGTGGCAAAAAAGCAGAAATTTCCATTATTTTGAGGCAAAATTGGAGAAATTTTATTTATTTCAGGGCAAAATTCAAAAATTCTTTTTATTTTGGGGCAAAAATACAGAAATTCCATATATTTTTGAGTAAAAAGGCAGAAATTTCACTTATTTTGACGTAAAAAGGCAGAAATTCCTCTTATTTTGGGGAAAAATGAAGAAATTTCCCTTTTTTGTGGCAAAAGGTAAACATTCCCCTTATTTTCGGGCAAAAAAGCAGAAATTCCCAGTATTTTGGAGCAAAATTGCAGAAATTCCCCTAATTGTGGGGCAAAAAGGCAAAAATTTCCTATATGTTGGGGCAAAAAGACAGAAATTCTCCTTTTTTGGGGGCAAAATTCAGAAATTTCACTTATTTTGGGGCAAAATTCCAGAAATTTTTCTTATTTTGAGATAAAATTGCAGAAATTTCAATTTTTTTGGGCCAAAATTGCAGAAATTTCACTTATTTCAGGGAAAAAAGGCAGAAATTTTTCTTATTTTGGGGCAAAAAGGCAGAAATTCCTTATATTTTGTGGCAAAAATGCAGAAATTCCCCTTCTTTTGAGGTAAAAAGGCAGAAATTTTCCTTATTTTGGGCCAAAAAAACAGAAATTCCCCTTATTTTGGGGCAAAATTACAGAAATTTCAATTATTGTGGGGAAAAATTTTTGAAATTTAACTTATTTCAGGGCAAAAATTTGGAAATTCCCCTTATTTTGGGGCAAAAAGACAGAAATTCCATTTATTTTTGGAAAAAAGTCACAAACTGCAGTTATTTTGAGTCAAAAAAGGCGGAAAATCCCCTTTATTGGGGTAAAAATGAAGAAATTTCCCTTTTTATGGCAAAAAGGTATACATTCCCTTTATTTTCGGGCAAAAAGGCAGAAATTCCACTTATTTTGGAGCAAAATTGCAGAAATTCCCCTAATTTGGGGGCAAAAAGGCAGAAATTCCCCTTATTTTGGGGTAAAACTGCAGAAATTTCAATTATTTCGCGGCAAAAATGGCAGAAATTCCCCTTATTTTCTGCGAAAAAGGCAGAATATCCCCGTATTTTGGAGCAAAATTGCAGAAATTCACCTTATTTTGGCATAAAACATGCAGTAATTTTCTTTGTTTTGGGGCAAAAAGGCAGAAATTCTCCTTATTTTAGGGCAAAAGGCAGAAATTCCCCTTATTTTAGGGCAAAATTGCAGAAATTTCCCTTATTTGGGGACCAAAAACAGAAATTTCCTTTATTTTGGGGCAAAATTGCAAAAAATTCTTTATTATGGGGAAAAATTGCAGAAATTTCTTTTATTTTAAGGCAAAATTGCAGAAATTTTACATATTTCAGAGAAAAAAAGCAAAAATTTTTCATATTTTGGGGCAAAAAGGCAGAAATTCCCATTATTTTTGGGCAAAAAGGTAGAAATTCACCTTATTTTGGGGTAAAATTGCAGACATTTCACATATTTCAGGGCAAAAAGGCAGAAATTCCCGTTATTTGAGGGCATAAAGGCAGAAATTCCTTTTATTTTGGGATAAAATTGCAGAAATTTCCTTTGTTTGGGGGCAAAAAGGCAGAAAATCCCCTTAATTTTGGGCAAAAAGGCAGAAATTCCCTGTATTTTAAAGCAAAATTGCAGAAATTCCCTAAATATTGGGGCAAAAATGCAGAAATTCCCTTTATTTGGGTCAAATCGGCAGAAGTTCCCCTTATTTTCGGGAAAAGAGGCAGAAATTCCCTGTATTTTGAAGCAAAATTGCAGAAACTCCCCTAATTTTAGGGCAAAAAGGCAGAAATTCCCTTTTTTTGGGGGGCAAAAATACAGAAATTCTCCTTATTTCGGGGCAAAAATCAGAAATTTCCTTTATTTTGGGGCAAAATTTTAGAAATTTCTTTTATTTTAGTACAAAATTGCAGAAATTTTTCTTATTTTGTGGCAAAAAGGCAGAAATTCTCCATATTTTGGTGCAAAAAGGCTGAAATTCCCCTTATTTTGAGGTTAAATGCTGAAATTCTCCATATTTTGGGGTTAAAAGGCAGAAATTCCCCTCATTTTGGGCCAAAAAGGCACAAATATCCCTTATTTTCGGGCCAAATTGACGAAATTTCATTTATTTCAGGGCAAAAAAGTCAGAAATTACTTTTATTTTGGGGCAAAAAGCAGAAATTTCTTTTATTTTGGTACAAAATTGAAGAAATTTTCCTTATTTTGGAACAAAAAGTCAGAAATTCCCCATATTTTGGGCAAAAGGCAGAAATTCCCTTTATTTTGGGGTAAAAAGCCTTAAATTCCCGTTATTTTGGGGCAAAAAGGCAGAAATTCCCTTTACTTTGTGGCAAAAAGGCAGAAATTCTCATTATTTGAAGCAGAAAAGCAAACATTTTTTTTATTTGGGAGCAATATGGCAGAAATTCCCCATATTTTGTGGCAAAAAAGGCAGAAATTCCCCTTATTTGAAGGTAAAATTCTGAAATTCCCCTTATTTTGGCAAAAAGGCAGAAATTCCCCTTATTTTGGGGTAAAATTGCAGAAATTTCACTTATTTCAGGGCAAAAAGTCAGAAATTTGCCTTAATTTGGGGCAAAAAGCAGAAATTCTCCTAATTTTGGGGCCAAAAACAGAAATTCCCCTTATTTTGGGGTAAAATTGCAGAAATTTCAAATATTTCAGGGCAAAAAGGCAGAAATTCCACTTTATTTCGGGCAATAAGGCAAAAATTCCCTGTATTTTGGAGCAAAATTTCAGAAATTCCCGTTATATTTGTGCAAAAATGCTAAGATTCCTTTTTTTTGGTGCATTAAGGCAAAAATTCCCCGTATTTTGAAGCAAAATTGCACATATTCCCTTAATTTTGAGGGAAAATGCAGAAATTCACATTATTTTGGGGCAAAAAGACAGAAATTCTCCTTATTTCAGGGCAAAAATTCAGAAATTTTTCTTATTTTGAGGCAAAATTCCAGAAATTTCCTTTATTTTGGGGCAAAATTGCAGAAATCTCCCTTATTTTGGGGCAAAATTACAGAAATTTCAATTATTTCAGGGAAAAAAACGCAGAAATTTCTCTTATTTTGGGGCAAAAAGGCAGAAATTACTTTTATTTTGGTACAAAATTGCAGAAAATTTTTTTATTTTGGGGCAAAAATACAGAAATTCCCCATATTTTAGGGCAAAAAGGAGAGATTCCCCTTATTATTAGGTAAAAAGGCTGAAATTCCTTTTATTTTGGGGCAAAAACACAGAAATTCCCCTTATTTTGTGGCAAAAAGGCAGAAATTTCCCTTATTTTGAGGCAAATTTGGAGAAATTTCACTTATTTCAGGGCAAAATTCAAAAATTGCATTTATTTTGGGGCAAAAATACAGAAATTCTGTATATTTTTGAATAAAAAGGCAGAAATTTCACTTAGTTTGAGGGAAAAAAGCAGAAATTCCTCTTATTTAGGTGCAAAAATGAAGAAATTTCTCTTTTTTGTGGCAAAAGGTAAACATTCTCTTTATTTTCGGGCAAAAAAGCAGAAATTCCCTGTATTTTGGAGCAAAATTGCAGAAATTCCCCTAATTGTGGGGCAAAAAGGCAGAAATTCTCTTTATTTTGGGGCAAAACTCAGAAATTCCACTTATTTTGGGGCAAAATTCCAGAAATTTCTCTTATTTTGGGACAAAATTGCAGAAATTTCACTTATTTAAGGGAAAAAAGGCAGAAGTTTTTCTTATTTTGGGGCAAAAAGGCAAAAATTACTAATATTTTGTGGCAAAAATGCAGAAATTCCCCTTATTTTCAGGTAAAAAGGCTGAAATTATCCTTAATTGGGGGCAAAAAGGCAGAAATTTCCCTTATTTTGGGGCAAAAAGACAGAAATTCCCCTTATTTTGTGGCAAAAAGGCAGAAATTTCTTTTATTTTAGGGCAAAATTGCAAAAATTTCACTAATTTCAGGACATAATTCAAAAATTCCTTTTATTTTGGGGCAAAAAGACAGAAATTCCGTTTATTTTTGGATAAAAAGGCAGAAATTTCACTTACTTTGTGGTAAAAAAGTGAGAAATTCCTCTTATTTTGGGGCAAAAATGAAGAAATTTCCTTTTTTTGTGGCAAAAGGTATACATTCCCCTTATTTTCGGGCAAAAAAGCAGAAATTCCCCGTATTTTGGAGCAAAACTGCAGAAATTCCCCTAATTGTGGGGCAAAAAGACAGAAATTCTCCTTATTTTGGGGCAAAACTCAGAAATTCCACTTATTTTGAGGCAAAATTCCAGAAATTTCCCTTATTTTGGGCAAAATAGCAGAAATTTCACTTATTTTGGGGCAAAATTGCAGAAATTTCACTTATTTCAGGGAAAAAGGCAGAAATTTTCCTTATTTTGGGGCAAAAAGGCAGAAATTCTTAATATTTTGTGGCAAAAATGCAGAAATTCCCCTTATTTTGAGGTATAAAGGCTGAAATTCCCCTTATTTGGGGGCAAAAAGGCAGAAATTCCCTTTATTTTGTGGCAAAATGCAGAAATTTTTTTTATTATGGGGCAAAATTGCAGAAATTTCACTTATTTCAGGGCATAATTTAAAAATTCCTTTTATTTTGGGGCAAAAAGACAGAAATTCCGTTTATTTTTGGGTAAAAAGGCAGAAATTTCACTTATTTTGAGGTAAAAAGGCAGAAATTCCTCTTATGTTAGGGCAAAAATGAAGAAATTCCTTTTTTTTGTGGGAAAAGGTATACATTCCTCTTACTTTCGGGATAAAAAGCAGAAATTCCCCGTATTTTGAAGCAAAATTGCAGAAATTCTCATAATTTTCGGGTAAAAAGGCAGAAATTCTCCTTATTTTGGGGCAAAAAGACAGAAAATCTCCTTCTTTTGGGAGCAAACAGTCAGAAATTTCCCTTATTTTGGGGCAAAATTGCAGAAATTTCGTTTACATTGGGGCAAAATTGCAGAAATTTCCCTTATTTTGGGGCAAAATTGCAGAAATTTCACTTATTTCAGGGTAATAAGTCAGAAATTCCCCTTATTTTGGGGCAAAAAAGACAGAAATTCCCTTTGTTTTGGGGGAAAAATACAGAAATTTTGCTTATTTAGAGGCAAAAAGGCAGAAATTTTCCTTATTTTGGAGCAAAAATGAAGAAATTTCCCTTTATATGGCAAAAAGGTATGCATTCCCATTATTTTCGGGCAAAAAGGCAATAATTCCCCGTATTTTGGAGCAAAATTGCAGAAATTCCCCTAATTTTGGGGCAAAAGGCAGAAATTCCCTTTATTTTGGGGCAAAATCAGAAATTCCCCTTATTTTGGGGCAAAATTCCAGAAATTTTTTTTTATTTTGAAGCAAAATTGCAGGAATTTACCATATTTTGGTGCAAAATTGCAGAAATTTCACTTATTTTCAGGTAAAAAGTCAGAAATTTTCTTTATTTTGGGGCAAAAAGTGAGAAAATCCTCTTATTTTGGGGCAAAATTCCAGAAATTTCCCTTATTATGGGGAAAAATGGCAGAAATTTCCCTTATTTTAGGGCAAAATTGCAGAAATTTCACTTATTTCAGAGAAAAAAAACAAAAATTTTTCTTATTTTGGGGCAAAAAGGCAGAAATTCACCTTATTTTGGGGTAAAATTGCAGAAATTTCACATATTTCAGGACAAAAAGGCAGAAATTTCCCTTATTTTGGGGCAAAATTGCAGAAATTTCACTTATTTCAGGGAAAAAAGGCAGAAATTTTTTTTATTTGGGGGCAAAAAGACAGAAATTTCGCTTATTTTGTGGCAAAAATGCAGAAATTTCTTTTATTTTCGGGCAAATTTGCAGAAATTTTACTTATTTCAGGGCATAATTCAAAAATTCTTTTTATTTTTGGGCAAAAAGATAGAAATTCCGTTTATTTTGGGGTAAAAAGGAAGAAATTTCACTTATTATGAGGTAAAAAGGCAGAAATTTCTTTTTTGTGAGGCAAAAATGGAGAAATTTCTCTTTTTTGTTGCAAAAGGTATACATTCCCCTTACTTTCGGGATAAAAATCAGAAATTCCCCGTATTTTGGAGCAAAATTGCAGAATTTCTGCCTATTTTAAGGCAAAAATACAGAAAATCTCCTTTTTCAGGAGCAAACAGTCAGAAATTCCCCATATTGTGGGGCAAAATTGCAGAAATTTTTTTTTACATTGGGGAAATTGCAGAAATTTCCCTTATTTTAAGGCAAAATTGCAGAAATTTCACTTATTTCAGGTTAATAAGTCAGAAATTCCTCTTATATTGGGGCAAAATTGCAAAAATTTCTTTTACATTGGGGCAAAATTGCAGAAATTTCTCTTATTTTCTGTCAAAATTGCAGATATTTCACTTATTTCAGGGTAATAAGTCAGAAATTCCCCTTATTTTGGGGCAATAAAGACAGAAATTCCCTTTGTTTTGGGGGAAAATACAGAAATTTACTTATTTAGAGGCAAAAATGCAGAAATTCCCCTTATTTTGAAGCAAAAATGAAGAAATTTCCCTTTTTATGGCAAAAAGGTATGCATTCCCATTATTTTCAGGCAATAAGGCAGAAATTCCCCATATTTTGGAGCAAAATTGCAGAAATTCCCTTAATTTTGGGGCAAAAAGCAGAAATTCCCTTTATGTTAGGGCAAAAATCAGAAATTCCCCTTATTTTGGGGCAAAATTCCAGAAATTTCCTTTATTTTGGGGCAAAATTGCAGAAATTCACCTTATTTTGGGGTAAAATTGCAGAAATTTCACATATTTCAGGGCAGAAAGGCAGAAATTTCCCTTATTTTGGGGCAAAATTGCAGAAATTTCACTTATTTCAGTGTATTAAGTCAGAAATTCCCCTTATTTTGGGGCAAAAAAGACAGAAATTCCCTTTGTTTTGGGGGAAATAGACAGAAATTCCACTTATTTAGAGGCAAAAAAGCCGAAATTCTTCTTATTTTGGAGCAAAAATGAAGAAATTTTCCTCTTTTATGGCAAAAACTTATGCATTTCCTCTATTTTCGGGCAAGATGCAGAAATTCTCTGTATTTTGGAGCAAAATTACAGAAATACCTTTAATTCTGGGGCAAAAAGGCAGAAATTCCCTATAAGTTGGGGCAAAAAGACAGAAATTCTCCTTATTTTGTGGCAAAACTCAGAAATTCCCCTTATTTTGGGGCACAATTCCAGAAATTTCCCTTATTTTGGGGCAAAATTGCAGAAATTTCACTTATTTTGGGGCAAAATTGCAGAAATTTCACTTATTTCAGGGAAAAAAGGCAGAAATTTTCCTTATTTTGGGGCAAAAATGCAGAAATTCCCCTTATTTTGAGTTAAAAAGGCTGAAATACCCTTTATTTGGAGGCAAAAAGGCAGAAATTTCCCTTATTTTGGGGCAAAAAGACAGAAATTCCCCTTATTTTGTGGCAAAAACGCAGAAATTTCTTTTATTTTAGGGCAAAATTGCAAAAATTTCACTAATTTCAGGACATAATTCAAAATTTCCTTTTGTTTTGGGGCAAAAAGAAAGAAATTCCGTTTATTTTTGGATAAAAAGGCAGAAATTTCACTTACTTTGTTGTAAAAAGTTAGAAATTCCTCTTATTTTGGGGCAAAAATGAAGAAATTTCCCTTTTTTGTGGCAAAAGGTATACATTCCTTTTATTCTCGGGCAAAAAAGCAGAAATTTCCCGTATTTTGGAGCAAAACTGCAGAAATTCCCCTAATTGTGGGGCAAAAAGGCAGAAATTCCCTATATGTTGGGGCAAAAAGACAGAAATTCTCCTTATTTTGGAACAAAACTCAGAAATTCCACTTATTTTGGGGCAAAATTCCAGAAATTTCCCTTATTTTGGGCAAAATAGCAGAAATTTCACTTATTTTGGGGCAAAATTGCAGAAATTTCACTTATTTCAGGGAAAAAGGCAGAAATTTTCCTTATTTTGGGGCACAAAGGCAGAAATTCTTAATATTTTGTGGCAAAAATGCAGAAATTCCCCTTATTTTGAGGTATAAAGGCTGAAATTCCCCTTATTTGGGGGCAAAAAGGCAGAAATTCCCCTTATTTTGTGGCAAAAAGGCAGAAATTTCTTTTATTTTGGGGCAAAATTGCAGAAGTTTCACTTATTTCAGGGCATAATTCAAAAATTCCTTTTATTTTTGGGCAAAAAGACAGAAATTCCGTTTATTTTTGGGTATAAAGGCAGAAATTTCACTTATTTTGAGGTAAAAAGGCAGAAATTCCTCTTATTTTAGGGCAAAAATGAAGAAATTCCTTTTTTTTTTGTGGGAAAAGGTATACATTCCTCTTACTTTCGGGATAAAAAGCAGAAATTCCTCGTATTTTGAAGCAAAATTGCAGAAATTCTCATAATTTTCGGGCAAAAAGGCAGAAATTCTCCTTATTTTGGGGCAAAAAGAAAGATAATCTCTTTTTTTCGGGAGCAAACAGTCAGAAATTTTCCTTATTTTGGGGCAAAATTGCAGAAATTTCCTTTACATTGGGGCAAAGTTGCAGAAATTTCCCTTATTTTGGGGCAAAATTGCAGAAATTTCACTTATTTCAGGGTAATAAGTCAGAAATTCCCCTTATTTTGGGGCAAAAAAGACAGAAATTCCCTTTGTTTTGGGGGAAAAATACAGAAATTTTACTTATTTAGAGGCAAAAAGGCAGAAATTTTCCTTATTTTGGAGCAAAAATGAAGAAATTTCCCTTTATATGGCAAAAAGGTATGCATTCCCATTATTTTCGGGCAAAAAGGCACTAATTCCCCGTATTTTGGAGCAAAATTGCAGAAATTCCCCTAATTTTGGGGCAAAAGGCAGAAATTCTCTTTATTTTGGGGCAAAATCAGAAATTCCCCTTATTTTGGGGCAAAATTCCAGAAATTTCCTTTATTTTGAAGCAAAATTGCAGGAATTTACCATATTTTGGGGCAAAATTGCAGAAATTTCTCTTATTTGAGGCAAAATTGCAGAAATTTCACTTATTTTCAGGTAAAAAGTCTCAAATTTTCTTTATTTTGCGGCAAAAAGTGAGAAAATCCTCTTATTTTGGGGCAAAATTCCAGAAATGTCCCTTATTATGGGGAAAAATGGCAGAAATTTCCCTTATTTTAGGGCAAAATTGCAGAAATTTCACTTATTTCAGAGAAAAAAAACAAAAATTTTTCTTATTTTGGGGCAAAAAGGCAGAAATTCACCTTATTTTGGGGTTAAATTGCAGAAATTTCACATATTTCAGGACAAAAAGGCAGAAATTTCCCGTAATTTGGGGCAAAATTGCAGAAATTTCACTTATTTTAGGGAAAAAAGGCAGAAATTTTTTTTATTTGGGGGCAAAAAGACAGAAATTTCGCTTATTTTGTGGCAAAAATGCAGAAATTTCTTTTATTTTGGGGTAAATTTGCAGAAATTTTACTTATTTCAGGGCATAATTAAAAATTCTTTGTATTTTGGGGCAAAAAGACAGAAATTCCGTTTATTTTGGGGTAAAAAGGAAGAAATTTTACTTATTTTGAGGTAAAAAGGCAGAAATTCCTTTTTTTGAGGCAAAAATGAAGAAATTTCCCTTTTTTGTTGCAAAAGGTATACATTCCCCTTACTTTCAGGATAAAAAGCAGAAATTCCCCGTATTTTGGAGCAAAATTGCAGAAATTCTGCTTATTTTGGGGCAAAAAATACAGAAAATCTCCTTTTTCAGGAGCAAACAGTCAGAAATTCCCCATATTGTGGGGCAAAATTGCAGAAATTTTTTTTTTTACATTGGGGAAATTGCAGAAATTTCCCTTATTTTAAGGCAAAATTGCAGAAATTTCATTTATTTCAGGTTAATAAGTCAGAAATTCCTCTTATATTGGGGCAAAATTGCAAAAATTTCTTTTACATTGGGGCAAAATTGCAGAAATTTCTCTTATTTTCTGTCAAAATTGCAGATATTTCACTTATTTCAGGGTAATAAGTCAGAAATTCCCCTTATTTTGGGGCAATAAAGACAGAAATTCCCTTTGTTTTCGGGGAAAAAGACAGAAATTTACTTATTTAGAGGCAAAAATGCAGAAATTCCCCTTATTTTGAAGCAAAAATGAAAAAATTTCCATTTTTATGGCAAAAAGGTATGCATTCCCATTATTTTCAGGCAATAAGGCAGAAATTCCCCGTATTTTGGAGCAAAATTGCAGAAATTCCCCTAATTTTGGGGCAAAAGGCAGAAATTCCCTTTATGTTGGGGCAAAAATCAGAAATTCCCTTTATTTTGGGGCAAAATTCCAGAAATTTCCTTTATTTTGGGGCAAAATTGCAGAAATTCACCTTATTTTGGAGTAAAATTGCAGAAATTTCACATATTTCAGTGCAAAAAGGCAGAAATTTCCCTTATTTTGGGGCAAAATTGCAGAAATTTCACTTATTTCAGTGTAAGAAGTCAGAAATTCCCATTATTTTGGGGCAAAAAAGACAGAAATTCCCTTTGTTTGGGGGGAAATAGACAGAAATTCCACTTATTTAGAGGCAAAAAAGCCGAAATTCTTCTTATTTTGGAGCAAAAATGAAGAAATTTTCCTCTTTTATGGCAAAAACTTATGCATTTCCTCTATTTTTGGGCAAAATGCAGAAATTCCCCGTATTTTGGAGCAAAATTACAGAAATTCCTTTAATTCTGGGGCAAAAAGGCAGAAATTCCCTATATGTTGGGGCAAAAAGACAGAAATTCTCCTTATTTTGTGGCAAAACTCAGAAATTCCCCTTATTTTGGGGCAGAATTCCAGAAATTTCCATTAATTTGGGGCAAAATTGCAGGAATTTCACTTATTTTGGGGCAAAATTGCAGAAATTTCACTTATTTCAGGGAAAAAAGGCAGAAATTTTCCTTATTTTGGGGCAAAAATGCAGAAATTCCCCTTATTTTGAGTTAAAAAGGCTGAAATTCCCTTTATTTGGAGGCAAAAAGGCAGAAATTTCCCTTATTTTGGGGCAAAAAGACAGAAATTCCCCTTATTTTGTGGCAAAAACGCAGAAATTTCTTTTATTTTAGGGCAAAATTGCAAAAATTTCACTAATTTCAGGACATAATTCAAAAATTCCTTTTATTTTGGGGCAAAAAGACAGAAATTCCGTTTATTTTTGGGTAAAAAGGCAGAAATTTCACTTACTTTGTTGTAAAAAGTTAGAAATTCCTCTTATTTTGAGGCAAAAATGAAGAAATTTCCCTTTTTTGTGGCAAAAGGTATACATTTCCCTTATTCTCGGGCAAAAAAGCAGAAATTCCCCGTATTTTGGAGCAAAACTGCAGAAATTCCTCTAATTGTGGGGCAAAAAGGCAGAAATTCCCTATATGTTGGGGCAAAAAGACAGAAATTCTCCTTATTTTGGAACAAAACTCAGAAATTCCACTTATTTTGGGGCAAAATTCCAGAAATTTCCCTTATTTTGGGCAAAATAGCAGAAATTTCACTTATTTTGGGGCAAAATTGCAGAAATTTCACTTATTTCAGGGAAAAAGGCAGAAATTTTCCTTATTTTGGGGCACAAAGGCAGAAATTCTTAATATTTTGTGGCAAAAATGCAGAAATTCCCCTTATTTTGAGGTATAAAGGCTGAAATTCCCCTTATTTGGGGGCAAAAAGGCAGAAATTCCCCTTATTTTGTGGCAAAAAGGCAGAAATTTCTTTTATTTTGGGGCAAAATTGCAGAAGTTTCACTTATTTCAGGGCATAATTCAAAAATTCCTTTTATTTTTGGGCAAAAAGACAGAAATTCCGTTTATTTTTGGGTATAAAGGCAGAAATTTCACTTATTTTGAGGTAAAAAGGCAGAAATTCCTCTTATTTTAGGGCAAAAATGAAGAAATTCCTTTTTTTTTGTGGGAAAAGGTATACATTCCTCTTACTTTCGGGATAAAAAGCAGAAATTCCTCGTATTTTGAAGCAAAATTGCAGAAATTCTCATAATTTTCGGGCAAAAAGGCAGAAATTCTCCTTATTTTGGGGCAAAAAGAAAGATAATCTCTTTTTTTCGGGAGCAAACAGTCAGAAATTTTCCTTATTTTGGGGCAAAATTGCAGAAATTTCCTTTACATTGGGGCAAAGTTGCAGAAATTTCCCTTATTTTGGGGCAAAATTGCAGAAATTTCACTTATTTCAGGGTAATAAGTCAGAAATTCCCCTTATTTTGGGGCAAAAAAGACAGAAATTCCCTTTGTTTTGGGGGAAAAATACAGAAATTTTACTTATTTAGAGGCAAAAAGGCAGAAATTTTCCTTATTTTGGAGCAAAAATGAAGAAATTTCCCTTTATATGGCAAAAAGGTATGCATTCCCATTATTTTCGGGCAAAAAGGCACTAATTCCCCGTATTTTGGAGCAAAATTGCAGAAATTCCCCTAATTTTGGGGCAAAAGGCAGAAATTCTCTTTATTTTGGGGCAAAATCAGAAATTCCCCTTATTTTGGGGCAAAATTCCAGAAATTTCCTTTATTTTGAAGCAAAATTGCAGGAATTTACCATATTTTGGGGCAAAATTGCAGAAATTTCTCTTATTTGAGGCAAAATTGCAGAAATTTCACTTGTTTTCAGGTAAAAAGTCTCAAATTTTCTTTATTTTGCGTCAAAAAGTGAGAAAATCCTCTTATTTTGGGGCAAAATTCCAGAAATGTCCCTTATTATGGGGAAAAATGGCAGAAATTTCCCTTATTTTAGGGCAAAATTGCAGAAATTTCACTTATTTCAGAGAAAAAAAACAAAAATTTTTCTTATTTTGGGGCAAAAAGGCAGAAATTCACCTTATTTTGGGGTTAAATTGCAGAAATTTCACATATTTCAGGACAAAAAGGCAGAAATTTCCCGTAATTTGGGGCAAAATTGCAGAAATTTCACTTATTTTAGGGAAAAAAGGCAGAAATTTTTTTTATTTGGGGGCAAAAAGACAGAAATTTCGCTTATTTTGTGGCAAAAATGCAGAAATTTCTTTTATTTTGGGGTAAATTTGCAGAAATTTTACTTATTTCAGGGCATAATTAAAAATTCTTTTTATTTTGGGGCAAAAAGACAGAAATTCCGTTTATTTTGGGGTAAAAAGGCAGAAATTTTACTTATTTTGAGGTAAAAAGGCAGAAATTCCTTTTTTTGAGGCAAAAATGAAGAAATTTCCCTTTTTTGTTGCAAAAGGTATACATTCCCCTTACTTTCAGGATAAAAAGCAGAAATTCCCCGTATTTTGGAGCAAAATTGCAGAAATTCTGCTTATTTTGGGGCAAAAATACAGAAAATCTCCTTTTTCAGGAGCAAACAGTCAGAAATTCCCCATATTGTGGGGCAAAATTGCAGAAATTTTTTTTTTACATTGGGGAAATTGCAGAAATTTCCCTTATTTTAAGGCAAAATTGCAGAAATTTCATTTATTTCAGGTTAATAAGTCAGAAATTCCTCTTATATTGGGGCAAAATTGCAAAAATTTCTTTTACATTGGGGCAAAATTGCAGAAATTTCTCTTATTTTCTGTCAAAATTGCAGATATTTCACTTATTTCAGGGTAATAAGTCAGAAATTCCCCTTATTTTGGGGCAATAAAGACAGAAATTCCCTTTGTTTTCGGGGAAAAAGACAGAAATTTACTTATTTAGAGGCAAAAATGCAGAAATTCCCCTTATTTTGAAGCAAAAATGAAAAAATTTCCATTTTTATGGCAAAAAGGTATGCATTCCCATTATTTTCAGGCAGTAAGGCAGAAATTCCCCGTATTTTGGAGCAAAATTGCAGAAATTCCCCTAATTTTGGGGCAAAAGGCAGAAATTCCCTTTATGTTGGGGCAAAAATCAGAAATTCCCTTTATTTTGGGGCAAAATTCCAGAAATTTCCTTTATTTTGGGGCAAAATTGCAGAAATTCACCTTATTTTGGAGTAAAATTGCAGAAATTTCACATATTTCAGTGCAAAAAGGCAGAAATTTCCCTTATTTTGGGGCAAAATTGCAGAAATTTCACTTATTTCAGTGTAAGAAGTCAGAAATTCCCATTATTTTGGGGCAAAAAAGACAGAAATTCCCTTTGTTTGGGGGGAAATAGACAGAAATTCCACTTATTTAGAGGCAAAAAAGCCGAAATTCTTCTTATTTTGGAGCAAAAATGAAGAAATTTTCCTCTTTTATGGCAAAAACTTATGCATTTCCTCTATTTTTGGGCAAAATGCAGAAATTCCCCGTATTTTGGAGCAAAATTACAGAAATTCCTTTAATTCTGGGGCAAAAAGGCAGAAATTCCCTATATGTTGGGGCAAAAAGACAGAAATTCTCCTTATTTTGTGGCAAAACTCAGAAATTCCCCTTATTTTGGGGCAGAATTCCAGAAATTTCCATTAATTTGGGGCAAAATTGCAGGAATTTCACTTATTTTGGGGCAAAATTGCAGAAATTTCACTTATTTCAGGGAAAAAAGGCAGAAATTTTCCTTATTTTGGGGCAAAAATGCAGAAATTCCCCTTATTTTGAGTTAAAAAGGCTGAAATTCCCTTTATTTGGAGGCAAAAAGGCAGAAATTTCCCTTATTTTGGGGCAAAAAGACAGAAATTCCCCTTATTTTGTGGCAAAAACGCAGAAATTTCTTTTGTTTTAGGGCAAAATTGCAAAAATTTCACTAATTTCAGGACATAATTCAAAAATTCCTTTTATTTTTGGGCAAAAAGACAGAAATTCCGTTTATTTTTGGGTAAAAAGGCAGAAATTTCACTTACTTTGTTGTAAAAAGTTAGAAATTCCTCTTATTTTGAGGCAAAAATGAAGAAATTTCCCTTTTTTGTGGCAAAAGGTATACATTTCCCTTATTCTCGGGCAAAAAAGCAGAAATTCCCCGTATTTTGGAGCAAAACTGCAGAAATTCCCCTAATTGTGGGGCAAAAAGGCAGAAATTCCCTATATGTTGGGGCAAAAAGACAGAAATTCTCCTTATTTTGGAACAAAACTCAGAAATTCCACTTATTTTGGGGCAAAATTCCAGAAATTTCCCTTATTTTGGGCAAAATAGCAGAAATTTCACTTATTTTGGGGCAAAATTGCAGAAATTTCACTTATTTCAGGGAAAAAGGCAGAAATTTTCCTTATTTTGGGGCAAAAAGGCAGAAATTCTTACTATTTTGTGGCAAAAATGCAGAAATTCCCCTTATTTTGAGGTATAAAGGCTGAAATTCCCCTTATTTGCGGGCAAAAAGGCAGAAATTCCCCTTATTTTGTCGCAAAAAGGCAGAAATTTCTTTTATTATGGGGCAAAATTGCAGAAGTTTCACTAATTTCAGGGCATAATTCAAAAATTCCTTTTTTTTTGGGCAAAAAGACAGAAATTCCGTTTATTTTTGGGTATAAAGGCAGAAATTTCACTTATTTTGAGGTAAAATGGCAGAAATTCCTCTTATTTTAGGGCAAAAATGAAGAAATTCCTTTTTTTTGTGGGAAAAGGTATACATTCCTCTTACTTTCGGGATAAAAAGCAGAAATTCCTCGTATTTTGAAGCAAAATTGCAGAAATTCTCATAATTTTCAGGCAAAAAGGCAGAAATTCTCCTTATTTTGGGGCAAAAAGAAAGATAATCTCTTTTTTTCGGGAGCAAACAGTCAGAAATTTTTATTATTTTGTGGCAAAATTGCAGAAATTTCCTTTACATTGGGGCAAAATTGCAGAAATTTCTCTTATTTTGGGGCAAAATTGCAGAAATTTCACTTATTTCAGGGTAATAAGTCAGAAATTCCCCTTATTTTGGGGCAAAAAAGACAGAAATTCCCTTTGTTTTGGGGGAAAAATACAGAAATTTTACTTATTTAGAGGCAAAAATGCAGAAATTTTTCTTATTTTGGAGCAAAAATGAAGAAATTTCCCTTTATATGGCAAAAAGGTATGCATTCCCATTATTTTCGGGCAAAAAGGCACTAATTCCCCGTATTTTGGAGCAAAATTGCAGAAATTCCCCTAATTTTGGGGCAAAAGGCAGAAATTCTCTTTATTTTGGGGCAAAATCAGAAATTCCCCTTATTTTGGGGCAAAATTCCAGAAATTTCCTTTATTTTGAAGCAAAATTGCAGGAATTTACCATATTTTGGGGCAAAATTGCAGAAATTTCTCTTATTTGAGGCAAAATTGCAGAAATTTCACTTATTTTCAGGTAAAAAGTCTCAAATTTTCTTTATTTTGGGGCAAAAAGTGAGAAAATCCTCTTATTTTGGGGCAAAATTCCAGAAATGTCCCTTATTATGGGGAAAAATGGCAGAAATTTCCCTTATTTTAGGGCAAAATTGCAGAAATTTCACTTATTTCAGAGAAAAAAAAACAAAAATTTTTCTTACTTTGGGGCAAAAAGGCAGAAATTCACCTTATTTTGGGGTTAAATTGCAGAAATTTCTCATATTTCAGGACAAAAAGGCAGAAATTTCCCTTATTTGGGGCAAAATTGCAGAAATTTCACTTATTTTAGAAAAAAAAGGCAGAAATTTTTTTTATTTGGGGGCAAAAAGACAGAAATTTCGCTTATTTTGTGGCAAAAATGCAGAAATTTCTTTTATTTTGGGGTAAATTTGCAGAAATTTTACTTATTTCAGGGCATAATTCAAAAATTCTTTTTATTTCGGGGCAAAAAGACAGAAATTCCGTTTATTTTGGGGTAAAAAGGCAGAAATTTCACTTATTTTGAGGTAAAAAGGCAGAAATTCCTTTTTTTGAGGCAAAAATGAAGAAATTTCCATTTTTGTTGCAAAAGGTATACATTCCCCTTACTTTCGGGATAAAAAGCAGAAATTCCCCATATTTTGGAGCAAAATTGCAGAAATTCTGCTTATTTTGGGGCAAAAATACAGAAAATCTCCTTTTTCAGGAGCAAACAGTCAGAAATTCCCCATATTGTGGGGCAAAATTGCAGAAATTTTTTTTTTACATTGGGGAAATTGCAGAAATTTCCCTTATTTTAAGGCAAAATTGCAGAAATTTCACTTATTTCAGGTTAATAAGTCAGAAATTCCTCTTATATTGGGGCAAAATTGCAAAAATTTCTTTTACATTGGGGCAAAATTGCAGAAATTTCTCTTATTTTCTGTCAAAATTGCAGATATTTCATTTATTTCAGGGTAATAAGTCAGAAATTCCCCTTATTTTGGGGCAATAAATACAGAAATTCCCTTTGTTTTCGGGGAAAAAGACAGAAATTTACTTATTTAGAGGCAAAAATGCAGAAATTCCCCTTATTTTGAAGCAAAAATGAAAAAATTTCCATTTTTATGGCAAAAAGGTATGCATTCCCATTATTTTCAGGCAATAAGGCAGAAATTCCCCGTATTTTGGAGCAAAATTGCAGAAATTCCCCTAATTTTGGGGCAAAAGGCAGAAATTCCCTTTATGTTGGGGCAAAAATCAGAAATTCCCATTATTTTGGGGCAAAATTCCAGAAATTTCCTTTATTTTGGGGCAAAATTGCAGAAATTCACCTTATTTTGGAGTAAAATTGCAGAAATTTCACATATTTCAGTGCAAAAAGGCAGAAATTTCCCTTATTTTGGGGCAAAATTGCAGAAATTTCACTTATTTCAGTGTAAGAAGTCAGAAATTCCCATTATTTTGGGGCAAAAAAGACAGAAATTCCCTTTGTTTTGGGGGAAATAGACAGAAATTCCACTTATTTAGAGGCAAAAAAGCCGAAATTCTTCTTATTTTGGAGCAAAAATGAAGAAATTTTCCTCTTTTATGGCAAAAACTTATGCATTTCCTCTATTTTTGGGCAAAATGCAGAAATTCCCCGTATTTTGGAGCAAAATTACAGAAATTCCTTTAATTCTGGGGCAAAAAGGCAGAAATTCCCTATATGTTGGGGCAAAAAGACAGAAATTCTCCTTATTTTGTGGCAAAACTCAGAAATTCCGCTTATTTTGGGGCAGAATTCCAGAAATTTCCATTAATTTGGGGCAAAATTGCAGGAATTTCACTTATTTTGGGGCAAAATTGCAGAAATTTCACTTATTTCAGGGAAAAAAGGCAGAAATTTTCCTTATTTTGGGGCAAAAATGCAGAAATTCCCCTTATTTTGAGTTAAAAAGGATGAAATTCCCTTTATTTGGAGGCAAAAAGGCAGAAATTTCCCTTATTTTGGGGCAAAAAGACAGAAATTCCCCTTATTTTGTGGCAAAAACGCAGAAATTTCTTTTATTTTAGGGCAAAATTGCAAAAATTTCACTAATTTCAGGACATAATTCAAAAATTCCTTTTATTTTGGGGCAAAAAGACAGAAATTCCGTTTATTTTTGGGTAAAAAGGCAGAAATTTCACTTACTTTGTTGTAAAAAGTTAGAAATTCCTCTTATTTTGAGGCAAAAATGAAGAAATTTCCCTTTTTTGTGGCAAAAGGTATACATTTCCCTTATTCTCGGGCAAAAAAGCAGAAATTCCCCGTATTTTGGAGCAAAACTGCAGAAATTCCCCTAATTGTGGGGCAAAAAGGCAGAAATTCCCTATATGTTGGGGCAAAAAGACAGAAATTCTCCTTATTTTGGAACAAAACTCAGAAATTCCACTTATTTTGGGGCAAAATTCCAGAAATTTCCCTTATTTTGGGCAAAATAGCAGAAATTTCACTTATTTTGGAACAAAATTGCAGAAATTTCACTTATTTCAGGGAAAAAGGCAGAAATTTTCCTTATTTTGGGGCAAAAAGGCAGAAATTCTTACTATTTTGTGGCAAAAATGCAGAAATTCCCCTTATTTTGAGGTATAAAGGCTGAAATTCCCCTTATTTGCGGGCAAAAAGGCAGAAATTCCCCTTATTTTGTCGCAAAAAGGCAGAAATTTCTTTTATTATGGGGCAAAATTGCAGAAGTTTCACTTATTTCAGGGCATAATTCAAAAATTCCTTTTTTTTTGGGCAAAAAGACAGAAATTCCGTTTATTTTTGGGTATAAAGGCAGAAATTTCACTTATTTTGAGGTAAAAAGGCAGAAATTCCTCTTATTTTAGGGCAAAAATGAAGAAATTCCTTTTTTTTGTGGGAAAAGGTATACATTCCTCTTACTTTCGGGATAAAAAGCAGAAATTCCTCGTATTTTGAAGCAAAATTGCAGAAATTCTCATAATTTTCAGGCAAAAAGGCAGAAATTCTCCTTATTTTGGGGCAAAAAGAAAGATAATCTCTTTTTTTCGGGAGCAAACAGTCAGAAATTTTTATTATTTTGGGGCAAAATTGCAGAAATTTCCTTTACATTGGGGCAAAATTGCAGAAATTTCCCTTATTTTGGGGCAAAATTGCAGAAATTTCACTTATTTCAGGGTAATAAGTCAGAAATTCCCCTTATTTTGGGGCAAAAAAGACAGAAATTCCCTTTGTTTTGGGGGAAAAATACAGAAATTTTACTTATTTAGAGGCAAAAATGCAGAAATTTTTCTTATTTTGGAGCAAAAATGAAGAAATTTCCCTTTATATGGCAAAAAGGTATGCATTCCCATTATTTTCGGGCAAAAAGGCACTAATTCCCCGTATTTTGGAGCAAAATTGCAGAAATTCCCCTAATTTTGGGGCAAAAGGCAGAAATTCTCTTTATTTTGGGGCAAAATCAGAAATTCCCCTTATTTTGGGGCAAAATTCCAGAAATTTCCTTTATTTTGAAGCAAAATTGCAGGAATTTACCATATTTTGGGGCAAAATTGCAGAAATTTCTCTTATTTGAGGCAAAATTGCAGAAATTTCACTTATTTTCAGGTAAAAAGTCTCAAATTTTCTTTATTTTGGGGCAAAAAGTGAGAAAATCCTCTTATTTTGGGGCAAAATTCCAGAAATGTCCCTTATTATGGGGAAAAATGGCAGAAATTTCCCTTATTTTAGGGCAAAATTGCAGAAATTTCACTTATTTCAGAGAAAAAAAAACAAAAATTTTTCTTACTTTGGGGCAAAAAGGCAGAAATTCACCTTATTTTGGGGTTAAATTGCAGAAATTTATCATATTTCAGGACAAAAAGGCAGAAATTTCCCTTATTTTGGGGCAAAATTGCAGAAATTTCACTTATTTTAGAAAAAAAAGGCAGAAATTTTTTTTATTTGGGGGCAAAAAGACAGAAATTTCGCTTATTTTGTGGCAAAAATGCAGAAATTTCTTTTATTTTGGGGTAAATGTGCAGAAATTTTACTTATTTCAGGGCATAATTCAAAAATTCTTTTTATTTTGGGGCAAAAAGACAGAAATTCCGTTTATTTTGGGGTAAAAAGGCAGAAATTTCACTTATTTTGAGGTAAAAAGGCAGAAATTCCTTTTTTTGAGGCAAAAATGAAGAAATTTCTCTTTTTTGTTGCCAAAGGTATACATTCCCCTTACTTTCGGGATAAAAAGCAGAAATTCCCCGTATTTTGGAGCAAAATTGCAGAAATTCTGCTTATTTTGGGGCAAAAATACAGAAAATCTCCTTTTTCAGGAGCAAACAGTCAGAAATTCCCCATATTGTGGGGCAAAATTGCAGAAATTTTTTTTTTACATTGGGGAAATTGCAGAAATTTCCCTTATTTTAAGGCAAAATTGCAGAAATTTCACTTATTTCAGGTTAATAAGTCAGAAATTCCTCTTATATTGGGGCAAAATTGCAAAAATTTCTTTTACATTGGGGCAAAATTGCAGAAATTTCTCTTATTTTCTGTCAAAATTGCAGATATTTCACTTATTTCAGGGTAATAAGTCAGAAATTCCCCTTATTTTGGGGCAATAAAGACAGAAATTCCCTTTGTTTTCGGGGAAAAAGACAGAAATTTACTTATTTAGAGGCAAAAATGCAGAAATTCCCCTTATTTTGTAGCAAAAATGAAAAAATTTCCATTTTTATGGCAAAAAGGTATGCATTCCCATTATTTTCAGGCAATAAGGCAGAAATTCCCCGTATTTTGGAGCAAAATTGCAGAAATTCCCCTAATTTTGGGGCAAAAGGCAGAAATTCCCTTTATGTTGGGGCAAAAATCAGAAATTCCCCTTATTTTGGGGCAAAATTCCAGAAATTTCCTTTATTTTGGGGCAAAATTGCAGAAATTCACCTTATTTTGGAGTAAAATTGCAGAAATTTCACATATTTCAGTGCAAAAAGGCAGAAATTTCCCTTATTTTGGGGCAAAATTGCAGAAATTTCACTTATTTCAGTGTAAGAAGTCAGAAATTCCCATTATTTTGGGGCAAAAAAGACAGAAATTCCCTTTGTTTTGGGGGAAATAGACAGAAATTCCACTTATTTAGAGGCAAAAAAGCCGAAATTCTTCTTATTTTGGAGCAAAAATGAAGAAATTTTCCTCTTTTATGGCAAAAACTTATGCATTTCCTCTATTTTTGGGCAAAATGCAGAAATTCCCCGTATTTTGGAGCAAAATTACAGAAATTCCTTTAATTCTGGGGCAAAAAGGCAGAAATTCCCTATATGTTTGGGCAAAAAGACAGAAATTCTCCTTATTTTGTGGCAAAACTCAGAAATTCCCCTTATTTTGGGGCAGAATTCCAGAAATTTCCATTAATTTGGGGCAAAATTGCAGAAATTTCACTTATTTTGGGGCAAAATTGCAGAAATTTCACTTATTTCAGGGAAAAAAGGCAGAAATTTTCCTTATTTTGGGGGAAAAATGCAGAAATTCCATTTATTTTGAGTTAAAAAGGCTGAAATTCCCTTTATTTGGGGGCAAAAAGGCAGAAATTTCCCTTATTTTGGGGCAAAAAAACAAAAATTCTCCTTATTTTGTGGCAAAAATGCAGAAATTTCTTTTACTTTGGGGCAAAATTGCAGAAATTTTACCTATTTCAGGGAATAATTCAAAAATTCCTTTTATTTTGGAGCAAAAAGTCAGAAATCCGTTTATTTTTGGGTAAAAACGCAGAAATTTCACTTATTTTGAAGTAAAAAGGCAGAAATTCCTCTTATTTTGGGGCAAAAATTAAGAAATTTCCCTTATTTTGTGGCAAAAGGTATACATTCCCCATACTTTCGGGATAAAAAGCAGAAATTCCCCGTATTTTGAAGCAAAATTGCAGAAATTCTCTCAATTTTCGTGCAAAAATGCAGAAATTTTCATTATTTTGGGGCAAAAAACAGAAAAATCTCCTTTTTCGGAAGCAAACAGTCAGAAATTCCTCTTATTTTGGGGCAAAATTGCAGAAATTTTCTTTATTTTGGGGCAAAATTGCAGAAATTCACCTTATTTTTGGGTAAAATTGCAGAAATTTCACATATTTCAGGGCAAAAAGTCAGAAATTTTCCTTATTTTGGGGCAAAATTACAGAAATTTCACTTATTTCAGTGTAAGAAGTCAGAAATTCTTCTTATTTTGGGGCAAAAAAGACAGAAATTCCCTTTGTTTTGGGGGAAATAGACAGAAATTCCACTTATTTAGAGGCAAAAAAGCCGAAATTCTTCTTATTTTGGAGAAAAAATGAAGAAATTTTCCTCTTTTATGGCAAAAACTTATGCATTTCCTCTATTTTCGGGCAAAATGCAGAAATTCCCCGTATTTTGGAGCAAAATTACAGAAATACCTTTAATTCTGGGGCAAAAAGGCAGAAATTCCCTATATGTTGGGGCAGAAAGACAGAAATTCTCCTTATTTTGTGGCAAAACTCATAAATTCCCCTTATTTTGGGGCAGAATTCCAGAAATTTCCCTTATTTTGGGGCAAAATTGCAGAAATTTCACTTATTTTGGGGCAAAATTGCAGAAATTTCACTTATTTCAGGGAAAAAAGGCAAAAATTTTCCTTATTTTTGGGCAAAAATGCAGAAATCCCCCTTATTTCGAGTTAAAAGGGCTGAAATTCCCTTTATTTTGGGGCAAAAAGGCAGAAATTTCCCTTATTTTGGGGCAAAAGAACAAAAATTCCCCTTATTTTGTGGCAAAAATGCAGAAATTTCTTTTACTTTGGGGCAAAATTGCAGAAATTTCAGCTATTTCAGGGCATAATTCAAAAATTCCTTTTATTTTGGGGCAAAAAGTCAAAATCTGTTTATTTTTGGGTAAAAAGGCAGAAATTTCACTTATTTTGAGGTAAAAAGGCAGAAATTCCTCTTATTTTGGGGCAAAAGTTAAGAAATTTCCCTTTTTTTGTGGCAAAAGGTATACATTCCTTTTACTTTCAGGATAAAAAGCAGAAATTCCCTGTATTTTGAAGCAAAATTGCAGAAATTCTCTCAATTTCGTGCAAAAAGGAAGAAATTCTCCTTATTTTGGGGCAAAAAACAGAAAATTCTCCTTTCGGGAGCAAACAGTCAGAAATTTCCCTTATTTTGGGGCAAAATTGCAGAAATTTTTTTTACATTGGGGCAAAATTGCAGAAATTTCCCTTATTTTGGGGCAAAGTTGCAGACATTTCACTTATTTCAGGGTAATAAGTCAGAAATTCCCTTTATTTTGGGGCAAAAAAGACAGAAATTCCCTTTGTTTGGGTGAAAAAAGACAGAAATTCCACTTATTTAGAGGCAAAAAGGCAGAAATTCCCTTTATTTTAAAGCAAAAATGAAGAAATTTCCCTTTTTATAGCAAAAAGGTATGCATTCCTATTATTTTTGGGCAAAAAGGCAGAAATTCCCCGTATTTTAGAGCAAAATTGCAGAAATTCCCCTAATTGTTTGGCAAAAGGCAGAAATTCCCTTTATTTTGGAGCAAAAATGAAGAAGTTTCCCTTTTTATAGCAAAAAGGTATGCATTCCTATTATTTTCGGGCAAAAAGGCAGAAATTCCCCGTATTTTAGAGCAAAATTGCTGAAATTCCCCTAATTGTGGGGCAAAAGGCAGAAATTCCCTTTATTTTGGAGCAAAAATGAAGAAATTTACCTTTTTATGGTAAAAAGTTATGAATTCCCATTATTTTCGGGCAAAAAGGCAGAAATTCCCTGTATTTTAGAGCAAAATTGCAGAAATTCCCCTAATTTTGGGGCAAAAGGCAGAAATTCCCTTTATTTTGGGGCAAAAATCAGAAATTCCTCTTATTTTGGGGCAAAATTCCAGAAATTTCCTTTATTTTTGAGGCAAAATTGCAGGAATTTACCTTATTTTGGGGCAAAATTGCAGAAATTTCTCTTATTCGGGGCAAAATTAAAGAAATTTAACTTATTTTCAGATAAAAAGGCTGAAATTTCCTTTATTTTGGGATAAAAAGAGAGAAATAATCCTTATTTTGGGGCAAAATTCCAGAAATTTCCCTTATTATGGGGAAAAATTGCAGAAATTTCCCTTATTTTAGGGCAAAATTGCAGAAATTTCACTTATTTCAGAGAAAAAAATCAAAAATTTTTCTTTTTTTGGGGCAAAAAGACAGAAATTCCCATTATTTTGGGGCAAAAAGGCAGAAATTCACCTTATTTTGGGGTAAAATTGCAGAAATTTCATATATTTCAGGGCAAAAAGGCAGAAATTTCCCTTATTTTGGGGCAAAATTGCAGAATTTTCACTTATTTTAGGGTAATAAGTCAGAAATTCCCCTTATTTTGGCGCAAAAGAGACAGAAATTCTTTTTGTTTTGGGGGAAAAAGACAGAAATTCCACTTATTTAGAGGCAAAAAGGCAGAAATTTCCCTTATTTTGGAGCAAAAATGAAGAAATTTCCCTTTTTATGGCAAAAAGTTATGCATTCCCATTATGTTCAGGCAAAAAGGTAGAAATTCCCTGTATTTTGGAGCAAAATTGCTGAAATTCCCCTAATTTTGGGGCAAAATGCAGAAATTCCCTTTATGCTGAGGCAAAAATCAGAAATTCCCCTTATTTTGGGGCAAAATTCCAGGAAATTCATTTATTTTGGGGAAAAATTGCAGGAATTTACCTTATTTTGGGGCAAAATTGTAGAAATTTCTCTTATTTGGTGCAAAATTGCAGAAATTTCACTTATTTTCAGGTAAAAAGGCTGACATTTCCTTAATTTTGGGGCAAAAAGAATGAAATTCCTCTTCTTTTAGGGCAAAATTGCAGAAATTTCCCTTATTATGGGGAAAAATTGCAGAAATTTGACTTATTTCAGAGAAAAAAATCAAAAATTTTTCTTTTTTTTTGGGCAAACAGGCAGAAATCTCCATTATTTTTGGGCAAAAAGGCAGAAATTGACCTTATTTTGGGGTAAAATTGCAGAAATTTCACATATTTCAGGGCAAAAAGGTAGAAATTTCCCTTATTTTGGGGCAAAAATGCAGAAATTTCACTTATTTCAGGGTAATAAGTCAGAAATTCCCCTTATTTTGGGGCAAAAAAAACAGAAATTCCCTTTGTTTTGAGGGAAAAAGACAGAAATTCCACTTATTTAGAGTTAAAAATGCAGAAATTCCCGTCATTTTAGAGCAAAAATGAAGAAATTTCCCTTTTTATGGCAAAAAAGTATGCATTCCCATTATTTCGGGCAAAAAGGCAGAAATTCCCCGTATTTCGGAGCAAAATTGCAGAAATTCCCCTTATTTTAGAACAAAAGGCAGAAATTCCTTTTATTTTGGGGCAAAAATCAGAAAATCCCCTTATTTTGGGGCAAAATTCCAGAAATTTCCCTTATTTGGGGTAAAATTGCAGAAATTTCACTTATTTTCAGATAAAAAGGCTGAAATTTCCTTTATTTTGGGGCAAATAGGGAGAAATTCCTCTTATTTTGTGGCAAAATTGCAGAATTTTCCCTTATGGAGAAAAATTGCAGAAATTTCCCTTCTTTTAGGGCAAAATTGCAGAAATTTCACTTATTTCCGAGAAAAAAAGCAAAAATTTTTCTTATTTTGGGACAAAAAGGAAGAAATTCCCATTATTTTGGGGCAAAAAGGCAGAAATTCACTTTATTTTGGGGTAAAATTGCAGAAATTTCACATATTTTAGGGCAAAAAGTCAGAAATTTCCCCTATTTTGGGGCAAAATTGCAGAAATTTCACTTATTTCAGGGTAATAAGTCAGAAATTCCTCTTATTTTGGGGCAAAAAAGACAGAAATTCCCTTTGTTTTGGGGGAAAAAGACAGAAATTCCACTTACTTAGAGGCAAAAAAGCCGAAATTCTTCTTATTTTGGAACAAAAATGAAGAAATTTTCCTCTTTTATGCCAAAAACTTATGCATTTCCTCTATTTTCTGGCAAAATGCAGAAATTCCCCGTATTTTGGAGCAAAATTGCAGAAATTCCTCTAATTCTGGGGCAAAAAGGCAGAAATTCCCTATACGTTGGGGCAAAAAGACAGAAATTCTCCTTATTTTGGGGCAAAACTCAGAATTTCCCCTAATTTTGGGGCAAAATTGCAGAAATTTTTCTTTTTTGGTGCAAAATTGCAGAAATTTCACTTATTTTCAGGTAAAAAGGCTGAAATTTCCTTAATTTTGGGGCAAAAAGAATGAAATTCCTCTTCTTTTGGGGCAAAATTGAAGAAATTTCCCTTATTATAGGGAAAAATTGCAGAAATTTCACTTATTTCAGAGAAAAAATCAAAAATTTTTCTTTTTTGGGCAAAAAGGCAGAAATTTCCATTATTTTGGGGCAAAAAGGCAGAAATTGACCTTATTTTGGGGTAAAATTGGAGAAATTTCACATATCAGGGGCTTAAAGGTAGAAATTTCCCTTATTTTTTGGCAAAATTGCAGAAATTTCACTTATTTCAGGGTAATAAGTCAGAAATTCCCCTTATAATTGTCGCAAAAAAGACAGAAATTCCCTTTGTTTTGAGGGAAAAAGACAGAAATTCCACTTATTTAGAGTTAAAAATGCAGAAATTCTTGTTATTTTGGAGCAAAAATGAAGAAATTTCCCTTTTTATGGCAAAAAAGTATGCATTCAAATTATTTTCGGGGAAAAAGGCAGAAATTCCTCGTATTTTGGAGCAAAATTGCAGAAATTCCGCTTATTTTAGGGCAAAAGGCAGAAATTCCTTTTATTTTGGGGGCAAAAATCAGAAAATCCCCTTATTTGGGGGAAAATTCCAGAAATTTCCATTATTTGGGGTAAAATTGCAGAAATTTCACTTATTTTCAGGTAAAAAGGCTGAAATTTCCTTTATTTTGTGGCAAATAGGGAGAAATTCCTCTTATTTTGGGGCAAAATTGCAGAATTTTCCCTTATGGGGAAAAATTGCAGAAATTTCCCTTCTTTTAGGGCAAAATTGCAGAAATTTCAATTATTTCCGAGAAAAAAAGCAAAAATTTTTCTTATTTTGGGACAAAAATGCAGAAATTCCCATTATTTTGGGGCAAAAAGGCAGAAATTCACTTTATTTTGGGGTAAAATTGCAGAAATTTCACATATTTTAGGGCAAAAAGGCAGAAATTTGCCTTACTTTGGGGCAAAATTGCAGAAATTTCACTTATTTCAGGGTAATAAGTCAGAAATTCCCCTTATTTTGTGGCAAAAAAGACAGAAATTCCCTTTGTTTTGGGGGAAAAAGACAAAAATTCCACTTATTTAGAGACAAAAAAGCCGAAATTCTTCTTATTTTGGAGCAAAAATGAAGAAATTTTCCTCTTATATGCCAAAAACTTATGCATTTCCTCTATTTTCTTGCAAAATGCAGAAATTCCCCGTATTTTGAAGCAAAATTGCAGAAATTCCTCTAATTCGGGGGCAAAAAGGAAGAAATTCCCTATATGTTAGGGCAAAAAGACAGAAATTCTCCTTATTTTGGGGCAAAACTCAGAATTTCCCCTTATTTTGGGGCAAAATTCCAGAAATTTCCCTTATTTTGGGGCAAAATTGCAGAAATTTCACTTATTTTGGTGCAAAATTGCAGAAATTTCACTTATTTCAGGGAAAAAGGCAGAAATTTTCCTTATTTTGGGGCAAAAATGCAGAAATTCCCCTTATTTTGAGGTAAAAAGGCTGAAGTTCCCCTTATTTGGGGGCAAAAAGGCAGAAATTTTCCTTATTTTGGGGCAAAAAAACAGAAATTCTTATTTTGTGGCAAAAATGCAGAAATTTCTTTTCTTTTGGGGCAAAATTGCAGAAATATCACTTATTTCAGTGTATAATTCAAAAATTCCTATTATTTTGTTGCAAAAAGACAGAAATTTCATTTATTTTTGTGTAAAAAAGGAGAAATTTCACTTATTTTGAGGTAAAAAGGCAGAAATTCCTCTTATTTGGGGGCAAAAATGAAGAAATTTCCCTTTTTTGTGGCAAAGGGTATACATTCCCCTTACTTTCGGGATAAAAAGCAGAAATTCCCCATATTTTGAATCAAAATTGCAGAAATTCTCTCAATTTTCGTGCAAAAAGGGAGAAATTCTCCTTATTTTGGGGCAAAAAGACAGATAATCTCCTTTTTCTGGAGCAAACAGTCAGAAATTCCCCTTATTTTAAGGCAAAATTGCAGAAATTTCCTTTACATCGGGGCAAAATTGAAAAAATTTCCCTTATTTTGGGGCACAGTTGCAGAAATTTCACTTATTGCAGGGGAATATGTCAAAAATTCCCCTTATTTTGGTGCAAAAAAGACAGAAATTTCCTTTGTTTTGGGGGCAAAAGACAGAAATTCCACTTATTAAGAGACAAAAAGGCAGAAATTCCCTTTATTTTGAAGCAAAAATTAAAAAATTTCCCTTATTATGGCAAAAAGATATGCATTCCCATTATTTTCGGGCAAAAAGGCAGAAATTCCCCGTATTTTGGAGCAAAATTGCAGAAATTCCTTTAATTTTGGGGCAAAAGGCAGAAATTCCCTTTATTTTGGGGCAAAAATCAGAAATTCCCCTTATTTTGGGGCAAAATTTCAGAAATTTCCTTTATTTTTGAGACAAAATTGCAGGAATTTACCTTATTTTGGGGCAAAATTGCAGAAATTTTACTAATTTTCAGGTAAAAAGGCTGAAATTTTCTTTATTTTGGGGCAAAAAGAAAGAAATTCCTTTTATTTTAAGGCAAAATTACAGAAATTTCCCTTATGTTGGGAAAAATTGCAGAAATTTCCTTTATTTTAGGGCAAAATTGCAGAAATTTCACTTATTTCAGAGAAAAAAAACAAAAATTTTTCTTATTTTGGGGCAAAAAGGCAGAAATTCACATTATTTTGGGCAAAAAGTCAGAAATTCACCTTATTTTAGGGTAAAATTGCAGAAATTTCACATATTTCAGGGCAAAAAGGCAGAAATTTCCGTTATTTTGGGGCAAAATTGCAGAAATTTCACTTATTTTAGGGTAATAAGTCAAAAATTCCCCTTATTTTCGGGCAAAAAAGACAGAAATTCCCTTTGTTTTTGGGGAAAAAGACAGAAATTCCACTTATTTAGAGGCAAAAAAGCCGAAATTCTTCTTATTTTGGAGCAAAAATGAAGAAATTTTCCTCTTTTATGAAAAAAACTTATGCATTTCCTCTATTTTCTGGCAAAATGCAGAAATTCCCCGTATTTTGAAGCAAAATTGCAGAAATTCCTCTAATTCTCGGGCAAAAAGGCAGAAATTTCCTATATGTTGGGGCAAAAAGACAGAAATTCTCCTTATTTTGGGGCAAAACTCAGAATTTCCCCTTTTTTGGGGGCAAAATTCCAGAAATTTCCCTTATTTTGAGGCAAAATTGCAGAAATTTCATTTATTTTGGGGCAAAATTGCAGAAATTTCACTTATTTCAGGGTAATAAGTCAGAAATTTTCCTCATTTTGGGGCAAATATGCAGAAATTCCCCTTATTTTGAGGTAAAAAGGCTGAAGTTCCACTTATTTGGGGGCAAAAAGGCAGAAATTTCCCTTACTTGGGGGCAAAAAAACAGAAATTCTCCTTATTTTGTGGCAAAAATGCAGAAATTTCTTTTGTTTTGGGGCAAAATTGCAGAAATTTCACTTATTTCAGGGCATAATTAAAAAATTCCTTTTATTTTGGGGCAAGAAGACAGAAATTCCGTTTATTTTTTGGGTAAAAAGTCAGAAATTTCACTTATTTTGAGGTAAAAAGGCAGAAATTCCTCTTATTTTGGGGCAAAAATGAAGATATTTCCCTTTTTTGTGGCAAAAGGTATACATTCCCCTTACTTTCGGGATAAAAAGTAGAAATTCCCCGTATTTTGAAGCAAAATTGCAGAAATTCCTTTAATTTTGGGGCAAAAGGCAGAAATTCCCTTTATTTTGGGGCAAAAATCAGAAATTCCCCTTATTTTGGGGCAAAATTTCAGAAATTTCCTTTATTTTTGAGACAAAATTGCTGGAATTTACCTTATTTTGGGGCAAAATTGCAGAAATTTTACTAATTTTCAGGTAAAAAGGCTGAAATTTCCTTTATTTTGGGGCAAAAAGGGAGAAATTCCTTTTATTTTAAGGCAAAATTACAGAAATTTCCCTTATGTTGGGAAAAATTGCAGAAATTTCCTTTATTTTAGGGCAAAATTGCAGAAATTTCACTTATTTCAGAAAAAAAAACCAATAATTTTTCTTATTTTGGGGCAAAAAGGCAGAAATTCACATTATTTTTGGCAAAAAGTCAGAAATTCACCTTATTTTAGGGTAAAATTGCAGAAATTTCACATATTTCAGGGCAAAAAGGCAGAAATTTCCGTTATTTTGGGGCAAAATTGAAGGAATTTCACTTATTTCAGGGTAATAAGTCAAAAATTCCCCTTATTTTCGGGCAAAAAAGACAGAAATTCCCTTTGTTTTGAAGGAAAAAGACAGAAATTCCACTTATTTAGAGGCAAAAAAGCAGAAATTCTTCTTATTTTGGAGCAAAAATGAAGAAATTTTCCTTTTTTATTTTAAAAAATTATGCATTCCCCTTATTTTCGGGCAAAAAGGCAGAAATTCCCTGTATTTTGGAGCAAAATTGCAGAAATTCCCCTAATTGTAGGGCAAAAATGCAGAATTTCCCTATATGTTGGGGCAAAAAGACAGAAATTCTCCTTATTTTGGGGCAAAACTCAGAAATTCCCCTTATTTTGGGGCAAAATTCCAGAAATTTTTATTATTCTGGGGCAAAATTGCAGAAATTTCACGTATTGTGGAGCAAAATTGCAGAAATTATTCTTATTTCAGGGAAAAAAGCAGAAATTTTCCTTATTTTGAGGCAAAAAAGGCAGAAATTTCCCTTATTTTGAGGTAAAAAGGCTGAAATTCCCTTTATTTGTGGGAAAAGAGGCAGAAATTTACCTTATTTTGGGGCAAAATTGCAGAAATTTCAGTTATTTCAGGGTAATAATTAATAAATTCCCCTTATTTTGGGGCAAAAAAGACAGAAATTCCCTTTGTTTTGGAGGAAAAAGACAGAAATTCCACTTATTCAGAGGCAAAAAGGCAGAAATTTTCCTTATTTTGGAGCAAAAATGAAGAAATTTACCTTTTTATGGCCAAAAGGTATGCATTCCCCTTACTTTCAGGATAAAAAGCAGAAATTCCCCGTATTTTGAAGCAAAATTGCAGAAATTCTCATAATTTTCGGGCAAAAAGGCAGAAATTCTCCTTATTTTGGGGCAAAAACAGAAAATCTCTTTTTTTTGGGAACAAACAGTCAGAAATTCCCTTTATTTTGGGGCAAGATTGCAGAAATTTCCTTTACATTGGGGCAAAATTGCAGAAATTTTCCTTATTTTGGGGCAAAATTGCAGAAATTTCACTTATTTCAGGGTAATAAGTCAGAAATTCCTTTTATTTTGGAGCAAAAAAAAAAGAAATTCCATTTGTTTTGGGGGAAAAAGACTGAAATTCCACTTATTTATAGGCAAAAAAGCAGAAATTCCCCATATTTTGGAGCAAAAATGAAGAAATTTCCCTTTTTATGGCAAAAAGTTATGCATTCCCATTATTTTCGGGCAAAAAGGCAGAAATTCCCCGTATTTTGGAGCAAAATTGCAGAAATTCCCCTAATTTTGGGGCAAAAGGCAGAAATTCCCTTTATTTTGGGGCAAAAATCAGAAATTCCTTTTATTTTGGGTCAAAATTCAGAAATTTTTTTATTTTGGGGCAAAATTGCAGGAATTTACCTTATTTTGGGGCAAAATTGAAGAAATTTCCCTTATTTGGGGCAAAATTGCAAAATTTCACTTATTTTCAGGTAAAAAGGCTGAAATTTCCTTTATTTTGGGGCAAAACGAGAGAAATTCCACTTATTTTGGGGCAAACTTGCAGAAATTTCCTTTATTATGGGGAAAAATTGCAGAAATTTCCCTTATTTTAGGGCAAAATTGCAGAAATTTCACATACTTCAGAGAAAAAAAGCAAAAGTTTTTCTTATTTTGGGACAAAAAGGCAGAAATTCCCATTATTTTGGGGAAAAAGGCAGAAATTCACCTTATTTAGGGGTAAAATTGCAGAAATTTCACATATTTCAGGGCAAAAAGGAAGAAATTATCTGTATTTTGGCAAAATTGCAGAAATTCCCCTAGTTATGGGGCAAAAAAACAGAAATTCCCTATATGATGAGGCAAAAAGACAGAAATTCTCTTTATTTTGGGGCAAAACTTAGAAATTCTACTTATTTTGGGGCTTAATTCCAGAAATTTCGCTTATTTGGGGGCAAAATTGCAGAAATTTCACTAATTTTGGGGCAAAATTGAATTAATTTTACTTATTTCAGAGAAAAAAGGCAGAAATTTTCCTTATTTTGGGGCAAAAAGTCAGAAATTCCTAATATTTTGTGGCAAAAATGCAGAAATTCCCCTTATTTTGAGGTAAAAAGGCTGAAATTCCCCTTATTTGGGGGCAAAGAGGCAGAAATTTCCCTAATTTTGGGGCAAAATTGAAGAAATTTCACGTATTTCAGGGTAATAATTCAGAAATTCCCCTTATTTTGGGGCAAAAAAGACAGAAATTCCCTTTGTTTTGGGGGAAAAAGACAGAAATTCCACTTATTTAGAGGCAAAAGCAGAAATTTTCCTTATTTTTGAGCAAAAATGAAGAAATTTTACTTTTTATGACAAAAAGGTATGCATTCCTACTATTTTCGGGATAAAAAGCAGAAATTCCCCGTATTTTGAAGTAAAATTGCAGAAATTCTCATAATTTTCAGGCAAAAAAGCAGAAATTCCCCTTGTGTTGGGGCAAAAAGACAGAAAATCTCCTTTTTTCGGGAGAAAACAGTCAGAAATTCCTTTTATTTTGGGGCAAAATTGCAGAAAGTTCCTGTACATTTGAGCAAAATTGCAGAAATTTCCCTTATTTTGGGGCAAAATTGCAGAAATTTCACTTACTTCAGGGTAATAAGTCAGAAATTTCCCTTATTTTGGGGCAAAAAAAAAAATTCTCTTTGTTTTCGTTGAAAAAGACAGAAATTCCACTTATTTAGATGCAAAAAAGCAGAAATTCCTTTTATTTTGGAGCAAAAATGAAGAAATTTCCCCTTTTTATGGCAAAAAGGTATGCATTCCCATTATTTTCGTGCAAAAAGGCAGAAATTCCACGTATTTTGGAGCAAAATTGCAGAAATTCCCTTAATTTTGGGGCAAAAAAAAGAAATTCCCTTTATTTTGGGGCAAAATTGCAGAAATTCCCCTTATTTGTGGCAAAATTACAGAAATTTCACTTATTTTCAGGTAAAAAGTCTGAAATTTCCTTTGTTTTGGGGCAAAAAGGAAGAAATTCCCCTTATATTTGGGCAAAATTGCAGAAATCTCCCTTATTATGGGAAAAAATTGCAAAAATTTCCCTTATTTTAGCGCAAAATTGAAGAAATTTCACTTATTTCAGAGAAAAAAAGCAAAAATTTTTCTTATTTTGGGGCAAAAAGGCAGAAATTCACATTATTTTGGGGCAAAAAAGCAGAAATTCACCTTATTTAGGGGTAAAATTGCAGAAATTTCACATATTTCAGGGCAAAAAGGCAGAAATTACCCGTATTATGGAGCAAAATTGCAGAAATTCCCCTAATTGTTGTGCAAAAAGGCAGAAATTCCCTATATGTTGGGGCAAAAAGACAGAAATTCTCCTTATTTTGGGGCAAAACTCAGAAATTCCAATTATTTTGGGGCAAAATTGCAGAAATTTCACTTACTTCAGAGAAAAAAGGCAGAAATTTTTCTTATTTTGGGGCAAAAAAGCAGAAATTCCTAATATTTTGTGGCAAAAACGCAGAAATTCCCCTTATTTTGAGGTAAAAAGGGTGAAATTCCCCTTATTTGTGGGCAAAAATGCAAAATTTTCCTTATTTTGGGGCAAAATTGCAGAAATTTCACTTATTTCAGGGTAATAAGTCAGAAATTCTTCTAGTTTTGGGGCAAAAAAGACAGAAAATCTATTTGTTTTTGGGGGAAAAGACAGAAATTCCACTTATTTAGAGGCAAAAAAGCAGAAATTCCCCTTATTTTGAAGCAAAAATGAAGAAATTTCCCTTTTTTAAGGCAAAAAGGAATGCATTCTTCTTATTTTCGGGCAAAAAGGCAGAAATTCCCCGTATTTTGGAGCAAAATTGCAAAAATTCCCCTAATTGTGGGGCAAAAATGCAGAAATTCCCTATATGTTGGGGCAAAAAGACAGAAATTCTCCCTATTTTGGGGAAAAACTCAGAAATTCCACTTATTTTGGAGCAAAATTCCAGAAATTTCCCTTATTCTGGGGCAAAATTGCAGAAATTTCACTTATTTTGGGCAAAATTGCAGAAATTTCACTTATTTCAGGGGAAAAAAAATTTGTTATTTTGGGGCAAAAAGGCAGAAATTCCCCTGATTTTGAGGTATAAAGGCTGAAATTCCTTTTATTTGGGGGCAAAAAGGCAAAAATATCCCTTATTTTGGGGCGAAATAGCAGAAATTTCACTTATTTCAGGGTAATAAGTCAGAAATTCCCCTTAATTTGGGGCAAAAAAGATAGAAATTCCCTTTGTTTTTGGGGAAAAAGACAGAAATTCCACTTATTTAGAGGCAAAAAGGCAGAAATTCCTTTTATTTTGGAGCAACAAGAAAGAAATTTCCCTTTTTATGGCAAAAAGGTATGCATTTCCATTATTTTTGGGCATAAAGGCAGAAATTCCCCGTATTTTGAAGCAAAATTGCAGAAATTCTCCTAAATTTAGGGCAAAAGGCCGAAATTTCCTTTATTTTGGGACAAAAATCATAAATTCCCCTTATTTTGGGGCAAAATTCAAGAAATTTCCTTTGTTTTGGGGCAAAATTGCAGGAATTTATCTTAATTTAGGGCAAAATTTCAGAAATTTTTCTTATTTGGTGCAAAATTGCAGAAATTTCACTTATTTTCAGGTAAAAAGGCTGAAATTTCCTTTATTTTGTGGAAAAAGGGAGAAATTCCTCTAATTTTGGGGCAAAATTGCAGAAATTTCCCTTATTAATGGGAAAAATTTCAGAAATTTTCCTTTTTTTAGGGCAAAATTGCAGAAATTTCACTTATTTTAAGGTAAAAAGGCTGAAATTTCATTTATTTTGTGGCAAAAAGGGAGAAATTCCTCTAATTTTGGGGCAAAATTGCAGAAATTTCCCTTATTATTGGGAAAAATTTCAGAAATTTTCCTTATTTTAGGGCAAAATTGCAGAAATTTCACTTATTTCAGAGAAAAAAAGCAAAAATTTTTCTTATTTTGGGGCAAAATGGCAGAAATTCACATTATTTTGGGGCAAAAAGGCAGAAATTCACATTATTTTGGGGTAAAATTGCAGAAATTTCACTTATTTTGGGGCAAAATTGCAGAAATTTTACTTATTTCGGGTAAAAAAGGCAGAAATTTTTCTTATTTTGAGGCAAAAAAGGCAAAAATTTCCCTTATTTTGAGGTAAAAAGGCTGAAATTCCCTTTATTTGGGGGAAAAGAGGCAGAAATTTCCCTTATTTTGGGGCAAAATTGCAGAAATTTCACTTATTTCAGGGTAATTCGTCAGAAATTCCACTAATATTGAGGCAAAAAAGACAGAAATTCTCTTTGTTTTGGGGGAAAATGACAGAAATTCTACTTATTGAGAAGCAAAAAGGCAGAAATTCCCCTTAGTTTGGAGCAAAAATGAAGAAATTTCTTTTTTTTTATGGCAAAAAGTTATGCATTCCCCTTATTTTTGGGCAAAAAGGCAGAAATTCCCCGTATTTTGGAGCAAAATTGCAGAAATTCCCATAATTGTGGTGCAAAAAGGCAGAAATTCCCTATATGTTGGGGCAAAAAGACAGAAAATGTCCTTATTTTGGAGCAAAACTCAGAAATTCCACTTATTTTGGGGCAAAATTGCAGAAATTTCACTTATTTCAGAGAAAAAAGGCAGAAATTTTTCTTATTTTGGGGCAAAAAAGCAGAAATTCCTAATATTTTGTGGCAAAAATGCAGAAATTCCCCTTATTTTGAGGTAAAAAGGGTGAAATTCCCCTTATTTGTGGGCAAAAAGGCAAAAATTTTCATTATTTTGGGGCAAAATTGCAGAAATGTCACTTATTTCAGGGTTATAATTCAGAAATTCTTCTTGTTTTGGGGCAAAAAAGACAGAAAATCCCTTTGTTTTTGGGGGAAAAGACAGAAATTCCACTTATTTAGAGGCAAAAAAGCAGAAATTCCCCTTATTTTGAAGCAAAAATGAAGAAATTTCCCTTTTTTAAGGCAAAAAGGAATGCATTCTTCTTATTTTCGGGCAAAAAGGCAGAAATTCCCCGTATTTTGGAGCAAAATTGCAAAAATTCCCCTAATTGTGGGGCAAAAATGCAGAAATTCCCTATATGTTGGGGCAAAAAGACAGAAATTCTCCCTATTTTGGGGAAAAACTCAGAAATTCCACTTATTTTGGAGCAAAATTCCAGAAATTTCCCTTATTCTGGGTCAAAATTGCAGAAATTTCACTTATTTTGGGCAAAATTGCAGAAATTTCACTTATTTCAGGGGAAAAAAAATTTGTCATTTTGGTGCAAAAAGGCAGAAATTCCCCTGATTTTGAGGTAAAAAGGCTGAAATTCCTTTTATTTGGGGGCAAAAAGGCAAAAATATCCCTTATTTTGGGGCAAAATTGCAGAAATTTCACTTATTTCATGGTAATAAGTCAGAAATTCCCCTTAATTTGGGGCAAAAAAGATAGAAATTCCCTTTGTTTTTGGGGAAAAAGACAGAAATTCCACTTATTTAGAGGCAAAAAGGCAGAAATTCCTTTTATTTTGAAGCAACAAGGAAGAAATTTCCCTTTTTATGGCAAAAAGGTATGCATTTCCATTATTTTTGGGCATAAAGGCAGAAATTCCCCATATTTTGAAGCAAAATTGCAGAAATTCTCCTAAATTTGGGGCAAAAGGCAGAAATTCCCTTTATTTTGGGAAAAAAATCATAAATTCCCCTTATTTTGGGGCAAAATTCAAGAAATTTCCTTTGTTTTGGGGCAAAATTGCAGGAATTTATCTTATTTTAGGGCAAAATTTCAGAAATTTTTCTTATTTGGTGCAAAATTGCAGAAATTTCACTTATTTTCAGGTAAAAAGGCTGAAATTTCCTTTATTTTGTGGAAAAAGGAAGAAATTCCTCTAATTTTGGGGCAAAATTGCAGAAATTTCCCTTATTATTGGGAAAAATTTCAGAAATTATCCTTATTTTAGGGCAAAATTGCAGAAATTTCACTTATTTTAAGGTAAAAAGGCTGAAATATCCTTTATTTTGTGGCAAAAAGGGAGAAATTCCTCTAATTTTGGGGCAAAATTGCAGAAATTTCCCTTATTATTGGGAAAAATTTCAGAAATTTTCCTTATTTTAGGGCAAAATTGCAGAAATTTCACTTATTTCAGAGAAAAAAAGCAAAAATTTTTCTTATTTTGGGGCAAAAAGGCAGAAATTCACATTATTTTGGGGCAAAAAGGCAGAAATTCACATTATTTTGGGGTAAAATTGCAGAAATTTCACTTATTTTGGGGCAAAATTGCAGAAATTTTACTTATTTCGGGTAAAAAAGGCAGAAATTTTCCTTATTTTGAGGCAAAAAAGGCAAAAATTTCCCTTATTTTGAGGTAAAAAGGCTGAAATTCCCTTTATTTGGGGGAAAGAGGCAGAAATTTCCCTTATTTTGGGGCAAAATTGCAGAAATTTCACTTATTTCAGGGTAATTCGTCAGAAATTCCACTTATATTGAGGCACAAAAGACAGAAATTCTCTTTGTTTTGGGGGAAAATGACAGAAATTCTACTTATTGAGAAGCAAAAAGGCAGAAATTCCCCTTAGTTTGGAGCAAAAATGAAGAAATTTCTTTTTTTTTAAGGCAAAAAGTTATGCATTCCCCTTATTTTTGGGCAAAAAGGCAGAAATTCCCCGTATTTTGGAGCAAAATTGCAGAAATTCCCATAATTGTGGTGCAAAAAGGCAGAAATTCCCTATATGTTGGGGCAAAAAGACAGAAAATGTCCTTATTTTGGAGCAAAACTCAGAAATTCCACTTATTTTGGGGCAAAATTGCAGAAATTTCACTTATTTCAGGGAAAAAAGGCAGAAATTTTCTTTATTTTTTGGCAAAAAAGCAGAAATTCATAATATTTTGTGGCAAAAATGCAGAAATTCCCTTTATTTTGAGGTAAAAAGGCTGAAATTCCCCTTATTTGTTGGCAAAAAGGCAAAAATTTCCCTTATTTTGGGGCAAAATTGCAGAAATTTCACTTTTTTCAGGGTAATAAGTCAGAAATTTTTCTTATTTTGTCGCAAAAAAGACAGAAAATCCCTTTGTTTTGGGAGAAGAAAACAGAAATTCCACTTATATAGAGGCAAAAAGCAGAAATTCCCCTTATTTTGAAGCAAAAATGAAGAAATTTCCCTTTTTAAGGCAAAAAGGTATGCATTCTTCTAATTTTCGGGCAAAAAGGCAGAAATTCCCCGTATTTTGGAGCAAAATTGGAAAAATTCTCCTAATTGTGGGGCAAAAATGCAGAAATTCCCTATATGTTTGGGCAAAAAGACAGAAATTCTCCTTATTTTGGGGCAAAACTCTGAAATTCCACTTATTTTGGGGCAAAATTCCAGAAATTTCCCTTATTCTGGGGCAAAATTGCAGAAATTTCACTTATTTTGGGCAAAATTGCAGAAATTTCTCTTATTTCATGGAAAAAAAAGAAATTTTGTTATTTTGGGGCAAAAAGGCAGAAATTCCCCTTATTTTGAGGTATAAAGGCTGAAATTCCCATTATTTGGGGGCAAAAAGGCAGAAATATCCCTTATTTTGGGGCAAAATTGCAGAAATTTCACTTATTTCAGGGTAATAAGTCAGAAATTCCCCTTATTTTGGGGCAAAAAAGAAAGAAATTCCCTTTGTTTTGGGGGAAAAGAAAGAAATTCCACTTATTTAGAGGCAAAAAGGCAGAAATTCCCCTTATTTTGGAGCAAAAATGAAGAAATTTCCCTTTTTATGGCAAAAAGGTATGCATTCCCATTATTTTCAGGCAAAAAGGCAGAAATTCCCCGTATTTTGGAGCAAAATTACAGAAATTGCCCTAATTTTGGGGCAAAAGGCAGAAATTCCCTATATTTTGGGGCAAAAATCAGAAATTCCCCTTATTTTGGGGCAAAATTCCAGAAATTTCCTTTATTTTGGGGCAAAATTGCAAAAATTTTTCTTATTTGGGGCAAAATTGCAGAAATTTCACTTATTTTCAGGTAAAAAGGCTGAAATTTCCTTTATTTTGGGGCAAAAAGGGAGAAATTCCCCTTATTTTGGGGCAAAATTGCAGAAATTTCCGATATTATTGGGAAAAATTGCAGAAATTTTTTTTTATTTTAGGGCAAAATTGCAGAAATTTCTCTTATTTCATAGAAAAAAAGCAAAACTTTTTCTTATTTTGGGGCAAAAAGGCAGAAATTCCCATTAATTTGTGCCAAAAAGGCAGAAATTCACCTTATTTTGGGGTAAAATTGCAGAAATTTCACATATTTCAGAACAAAAAGGCAGAAATTTCCCTTATTTTGGGGCAAAATTGCAGAAATTTCACTTATTTCAGTGTAGTAAGTCAGAAATTCCCCTTATTTTGAGGCGAAAAAGACAGAAATTCCCTTTGTTTTGAGGGAAAAAGACAGAAATTCCACTAATTTAGAGGCAAAAAGGCAGAAATTCCCCTTATTTTAGAGCAAAAATTAATTAATTTCTCTTTTTATGGCAAAAAGTTATGCATTCCCATTATTTTCGGGCAAAAAGGCAGAAATTCCCTGTATTTTGGAGCAAAATTGCAGAAATTCCCCTAATTTTGGGGCAAAAGGCAGAAATTCCCTTTATTTTGAGGCAAAAATCAGAAATTCCCCTTATTTTGGGGCAAAATTCCAGAAATTTCCTTTATTTTGAGGCAAAATTGCAGGAATTTACATTATTTTGGGGCAAAATTGCAGAAATTTCCCTCATTTGGGTCAAAATTTCAGAAATTTCACTTATTTTAAGGTAAAAAGTCTGAAATTTCCTTTGTTTTGGGGCAAAAAGGAAGAAATTCCATTTATTTTGGGCAAAATTGCAGAAATCTGCCTTATTATGGAAAAAAATTGCAAAAATTTCTCTTATTTTAGGGCAAAATTGCAGAAATTTCACTTTTTTTGAGAAAAAAAGCAAAAATTTTTCTTATTTTGGGGCAAAAAGGCAGAATTTCCCATTATTTTGGGGCAAAAAGCAGAAATTCACCTTATTTAGGTGTAAAATTGCAGAAATTTCACATATTTCATGGCAAAAAGGCAGAATTCCCCGTATTTTGGAGCAAAATTGCAGAAATTCCCCTAATTTTGGGCTAAAAAGGCAGAAAATCCCTATATGTTGGGGCAAAAAGACAGAAATTTTCCTTATTTTGGGGCAAAACTTAGAAATTACACTTATTTTGGGGCAAAATTGCAGAAATTTCACTTATTTTGAGGCAAAATTGCAGAAATTTCACTTATTTCAGGGAAAAAAGGCAGAAATTTTCCTTATTTTGGGGCAAAAAGTCAGAAATTCCTAATATTTTGTGGCAAAAATGCAGAAATTCCCCTTATTTTGAGGTAAAAAGGCTGAAATTCCCCTTATTTGTTTGCAAAAAGGCAAAAATTTCCCTTAATTTTGGGCAATATTGCAGAAATTTCACTTTTTTCAGGGTAATAAGTCAGAAATTTTTCTTATTTTGGCGCAAAAAAGACAGAAAATCCCTTTGTTTTGGGAGAAGAAAACAGAAATTCCACTTATTTAGAGGCAAAAAGCAGAAATTCCCCTTATTTTGAAGCAAAAATGAAGAAATTTCCCTTTTTTAAGGCAAAAAGGTATGCATTCTTCTAATTTTCGTGCAAAAAGGCAGAAATTCCCCGTATTTTGGAGCAAAATTGGAAAAATTCTCCTAATTGTGGGGCAAAAATGCAGAAATTCCCTATATGTTTGGGCAAAAAGACAGAAATTCTCCTTATTTTGGGGCAAAACTCAGAAATTCCACTTATTTTGGGGCAAAATTCCAGAAATTTCCCTTATTCTGGGGCAAAATTGCAGAAATTTCACTTATTTTGGGCAAAATTGCAGAAATTTTTTCTTATTTCATGGAAAAATAAGAAATTTTGTTATTTTGGGGCAAAAAGGCAGAAATTCCCCTTATTTTGAGGTAAAAAGGCTGAAATTCCCCTTATTTGGGGGCAAAAAGGCAGAAATATCCCTTATTTTGAAGCAAAATTGCAGAAATTTTACTTATTTCAGAGTAATAAGTCAGAAATTCCCCTTATTTTGGGGCAAAAAAGAAAGAAATTACCTTTGTTTTGGGGGAAAAAGACAGAAATTCCACTTATTTAGAGGCAACAAGGCAGAAATTCCCCTTATTTTGGAACAAAAATGAAGAAATTTCCCTTTTTATTGCAAAAAGGTATGCATTCCCATTATTTTCAGGCAAAAAGGCAGAAATTCCCCGTATTTTGGAGCAAAATTACAGAAATTGCCCTAATTTTGGGGCAAAAATCAGAAATTCCTTTTATTTTGGGGCAAAATTCCAGAAATTTCCTTTATTTTGGGGCAAAATTGCAAAAATTTTTCTTATTTGGGGCAAAATTGCAGAAATTTCACTTATTTTCAGGTAAAAAGGCTGAAATTTCCTTTATTTTGGGGCAAAAAGGGAGAAATTTTCCTTATTTTAGGGCAAAATTGCAGAAATTTCACTTACTTCAGAGAAAAAAAGCAAAACTTTTTCTTATTTTGGGGCAAAAAGGCAGAAATTCCCATTATTTTGGGGCAAAAAGGCAGAAATTCACCTTATTTAGGGGTAAAATTGCAGAAATTTCACATATTTCAGGGCAAAAAGGAAGAAATTTTCTGTATTTTGGAGCAAAATTGCAGAAATTCCCCTAGTTGTGGGGCAAGAAGACAGAAATTCCCTATATGTTGGGGCAAAAAGACAAAAATTATTTTTATTTTGTGGCAAAACTTAGAAATTCCACTTATTTTGGGGCAAAATTCCAGAAATTTCCCTTATTTTGGGGCAAAATTGCAGAAATTTCACTTATTTTGGGGCAAAATTGCCGAAATTTCACTTATTTCAGGGGAAAAAGGCAGAAATTTTCCTTATTTTGGGGCAAAACTTAGAAATTACACTTATTTTGGGGCAAAATTGCAGAAATTTCACTTATTTTGAGGCAAAATTGCAGAAATTTCACTTATTTCAGGGAAAAAAGGCAGAAATTTTCCTTATTTTGGGGCAAAAAGTCAGAAATTCCTAATATTTTGTGGCAAAAATGCAGAAATTCCCCTTATATTGAGGTAAAAAGGCTGAAATTCCCCTTATTTGGGGGCAAAGAGGCAGAAATTTCCCTTATTTTGGGGCAAAATTGGAGAAATATCACGTATTTCCTGGTAATAATTCAGAAATTCCCCTTATTTTGGGGCAAACAAGACAGAAATTCCCTTTGTTTTGGGGGAAAAAGACAGAAATTCCACTTATTTAGAGGCAAAAAGGCAGAAATTTCCATTATTTTGGAGCAAAAATGAAGAAATTTACCTTTTTATGGCAAAAAGGTATGCATTCCTGTTATTTTTGGGATAAAAAGCAGAAATTCCCCGTATTTAGAAGCAAAATTGCAGAAATTCTCTAATTTTCAGGCAAAAAGGCAGAAATTCTTCTTATTTTGGGGCAAAAAGACAGAAAATCTCCTTTTTTCTGGAGCAAAGAGTCAGAAATGTCCCTTATTTTAAGGCAAAATTGCAGAAATTTCCTTTACATTGGGGCAAAATTGCAGAAATTTCCCTTATTTTGGGGCATAATTGCAGAAATTTCACTTACTTCAGGGTAATAAGTCAGAAATTTCCCTTATTTTGGGGCAAAAAAGACAGAAATTATCTTTGTTTTGGGGGAAAAAAACAGAAATTTTACTTATTTAGAGGCAAACAAGCAGAAATTCCCTTTATTTTGGAGCAAAAATGAAGAAATTACCCTTTTTATAGCAAAAAGGTATGCATTCCCATTATTTTCAGGCAAAAAGGCAGAAATTCCGTGTATTTTGGAGCAAAATTGCAAAATTCCCCTAATTTGGGGGCAAAAGGCAAAAATTCCCTTTATTTTGGGGCAAAAATCAGAAATTCCCCTTATTTTGGGGCAAAATTCCTGAAATTTCCTTTATTTTGGGGCAAAATTGCAGGAATTTACCTTATTTTAGGGCAAAATTGCAGAAATTTCCCTTATTTGGGGCAAAATTTCAGAAATTTCACTTATTTTCATGTAAAAAGGCTGAAATTTCCTTAGTTTTGGGGCAAAAACGAAGAAATTCCCCTTATTTTGGGGAAAAATTGCAGAAATTTCACATATTTTAGAGAAAAAAAGCAAAAATTTTTCTAATTTTAGGGCAAAAAGACAGAAATTCCCATTATTTTGGGGCAAAAAATCAGAAATTCACCTTATTTAGGGGTAAAATTGCAGAAATTTCACATATTTCAGGGCAAAAAGGCAGAAATTCCCCGTATTTTGGAGCAAAATTGCAGAAATTCCCCTAATTGTGGGGTAAAAAGGCAGAAAATCCCTATATGTTGGGGCAAAAATACAGAAATTCTCTTTATTTTAGGGCAAAACTTAGAAATTCCACTTATTTTGGGAAAAATTCCAGAAATTTCCATTATTTTGGGGCAAAATTGCAGAAATTTCACTTATTTCAGGGAAAAAAGGCAGAAATTTTCTTTATTTTGTGGCAAAAAGTCAGAAATTCCTAATATTTTGTGGCAAAAATGCAGAAATTCCCCTTATTTTGAGGAATAAAGGCTGAAATTCCCCTTATTTCAGGGCAAAAAGGCAGAAATTTCCCTTATTTTTGGGCAAAATTGCAGAAATTTCACTTATTTTCAGGTAAAAAGGCTGAAATTTCCTTTATTTTGGGGCAAACAGAGAGAAATTCCCCTTATTTTGGAGCAAAAATGCAGAAATTTCTGTTAATATTGGGAAATATTGCAGAAATTTTCCTTATTTTAGGGCAAAATTGCAGAAATTTCACTTATTTCATAGAAAAAAAGCAAACATTTTTTTTTATTTTGAGGCAAAAAGGCAGAAATTCCCATTAATTTGTGGCAAAAAGGCAGAAATTCACCTTATTTTGCGGTAAAATTGCAGAAATTTCACATATTTCAGAACAAAAAGTCAGAAATTTCCCTTATTTTGGGACAAAATTGCAGAAATTTCACTTATTTCAGTGTAGTAAGTCAGAAATTCCCCTTATTTTGAGGCGAAAAAGACAGAAATTCCCTTTGTTTGGAGGGAAAAAGACAGAAATTCCACTTATTTAGAGGCAAAAAGGCAGAAATTCCCCTTATTTTGGAGCAAAAATGAAGAAATTTCCCTTTTTTTACGGCAAAAAGTTATGCATTCCCTTTATTTTTGGGAAAGGGAAGAAATTCCCTGTATTTTGGAGCAAAATTGCAGAAATTCCCCTAATTGTGGGGCAAAAAGGCAGAAATTCCCTATATGTTAGGGCAAAAATACAGAAATTCTCCTTATTTTGGGGCAAAACTCAGAAATTCCACTTATTTTGGGGCAAAATTCCAGAAATTTCCCTTATTCTTGGGCAACATTGCAGAAATTTCACTTATTTTGGGGCAATATTGCAGAAATTTTACTTATTTCCGGGGAAAAAGGTAGAAATTTTCCTTAATTTTGGGTCAAAAAGGCAGGAATTCCCCTTATTTTGAGGTAAAAAGGCTGAAATTCCCCTTATTTGAGGGCAAAGAGTCAGAAATTTCCCTTTTTTTGGGGCAAAATTACAGACATTTCATTTATTTCAGGGTAATAAGTCTGAAATTCCCCTTATTTTGGTTCAAAAAAGACAGAAATTCTCTTCGTTTTGGAGGAAAAGACAGAAATTCCACTTATTTAGAGGCAAAAAGGCAGAAATTTCCTTTATTTTGGAGCAAAAATGAAGAAATTTACCTTATTATGGCAAAAAGGTATGCATTCCCCTTACTTTCGGGATAAAAAGCAGAAATTCCCCGTATTTTGAAGCAAAATTGCAGAAATTCTCATAATTTTCGGGCAAAAAAGCAGAAATTCTCCTTATTTTGGGGCAAGAAGACAGAAAATCTCCATTTTTCGGGAGCAAAAAGTCAGAAATTTCCCTTATTTTGGGGCAAAAGTGCAGAAATTTCCTTTACATTGGGGCAAAATTGAGGAAATTTCCCTTATTTTGGGGCAAAATTGCAGAAATTTCACTTACTTCAGGGTAATAAGTCAGAAATTTCCCTTATTTTGGGGCAACAAAGACAGAAATTCTCTTTGTTTTGGGGGAAAAAGACAGAAATTCCACTTATTTATAGGCAAACAGGCAGAAATTCCCTTTATTTTGGAGCAAAAATGAAGAAATTTCCCTTTTTTACGGCAAAAAGTTATGCATTCCCTTTATTTTTGGGAAAGGGAATAAATTCCCTGTATTTTGGAGAAAAAATTGCAGAAATTCCCCTAATTGTGGGGCAAAAAGGCAGAAATTCCCTGTATGTTAGGGCAAAAATACAGAAATTCTCCTTATTTTGGGGCAAAACTCAGAAATTCCACTTATTTTGGGGCAAAATTCCAGAAATTTCCCTTATTCTTGGGCAACATTGCAGAAATTTCACTTATTTTGGGGCAATATTGCAGAAATTTTACTTATTTCAGGGGAAAAAGGTAGAAATTTTCCTTAATTTTGGGTCAAAAAGGCAGGAATTCCCCTTATTTTGAGGTAAAAAGGCTGAAATTCCCCTTATTTGAGGGCAAAGAGTCAGAAATTTCCCTTATTTTGGGGCAAAATTACAGACATTTCATTTATTTCAGGGTAATAAGTCTGAAATTCCCCTTATTTTGGGTCAAAAAAGACAGAAATTCCCTTTGTTTTAGAGGAAAAGACAGAAATTCCACTTATTTAGAGGCAAAAAGGCAGAAATTTCCTTTATTTTGGAGCAAAAATGAAGAAATTTACCTTTTTATGGCAAAAAGGTATGCATTCCCCTTACTTTCGGGATAAAAAGCAGAAATTCCCCGTATTTTGAAGCAAAAATGCAGAAATTCTCATAATTTTCGGGCAAAAAGGCAGAAATTCTCCTTATTTTGGGGCAAGAAGACAGAAAATCTCCATTTTTCGGGAGCAAAAAGTCAGAAATTTCCCTTATTTTGGGGCAAAAGTGCAGAAATTTCCTTTACATTGGGGCAAAATTGAAGAAATTTCCCTTATTTTGGGCAAAATTGCAGAAATTTCACTTACTTCAGGGTAATAAGTCAGAAATTTCCCTTATTTTGGGGCAACAAAGACAGAAATTCTCTTTGTTTTGGGGGAAAAAGACAGAAATTCCACTTATTTAGAGGCAAACAGGCAGAAATTTCCTTTATTTTGGAGCAAAAATGAAGAAATTACCCTTTTTATAGCAAAAAAGTTTGCATTCCCATTATTTTCAGGCAAAAAGGCAGAAATTCACCTTATTTAGGGGTAAAATTGCAGAAATTTCACATATTTCAGGGCAAAAAGAAAGAAATTTTCTGTATTTTGGAGCAAAATTGCAGAAATTCCTATAGTTGTGGGGCAAAAAGACAGAAATTCCCTATATGTTGGGGCAAAAAGACAGAAATTCTCTTTATTTTGTGGCAAAACTTAGAAATTCCACTTATTTTTGGGCCAAATTCCAGAAATTTCCTTTATTTTGGGTCAAAATTGCAGAAATTACACTTATTTTGGGGCAAAATTGCCGAAATTTTACTTATTTCAGGGGAAAAAGGCAGAAATTTTCTTTATTTTGGGGCGAAAGGTCAGAAATTCCTAATTTTTTGTGGCAAAAATGCAGAAATTCCCCTTATATTGAGGTAAAAAGGCTGAAATTCCCCTTATTTGGGGGCAAAGAGGCAGAAATTTCCCTTATTTTGGGGCAAAATTGCAGAAATTTCACATATTTCATTGTAGTAAGTCAGAAATTCCCCTTATTTTGAGGCGAAAAAGACAGAAATTCCCTTTGTTTGGAGGGAAAAAGACAGAAATTCCACTTATTTAGAGGCAAAAAGGCAGAAATTCCCCTTATTTTGGAGCAAAAATGAAGAAGTTTCCCTTTTTTACGGCAAAAATTTATGCATTCCCTTTATTTTTGGGAAAGGGAAGAAATTCCCTGTATTTTGGAGCAAAATTGCAGAAATTCCCCTAATTGTGGGGCAAAAAGGCAGAAATTCCCTGTATGTTAGGGCAAAAATACAGAAATTCTCCTTATTTTGGGGCAAAACTCAGAAATTCCACTTATTTTGGGGCAAAATTCCAGAAATTTCCCTTATTCTTGGGCAACATTGCAGAAATTTCACTTATTTTGGGGCAATATTGCAGAAATTTTACTTATTTCAGGGGAAAATGGTAGAAATTTTCCTTAATTTTGGGTCAAAAAGGCAGGAATTCCCCTTATTTTGAGGTAAAAAGGCTGAAATTCCCCTTATTTGAGGGCAAAGAGTCAGAAATTTCCCTTTTTTTGGGGCAAAATTACAGACATTTCATTTATTTCAGGGTAATAAGTCTGAAATTCCCCTTATTTTGGTTCAAAAAAGACAGAAATTCTCTTCGTTTTGGAGGAAAAGACAGAAATTCCACTTATTTAGAGGCAAAAAGGCAGAAATTTCCTTTATTTTGGAGCAAAAATGAAGAAATTTACCTTATTATGGCAAAAAGGTATGCATTCCCCTTACTTTCGGGATAAAAAGCAGAAATTCCCCGTATTTTGAAGCAAAATTGCAGAAATTCTCATAATTTTCGGGCAAAAAGGCAGAAATTCTCCTTATTTTGGGGCAAGAAGACAGAAAATCTCCATTTTTCGGGAGCAAAAAGTCAGAAATTTCCCTTATTTTGGGGCAAAAGTGCAGAAATTTCCTTTACATTGGGGCAAAATTGAGGAAATTTCCCTTATTTTGGGGCAAAATTGCAGAAATTTCACTTACTTCAGGGTAATAAGTCAGAAATTTCCCTTATTTTGGGGCAACAAAGACAGAAATTCTCTTTGTTTTGGGGGAAAAATACAGAAATTCCACTTATTTAGAGGCAAACAGGCAGAAATTCCCTTTATTTTGGAGCAAAAATAAAGAAATTACCCTTTTTATGGCAAAAAAGTTTGCATTCCCATTATTTTCAGGCAAAAAGGCAGAAATTCACCTTATTTAGGGGTAAAATTGCAGAAATTTCACTTATTTTGGGGCAAAATTGCCGAAATTTTACTTATTTCAGGGGAAAAAGGCAAAAATTTTCTTTATTTTGGGGCCAAAGGTCAGAAATTCCTAATTTTTTGTGGCAAAAATGCAGAAATTCCCCTTATATTGAGGTAAAAAGGCTGAAATTCCCCTTATTTGGGGGCAAAGAGGCAGAAATTTCCCTTATTTTGGGGCAAAATTGCAGAAATTTCACATATTTCATTGTAGTAAGTCAGAAATTCCCCTTATTTTGAGGCGAAAAAGACAGAAATTCCCTTTGTTTGGAGGGAAAAAGACAGAAATTCCACTTATTTAGAGGCAAAAAGGCAGAAATTCCCCTTATTTTGGAGCAAAAATGAAGAAATTTCCCTTTTTTACGGCAAAAAGTTATGCATTCCCTTTATTTTTGGGAAAGGGAAGAAATTCCCTGTATTTTGGAGCAAAATTGCAGAAATTCCCCTAATTGTGGGGCAAAAAGGCAGAAATTCCCTGTATGTTAGGGCAAAAATACAGAAATTCTCCTTATTTTGGGGCAAAACTCAGAAATTCCACTTATTTTGGGGCAAAATTCCAGAAATTTCCCTTATTCTTGGGCAACATTGCAGAAATTTCACTTATTTTGGGGCAATATTGCAGAAATTTTACTTATTTCAGGGGAAAATGGTAGAAATTTTCCTTAATTTTGGGTCAAAAAGGCAGGAATTCCCCTTATTTTGAGGTAAAAAGGCTGAAATTCCCCTTATTTGAGGGCAAAGAGTCAGAAATTTCCCTTTTTTTGGGGCAAAATTACAGACATTTCATTTATTTCAGGGTAATAAGTCTGAAATTCCCCTTATTTTGGTTCAAAAAAGACAGAAATTCTCTTCGTTTTGGAGGAAAAGACAGAAATTCCACTTATTTAGAGGCAAAAAGGCAGAAATTTCCTTTATTTTGGAGCAAAAATGAAGAAATTTACCTTATTATGGCAAAAAGGTATGCATTCCCCTTACTTTCGGGATAAAAAGCAGAAATTCCCCGTATTTTGAAGCAAAATTGCAGAAATTCTCATAATTTTCGGGCAAAAAGGCAGAAATTCTCCTTATTTTGGGGCAAGAAGACAGAAAATCTCCATTTTTCGGGAGCAAAAAGTCAGAAATTTCCCTTATTTTGGGGCAAAAGTGCAGAAATTTCCTTTACATTGGGGCAAAATTGAGGAAATTTCCCTTATTTTGGGGCAAAATTGCAGAAATTTCACTTACTTCAGGGTAATAAGTCAGAAATTTCCCTTATTTTGGGGCAACAAAGACAGAAATTCTCTTTGTTTTGGGGGAAAAATACAGAAATTCCACTTATTTAGAGGCAAACAGGCAGAAATTCCCTTTATTTTGGAGCAAAAATAAAGAAATTACCCTTTTTATGGCAAAAAAGTTTGCATTCCCATTATTTTCAGGCAAAAAGGCAGAAATTCACCTTATTTAGGGGTAAAATTGCAGAAATTTCACTTATTTTGGGGCAAAATTGCCGAAATTTTACTTATTTCAGGGGAAAAAGGCAAAAATTTTCTTTATTTTGGGGCCAAAGGTCAGAAATTCCTAATTTTTTGTGGCAAAAATGCAGAAATTCCCCTTATATTGAGGTAAAAAGGCTGAAATTCCCCTTATTTGGGGGCAAAGAGGCAGAAATTTCCCTTATTTTGGGGCAAAATTGCAGAAATTTCACATATTTCATTGTAGTAAGTCAGAAATTCCCCTTATTTTGAGGCGAAAAAGACAGAAATTCCCTTTGTTTGGAGGGAAAAAGACAGAAATTCCACTTATTTAGAGGCAAAAAGGCAGAAATTCCCCTTATTTTGGAGCAAAAATGAAGAAATTTCCCTTTTTTACGGCAAAAAGTTATGCATTCCCTTTATTTTTGGGAAAGGGAAGAAATTCCCTGTATTTTGGAGCAAAATTGCAGAAATTCCCCTAATTGTGGGGCAAAAAGGCAGAAATTCCCTGTATGTTAGGGCAAAAATACAGAAATTCTCCTTATTTTGGGGCAAAACTCAGAAATTCCACTTATTTTGGGGCAAAATTCCAGAAATTTCCCTTATTCTTGGGCAACATTGCAGAAATTTCACTTATTTTGGGGCAATATTGCAGAAATTTTACTTATTTCAGGGGAAAAAGGTAGAAATTTTCCTTAATTTTGGGTCAAAAAGGCAGGAATTCCCATTATTTTGAGGTAAAAAGGCTGAAATTCCCCTTATTTGAGGGCAAAGAGTCAGAAATTTCCCTTATTTTGGGGCAAAATTACAGACATTTCATTTATTTCAGGGTAATAAGTCTGAAATTCCCCGTATTTTGGGTCAAAAAGGACAGAAATTCTCTTCGTTTTGGAGGAAAAGACAGAAATTCCACTTATTTAGAGGCAAAAAGGCAGAAATTTCCTTTATTTTGGAGCAAAAATGAAGAAATTTACCTTTTTATGGCAAAAAGGTATGCATTTCCCTTACTTTCGGGATAAAAAGCAGAAATTCCCCGTATTTTGAAGCAAAATTGCAGAAATTCTCATAATTTTCGGGCAAAAAGGCAGAAATTCTCCTTATTTTGGGGCAAGAAGACAGAAAATCTCCATTTTTCGGGAGCTAAAAGTCAGAAATTTCCCTTATTTTGGGGCAAAAGTGCAGAAATTTCCTTTACATTGGGGCAAAATTGAGGAAATTTCCCTTATTTTGGGGCAAAATTGCAGAAATTTCACTTACTTCAGGGTAATAAGTCAGAAATTTCCCTTATTTTGGGGCAACAAAGACAGAAATTCTCTTTGTTTTGGGGGAAAAAGACAGAAATTCCACTTATTTAGAGGCAAACAGGCAGAAATTCCCTTTATTTTGGAGCAAAAATGAAGAAATTACCCTTTTTATGGCAAAAAAGTTTGCATTCCCATTATTTTCAGGCAAAAAGGCAGAAATTCACCTTATTTAGGGGTAAAATTGCAGAAATTTCACATATTTCAGGGCAAAAAGGAAGAAATTTTCTGTATTTTGGAGCAAAATTGCAGAAATTCCTATAGTTGTGGGGAAAAAGACAGAAATTCCCTATATGTTGGGGCAAAAAGACAGAAATTCTCTTTATTTTGTGGCAAAACTTAGAAATTCCACTTATTTTGGGGCAAAATTCCAGAAATTTCCCTTATTTTGGGGCAAAATTGCAGAAATTTCACTTATTTTGGGGCAAAATTGCCGAAATTTTACTTATTTCAGGGGAAAAAGGCAGAAATTTTTTTTATTTTGGGGCGAAAAGTCAGAAATTCCTAATTTTTTGTGGCAAAAATGCAGAAATTCCCCTTATATTGAGGTAAAAAGGCTGAAATTCCCCTTATTTGGGGGCAAAGAGGCAGAAATTTTCCTTATTTTGGGGCAAAATTGAAAAAATTTCACGTATTTCAGGGTAATAATTCAGAAATTCCCCTTATTTTGGGGAAAAAAGACAGAAATTTTCTTTGTTTTGGGGGAAAAAGACAGAAATTCCACTTATTTAGAGGCAAAAAGGCAGAATTTCCCCTTATTTTGGAGCAAAAATGAAGAAATTTCCCTTTTTTACGGCAAAAAGTTATGCATTCCCTTTATTTTTGGGAAAGGGAAGAAATTCCCTTTATTTTGGAGCAAAATTGCAGAAATTCCCCTAATTGTGGGGCAAAAAGGCAGAAATTCCCTGTATGTTAGGGCAAAAATACAGAAATTCTCCTTATTTTGGGGCAAAACTCAGAAATTCCACTTATTTTGGGGCAAAATTCCAGAAATTTCCCTTATTCTTGGGCAACATTGCAGAAATTTCACTTATTTTGGGGCAATATTGCAGAAATTTTACTTATTTCAGGGGAAAATGGTAGAAATTTTCGTTAATTTTGGGTCAAAAAGGCAGGAATTCCCCTTATTTTGAGGTAAAAAGGCTGAAATTCCCCTTATTTGAGGGCAAAGAGTCAGAAATTTCCCTTATTTTGGGGCAAAATTACAGACATTTCATTTATTTCAGGGTAATAAGTCTGAAATTCCCCTTATTTTGGGTCAAAAAAGACAGAAATTCTCTTCGTTTTGGAGGAAAAGACAGAAATTCCACTTATTTAGAGGCAAAAAGGCAGAAATTTCCTTTATTTTGGAGCAAAAATGAAGAAATTTACCTTATTATGGCAAAAAGGTATGCATTCCCCTTACTTTCGGGATAAAAAGCAGAAATTCCCCATATTTTGAAGCAAAATTGCAGAAATTCTCATAATTTTCGGGCAAAAAGGCAGAAATTCTCCTTATTTTGGGGCAAGAAGACAGAAAATCTCCATTTTTCGGGAGCAAAAAGTCAGAAATTTCCCTTATTTTGGGGCAAAAGTGCAGAAATTTCCTTTACATTGGGGCAAAATTGAGGAAATTTCCCTTATTTTGGGGCAAAATTCCAGAAATTTCACTTACTTCAGGGTAATAAGTCAGAAATTTCCCTTATTTTGGGGCAACAAAGACAGAAATTCTCTTTGTTTTGGGGGAAAAAGACAGAAATTCCACTTATTTAGAGGCAAACAGGCAGAAATTCCCTTTATTTTGGAGCAAAAATGAAGAAATTACCCTTTTTATGGCAAAAAAATTTGCATTCCCATTATTTTCAGGCAAAAAGGCAGAAATTCACCTTATTTAGGGGTAAAATTGCAGAAATTTCACATATTTCAGGGCAAAAAGAAAGAAATTTTCTGTATTTTGGAGCAAAATTGCAGAAATTCCTATAGTTGTGGGGCAAAAAGACAGAAATTCCCTATATGTTGGGGCAAAAAGACAGAAATTCTCTTTATTTTGTGGCAAAACTTAGAAATTCCACTTATTTTGGGGCAAAATTCCAGAAATTTCCCTTATTTTGGGGCAAAATTGCAGAAATTACACTTATTTTGTGGCAAAATTGCCAAAATTTTACTTATTTCAGGGGAAAAAGGCAGAAATTTTTTTTATTTTGGGTCGAAAAGTCAGAAATTCTTAATTTTTTGTGGCAAAAATGCAGAAATTCCCCTTATATTGAGGTAAAAAGGCTGAAATTCCCCTTATTTGGGGGCAAAGAGGCAGAAATTTCCCTTATTTTGGGGCAAAATTGGAGAAATTTCACGTATTTCAGGGTAATAATTCAGAAATTCCCCTTATTTTGGGGCAAAAAAGACAGAAATTCCCTTTGTTTTGGGGGAAAAAGACAGAAATTCCACTTATTTAGAGGCAAAAAGGCAGAAATTCCCCTTATTTTGGAGCAAAAATGAAGAAATTTACCTTTTTATGGCAAAAAAGTATGCATTCCTGTTATTTTTGGGATAAAAAGCAGAAATTCCCCGTATTTAGAAGCAAAATTGCAGAAATTCTCTAATTTTCAGGCAAAAAGGCAGAAATTCTCCTTATTTTGGGGCAAAAAGACAGAAAATCTCCTTTTTTCGGGAGCAAACAGTCAGAAATTTCCCTTATTTTGGGGCAAAATTGCAGAAATTTCCTTTACATTGGGGCAAAATTGCAGAAATTTCCCTTATTTTGGGGCAAAATTGCAGAAATTTCACTTACTTCAGGGTAATAAGTCAGAAATTCCCCTTATTTTGGGGCAAAAAAGACAGAAATTCTTTTTGTTTTGGGGGAAAAAGACAGAAATTCCACTTATTTAGAGGCAAACAGGCAGAAATTCCCTTTATTTTGGAGCAAATTGAAGAAATTACACTTTTTATTGCAAAAAGGTATGCATTCCCATTATTTTCAGGCAAAAAGGCAGAAATTCCCTGTATTTTGGAGCAAAATTGCAGAAATTCCCCTAATTTTGGGGCAAAAAGGCAGAAATTCCCTATATGTTGGGCAGAAAAGACAGAAATTCTCTTTATTTTGGGGCAAAACTCAGAAATTCCATTTATTTTGGGGCAAAATTCCAGAAATTTCCCTTATTTTGGGTCAAAATTGCAGAAATTTCACTTATTTCAGGGCATAATTCAAAAATTCCTTTTATTTTGGGGCAAAAAGACAGAAATTCCATTTATTTTTTGGTAAAAAGGCAATAATTTCATTTACTTTGAGGTAAAAAGGCAGAAATTCCTATTATTTTGGGGCAAAAATGAAGAAATTTCCCTTTTTTTTGGTAAACAGTATACATCCCTTTTACATTCGGGATAAAAAGCAGAAATTCCCCGTATTTTGAAGCAAAATTGCAGAAATTCTCATAATTTTCGGGCAAAAAGGCAGAAATTCCCTAATTTTGGGGCAAAAGTCAGAAATTCCCTTTATTTTGGGGCAAAAATCAGAAATTCCCCTTCTTTTGGTGCAAAATTCAAGAAATTTCCTTTATTTTGGGGCAAAATTTCAGGAATTTACCTTATTTTGGGGCAAAATTTCAGAAATTTCAGTTATTTTCAGGTAAAAAGGCAGAAATTTCCTTTGTTTTGTGGCAAAAAGGGAGAAATTCCCCATATTTTGGAGCAAAATTGCAGAAATTTCCCTTATTATGGGAAATATTGCAGAAATTTCCCTTAATTTAAGGCAAAATTGCAGAAATTTCACTTATTTCACAGAAAAAAAGCAAAATTTTTTCTTATTTTGGGGCAAACAGGCAGAGATTCCCATTATTTCGGGCAAAAAAGACAGAAATTCATTTTGTTTTGGGGGAAAAAGACAGAAATTCCACTTATTTAGAGGCAAAAAGGCTGAAATTCCCCTTATTTTGGAGCAAAAATGAAGAAATTCACCTTTTTATGGCAAAAAGGTATGCATTCCCTTACTTTCGAGATAAAAGCAGAAATTCCCCATATTTTGAAGCAAAATTGCAGAAATTCTCATAATTTTTGGGCAAAAAGGCAGAAATTCTCCTTATTTTAGGGAAAAAAGACAGAAAATCTCCTTTCTTTGGGAACAAAAACTCAGAAATTTCCCTTATTTTGAGGCAAAATTGCAGAAATTTCCTTTACATTGGGACAAAATTTCAGAAATTTCCCTTATTTTGGGGCAAAATTGCAGAAATTTTACTTATTTCAGGGTAATAAGTCAGAAATTCCCCTTATTTTGGGGCAAAAAAGACAGAAATTTCCTTTGTTTTGGGGGAAAAAGACAGAAATTCCACTTTTGTAGAGGCGAAAAGGCAGAAATTTCCCTTATTTTGGAGCAAAAATGAAGAAATTTCCCTTTTTATTGCAAAAAGGTATGCATTCCCATTATTTTCGGGCAAAAGGCAGAAATTCCCCGTATTTTGGAGCAAAATTGCAGAAATTTCTCTAATTGTGGGGCAAAAGGCAAAAATTCACTTTATTTGGGGGCAAAAATCAGAAATTCCCCTTATTATGGGGCAAAATTCCAGAAATTACCTTTATTTTGGGGCAAAATTGCAGGAATTTACCTTATTTTGGGGCAAAATTGCAAAAATTTCACTTATTTGGGGCAAAATTGCAGAAATTTCAGTTATTTTCAGGTAAAAAGCCTGAAATTTCCTTTATTTTGGGGCAAAAAGGGAGAAATTCCCCTTATTTTGGGGCAATATTGCAGAAATTTCCTTTATTATGAGGAAATATTGCAGAAATTTCCCTTAATTTAAGGCAAAATTGTAGAAATTTCACTTATATCAGAGAAAAAAGCAAAAATTTTTCTTATTTTGGGGCAAAAAGGCAGAAATTCCCATTATTTTGGGGCAAAAAGGCAGAAATTCACCTTATTTTGGGGTAAAATTGCAGAAATTTCACATATTTCAGGGCAGAAAGGCAGAAATTTCCCTTAATTTGGGGCAAAAAAGACAGAAATTTTCTTTGTTTTGGGTGAAAAAGACAGAAATTCCACTTATTTAGAGGCAAAAAGGCAAAAATTCCCCTTATTTTGGAGCAAAAATGAAGAAATTTACCTTATTTATGGCAAAAAGTTATGCATTCCCTTTATTTTCGGGCAAAATGGCAGAAATTCCTCGTATTTTGGAGCAAAATTGCAGAAATTCCCCTAATTTTGGGGCAAAAATGCAGAAATATTCTATATGTTGGGGCAAAAAGGCAAAAATTCTCCTTATTTTGGGGCAAAACTCAGAAATTCCACTTATTTTGGGGCAAAATTTCAGAAATTTCCTTTATTCTGGGGCAAAATTGCAGAAATTTCACTTATTTTCAGGTAAAAAGGCTGAAATTTCCTTTATTTTGGGGCAAGAAGAGAGAAATTCCCCTTATTTTGGGGTAAAAAGGCAGAAATTCCCCTTATTTTGAGGTAAAAAGCCTGAAATTCCCCTTATTTGTGGGCAAAGAGGCAGAAATTTTCCTTATTTTGGGGCAAAATTGCAGAAATTTCACTTATTTCATAGTAATAAGTAAGAAATTCCTCTTATTTTGGGGCAAAAATGATAAAAATTCCTTTTGTTTTGGGGGAAAAAGACAGAAATTCCAATTATTTAGAGGCAAAAAGCAGAAATTCCCCTTATTTTGGAGCAAAAATGAAGAAATTCACCTTTTTATGGCAAAAAGGTATGCATTCCCCTTACTTTCGGGATAAAAGCAGAAATTCCCCGTATTATGAAGCAAAATTGCAGAAATTCTCATAATTTTCGGGCAAAAAGACAGAAATTCTTTTTTTTGGGGGGCAAAAAGACAGAAAATCTCCTTTTTTTGGTAACAAACAGTCAGAAATTTCCCTTATTTTGGGGCAAAATTGCATAAATTTCCTTTACATTGGGGCAAAATTTAAGAAATTTCCTTTATTTTGGGGCAAAATTGCAGAAATTTCACTTATTTCAGGGTAATAAGTCAGAAATTCCCCTTATTTTGGGGCAAAAAAGACAGAAATTCCTTTTGTTTTGGGGGAAGAAGACAGAAATTCCACTTATTTAGAGGTAAAAAGGCAGAAATCACCTTTATTTTGGAGCAAAAATAAAGAAATTAACCTTTTTATGGCAAAAAGGTATGCATTCCTATTATTTTCGGGCAAAAAGGCAGAAATTCCTCGTATTTTGGAGCAAAAGTGCAGAAATTCCCCTAATTTTGGGGCAAAAGGCAAAAATTCTTTTTATTTTGGGGCAAAATTCAGAAATTCCCATTATTTTGGGGCAAAAATTCAGAAATTTCCTTTATTTTGAGGCAAAATTGCAATAATTTACCTTATTTTGGGGCACAATTTCAGAAATTTCCCTTATTTGGGGCAAAATTGCAGAAATTTCAGTTATTTTCAGGTAAAAAGGGTGAAATTTCCTTTATTTTGGGGCAAAAAGTGAGAAATTCCCCTTATTTTGGGGCAAAATTGCAGAAATTTCCCTTATTATGGGGAAAAATTGCAGAAATTTCCGTGATATTAGGCCAAAATTTCAGAAATTTCACTTCTTTCATAGGAAAAAAGCAAAAATTTTTCTTATTTTGGGGCAAAAATGCAGAAATTCTCATTATTTTGGGGCAAAAAGTCAGAAATTCACCTTATTTTGGGGTAAAATTGCAGAAATTTCACATATTTCAGGGCAAAAAGGCAGAAATATCCCTTATTTTGAGGCAAAAAAGACAGAAATTCCCTTTTTTTTGGAGGAAAAAGACAGAAATTCCACTTATTTAGAAGCAAAAAGGCAGAAATTCCCCTTATTTTGGAGCAAAAATAAAGAAATTTCCCTTTTTATGGCAAAAAGTTATGCATTCCCCTTATTTTCGGAAAAAAAGGCAGAAATTTCCCGTATTTTGGAGCAAAATTGCAGAAATTCCCCTAATTGTGGGGCAAAAATTTAGAAATTCCTTATATGTTGGGGCAAAAAGACAGAAATTCTTCTTATTTGGGGGCAAAACTCAGAAATTCCACTTATTTTGGGGCAAAATTCCAGAAATTCCCCTTATTTTGGGGCAAAATTGCAAAATTTCACTCATTTTAGGTCAAAATTGCAGAAATTTCACTTATTTAAGGAAAAAAAGGCAGAAATTTTCTTTATTTTGGGGCAAAAAAGAAGAAATTCCTAATATATTGTGGCAAAATGCAGAAATTCCCCTTATTTTGAGGTGAAAAGGCTGAAATTCCCCATATTTGGGGGCAAAAAGGCAGAAATTTCCCTTATTTTGGGGCAAAATTGCAGAAATTTTACTTATTTCAGGGTAATAAGTCAAAAATTTTCTTGATTTTGGGGCAAAAAAGACAGAAAATCCCTTTGTTTTGGAGGAAAAAACAGAAATTCCACTTATTTAGAGGCAAAAAAACAGAAATTCCTCTTATTTTGGAGCAAAAATGAAGAAATTTCCCTTTTTTAAGGCAAAAAGGTATGCATTCTTCTTATTTTTGTGCAAAAAGGCAGAAATCCCCTGTATTTTGGAGCAAAATTGCAGAAATTCCCCTAAATGTGAGGCAAAAACGCAGAAATTCCCTATATGTTGGGGCAAAAAGACAGAAATTCTTTTTATTTTGGGGCAAAACTCTAAATTCCACTTATTTTGGGGCAAAATTCCAGAAATTTCCCTTATTCTGGGCCAAAATTGCAGAAATTTCACTTATTTTTGGGCAAAATTTCAGAAATTTCACTTATTTCAGGGAAAAAAGGGAGAAATTTTCCTTATTTTTGGGCAAAAAGGCAGAAATTCCCCTTATTTTGAGGTAAAAAGCCTGAAATTCCCCTTATTTGGGGGCAAAATGAAGAAATTTCCCTTATTTTGGGGCAAAATTGCAGAAATTTCACATATTTCAGGGTAATAAGTCAGAAATTCCACTTATTTTAGGGTAAAAAAGACAGAAATTCCCTTTGTTTCTGAAAAAAAAGACAGAAATTATACTTATTTAGAGGCAAAAAGGCCGAAATTCCCCTTATTTTGGAGCAAAAATGAAGAAATTTACCTTTTTATGGCAAAAAGGTATGCATTCCCCTTACTTTCGGGATAAAAGCAGAAATTCCCTGTATTTTGAAGCAAAATTACAGAAATTTTCATAATTTTTGAGCAAAAAGGCAGAAATTTTCCTTATTTTTGGGCAAAAAGGCACAAAATCTCCTATTTTTGGAACAAACAGTCAGAAATTCCCCTTATTTTTGGGCAAAATTGCAGAAATTTCCTTTACATTGGGGCAAAATTGCAGAAATTTCGCTTAATTTGGGACAAAATTGCAGAAATTTCACTTATGTCAGGGTAATAATTGAGAAATTCTCCTTATTTTGCGGCAAAAAAACCAGAAATTCCCTTTGTTTTGGGGGAAAAAGACAGAAATTCCACTTAATTAGAGGCAAAAATGCAGAAATTCCCCTTTTTTTGGAGCAAAAATGAAGAAATTATCCTTTTTATGACAAAAAGGTATGCATTCCCATTATTTTCGGGCAAAAAGGCAGAAATTCCTCATATTTTGGAGCAAAATTGCAGAAATTCCCTTAATTTTGGGGCAAAAGGCAGAAATTCCCTTTATTTTGGGGCCAAAATCAGAAATTCCCATTATTTTGGGGCAAAATTCAAGAAATTTCCTCTATTTTGGGGCATAATTGCAGGAATTTACGTTATTTTGGAGCAAAATTGCAGAAATTTCCTTTATATGGGGCAAAATTACAGAAATTTCACTTATTTTCAGGTAAAAAGGCTGAAACTTCATTTATTTTGGGGCAAAAAGGAAGAAATTCCCCTTATTATGGGTCAAAATTGCAGAAATTTCCCTTAATATGTTGAAATATTGCAGAAATTTCCCTTAATTTAAAGCAAAATTGCAGAAATTTCACTTATTTCAGTGAAAAAAAGCAAAAATTTTTCTTATTTTGGGGCCAGAAAGCAGAAATTCCCATTATTTTGGGGCAAAATGCAGAAATTCACCTTATTTTGGGGTAAAATTGCAGAATTTTCACATATTTCAGGGCAAAAAGGCAAAAATTTCCCTTATTTTGGGGCAAAAAAGACAGAAATTCCCTTTGTTTTGGGGGAAAAAGACAGAAATTCCACTTATTTAGAGGCAAAAAGGCAGAAATTCCCCTTATTTTGGAGCAAAAATGAAGAAATTTTCCTTTTTTATGGCAAAAAGTTATGCATTCCCCTTATTTTCGGGCAAAAAGGCAGATATTCCCCATATTTTGGAGCAAAATTGCAGAAATTCCCCTAGTTGTGGGGCAAAAATGCAGAAATTCCTTATATGTTTGATCAAAAAGACAGAAATTCTTTTTATTTTTGGGCAAAATTCAGAAATTCCACTTATTTGGGGCAAAATTCAAGAAATTTCCCTTATTTTGGGGCAAAATTGCTGAAATTTCACTTATTTTGGGGCAAAATTGCAGAAATTCCCTTTATTTTGAGGGAAATAGGCTGAAATTCCTCTTATTTGTGGGCAAAAAGGCAGAAATTTCTCTTATTTTGGGGCAAAAAGACAGTAATTTCCCTTATTTTGTGGCAAAAAGGTAGAAATTTCTTTTATTTTGGGTCAAAATTGCAGAAATATCACTTATTTCAGGGCCTAATTCAAAAATTCCTTTTATCTTGGGGCAAAATAAGAGAAATTCCATTTATTTTTGGTTAAAAAGGGAGAAATTTCACTTATTTTGAGGTAAAAAGCAGAAATTCCTCTAATTTTGGGGCAAAAATGAAGAAATTTCCCTTTTTTGTGGCAAAAGGTATACATTCCCCTTACTTTCGGGATAAAAAGCCGAAATTGCCCGTATTTTGAAGCAAAATTGCAGACATTTTCATAATTTTCAGGCAAAAAAGCAGAAATTCTTCTTATTTTAGGGCAAAAAGACAGAAAATCTCCTTTTTTCAAGAGCAAACAGTCAGAAATTCCCCTTATTTTGGGGCACAATTGCAGAAATTTCCTTTACATTGGGGCAAAATTGCAGAAATTTCCCTTATTTTGGGGCAAAATTGCAGAAATTTCACTTATTTCAGGGTAATAAGTCAGAAATTCCCCTTATTTTGGGGAATAAAAGACAGAAATTCCCTTTGTTTTGGGGGAAAAAGACAGAAATTCCACTTAGTTAGAGGCAAAAATGCAGAAATTCCCCTTATTTTGGAGCAAAAATGAAGAAATTTCCCTTTTTATGGCAAAAAGGTATGCATTCCCATTATTTTCGGGCAAAAAGGCAGAAATTCCCCGTATTTTGGAGCAAAATTGCAGAAATTCCCCTTATTTTGGGGCAAAAGGCAGAAATTTCCTTTATTTTGGGGCAAAAATCAGAAATTCCCCTTATTTTGGGGCAAAATTCAAGAAATTTCTTTTATTTTTGGGCAAAATTGCAGGAATTTACCTTATTTTGGGGTAAAATTGCAGACATTTCCTTTATTTGGGGCAAAATTGCATAAAATTCACTTATTTTCAGGTAAAAAGTCTGAAATTTCCTTTATTTTAGGGCAAAAAAAGAGAAATTCCCCTTATTTTGGGGCAAAATTGCAGAAAATTCCCTTGTTATGGGATAAAATTGCAGAAATTTCCCTTATTTTAGGGCAAAATTGCAGAAATTTCACTTATTTCAGAGAAATAAAGCAAAAATGTTTCTTATTTTGGGGCAAAAAGGCAGAAATTCCCATTATTTTAGGGCAAAAAGGCAGAAATTCACCTTATTTTGGGGTAAAATTGCAGAAATTTTACATATTTCAGGACAAAAAGGCAGAAATTTCCCTTATTTTGGGGCAAAATTGCCGAAATTTCACTTATTTCAGGGTAATAAGTCAGAAATTCCCCTTATTTTGGGGCAAAAAAGACAAATATTCTCTTTGTTTTGGGGGAAAAAGACAGAAATTCCACTTAGTTAGAGGCAAAAATGCAGAAATTCCCCTTATTTTGGAGCAAAAATGAAGAAATTTTCCTATTTATGGCAAAAAGGTATGCATTCCCATTATTTTCTGGCAAAAAGGCAGAAATTCCCCGTATTTTGTAGCAAAATTGCAGAAATTCCCCTAATTTTGGGGCAAAAGGCAGAAATTCCCTTTATTTTGGGACAAAATTCAGACATTCCCCTTATTTTGGAGCAAAATTCAAGAAATTTCCTTTATTTTGGGGTAAAATTGCAGGAATTTACCTTATTTTTGGGCAAAATTGCAGAAATTTGCTTAATTTGGGGCAAAATTGCATAAAATTCACTTATTTTCAGGTAAAAAGGCTGAAATTTTCTTTATTTTGGGGCAAAAAAAGAGAAATTCCCTTTATTTTGGGGCAAAATTGCAGAAATTTCCATTATTTTAGGACAAAATTGCAGAAATTTCACTTATTTCAGAGAAATAAAGCAAAAATGTTTCTTATTTTGGGGCAAAAAGGTAGAAAATCTCATTATTTTAGGGCAAAAAGGCAGAAATTCACCTTATTTAGCGGTAAAATTGCAGGAATTTCACATATTTCAGGACAAAAAGGCAGAAATTTCCCTTATTTTGGGGCAAAATTGCAGAAATTTCACTTATTTCATGGTAATAAGTCAGAAATTCCTTTGATTTTGGGGCAAAAAAGACAAAAATTCCTTTTGTTTTGGGGGAAAAAACAGAAATTCCACTTATTTAGAGGCAAAAAGGCAGAAATTCCCATTATTTTGGAGCAAAATTGAAAAAATTTCTCTTTTTTATGGCAAAAAGTTATGCATTCCCCTTATTTTCGGGCAAAAAGGCAGAAATTCCCCGTATTTTGGAGCAAAATTGCAGAAATTTCCCTTATTGTTGGGCAAAAATGCAGAAATTCCTAATATGTTTGGGCAAAAAGACAGAAATTCTCCTTATGTAAAGGCATAATTCAGAAATTCCACTTATTTTGGGGAAAAAATCCAAAATTTCTCTTATTTTGGGGCAAAATTGCACAAATTTCACTTATTTCAGGGAAAAAAGGCAGAAATTTTCCTTATTTTGGGGCAAAAATGTAGAAATTCTAAATATTTTGTGGCAAAAATGCAGAAATTCCCTTTATTTTGAGGGAAAAAGGCTGAAATTCACCTTATTTGGGGGCAAAAAGGCAGAAATTTCCCTTATTTTGGGGCAAAAAGACAGTAATTCCCCTTATTTTGTGGCAAAAAGGTAGAAATTTCTTTTATTTCGGGGCAAAATTGCAGAAATATCACTTATTTCAGAGCCTAATATAAAAATTCCTTTTATTTTGGGGCAAAAAGAGAGAAATTCCATTTATTTTTGGTTAAAAAGGGAGAAATTTCACTTATTTTGAGGTAAAAAGCAGAAATTCCTCTAATTTTGGGGCAAAAATGAAGAAATTTCCCTTTTTTGTGGCAATAGGTATACATTCCCCTTACTTTCGGGATAAAAAGCCGAAATTCCCCGTATTTTGAAGCAAAATTGCAGAAATTTTCATAATTTTCGGGCAAAAAAGCAGAAATTCTCCTTATTTTAGGGCAAAAAGACAGAAAATCTCCTTTTTTCGGGAGCAAACAGTCAGAAATTCCCCTTATTTTGGGGCACAATTGCAGAAATTTCCTTTACATTGTGGCAAAATTGCAGAAATTTCCCTTATTTTGGGGCAAAATTGCAGAAATTTCACTTATTTCAGGGTAATAAGTCAGAAATTCCCCTTATTTTGGGGCAAAAAAGACAGAAATTCCCTTTGTTTTGGGGGAAAAAGACAGAAATTCCACTTAGTTAGAGGCAAAAATGCAGAAATTCCCCTTATTTTGGAGCAAAAATGAAGAAATTTTCCTTTTTATGGCAAAAAGGTATGCATTCCCATTATTTTCGTGCAAAAAGGCAGAAATTCCCCGTATTTTGGAGCAAAATTGCAGAAATTGCCCTAATTTTGGGGCAAAAGGAAGAAATTCCCTTTATTTTGGGGCAAAAATCAGAAATTCCCCTTATTTTGGGGCAAAATTCAAAAAATTTCCTTTATTTTGGGGCAAAATTGCAGGAATTTACCTTATTGTGGGGCAAAATTGCAGAAATTTCCTTTATTTGGGGCAAAATTGCATAAAATTCACTTATTTTCAAGTAAAAAGCCTATAATTTCCTTTATTTTGGGGCAAAAAAAAAAGAAATTCCCCTTATTTTGTGTCAAAATTGCACAAATTTCCCTTATTATGGAAAAATTGCAGAAATTTCCCTTATTTTAGGGCAAAATTGCAGAAATTTCACTTATTTCAGGGTAATAAGTCAGAAATTCCCGCTTATTTTGGTGCAAAAAATACAGAAATTCCCGTTGTTTTGGGGGAATAAGATAGAAATTAAACTTATTTAGAGGCAAAAAGGCAGAAATTCCCCTTATTTTGGGGCAAAATTGCAGAAATTTCCTTTACATTGGGGCAAAATTGCAGAAATTTCCCTTATTTTGGGGCAAAATTGCAGAAATTTCACTTATTTCAGGGTAATAAGTCAGAAATTCCCCTTATTTTGGGGCAAAAAAGACAAATATTCTCTTTGTTTTGGGGGAAAAAGACAGAAATTCCACTTAGTTAGAGGCAAAAATGCAGAAATTCCCCTTATTTTGGAACAAAAATGAAGAAATTTTCCTATTTATGGCAAAAAGGTATGCATTCCCCTTATTTTCGGGCAAAAAGGCAGAAATTCCCCGTATTTTGGAGCAAAATTGCAGAAATTCCCCTAAATGTTGGGCAAAAATGCAGAAATTCCTAATATGTTTGGGCAAAAAGACAGAAATTCTCCTTATGTAAAGGCATAATTCAGAAATTCCACTTATTTTGGGGAAAAAATCCAAAATTTCTCTTATTATGGGGCAAAATTGCACAAATTTCACTTATTTCAGGGAAAAAGGGCAGAAATTTTCCTTATTTTGGGGCAAAAATGTAGAAATTCTTAATATTTTGTGGCAAAAATGCAGAAATTTTCTTTATTTTGAGGGAAAAAGACTGAAATTCCCCTTATTTGGGGGCAAAAAGGCAGAAATTTCCCTTATTTTGGGGCAAAAAGACAGTAATTCCCCTTATTTTGTGGCAAAAAGGTAGAAATTTCTTTTATTTCGGGGCAAAATTGCAGAAATATCACTTATTTCAGAGCCTAATATAAAAATTCCTTTTATTTTGGGGCAAAAAGAGAGAAATTCCATTTATTTTTGGTTAAAAAGGGAGAAATTTCACTTATTTTGAGGTAAAAAGCAGAAATTCCTCTAATTTTGGGGCAAAAATGAAGAAATTTCCCTTTTTTGTGGCAATAGGTATACATTCCCCTTACTTTCGGGATAAAAAGCCGAAATTCCCCGTATTTTGAAGCAAAATTGCAGAAATTTTCATAATTTTCGGGCAAAAAAGCAGAAATTCTCCTTATTTTAGGGCAAAAAGACAGAAAATCTCCTTTTTTCGGGAGCAAACAGTCAGAAATTCCCCTTATTTTGGGGCACAATTGCAGAAATTTCCTTTACATTGTGGCAAAATTGCAGAATTTTCCCTTATTTTGGGGCAAAATTGCAGAAATTTCACTTATTTCAGGGTAATAAGTCAGAAATTCCCCTTATTTTGGGGCAAAAAAGACAGAAATTCCCTTTGTTTTGGGGGAAAAAGACAGAAATTCCACTTAGTTAGAGGCAAAAATGCAGAAATTCCCCTTATTTTGGAGCAAAAATGAAGAAATTTTCCTTTTTATGGCAAAAAGGTATGCATTCCCATTATTTTCGTGCAAAAAGGCAGAAATTCCCCGTATTTTGGAGCAAAATTGCAGAAATTGCCCTAATTTTGGGGCAAAAGGCAGAAATTCCCTTTATTTTGGGGCAAAAATCAGAAATTCCCCTTATTTTGGGGCAAAATTCAAAAAATTTCCTTTATTTTGGGGCAAAATTGCAGGAATTTACCTTATTGTGGGGCAAAATTGCAGAAATTTCCTTTATTTGGGGCAAAATTGCATAAAATTCACTTATTTTCAAGTAAAAAGGCTGAAATTTCCTTTATTTTGGGGCAAAAAAAGAGAAATTCCCCTTATTTTGTGTCAAAATTGCACAAATTTCCCTTATTATGGAAAAATTGCAGAAATTTCCCTTATTTTAGGGCAAAATTGCAGAAATTTCACTTATTTCAGGGTAATAAGTCAGAAATTCGCGCTTATTTTGGTGCAAAAAATACAGAAATTCCCGTTGTTTTGGGTGAATAAGATAGAAATTCCACTTATTTAGAGGCAAAAAGGCAGAAATTCCCCTTATTTTGGGGCAAAATTGCAGAAATTTCCTTTACATTGGGGCAAAATTGCAGAAATTTCCCTTATTTTGGGGCAAAATTGCAGAAATTTCACTTATTTCAGGGTAATAAGTCAGAAATTCCCCTTATTTTGGGGCAAAAAAGACAAATATTCTCTTTGTTTTGGGGGAAAAAGACAGAAATTCCACTTAGTTAGAGGCAAAAATGCAGAAATTCCCCTTATTTTGGAGCAAAAATGAAGAAATTTTCCTATTTATGGCAAAAAGGTATGCATTCCCATTATTTTCTGGCAAAAAGGCAGAAATTCCCCGTATTTTGGAGCAAAATTGCAGAAATTCCCCTAATTTTGGGGCAAAAGGCAGAAATTCCCTTTATTTTGGGACAAAATTCAGACATTCCCTTTATTTTGGGGCAAAATTCAAGAAATTTCCTTTATTTTGGGGTAAAATTGCAGGAATTTACCTTATTTTGGGGCAAAATTGCAGAAATTTGCTTAATTTGGGGCAAAATTGCATAAAATTCACTTATTTTCAGGTAAAAAGGCTGAAATTTTCTTTATTTTGGGGCAAAAAAAGAGAAATTCCCCTTATTTTGGGGCAAAATTACAGAAATTTCCCTTGTTATGGGAAAAACTTGCAGAAATTTCCCTTATTTTAGGACAAAATTGCAGAAATTTCACTTATTTCAGAGAAATAAAGCAAAAATGTTTCTTATTTTGGGGCAAAAAGGTAGAAAATCTCATTATTTTAGGGCAAAAAGGCAGAAATTCACCTTATTTTGCGGTAAAATTGCAGAAATTTCACATATTTCAGGGCAAAAAGGCAGAAATTTCCCTTTTTTGGGGGCAAAATTGCAGAAATTTCACTTATTTCAGGGTAATAATTCAGAAATTCCCCCTTATTTTGGGGCTAAAAATACAGAAATTCCCGTTGTTTTGGGGAAAAAAGACAGAAATTCCACTTATTTAGAGTCAAAAAGGCAGAAATTCCCCTTATTTTGGAGCAAATATGAAGAAATTTCCCTTTTTTATGGCAAAAAGATATGCATTTTTCTTATTTTTGGGAAAAAAGGCAGAAATTCCCCGTATTTTGGAGCAAAATTGCAGAAATTCCCCTAATTCTGGGGCAAAAGGCAGAAATTCCCTATATGTTGGGGCAAAAAGACAGAAATTCTCCTTATTTTGGGGCAAAACTCAGAAATTCCACTTCTTTTGGGGCAAAATTCCAGAAATTTCCCTTATTTTGGGGCAAAATTTTAGAAATTTCACTTATTTTGGGGCAAAATTGCAGAAATTTCACTTATTTCAGGGAAAAAAGTCAGAAATTTTCCTTATTTTGGGGCAAAATAACAGAAATTCCTAATATTTTGTGGCAAAAATGCAGAAATTCCTCTTATTTTGAGGTAAAAAGGATGAATTCCCCTTATTTGGGGGCAAAAAGGCAGAAATTTCCCTTACTTTGGGGCAAAATTGCAGAAATTTCACTTATTTCAGGGTAATGAGTCAGAAATTCCTCTTATTTTGGGGCAAAAAAGAGAGAAATTCCCTTTGTTTTGTGGAAAAAAGACAGAAATTCCACTTATTTAGAGGCAAAAAGGCTGAAATTCCCCTTATTTTGGAGCAAAAATGAAGAAATTTCATTTTTTATGGCAAAAAGGTATGCATTCCCATTATTTTTGGGCAAAAACGCAGAAATTCCCTGTATTTTGGAGCAAAAAGGCAGAAATTCCCCGTATTTTGGAGCAAAATTGCAGAAAATTCCCTACTTTTGGGGCAAAAATCAGAAACTCTCTTAATTTTGGGGCAAAATTCAAGAAATTCCCTTTATTTTGGGGCAAAATTGGAAGAATTTACCTTATTTTGGGCAAAATTGCAGAAATTTCCCTTATTTGGGGCAAAATTGAAGAAATTTCACTTATTTTCAGGAATAAGGGCTGATATATTCTTTATTTTGGGGCAAAAAGGGAGAAATTTCTCTTATTTTGGGGCAAAATTGCAAAAATTTCTCTTATTATGGGGAAAAATTGCAGAAATTTTCTTTATTTTAGAACAAAATTGCAGAAATTTCACTTATTTCAGAGAAAAAAAGCAAAAATTTTTCTTATTTTGGGGCAAAAAGGCAGAAATTCCCATTATTTTGAGGCAAAAAGGCAGAAATTCGACTTATTTTGGGGTAAAATTGCAGAAATTCCCCTAATTTAGGGGCAAAAGGCAGAAATTCCCTTTATTTTGGGGCAAAAATCATAAATTCCCCTTATTTTGGGGCAAAATTCAAGAAATTTCCTTTAATTTGGTGCAAAATTGCAGGAATTTACCTTATTTTGGGGCAAAATTGCAGAAATTTCCTTTATTTGGGGCAAAATTGCATAAAATTCACTTATTTTCAAGTAAAAAGGCTGAAATTTCCTTTATTTTAGGGCAAAAAAAGAGAAATTCCTCTTATTTTGGGGCAAAATTGAAGAAATTTCCCTTATTATGGAAAAATTGTAGAAATTTCCCTTATTTTAGGGCAAAATTGCAGAAATTTCACTTATTTCAGGGAAATAAGTCAGAAATTCCCGCTTATTTTGGGGCAAAAAATACAGAAATTCCCGTTGTTTTGGGGGAATAAGATAGAAATTCCACTTATTTAGAGGCAAAAAGGCAGAAATTCCCCTTATTTTGGGGCAATATTGCAGAAATTTCTTTACATTAAGGCAAAATTGCAGAAATTTCCCTTATTTTGGGGCAAAATTGCAGAAATTTCACTTATTTCAGGGTAATAAGTCAGAAATTCCCCTTATTTTGGGGCAAAAAATACAAATATTCTCTTTGTTTTGGGGGAAAAAGACAGAAATTCCACTTAGTTAGAGGCAAAAATTTAGAAATTCCCCTTATTTTGGAGCAAAAATGAAGAAATTTTCCTATTTATGGCAAAAAGGTATGCATTCCCATTATTTTCTGGCAAAAAGGCAGAAATTCCCCGTATTTTGGAGCAAAATTGCAGAAATTCCCCTAATTTTGGGGCAAAAGGCAGAAATTCCCTTTATTTTGGGATAAATTCAGACATTCCCCTTATTTTGGGACAAAATTCAAGAAATTTCCTTTATTTTGGGGTAAAATTGCAGGAATTTACCTTATTTTGGGGCAAAATTGCAGAAATTTGCTTAATTTGGGGCAAAATTGTATAAAATTCACTTATTTTCAGGTAAAAAGGCTGAAATTTTCTTTATTTTGGGGCAAAAAAAGAGAAATTCCCCTTATTTTGGTGCAAAATTGCAGAAATTTCCCTTGTTACGGGAAAAACTTGCAGAAATTTCCCTTATTTTAGGACAAAATTGCAGAAATTTCACTTATTTCAGAGAAATAAAGCAAAAATGTTTCTTATTTTGGGGCAAAAAGGTAGAAAATCTCATTATTTTAGGGCAAAAACGCAGAAATTCACCTTATTTTGCGGTAAAATTGCAGAAATTTCACATATTTCAGGGCAAAAAGGCAGAAATTTCCCTTTTTTGGGGGCAAAATTGCAGAAATTTCACTTATTTCAGGGTAATAAGTCAGAAATTCCCCCTTATTATGGGGCTAAAATACAGAAATTCCCGTTGTTTTGGGGAAAAAAGACAGAAATTCCACTTATTTAAAGTCAAAAAGGCAGAAATTCCCTTTATTTTGGAGCAAATATGAAGAAATTTCCCTTTTTTATGGCAAAAAGATATGCATTTCCCTTATTTTTGGGAAAAAAAGGCAGAAATTCCCCGTATTTTGGAGCAAAATTGCAGAAATTCCCCTAATTCTGGGGCAAAAGGCAGAAATTCCCTATATGTTGGGGCAAAAAGACAGAAATTCTCCTTATTTTGGGGCAAAACTTAGAAATTCCACTTCTTTTGGGGCAAAATTCCAGAAATTTCCCTTATTTTGGGGCAAAATTGTAGAAATTTCACTTATTTTGGGGCAAAATTGCAGAAATTTCACTTATTTCAGGGAAAAAAGTCAGAAATTTTCCTTATTTTGGGGCAAAATAACAGAAATTCCTAATATTTTGTGGCAAAAATGCAGATATTCCTCTTATTTTGAGGTAAAAAGGCTGAATTCCCCTTATTTGGGGGCAAAAAGGCAGAAATTTCCCTTATTTTGGGGCAAAATTGCAGAAATTTCACTTATTTCAGGGTAATGAGTCAGAAATTCCTCTTATTTTGGGGAAAAAAGAGAGAAATTCCCTTTGTTTTGTGGGAAAAAGACAGAAATTCCACTTATTTAGAGTCAAAAAGGCAGAAATTCCCCTTATTTTGGAGCAAAAATGAAGAAATTTCATTTTTTATGGCAAAAAGGTATGCATTCCCATTGTTTTCGGGCAAAAACGCAGAAATTCCCTGAATTTTGGAGCAAAAAGGCAGAAATTCCCCGTATTTTGGAGCAAAATTGCAGAAAATCCCCTAATTTTGGGGCAAAAATCAGAAACTCTCTTAATTTTGGGGCAAAATTCAAGAAATTCCCTTTATTTTGGGGCAAAATTGGAGGAATTTACCTTATTTTTGGGCAAAATTGCAGAAATTTCCCTTATTTGGGGCAAAATTGCAGAAATTTCACTTATTTTCAGGAATAAGGGCTGATATATCCTTTATTTTGGGGCAAAAAGTGAGAAATTTCTCTTATTTTGGGGCAAAATTGCAAAAATTTCTCTTATTATAGGGAAAAATTGCAGAAATTTTCTTTATTTTAAAACAAAATTGCAGAAATTTCACTTATTTCAGAGAAAAAAAGCAAAAATTTTTCTTATTTTGGGGCAAAAAGGCAGAAATTCGACTTATTTTGGGGTAAAATGGCAGAAATTCCCCAAATTTAGGGGCAAAAGGCAGAAATTCCCTTTATTTTGGGGCAAAAATCATAAATTCCCCTTATTTTGGGGCAAAATTCAAGAAATTTCCTTTAATTTGGGGCAAAATTGTAGGAATTTACCTTATTTGGGGGCAAAATTGCAGAAATTATTCTTATTTGGGGCAAAATTGCAGAAACTTCAATTATTTTCAGGTAAAAAGGCTGAAATTTCTTTTATTTTGGGGCAAAAAGGGAGAAATTCCCCTTATTTTGGGGCAAAATTGAAGAAATTTCCCTTGTTTTTGAAAAAAATTGCAGAAATTTTCCTTATTTTAGGGCAAAATTGCAGAAATTTCACTTATTTCAGAGAAAAAACGCAAAAATTTTTCTTATTTTGGGGCAAAAAGGCAGAAATTCCCATTATTTCGGGGCAAAAAGGCAGAAATTCGACTTATGTTGGGGTAAAATTGCAGAAATTTCACATATTTCAGAGTAAAAAGGCAGAAATTTCCCTTATTTTGGGGCAAAATTGCAGAAATTTCACTTATTTCATGGTAATAAGTCAGAAATTTCTTTTATTTTGGGGCAAAAAAGACAAAAATTCCTTTTGTTTTGGGGAAAAAGACAGAAATTCCACTTATTTAGAGGCAAAAAGGCAGAAATTCCCATTATTTTGGAGCAAAAATGAAAAAATTTCCCTTTTTTATGGCAAAAAGTTATGCATTCCCCTTATTTTCGGGCAAAAAGGCAGAAATTCCCCGTATTTTGGAGAAAAATTGCAGAAATTCCCCTAATTGTTCGGCAAAAATGCATAAAAATCATAATATGTTTGGGCAAAAAGACAGAAATTCTCCTTATTTAAAGGCATAATTCAGAAATTCCACTTATTTTGGGGAAAAAATCCAAAATTTCTCTTATTTTGGGGCAAAATTGTACAAATTTCAATTATTTCAGGGAAAAAAGGCAGAAATTTTCCTTATTTTGGGGCAAAAATGTAGAAATTCTTAATATTTTGTGGCAAAAATGCAGAAATTCGCTTTATTTTGAGGGGAAAAGGCTGAAATTTCCCTTATTTGGGGGCAAAAAGGCAGAAATTTCCCTTATTTTGGGGCAAAAAGACAGTAATTCCCCTTATTTTGTGGCAACAAGGTAGAAATTTCTTTTATTTCAGGGCAAAATTGCAGAAATATCACTTATTTCAGGGCCTAATTCAAAAATTCCTTTTATTTTGGGGCAAAAAGAGAGAAATTCCATTTATTTTTGGTTAAAAAGGGAGAAATTTCACTTATTTTGAGGTAAAAAGCAGAAATTCCTCTTATTTTGGGGCAAAAATGAAGAAATTTCCTTTTTTTGTGGCAAAAGGTATACATTCCCCTTACTTTCGGGATAAAAAGCCGAAATTCCACGGATTTTGAAGCAAAATTGCAGAAATTTTCATAATTTTCGGGCAAAAAAGCAGAAATTCTCCTTATTTTAGGGCAAAAAGACAGAAAATCTCCTTTTTTCGGGAGCAAACAGTCAGAAATTCCCCTTATTTTGGGGCAAAATTGCAGAAATTTCCTTTACATTGTGGCAAAATTGCAGAAATTTCCCTTATTTTGGGACAAAATTGCAGAAATTTCACTTATTTCAGGGTAATAAGTCAGAAATTCCCCTTATTTTGGGGCAAAAAAGACAGAAATTCCCTTTGTTTTGGGGAAAAAAGACAGAAATTTTACTTAGTTAGAGGCAAAAATCCAGAAATTCCTCTTATTTTGGAGCAAAAATGAAGAAATTTTCCTTTTTATGGCAAAAAGGTATGCATTCCCATTATTTTCGTGCAAAAAGGCAGAAATTCCCCGTATTTTGGAGCAAAATTGCAGAAATTTCCCTAATTTTGGGGCAAAAGGCAGAAATTCCCTTTATTTTGGGGCAAAAATCAGAAATTCCCCTTATTTTGGGGCAAAATTCAAAAAATTTCCTTTATTTGGGGCAAAATTGCATAAAATTCACTTATTTTCAAGTAAAAAGGCTGAAATTTCCTTTATTTTGGGGCAAAAAAAGAGAAATTCCCCTTATTTTGGGTCAAAATTGCAGAAATTTCCCTTATTATGGAAAAATTGCAGAAATTTCCCTTATTTTAGGGCAAAATTGCAGAAATTTCACTTATTTTGGGGTAATAAGTCAGAAATTCCCGCTTATTTTGGGGCAAAAAATACAGAAATTCCCGTTGTTTTGGGGGAATAAGATAGAAATTCCACTTATTTAGAGGCAAAAATGCAGAAATTCCCCTTATTTTGGAGCAAAAATGAAGAAATTTTCCTTTTTATGGCAAAAAGGTATGCATTACCATTATTTTCGTTCAAAAAGGCAGAAATTCCCCGTATTTTGGAGCAAAATTGCAGAAATTGCCGTAATTTTGGGGCAAAAGGCAGAAATTCCCTTTATTTTGGGGCAAAAATCAGAAATTCCCCTTATTTTGGGGCAAAATTCAAAAAATTTCCCTTATTTTGGGGCAAAATTGCAGGAATTTACCTTATTTTGGGGCAAAATTGCAGAAATTTCCTTTATTTGGGGCAAAATTGCATATAATTCACTTATTTTCAAGTAAAAAAGCTGAAATTTCCTTTATTTTCGGGCAAAAAAAAAGAAATTCCCTTATTTTAGGGCAAAATTGCAGAAATTTCCCTTATTATAAAAAAATTGCAGAAATTTCCCTTATTTTAGGTCAAAATTGCAGAAATTTCACTTATTTTGGGGTAATAAGTCAGAAATTCCCGCTTATTTTGGGGAAAAAATACAGAAATTCCCATTGTTTTGGGGGAATAAGATAGAAATTCCACTTATTTAGAGGCAAAAAGGCAGAAATTCCCCTTATTTTGGGGCAAAATTGCAGAAATTTCCTTTACATTGGGGCAAAATTGCAGAAATTTCCCTTATTTTGGGGCAAAATTGCAGAAATTTCACTTATTTCAGGGTAATAAGTCAGAAATTCCCCTTATTTTGGGGCAAAAAAGACAAATATTCTCTTTGTTTTGGGGGAAAAAGACAGAAATTCCACTTAGTTAGAGGCAAAAATGCAGAAATTCCCTTTATTTTGGAGCAAAAATGAAGAAATTTTCCTATTTATGGCAAAAAGGTATGCATTCCCATTATTTTCTGGCAAAAAGGCAGAAATTCCCCGTATTTTGGAGCAAAATTGCAGAAATTCCCCTAAATGTTGGGCAAAAATGCAGAAATTCCTAATATGTTTGGGCAAAAAGACAGAAATTCTCCTTATGTAAAGGCATAATTCAGAAATTCCACTTATTTTGGGGAAAAAATCCAAAATTTCTCTTATTTTGGGGCAAAATTGCACAAATTTCACTTATTTCAGGGAAAAAGGGCAGAAATTTTCCTTATTTTGGGGCAAAAATGTAGAAATTCTTAATATTTTGTGGCAAAAATGCAGAAATTTTCTTTATTTTGAGGGAAAAAGACTGAAATTCCCCTTATTTGGGGGCAAAAAGGCAGAAATTTCCCTTATTTTGGGGCAAAAAGACAGTAATTCCCCTTATTTTGTGGCAAAAAGGTAGAAATTTCTTTTATTTCGGGGCAAAATTGCAGAAATATCACTTATTTCAGAGCCTAATATAAAAATTCCTTTTATTTTGGGGCAAAAAGAGAGAAATTCCATTTATTTTTGGTTAAAAAGGGAGAAATTTCACTTATTTTGAGGTAAAAAGCAGAAATTCCTCTAATTTTGGGGCAAAAATGAAGAAATTTCCCTTTTTTGTGGCAATAGGTATACATTCCCCTTACTTTCGGGATAAAAATCCGAAATTCCCCGTATTTTGAAGCAAAATTGCAGAAATTTTCATAATTTTCGGGCAAAAAAGCAGAAATTCTCCTTATTTTAGGGCAAAAAGACAGAAAATCTCCTTTTTTCGGGAGCAAACAGTCAGAAATTCCCCTTATTTTGGGGCACAATTGCAGAAATTTCCTTTACATTGTGGCAAAATTGCAGAAATTTCCCTTATTTTGGGGCAAAATTGCAGGAATTTCACTTATTTCAGGGTAATAAGTCAGAAATTCCCCTTATTTTGGGGCAAAAAAGACAGAAATTCCCTTTGTTTTGGGGGAAAAAGACAGAAATTCCACTTAGTTAGAGGCAAAAATGCAGAAATTCCCCTTATTTTGGAGCAAAAATGAAGAAATTTTCCTTTTTATGGCAAAAAGGTATGCATTCCCATTATTTTCGTGCAAAAAGGCAGAAATTCCCCGTATTTTGGAGCAAAATTGCAGAAATTGCCCTAATTTTGGGGCAAAAGGCAGAAATTCCCTTTATTTTGGGGCAAAAATCAGAAATTCCCCTTATTTTGGGGCAAAATTCAAAAAATTTCCTTTATTTAGGGGCAAAATTGCAGGAATTTACCTTATTGTGGGGCAAAATTGCAGAAATTTCCTTTATTTGGGGCAAAATTGCATAAAATTCACTTATTTTCAAGTAAAAAGGCTGAAATTTCCTTTATTTTGGGGCAAAAAAAGAGAAATTCCCCTTATTTTGTGTCAAAATTGCACAAATTTCCCTTATTATGGAAAAATTGCAGAAATTTCCCTTATTTTAGGGCAAAATTGCAGAAATTTCACTTATTTCAGGGTAATAAGTCAGAAATTCCCGCTTATTTTGGTGCAAAAAATACAGAAATTCCCGTTGTTTTGGGTGAATAAGATAGAAATTCCACTTATTTAGAGGCAAAAAGGCAGAAATTCCCCTTATTTTGGGGCAAAATTGCAGAAATTTCCTTTACATTGGGGCAAAATTGCAGAAATTTCCCTTATTTTGGGGCAAAATTGCAGAAATTTCACTTATTTCAGGGTAATAAGTCAGAAATTCCCCTTATTTTGGGGCAAAAAAGACAAATATTCTCTTTGTTTTGGGGGAAAAAGACAGAAATTCCACTTAGTTAGAGGCAAAAATGCAGAAATTCCCCTTATTTTGGAGCAAAAATGAAGAAATTTTCCTATTTATGGCAAAAAGGTATGCATTCCCATTATTTTCTGGCAAAAAGGCAGAAATTCCCCGTATTTTGGAGCAAAATTGCAGAAATTCCCCTAATTTTGGGGCAAAAGGCAGAAATTCCCTTATTTTGGGACAAAATTCAGACATTCCCTTTATTTTGGGGCAAAATTCAAGAAATTTCCTTTATTTTGGGGTAAAATTGCAGGAATTTACCTTATTTTGGGGCAAAATTGCAGAAATTTGCTTAATTTGGGGCAAAATTGCATAAAATTCACTTATTTTCAGGTAAAAAGGCTGAAATTTTCTTTATTTTGGGGCAAAAAAAGAGAAATTCCCCTTATTTTGGGGCAAAATTGCAAAAATTTCCCTTGTTATGGGAAAAACTTGCAGAAATTTCCCTTATTTTAGGACAAAATTGCAGAAATTTCACTTATTTCAGAGAAATAAAGCAAAAATGTTTCTTATTTTGGGGCAAAAAGGTAGAAAATCTCATTATTTTAGGGCAAAAAGGCAGAAATTCACCTTATTTTGCGGTAAAATTGCAGAAATTTCACATATTTCAGGGCAAAAAGGCAGAAATTTCCCTTTTTTGGGGGCCAAATTGCAGAAATTTCACTTATTTCAGGGTAATAATTCAGAAATTCCCCCTTATTTTGGGGCTAAAAATACAGAAATTCCCGTTGTTTTGGGGAAAAAAGACAGAAATTCCACTTATTTAGAGTCAAAAAGGCAGAAATTCCCCTTATTTTGGAGCAAATATGAAGAAATTTCCCTTTTTTATGGCAAAAAGATATGCATTTCCCTTATTTTTGGAAAAAAAGGCAGAAATTCCCCGTATTTTGGAGCAAAATTGCAGAAATTCCCCTAATTCTGGGGCAAAAGGCAGAAATTCCCTATATGTTGGGGCAAAAAGACAGAAATTCTCCTTATTTTGGGGCAAAACTCAGAAATTCCACTTCTTTTGGGGCAAAATTCCAGAAATTTCCCTTATTTTGGGGCAAAATTTTAGAAATTTCACTTATTTTGGGGCAAAATTGCAGAAATTTCACTTATTTCAGGGAAAAAAGTCAGAAATTTTCCTTATTTTGGGGCAAAATAACAGAAATTCCTAATATTTTGTGGCAAAAATGCAGAAATTCCTCTTATTTTGAGGTAAAAAGGATGAATTCCCCTTATTTGGGGGCAAAAAGGCAGAAATTTCCCTTACTTTGGGGCAAAATTGCAGAAATTTCACTTATTTCAGGGTAATGAGTCAGAAATTCCTCTTATTTTGGGGCAAAAAAGAGAGAAATTCCCTTTGTTTTGTGGAAAAAAGACAGAAATTCCACTTATTTAGAGGCAAAAAGGCTGAAATTCCCCTTATTTTGGAGCAAAAATGAAGAAATTTCATTTTTTATGGCAAAAAGGTATGCATTCCCATTATTATTGGGCAAAAACGCAGAAATTCCCTGTATTTTGGAGCAAAAAGGCAGAAATTCCCCGTATTTTGGAGCAAAATTGCAGAAAATCCCCTAATTTTGGGGCAAAAATCAGAAAATCTCTTAATTTTGGGGCAAAATTCAAGAAATTCCCTTTATTTTGGGGCAAAATTGGAGGAATTTACCTTATTTTTGGGCAAAATTGCAGAAATTTCCCTTATTTGGGGCAAAATTGCAGAAATTTCACTTATTTTCAGGAATAAGGGCTGATATATTCTTTATTTTGGGGCAAAAAGGGAGAAATTTCTCTTATATTGGGGCAAAATTGCAAAAATTTCTCTTATTATGGGGAAAAATTGCAGAAATTTTCTTTATTTTAGAACAAAATTGCAGAAATTTCACTTATTTCAGAGAAAAAAAGCAAAAATTTTTCTTATTTTGGGGCAAAAAGGCAGAAATTCCCATTATTTTGGGGCAAAAAGGCAGAAATTCGACTTATTTTGGGGTAAAATTGCAGAAATTCCCCTAATTTAGGGGCAAAAGGCAGAAATTCCCTTTATTTTGGGTCAAAAATCATAAATTCCCCTTATTTTGGGGCAAAATTCAAGAAATTTCCTTTAATTTGGGGCAAAATTGCAGGAATTTACCTTATTTTGGGGCAAAATTGCAGAAATTTCCTTTATTTGGGGCAAAATTGCATAAAATTCACTTATTTTCAAGTAAAAAGGCTGAAATTTCCTTTATTTTAGGGCAAAAAAAGAGAAATTCCTCTTATTTTCGGGCAAAATTGAAGAAATTTCCCTTATTATGGAAAAATTGCAGAAATTTCCCTTATTTTAGGGCAAAATTGCAGAAATTTCACTTATTTCAGGGAAATAAGTCAGAAATTCCCGCTTATTTTGGGGCAAAAAATACAGAAATTCCCGTTGTTTTGGGGGAATAAGATAGAAATTCCACTTATTTAGAGGCAAAAAGGCAGAAATTCCCCTTATTTTGGGGCAAAATTGCAGAAATTTCTTTACATTAAGGCAAAATTGCAGAAATTTTCCTTATTTTGGGGCAAAATTGCAGAAATTTCACTTATTTCAGGGTAATAAGTCAGAAATTCCCCTTATTTTGGGGCAAAAAATACAAATATTCTCTTTGTTTTGGGGGAAAAAGACAGAAATTCCACTTAGTTAGAGGCAAAAATTTAGAAATTCCCCTTATTTTGGAGCAAAAATGAAGAAATTTTCCTATTTATGGCAAAAAGGTATGCATTCCCATTATTGTCTGGCAAAAAGGTAGAAATTCCCCGTATTTTGTAGCAAAATTGCAGAAATTCCCCTAATTTTGGGGCAAAAGGCAGAAATTCCCTTTATTTTGGGACAAAATTCAGACATTCCCCTTATTTTGGGACAAAATTCAAAAAATTTCCTTTATTTTGGGGTAAAATTGCAGGAATTTACCTTATTTTGGGGCAAAATTGCAGAAATTTGCTTAATTTGGGGCAAAATTGCATAAAATTCACTTATTTTCAGGTAAAAAGGCTGAAATTTTCTTTATTTTGGGGCAAAAAAAGAGAAATTCCCCTTATTTTGGGGCAAAATTGCAGAAATTTCCCTTGTTACGGGAAAAACTTGCAGAAATTTCCCTTATTTTAGGACAAAATTGCAGAAATTTCACTTATTTCAGAGAAATAAAGCAAAAATGTTTCTTATTTTGGGGCAAAAAGGTAGAAAATCTCATTATTTTAGGGCAAAAACGCAGAAATTCACCTTATTTTGCGGTAAAATTGCAGAAATTTCACATATTTCAGGGCAAAAAGGCAGAAATTTCCCTTTTTTGGGGGCAAAATTGCAGAAATTTCACTTATTTCAGGGTAATAAGTCAGAAATTCCCCCTTATTATGGGGCTAAAATACAGAAATTCCCGTTGTTTTGGGGAAAAAAGACAGAAATTCCACTTATTTAGAGTCAAAAAGGCAGAAATTCCCTTTATTTTGGGACAAAATTCAGACATTCCCCTTATTTTGGGACAAAATTCAAAAAATTTCCTTTATTTTGGGGTAAAATTGCAGGAATTTACCTTATTTTGGGGCAAAATTGCAGAAATTTGCTTAATTTGGGGCAAAATTGCATAAAATTCACTTATTTTCAGGTAAAAAGGCTGAAATTTTCTTTATTTTGGGGAAAAAAAGAGAAATTCCCCTTATTTTGGGGCAAAATTGCAGAAATTTCCCTTGTTACGGGAAAAACTTGCAGAAATTTCCCTTATTTTAGGACAAAATTGCAGAAATTTCACTTATTTCAGAGAAATAAAGCAAAAATGTTTCTTATTTTGGGGCAAAAAGGTAGAAAATCTCATTATTTTAGGGCAAAAATGCAGAAATTCACCTTATTTTGCGGTAAAATTGCAGAAATTTCACATATTTCAGGGCAAAAAGGCAGAAATTTCCCTTTTTTGGGGGCAAAATTGCAGAAATTTCACTTATTTCAGGGTAATAAGTCAGAAATTCCCCCTTATTATGGGGCTAAAATACAGAAATTCCCGTTGTTTTGGGGAAAAAAGACAGAAATTCCACTTATTTAGAGTCAAAAAGGCAGAAATTCCCTTTATTTTGGAGCAAATATGAAGAAATTTCCCTTTTTTATGGCAAAAAGATATGCATTTCCCTTATTTTTGGGAAAAAAGGCAGAAATTCCCCGTATTTTGGAGCAAAATTGCAGAAATTCCCCTAATTCTGGGGCAAAAGGCAGAAATTCCCTATATGTTGGGGCAAAAAGACAGAAATTCACTTATTTTGGGGCAAAACTTAGAAATTCCACTTCTTTTGGGGCAAAATTCCAGAAATTTCCCTTATTTTGGGGCAAAATTGTAGAAATTTCACTTATTTTGGGGCAAAATTGCAGAAATTTCACTTATTTCAGGGAAAAAAGTCAGAAATTTTCCTTATTTTGGGGCAAAATAACAGAAATTCCTAATATTTTGTGGCAAAAATGCAGATATTCCTCTTATTTTGAGGTAAAAAGGCTGAATTCCCCTTATTTGGGGGCAAAAAGGCAGAAATTTCCCTTATTTTGGGGCAAAATTGCAGACATTTCACTTATTTCAGGGTAATGAGTCAGAAATTCCTCTTATTTTGGGGAAAAAAGAGAGAAATTCCCTTTGTTTTGTGGGAAAAAGACAGAAATTCCACTTATTTAGAGTCAAAAAGGCAGAAAGTCCCCTTATTTTGGAGCAAAAATGAAGAAATTTCATTTTTTATGGCAAAAAGGTATGCATTCCCATTGTTTTCGGGCAAAAACGCAGAAATTCCCTGAATTTTGGAGCAAAAAGGCAGAAATTCCCCGTATTTTGGAGCAAAATTGCAGAAAATCCCCTAATTTTGGGGCAAAAATCAGAAACTCTCTTAATTTTGGGGCAAAATTCAAGAAATTCCCTTTATTTTGGGGCAAAATTGGAGGAATTTACCTTATTTTTGGGCAAAATTGCAGAAATTTCCCTTATTTGGGGCAAAATTGCAGAAATTTCACTTATTTTCAGGAATAAGGGCTGATATATCCTTTATTTTGGGGCAAAAAGGGAGAAATTTCTCTTATTTTGGGGCAAAATTGCAAAAATTTCTCTTATTATAGGGAAAAATTGCAGAAATTTTCTTTATTTTAAAACAAAATTGCAGAAATTTCACTTATTTCAGAGAAAAAAAGCAAAAATTTTTCTTATTTTGGGGCAAAAAGGCAGAAATTCCCATTATTTTGGGGCAAAAAGGCAGAAATTTGACTTATTTTGGGGTAAAATGGCAGAAATTCCCCAAATTTAGGGGCAAAAGGCAGAAATTCCCTTTATTTTGGGGCAAAAATCATAAATTCCCCTTATTTTGGGGCAAAATTCAAGAAATTTCCTTTAATTTGGGGCAAAATTGTAGGAATTTACCTTATTTTGGGGCAAAATTGCAGAAATTATTCTTATTTGGGGCAAAAGTGCAGAAACTTCAATTATTTTCAGGTAAAAAGGCTGAAATTTCTTTTATTTTGGGGCAAAATGGAGAAATTCCCCTTATTTTGGGGCAAAATTGAAGAAATTTCCCTTGTTATTGAAAAAAATTGCAGAAATTTTCCTTATTTTAGGGCAAAATTGCAGAAATTTCACTTATTTCAGAGAAAAAACGCAAAAATTTTTCTTATTTTGGGGCAAAAAGGCAGAAATTCGACTTATGTTGGGGTAAAATTGCAGAAATTTCACATATTTCAGGGTAAAAAGGCAGAAATTTCCCTTATTTTGGGGCAAAATTGCAGAAATTTCACTTATTTCATGGTAATAAGTCAGAAATTTCTTTTATTTTGGGGCAAAAAAGACAAAAATTCCTTTTGTTTTGGGGAAAAAGACAGAAATTCCACTTATTTAGAGGCAAAAATGCAGAAATTCCCATTATTTTGGAGCAAAAATGAAAAAATTTCCCTTTTTTATGGCAAAAAGTTATGCATTCCCCTTATTTTCGGGCAAAAAGGCAGAAATTCCCCGTATTTTGGAGAAAAATTGCAGAAATTCCCCTAATTGTTCGGCAAAAATGCATAAAAATCATAATATGTTTGGGCAAAAAGACAGAAATTCTCCTTATTTAAAGGCATAATTCAGAAATTCCACTTATTTTGGGGAAAAAATCCAAAATTTCTCTTATTTTGGGGCAAAATTGTACAAATTTCAATTATTTCAGGGAAAAAAGGCAGAAATTTTCCTTATTTTGGGGCAAAAATGTAGAAATTCTTAATATTTTGTGGCAAAAATGCAGAAATTCGCTTTATTTTGAGGGGAAAAGGCTGAAATTTCCCTTATTTGGGGGCAAAAATGCAGAAATTTCCCTTATTTTGGGGCAAAAAGACAGTAATTCCCCTTATTTTGTGGCAACAAGGTAGAAATTTCTTTTATTTCAGGGCAAAATTGCAGAAATATCACTTATTTCAGGGCCTAATTCAAAAATTCCTTTTATTTTGGGGCAAAAAGAGAGAAATTCCATTTATTTTTGGTTAAAAAGGGAGAAATTTCACTTATTTTGAGGTAAAAAGCAGAAATTCCTCTTATTGTGGGGCAAAAATGAAGAAATTTCCTTTTTTTGTGGCAAAAGGTATACATTCCCGTTACTTTCGGGATAAAAAGCCGAAATTCCCCGTATTTTGAAGCAAAATTGCAGAAATTTTCATAATTTTCGGGCAAAAAAGCAGAAATTCTCCTTATTTTAGGGCAAAAAGACAGAAAATCTCCTTTTTTCGGGAGCAAACTGTCAGAAATTCCCCTTATTTTTGGGCAAAATTGCAGAAATTTCCTTTACATTGTGGCAAAATTGCAGAAATTTCCCTTATTTTGGGACAAAATTGCAGAAATTTCACTTATTTCAGGGTAATAAGTCAGAAATTCCCCTTATTTTGGGGCAAAAAAGACAGAAATTCCCTTTGTTTTGGGGGAAAAAGACAGAAATTTTACTTAGTTAGAGGCAAAAATCCAGAATTTCCCCTTATTTTGGAGCAAAAATGAAGAAATTTTCCTTTTTATGGCAAAAAGGTATGCATTCCCATTATTTTCGTGCAAAAAGGCAGAAATTCCCCGTATTTTGGAGCAAAATTGCAGAAATTGCCCTAATTTTGGGGCAAAAGGCAGAAATTCCCTTTATTTTGGGGCAAAAATCAGAAATTCCCCTTATTTTGAGGCAAAATTCAAAAAATTTCCTTTATTTGGGGCAAAATTGCATAAAATTCACTTATTTTCAAGTAAAAAGGCTGAAATTTCCTTTATTTTGGGGCAAAAAAAGAGAAATTCCCCTTATTTTGGGTCAAAATTGCAGAAATTTCCCTTATTATGGAAAAATTGCAGAAATTTCCCTTATTTTAGGGCAAAATTGCAGAAATTTCACTTATTTTGGGGTAATAAGTCAGAAATTCCCGCTTATTTTGGGGCAAAAAATACAGAAATTCCCGTTGTTTTGGGGGAATAAGATAGAAATTCCACTTATTTAGAGGCAAAAATGCAGAAATTCCCCTTATTTTGGAGCAAAAATGAAGAAATTTTCCTTTTTATGGCAAAAAGGTATGCATTACCATTATTTTCGTGCAAAAAGGCAGAAATTCCCCGTATTTTGGAGCAAAATTGCAGAAATTGCCGTAATTTTGGGGCAAAAGGCAGAAATTCCCTTTATTTTGGGGCAAAAATCAGAAATTCCCCTTATTTTGGGGCAAAATTCAAAAAATTTCCCTTATTTTGGGGCAAAATTGCAGGAATTTACCTTATTGTGGGGCAAAATTGCAGAAATTTCCTTTATTTGGGGCAAAATTGCATATAATTCACTTATTTTCAAGTAAAAAAGCTGAAATTTCCTTTATTTTCGGGCAAAAAAAGAGAAATTCCCTTATTTTGGGGCAAAATTGCAGAAATTTCCCTTATTATAAAAAAATTGCAGAAATTTCCCTTATTTTAGGGCAAAATTGCAGAAATTTCACTTATTTTGGGGTAATAAGTCAGAAATTCCCGCTTATTTTGGGGCAAAAAATACAGAAATTCCCATTGTTTTGGGGGAATAAGATAGAAATTCCACTTATTTAGAGGCAAAAAGGCAGAAATTCCCCTTATTTTGGGGCAAAATTGCAGAAATTTCCTTTACATTGGGGCAAAATTGCAGAAATTTCCCTTATTTTGGGGCAAAATTGCAGAAATTTCACTTATTTCAGGGTAATAAGTCAGAAATTCCCCTTATTTTGGGGCAAAAAAGACAAATATTCTCTTTGTTTTGGGGGAAAAAGACAGAAATTCCACTTAGTTAGAGGCAAAAATGCAGAAATTCCCCTTATTTTGGAGCAAAAATGAAGAAATTTTCCTTTTTATGGCAAAAAGTTATGCATTCCCATTACTTTCCGGCAAAAAGGCAGAAATTCCCCGTATTTTGGAGCAAAATTGCAGAAATTCCCCTAATTTTGGGGCAAAAGGCAGAAATTCCCTTTATTTTGGGACAAAATTCAGACATTCCCCTTATTTTGGGGCAAAATTCAAGAAATTTCCTTTATTTTGGGGTAAAATTGCAGGAATTTACCTTATTTTGGGGCAAAATTGCAGAAATTTGCATAATTTGGGGCAAAAATTGCATAAAATTCACTTATTTTCAGGTAAAAAGGCTGAAATTTTCTTTATTTTGGGGCAAAAAAAGAGAAATTCCCCTTATTTTGGGGCAAAATTGCAGAAATTTCCCTTGTTATGGGAAAAAATTGCTGAAATTTCCCTTATTTTAGGACAAAATTGCAGAAATTTCACTTATTTCAGAGAAATAAAGCAAAAGTATTTCTTATTTTGGGGCAAAAAGGTAGAAAATCTCATTATTTTAGGGCAAAAAGGCAGAAATTCACCTTATTTTGCGGTAAAATTGCAGAAATTTCACATATTTCAGGGCAAAAAGGCAGAAATTTCCCTTATTTTGGGGCAAAATTGCAGAAATTTCACTTTTTCAGGGTAATGAGTCAGAAATTCCTTTTATTTTGGGGCAAAAAAGAGAGAAATTCCCTTTTTTTGTGGGAAAAAGACAGAAATTCCACTTATTTAGAGGCAAAAAGGCAGAAATTCCCCTTATTTTGGAGCAAAAATGAAGAAATTTCATTTTTTATGGCAAAAAGGTATGCATTCCCATTATTTTCAGGCAAAAACGCAGAAATTCCCTGTATTTTGGAGCAAAAAGGCAGAAATTCCCCGTATTTTGGAGCAAAATTGCAGAAAATCCCCTAATTTTGGGGCAAAAATCAGAAACTCTCTTAATTTTGGGGCAAAATTCAAGAAATTCCCTTTATTTTGGGGCAAAATTGGAGGAATTTACCTTATTTTTGGGCAAAATTGCAGAAATTTCCCTTATTTGGGGCAAAATTGCAGAAATTTCACTTATTTTCAGGAATAAGGGCTGATATATTCTTTATTTTGGGGCAAAAAGGGAGAAATTTCTCTTATTTTGGGGCAAAATTGCAAAAATTTCTCTTATTATGGGGAAAAATTGCAGAAATTTTCTTTATTTTAGAACAAAATTGCAGAAATTTCACTTATTTCAGAGAAAAAAAGCAAAAATTTTTCTTATTTTGGGGCAAAAAGGCAGAAATTCCCATTATTTTGGGGCAAAAAGGCAGAAATTCGACTTATTTTGGGGAAAAATTGCAGAAATTCCCCTAATTTGGGGGCAAAAGGCAGAAATTCCCTTTATTTTGGGGCAAAAATCATAAATTCCCCTTATTTTGGGGCAAAATTGCAGGAATTTACCTTATTTTGGGGCAAAATTGCAGAAATTTTTCTTATTTGGGGCAAAATTGCAGAAACTTCAATTATTTTCAGGTAAAAAGGCTGAAATTTCTTTTATTTTGGGGCAAAAAGGGAGAAATTCCCCTTATTTTGGGGCAAAATTGAAGAAATTTCCCTTGTTATTGAAAAAAATTGCAGAAATTTCCCTTATTTTAGGGCAAAATTGCAGAAATTTCACTTATTTTGGGGTAATAAGTCAGAAATTCCCGCTTATTTTGGGGCAAAAAATACAGAAATTCCCGTTGTTTTGGGGGAATAAGATAGAAATTCCACTTATTTAGAGGCAAAAAGGCAGAAATTCCCCTTATTTTGGGGCAAAATTGCAGAAATTTCCTTTACATTGGGGCAAAATTGCAGAAATTTCCCTTATTTTGGGGCAAAATTGCAGAAATTTCACTTATTTCAGGGTAATAAGTCAGAAATTCCCCTTATTTTAGGGCAAAAAAGACAAATATTCTCTTTGTTTTGGGGGAAAAAGACAGAAATTCCACTTAGAGGCAAAAATGCAGAAATTCCCCTTATTTTGGAGCAAAAATGAAGAAATTTTCCTTTTTATGGCAAAAAGTTATGCATTCCCATTATTTTCTGGCAAAAAGGCAGAAATTCCCCGTATTTTGGAGCAAAATTGCAGAAATTCCCTTAATTTTGGGGCAAAAGGCAGAAATACCCTTTATTTTGGGACAAAATTCAGACATTCCCCTTATTTTGGGGCAAAATTCAAGAAATTTCCTTTATTTTGGGGTAAAATTGGAGGAATTTACCTTATTTTGGGGCAAAATTGCAGAAATTTGCTTAATTTGGGGCAAAATTGCATAAAATTCACTTATTTTCAGGTAAAAAGGCTGAAATTTTCTTTATTTTGGGGCAAAAAAAAGAGAAATTCCCCTTATTTTGGGGCAAAATTGCAGAAATTTCCCTTGTTATAGGAAAAAATTGCAGAAATTTTCCTTATTTTAGGACAAAATTGCAGAAATTTCACTTATTTCAGAGAAATAAAGCAAAAATGTTTCTTATTTTGGGGCAAAAAGGTAGAAAATCTCCTTATTTTAGGGCAAAAAGGCAGAAATTCACCTTATTTTGCGGTAAAATTGCAGAAATTTCACATATTTTAGGGCAAAAAGGGAGAAATTTCCCTTTTTGGGGGGCAAAATTGCAGAAATTTCACTAATTTCAGAATAATAAGTTAGAAATTCCCCCTTATTTTGGGGCTAAAAATAAAGAAATTCCCGTTGTTTTGGGGAAAAAAGACAGAAATTCCACTTATTTGGAGTCAAAAAGGCAGAAATTCCCCTTATTTTGGAGCAAATATGAAGAAATTTCCCTTTTTTATGGCAAAAAGATATGCATTTCCCTTATTTTTGGGAAAAAAGGCAGAAATTCCCCGTATTTTGGAGCAAAATTGCAGAAATTCCCCTAATTCTGGGGCAAAAGGCAGAAATTCCCTATATGTTGGGGCAAAAAGACAGAAATTCTCCTTATTTTGGGGCAAAACTCAGAAATTCCACTTCTTTTGGGGCAAAATTCCAGAAATTTCCCTTATTTTGGGGCAAAATTGTAGAAATTTCACTTGTTTTGGGGCAAAATTGCAGAAATTTCACTTATTTCAGGGAAAAAAGTCAGAAATTTTCCTTATTTTGGGGCAAAATAACAGAAAATCCTAATATTTTGTGGCAAAAATGCAGAAATTCCTCTTATTTTGAGGTAAAAAGGCTGAATTCCCCTTATTTGGGGGCAAAAAGGCAGAAATTTCCCTTATTTTGGGGCAAAATTACAGAAATTTCACTTATTTCAGGATAATGAATCAGAAATTCCTCTTATTTTGGGGCAAAAAAGAGAGAAATTCCCTTTGTTTTGTGGGAAAAAGACAGAAATTACACTTATTTAGAGGCAAAAAGGCAGAAATTCCCTTTATTTTGGAGCAAAAATGAAGAAATTTCATTTTTTATGGCAAAAAGGTATGCATTCCCATTATTTTCGGGCAAAAATGCAGAAATTCCCTGTATTTTGGAGCAAAAAGGCAGAAATTCCCCGTATTTTGGAGCAAAATTGCAGAAAATCCCCTAATTTTGGGGCAAAAATCAGAAACTCTCTTAATTTTGGGGCAAAATTTAAGAAATTCCCTTTATTTTGGTGCAAAATTGGAGGAATTTACCTTATTTTTGGGCAAAATTGCAGAAATTTCCCTTATTTGGGGCAAAATTGCAGAAATTTCACTTATTTTCAGGAATAAGGGCTGATATATCCTTTATTTTGGGGCAAAAAGGGAGAAATTTCTCTTATTTTGGGGCAAAATTGCAAAAATTTCTCTTATTATAGGGAAAAATTGCAGAAATTTTCTCTATTTTAGAACAAAATTGCAGAAATTTCACTTATTTCAGAGAAAAAAAGCAAAAATTTTTCTTATTTTGGGGCAAAAAGGCAGAAATTCCCATTATTTTGGGGCAAAAAGGCAGAAATTCGACTTATTTTGGGGAAAAATTGCAGAAATTCCCCTAATTTAGGGGCAAAAGGCAGAAATTCCCTTTATTTTGGGGCAAAAATCATAAATTCCCCTTATTTTGGGGCAAAATTGCAGGAATTTACCTTATTTTGGGGCAAAATTGCAGAAATTATTCTTATTTGGGGCAAAATTGCAGAAACTTAAATTATTTTCAGGTAAAAAGGCTGAAATTTCTTTTATTTTGGGGCAAAAGTGAGAAATTCCCCTTATTTTGGGGCAAAATTGAAGAAATTTCCCTTGTTATTGAAAAAAATTGCAGAAATTTCCCTTATTTTAGGGCAAAATTGCAGAAATTTCACTTATTTCAGAGAAAAAACGCAAAAATTTTTCTTATTTTGGGGCAAATAGGCAGAAATTCCCATTATTTTGGGGCAAAAAGGCAGAAATTCTTCTTATTTTGGGGTAAAATTGCAGAAATTTCACATATTTCAGGGCAAAAAGGCAGAAATTTCCCTTATTTTGGGGCAAAATTGAAGAAATTTCACTTATTTCATGGTAATAAGTCAGAAATTCCTTTTATTTTGAGGCAAAAAAGACAAAAATTCCTTTTGTTTTGGGGGAAAGAGACAGAAATTCCACTTATTTAGAGGCAAAAAGGCAGAAATTCCAATTATTTTGGAGCAAAAATGAAGAAATTTCCCTTTTTTATGGCAAAAAGTTATGGATTCCCCTTATTTTCCGGCAAAAAGGCAGAAATTTCCCGTATTTTGGAGCAAAGTTGCAGAAATTCCCCTAATTGTGGGGCAAAAATGCAGAAATTCCTATTATGTTGGGGCAAAAAGACAGAAATTCTCCTTATTTAAAGACATAATTCAGAAATTCCACTTATTTTGGGGAAAAAATCCAAAATTTCTCTTATTTTGGGGCAAAATTGCACAAATTTCACATATTTCAGGGAAAAAAGGCAGAAATTTTCCTTATTTTTGGGCAAAAATGTAGAAATTCTTAATATTTTGTGGCAAAAATGCAGAAATTCGCTTTATTTTGAATGAAAAAGTCTGAAATTCCCCTTATTTGGGGGCAAAAAGGCAGAAATTTCCCTTATTTTGGGGCAAAAAGACAGTAAATCCCCTTATTTTGTGGCAAAAAAAATAGAAATTTCTTTTATTTCGGGGCAAAATTGCAGAAATATCACTTATTTCAGGGCCTAATTCAAAAATTCCTTTTATTTTGGGGCAAAAAGAGAGAAATTCCATTTATTTTTGGTTAAAAAGGGAGAAATTTCACTTATTTTGAGGTAAAAAGCAGAAATTCCTCTTATTTTGGGGCAAAAATGTAGAAATTTCCCTTTTTTGTGGCAAAAGGTATACATTCCTCTTACTTTCGGGATAAAAAGCCGAAATTCCCCGTATTTTGAAGCAAAATTGCAGAAATTTTCATAATTTTCGGGCAAAAAAGCAGAAATTCTCCTTATTTTATGGCAAAAAGACAGAAAATCTTTTTTTTTCGGGAGCAAACAGTCAGAAATTCCCCTTATTTTGGGGCAAAATTGCAGAAATTTCCTTTACATTGTGGCAAAATTGCAGAAATTTCCCTTATTTTGGGGCAAAATTGCAGAAATTTCGCTTATTTCAGGGTAATAAGTCAGAAATTCCCCTTATTTTGGGGCAAAAAAGACAGAAATTCTCTTTGTTTTGGGGGAAAAAGAGAGAAATTCCACTTAGTTAGAGGCAAAAATGCAGAAATTCCCCTTATTTTGGAGCAAAAATGAAGAAATTTTCCTTTTTATGGCAAAAAAGGTATGCATTCCCATTATTTTCGTACAAAAAGGCAGACATTCCCCGTATTTTGGAGCAAAATTGCAGAAATTCCCCTAATTTTGGGGCAAAAGGCAGAAATTCCCTTTATTTTGGGGCAAAAATCAGAAATTCCCCTTATTTTGGGGCAAAATTCAAAAAATTTTCTTTATTTTGGGGCAAAATTGCAGGAATTTACTTTATTTTGGGGCAAAATTCAGAAATTTCCTTTATTTGGGGCATAATTGCATAAAATTCACTTATTTTCAGGTAAAAAGGCTGAAATTTCCTTAATTTGGGGGCAAAAATAGAAATTCCCCTTATTTTTGGGAAAAATTGCAGAAATTTCCCTTGTTATGGAAAAATTGCAGAAATTTCCCTTATTTTAGGGCAAAATTGCAGAAATTTCACTTATTTCAGGGTAATAAGTCAGAAATTCCCGCTTATTTTGGGACAAAAAATACAGAAATTCCCGTTGTTTTGGGGGAATAAGATAGAAATTACACTTATTTAGAGGCAAAAAGGCAGAAATTCCCCTTATTTTGGAGCAAAAACGAAGAAATTTTCCTTTTTATGGCAAAAAGGTATGCATTCCCATTATTTTCGTGCAAAAAGGCAGAAATTTCCCGTATTTTGGAGCAAAATTGCAGAAATTGCCCTAATTTTGGGGCAAAAGGCAGAAATTCCCTTTATTTTGGGGCAAAAATCAGAAATTCCCTTTATTTTGGGGCAAAATTCAGAAAATTTCCTTTATTTTGGGGCAAAATTGCAGGAATTTACCTTATTTTGGGGCAAAATTGTAGAAATTTCCTTTATTTGGGGCAAAATTGCATAAAATTCACTTATTTTCAAGTAAAAAAGCTGAAATTTCCTTCATTTTGGGGCAAAAAAAGAGAAATTCCCCTTATTTTGGGTCAAAATTGCAGAAATTTCCCTTATTATGGAAAAATTGCAGAAATTTCCCTTATTTTAGGGCAAAATTTCAGAAATTTCACTTATTTTGGGGTAATAAGTCAGAAATTCCCGCTTATTTTGGGGCAAAAAATACAGAAATTCCCGTTGTTTTGGGGGAATAAGATAGAAATTCCACTTATTTAGAGGCAAAAAGGCAGAAATTCCCCTTATTTTGGAGCAAAAATGAAGAAATTTTCCTTTTTATGGCAAAAAGGTATGCATTCCCATTATTTTCTGGCAAAAAGGCAGAAATTCCCCGTATTTTGTAGCAAAATTGCAGAAATTCCCCTAATTTTGGGGCAAAAGGCAGAAATTCCCTTTATTTTGGGACAAAATTCAGACATTCCCCTTATTTTGGGGCAAAATTCAAGAAATTTCTTTTATTTTGGGGTAAAATTGGAGGAATTTACCTTATTTTGGGGCAAAATTGCAGAAATTTGCTTAATTTGGGGCAAAATTGCATTAAATTCACTTATTTTCAGGTAAAAAGGCTGAAATTTTCTTTATTTTGGGGCAAAAAAAAGAGAAATTCCCCTTATTTTGGGGCAAAATTGCAGAAATTTCCCTTGTTATAGGAAAAAATTGCAGATATTTCCCTTATTTTAGGACAAAATTGCAGAAATTTCACTTATTTCAGAGAAATAAAGCAAAAATGTTTCTTATTTTGGGGCAAAAAGGTAGAAAATCTCATTATTTTAGGCCAAAAAGGCAGAAATTCACCTTATTTTGCGGTAAAATTGCAGAAATTTCACATATTTCAGGGCAAAAAGGCAGAAATTTCCCTTTTTGGGTGGCAAAATTGCAGAAATTTCACTTATTTCAGGGTAATAAGTCAGAAATTCCCCCTTATTTTGGGGCTAAAAATACAGAAATTCCCGTTGTTTTGGGGAAAAAAGACAGAAATTCCACTTATTTAGAGTCAAAAAGGCAGAAATTCCCCTTATTTTGGAGCAAATATGAAGAAATTTCCCTTTTTTATGGCAAAAAGATATGCATTTCCCTTATTTTTGGGAAAAAAGGCAGAAATTCCCCGTATTTAGGAGCAAAATTGCAGAAATTCTCCTAATTCTGGGGCAAAAGGCAGAAATTCCCTATATGTTGGGGCAAAAAGACAGAAATTCTCCTTATTTTGGGGCAAAACTCAGAAATTCCACTTCTTTTGGGACAAAATTCCAGAAATTTCCATTATTTTGGGGCAAAATTGTAGAAATTTCACTTATTTTGGGGCAAAATTGCAGAAATTTCACTTATTTCAGGGAAAAAAGTCAGAAATTTTCCTTATTTTGGGGCAAAATAACAGAAATTCCTAATATTTTGTGGCAAAAATGCAGAAATTCCTCTTATTTTGAGGTAAAAAGGCTGAATTCCCCTTATTTGGGGGCAAAAAGGCAGAAATTTCCCTTATTTTGGGGCAAAATTGCAGAAATTTCACTTATTTCAGGGTAATGAGTCAGAAATTCCTCTTATTTTGGAGCAAAAAAGAGAGAAATTCCCTTTGTTTTGTGGGAAAAAGACAGAAATTCCACTTATTTAGAGGCAAAAAGGCAGAAATTCCCCTTATTTTGGAGCAAAAATGAAGAAATTTCATTTTTTATGGCAAAAAGGTATGCATTCCCATTATTTTCGGGCAAAAACGCAGAAATTTCCTGTATTTTGGAGCAAAAAGTCAGAAATTCAACGTATTTTGGAGCAAAATTTCAGAAAATCCCCTAATTTTGGGGCAAAAATCAGAAACTCTCTTAATTTTGGGGCAAAATTCAAGAAATTCCCTTTATTTTGGTGCAAAATTGGAGGAATTTACTTTATTTTTGGGCAAAATTGCAGAAATTTCCCTTATTTGGGGCAAAATTGCAGAAATTTCACTTATTTTCAGGAATAAGGGCTGATATATCCTTTATTTTGGGGCAAAAAGTGAGAAATTTCTCTTATTTTGGGGCAAAATTGCAAAAATTTCTCTTATTATGGGGAAAAATTGCAGAAATTTTCTTTATTTTAGAACAAAATTGCAGAAATTTCACTTATTTCAGAGAAAAAAAGCAAAAATTTTTCTTATTTTGGGGCAAAAGGGCAGAAATTCCCATTATTTTGGGGCAAAAAGGCAGAAATTTGACTTATTTTGGGGAAAAATTGCAGAAATTCCCCTAATTTAGGGGAAAAAGGCAGAAATTCCCTTTATTTTGGGGCAAAAATCATAAATTCCCCTTATTTCGGGGCAAAATTCAAGAAATTTCCTTTAATTTGGGGCAAAATTGCAGGAATTTACCTTATATTGGGGCAAAATTGCAGAAATTTTTCTTATTTGGGGCAAAATTGCAGAAACTTCAATTATTTTCAGGTAAAAAGGCTGAAATTTCTTTTATTTTGGGGCAAAAAGGGAGAAATTCCCATTATTTTGGGGCAAAATTGAAGAAATTTCCCTTGTTATTGAAAAAATTGCAGAAATTTCTCTTATTTTAGGGCAAAATTGCAGATATTTCACTTATTTCAGAGAAAAAACGCAAAAATTTTTCTTATTTTGGAGTAAATAGGCAGAAATTCCCATTATTTTGGGGCAAAAAGGCAGAAATTCGTCTTATTTTGGGGTAAAATTGCAGAAATTTCACATATTTCAGGGCAAAAAGGCAGAAATTTCCCTTATTTTGGGGCAAAATTGCAGAAATTTCACTTATTTCATGGTAATAAGTCAGAAATTCCTTTTATTTTGAAGCAAAAAAGACAAAAATTCCTTTTGTTTTGGGGGAAAAAGACAGAAATTCCACTTATTTAGAGGCAAAAAGGCAGAAATTCCCCTTACTTTGGGGCAAAATTGCAGAAATTTCCTTTACATTGGGGCAAAATTGCAGAAATTTCCCTTATTTTGGGGCAAAATTGCAGAAATTTCACTTATTTCAGGGTAATAAGTCAGAAATTCCCCTTATTTTGGGGCAAAAAAAAAACAAATATTCTCTTTGTTTTGGGGGAAAAAGACAGAAATTCCACTTAGTTAGAGGCAAAAATGCAGAAATTCCCCTTATTTTGGAGCAAAAATGAAGAAATTTTCCTTTTTATGGCAAAAAGTTATGCATTCCCATTATTTTCTGGCAAAAAGGCAGAAATTCCCCGTATTTTGGAGCAAAATTGCAGAAATTCCCCTAATTTTGGGGCAAAAGGCAGAAATTCCCTTTATTTTGGGACAAAATTCAGACATTCCCCTTATTTTGGGGCAAAATTCAAGAAATTTCCTTTATTTTGGGGTAAAATTGCAGGAATTTACCTTATTTTGGGGCAAAATTGCAGAAATTTGCTTAATTTGGGGCAAAATTGCCTAAAATTCACTTATTTTCAGGTAAAAAGGCTGAAATTTTCTTTATTTTGGGGCAAAAAAAGAGAAATTCCCCTTATTTTGGGGCAAAATTGCAGAAATTTCCATTGTTGTGGGAAAAAATTGCAGAAATTTCCCTAATTTTAGGACAAAATTGCAGAAATTTCACTTATTTCAGAGAAATAAAGCAAAAATGTTTCTTATTTTGGGGCAAAAAGGTAGAAAATCTCATTATTTTAGGGCAAAAAGGCAGAAATTCACATTATTTTGCGGTAAAATTGCAGAAATTTCACATATTTCAGGGCAAAAAGGCAGAAATTTCCCTTATTTTGGGGCAAAATTGCAGAAATTTCACTTTTTCAGGGTAATGAGTCAGAAATTCCTTTTATTTTGGGGCAAAAAAGAGAGAAATTCCCTTTGTTTTGTGGGAAAAAGACAGAAATTCCACTTATTTAGAGGCAAAAAGGCAGAAATTCCCCTTATTTTGGAGCAAAAATGAAGAAATTTCATTTTTTATGGCAAAAAGGTATGCATTTCCATTATTTTCAGGCAAAAACGCAGAAATTCCCTGTATTTTGGAGCAAAAAGGCAGAAATTCCCCGTATTTTGGAGCAAAATTGCAGAAAATCCCCTAATTTTGGGGCAAAAATCAGAAACTCTCTTAATTTTGGGGCAAAATTCAAGAAATTCCCTTTATTTTGGTGCAAAATTGGAGGAATTTACCTTATTTTTGGGCAAAATTGCAGAAATTTCCCTTATTTGGGGCAAAATTGCAGAAATTTCACTTATTTTCAGGAATAAGGGCTAATATATCCTTTATTTTGGGGCAAAAAGGGAGAAATTTCTCTTATTTTGGGGCAAAATTGCAAAAATTTCTCTTATTATGGGGAAAAATTGCAGAAATTTTCTTTATTTTAGAACAAAATTGCAGATATTTCACTTATTTCAGAGAAAAAAAGCAAAAATTTTTCTTATTTTGGGGCAAAAAGGCAGAAATTCCCATTATTTTGGGGCAAAAAGGCAGAAATTCGACTTATTTTGGGAAAAAATTGCAGAAATTCCCCTAATTTAGGGGCAAAAGGCAGAAATTCCCTTTATTTTGGGGCAAAAATCATAAATTCCCCTTATTTTGGGGCAAAATTGCAGGAATTTACCTTATTTTGGGGCAAAATTGCAGAAATTTTTCTTATTTGGGGCAAAATTGCAGAAACTTCAATTATTTTCAGGTAAAAAGGCTGAAATTTCTTTTATTTTGGGGCAAAAAGCGAGCAATTCCCCTTATTTTGGGGCAAAATTGAAGAAATTTCCCTTGTTATTGAAAAAAATTGCAGAAATTTCCCTTATTTTAGGGCAAAATTGCAGAAATTTCACTTATTTTGGGGTAATAAGTCAGAAATTCCCGCTTATTTTGGGGCAAAAAATAGAGAAATTCCCGTTGTTTTGGGGGAATAAGATAGAAATTCCACTTATTTAGAGGCAAAAAGGCAGAAATTCCCCTTATTTTGGGGCAAAATTGCAGAAATTTCCTTTACATTGGGGCAAAATTGCAGAAATTTCCCTTATTTTGGGGCAAAATTGCAGAAATTTCACTTATTTCAGGGTAATAAGTCAGAAATTCCCCTTATTTTGGGGCAAAAAAAACAAATATTCTCTTTGTTTTGGGGGAAAAAGACAGAAATTCCACTTAGAGGCAAAAATGCAGAAATTCCCCTTATTTTGGAGCAAAAATGAAGAACTTTTCCTTTTTATGGCAAAAAGGTATGCATTCCCATTATTTTCTGGCAAAAAGGCAGAAATTCCCTTTATTTTGGGACAAAATTCAGACATTCCCCTTATTTTGGGGCAAAATTCAAGAAATTTCTTTTATTTTGGGGTAAAATTGGAGGAATTTACCTTATTTTGGGGCAAAATTGCAGAAATTTGCTTAATTTGGGGCAAAATTGCATAAAATTCACTTATTTTCAGGTAAAAAGTCTGAAATTTTCTTTATTTTGGGGCAAAAAAAAGAGAAATTCCCCTCATTTTGGGGCAAAATTGCAGAAATTTCCCTTGTTATAGGAAAAAATTGCAGAAATTTCCCTTATTTTAGGACAAAATTGCAGAAATTTCACTTATTTCAGAGAAATAAAGCAAAAATGTTTCTTATTTTGGGGCAAAAAGGTAGAAAATCTCATTATTTTAGGCCAAAAAGGCAGAAATTCACCTTATTTTGCGGTAAAATTGCAGAAATTTCACATATTTCAGGGCAAAAAGGCAGAAATTTCCCTTTTTGGGGGGCAAAATTGCAGAAATTTCACTTATTTCAGGGTAATAAGTCAGAAATTCCCCCTTATTTTGGGGCTAAAAATACAGAAATTCCCGTTGTTTTGGGGAAAAAAGACAGAAATATCACTTATTTAGAGTCAAAAAGGCAGAAATTCCCCTTATTTTGGAGCAAATATGAAGAAATTTCCATTTTTTATGGCAAAAAGTTATGCATTTCCCTTATTTTTGGGAAAAAAGGCAGAAATTCCCCGTATTTTGGAGCAAAATTGCAGAAATTCCCCTAATTCTGGGGCAAAAGGCAGAAATTCCCTATATGTTGGGGCATAAAGACAGAAATTCTCCTTATTTTGGGGCAAAACTCAGAAATTCCACTTCTTTTGGGACAAAATTCCAGAAATTTCCCTTATTTTGGGGCAAAATTGTAGAAATTTCACTTATTTTGGGGCAAAATTGCAGAAATTTCACTTATTTCAGGGAAAAAAGTCAGAAATTTTCCTTATTTTGGGGCAAAATAACAGAAATTCCTAATATTTTGTGGCAAAAATGCAGAAATTCCTCTTATTTTGAGGTAAAAAGGCTGAATTCCCCTTATTTGGGGGCAAAAAGGCAGAAATTTCCCTTATTTTGGGGCAAAATTGCAGAAATTTCACTTATTTCAGGGTAATGAGTCAGAAATTCCTCTTATTTTGGGGCAAAAAAGAGAGAAATTCCCTTTGTTTTGTGGGAAAAAGACAGAAATTCCACTTATTTAGTGGCAAAAAGGCAGAAATTCCCCTTATTTTGGAGCAAAAATGAAGAAATTTCATTTTTTATGGCAAAATGGTATGCATTCCCATTATTTTCGGGCAAAAACGCAGAAATTCCCTGTATTTTGGAGCAAAAAGGCAGAAATTCCCCGTATTTTGGAGCAAAATTGCAGAAAATCCCCTAATTTTGGGGCAAAAATCAGAAACTCTCTTAATTTTGGGGCAAAATTCAAGATATTCCCTTTATTTTGGTGCAAAATTGGAGGAATTTACCTTATTTTTGGGCAAAATTGCAGAAATTTCCCTTATTTGGGGCAAAATTGCAGAAATTTCACTTATTTTCAGGAATAAGGGCTGATATATCCTTTATTTTGGGGCAAAAAGGGAGAAATTTCTCTTATTTTGGGGCAAAATTGCAAAAATTTCTCTTATTATGGGGAAAAATTGCAGAAATTTTCTTTATTTTAGAACAAAATTGCAGAAATTTCACTTATTAAAGAGAAAAAAAGCAAAAATTTTTCTTATTTTGGGGCAAAAAGGCAGAAATTCCCATTATTTTGGGGCAAAAAGGCAGAAATTCGACTTATTTTGGGGAAAAATTGCAGAAATTCCCCTAATTTAGGGGCAAAAGGCAGAAATTCCCTTTATTTTGGGGCAAAAATCATAAATTCCCCTTATTTTGGGGCAAAATTCAAGAAATTTCCTTTAATTTGGGGCAAAATTGCAGGAATTTACCTTATATTGGGGCAAAATTGCAGAAATTTTTCTTATTTGGGGCAAAATTGCAGAAACTTCAATTATTTTCAGGTAAAAAGGCTGAAATTTCTTTTATTTTGGGGCAAAAAGGGAGAAATTCCCCTTATTTTGGGGCAAAATTGAAGAAATTTCCTTTGTTATTGAAAAAATTGCAGAAAATTCTCTTATTTTAGGGCAAAATTGCAGAAATTTCACTTATTTCAGAGAAAAAACGCAAAAATTTTTCTTATTTTGGGGTAAATAGGCAGAAATTCCCATTATTTTGGGGCAAAAAGGCAGAAATTCGTCTTATTTTGGGGTAAAATTGCAGAAATTTCACATATTTCAGGGCAAAAAGGCAGAAATTTCCCTTATTTTGGGGCAAAAATGCAGAAATTTCACTAATTTCATTGTAATAAGTCAGAAATTCCTTTTATTTTGGGGCAAAAAAGACAAAAATTCCTTTTGTTTTGGGGGAAAAAGACAGAAATTCCACTTATTTAGAGGCAAAAAGGCAGAAATTCCAATTATTTTGGAGCAAAAATGAAGAAATTTCCCTTTTTTATGGCAAAAAGTTATGCATTCCCCTTATTTTCGGGCAAAAAGGCAGAAATTCCCCGTATTTTGGAGCAAAATTGCAGAAATTCCCCTAATTGTTTGGCAAAAATGCAGAAATTCCTATTATGTTGGGGCAAAAAGACAGAAATTCTCCTTATTTAAGGGCATAATTCAGAAATTCCACTTATTTTGGGAAAAAAATCCAAAATTTCTCTTATTTTGGGGCAAAATTGTACAAATTTCACTTATTTCAGGGAAAAAAGGTAGAATTTTTCCTTATTTTTTGGCAAAAATGTAGAAATTCTTAATATTTTGTTGCAAAAATGCAGAAATTCGCTTTATTTTGAGGGAAAAAGGCTGAAATTCCCCTTATTTGGGGGCAAAAAGGCAGAAATTTCCCTTATTTTGGGGCAAAAAGACAGTAAATCCCCTTATTTTGTGGCAAAAAGGTAGAAATTTCTTTTATTTCGGGGCAAAATTGCAGGAATATCACTTATTTCAGGGCCTAATTCAAAAATTCCTTTTATTTTGGGGCAAAAAGAGAGAAATTCCATTTATTTTTGGTTAAAAAGGGAGAAATTTCACTTATTTTGAGGTAAAAAGCAGAAATTCCTCTTATTTTGGGGCAAAAATGAAGAAATTTCCCTTTTTTGTGGCAAAAGGTATACATTCCCCTTACTTTCGGGATAAAAAGCCGAAATTCCCCGTATTTTGAAGCAAAATTGCAGAAATTTTCATAATTTTCGGGCAAAAAAGCAGAAATTCTCCTTATTTTATGGCAAAAAGACAGAAAATCTTTTTTTTTCGGGAGCAAACAGTCAGAAATTCCCCTTATTTTGGGGCAAAATTGCAGAAATTTCCTTTACATTGTGGCAAAATTGCAGGAATTTCCCTTATTTTGGGGCAAAATTGCAGAAATTTCGCTTATTTCAGGGTAATAAGTCAGAAATTCCCCTTATTTTGGGGCAAAAAAGACAGAAATTCTCTTTGTTTTGGGGGAAAAAGAGAGAAATTCCACTTAGTTAGAGGCAAAAATGCAGAAATTCCCCTTATTTTGGAGCAAAAATGAAGAAATTTTCCTTTTTATGGCAAAAAAGGTATGCATTCCCATTATTTTCGTACAAAAAGGCAGAAATTCCCCGTATTATGGAGCAAAATTGCAGAAATTCCCCTAATTTTGGGGCAAAATGCAGAAATTCCCTTGATTTTGGGGCAAAAATCAGAAATTCCCCTTATTTTGGGGCAAAATTAAAAAAATATTCTTTATTTTGGGGCAAAATTGCCGAAATTTCCTTTATTTGGGGCAAAATTGCATAAAATTCACTTATTTTCAGGTAAAAAGGCTGAAATTTCCTTTATTTGGGGGCAAAAAAAGAGAAATTCCCCTTATTTTTGGGAAAAATTGAAGAAATTTCCCTTGTTATGGAAAAATTGCAGAAATTTCCCTTATTTTAGGGCAAAATTGCATAAATTTCACTTATTTCAGGGTAATAAGTCAGAAATTCCCGCTTATTTTGGGACAAAAAATACAGAAATTCCCGTTGTTTTGGGGGAATAAGATAGAAATTACACTTATTTAGAGGCAAAAAGGCAGAAATTCCCCTTATTTTGGAGCAAAAATGAAGAAATTTCCCTTTTTTATGGCAAAAGGTATGCATTTCCTTTATTTTTGGGAAAAAAGGCAGAAATTCCCCGTATTTTGGAGCAAAATTGCAGAAATTCCCCTAATTTTGGGGCAAATAGCAGAAATTCCCTATATGTTGGGGCAAAAAGACAGAAATTCTCCTTATTTTGGGGCAAAACTCAGAAATTCCACTTCTTTTGGGGCAAAATTCCAGAAATTTCCCTTATTTTGGGGCAAAATTGCAGAAAGTTCACTTATTTTGGGGCAAAATTGCAGAAATTTCACTTATTTCAGAGAAAAAAGTCAGAAATTTTCCTTATTTTGGGGCAAAAAAACCCAGAAATTCCTAATATTTTGTTGCAAAAATGCAGAAATTCCTCTTATTTTGAGGTAAAAAGGCTGACTTCCCCTTATTTGGGGGCAAAATAGCAGAAATTTCCCTTATTTTGGGGCAAAATTGCAGAAATTTCACTTATTTCAGGGTAATGAGTCAGAAATTCCCTTTATTTTGGGGCAAAAAGAGAGAAATTCCCTATGTTTTGTGGGAAAAAGACAGAAATTCCACTTATTTAGAGGCAAAAAGGCAGAAATTCCAATTATTTTGGAGCACAAATGAAGAAATTTCATTTTTTATGGCAAAAAGGTATGCATTCCCATTATTTTCGGGCAAAAAGGCAGAAATTTCCCGTATTTTGGAGCAAAATTGCAGAAAATCCCCTAATTTTTGGGCAAAAATCAGAAAATCTCTTTATTTTGGGGCAAAATTCAAGAAATTTCCTTTATTTTGGGGCAAAATTGGAGCAATTTACCTTATTTTTGGGCAAAATTGCAGAAATTTCTATTATTTGGGGCAAAATTGCAGAAATTTAACTTATTTTCAGGAAAAAAGGGCTGATATTTTCTTTATTTTGAGGCAAAAAGGGAGAAATTCCTCTTATTTTGGGGCAAAATTGCAGAAATTTCTATTATTATGGGGAAAAATTGCAGATATTTTTTCTTATTTTAGGGCAAAATTGCAGAAATTTCACTTATTTCAGAGAAAAAAAGCAAAAATTTTTCTTATTTTGGGAGCAAAAAGGCAGAAATTCTCATTACTTTGGGGCAAAAAGGCAGAAATTCGACTTATTTTGGGGTAAAATTGCAGAAATTCCCCTAATTTTGGGGCAAAAGGCAGAAATTCCCTTTATTTTGGGGCAAAAATCATAAATTCCCCATATTTTGGGCAAAATTCAAGAAATTTTCTTTAATTTGGGGCAAAATTGCAGGAATTTACCTTATTTTGGGGCAAAATTGCAGAAATTTTTCTTATTTGGGGTAAAATTACAGAAACTTCATTTATTTTCAGGTAAAAAGGCTGAAATTTCCTTTATTTTGGGGCAAAAAGGGAGAAATTCCCCTTATTTTGGGGCAAAATTGAAGAAATTCCCCTTATTATTGGGAAAAATTGCAGAAATTTTCCTTATTTTAGGGCAAAATTGCAGAAATTTCACTTATTTCAGAGAAAAAACGCAAAAATTTTTCTTATTTTGGGGCAAAAAGGCAGAAATTCCCATTAATTTGTGGCAAAAAGGCAGAAATTCACCTAATTTTGGGGTAAAATTGCAGAAATTTCACATATTTCAGGGCAAAAAGGCAGAAATTTCCCTTATTTTGGGGCAAAATTGCAGAAATTTCACTTATTTCAGGGTAATGAGTCAGAAATTTTTCTTATTTTGGGGCAAAAAGGAAAGAAATTCCCATTGTTTTGTGGGAAAAAGACAGAAATTCCACTTATTTAGAGGCAAAAAGGCAGAAATTCCCCTTATTTTGGAGCAAAAATGAAGAAATTTCATTTTTTATGGCAAAAAGGTATGCATTCCCATTATTTTCGGGCAAAAAGGCAGAAATTCCCCGTATTTTGGAGAAAAAACGCAGAAATCCCCCGTATTTTGGAGCAAAATTGCAGAAAATCCCGTAATTTTGGGGCAAAAATCAGAAAATCTCTTCATTTTGGGGCAAAATTCAAGAAATTTCCTTTATTTTGGGGCAAAATTGAAGGAATTTACCTTATTTTTGGGGAAAATTGCAGAATTTTCCCTTATTTGGGGCAAAATTGCAGAAATTTCACTTATTTTCAGGAAAAAGGGCTGATATATCCTTTATTTTGGGGCAAAAAGGAAGAAATTCCTCTTTTTTGGGGCAAAATTGCAGAAATTTCTCTTATTATGGGGAAAAATTGCAGAAATTTTCCTTATTTTAGGGCAAAATTGCAGAAATTTCACTTGTTTCAGAGAAAAAAAGCAAAAATTTTTCTTATTTTGGGGCAAAAAGGCAGAAATTCCCATTATTTTGGGGCAAAAAGGCACAAATTTGACTTATTTTGGCGTAAAATTGCAGAAATTCCCCTAATTTTGGGGCAAAAGGCAGAAATTCCCTTTATTTTGGGGCAAAAATCATAAATTCCCCTTATTTTGGGGCAAAATTCAAAAAATTTCCTTTAATTTGGGGCAAAATTGCAGGAATTTACCTTATTTTGGGGCAAAATTGCAGAAATTTTTCTTATTTTGGGTAAAATTGCAGAAACTTCAATTATTTTCAGATAAAAAGGCTGAAATTTCCTTTATTTTGGGGCAAAAAGGGAGAAATTCCCCTTATTTGGGGGCAAAATTGAAGAAATTTCCCTTGTTATTGAAAATAATTGCAGAAATTTTCCTTATTTTAGGGCAAAATTGCAGAAATTTCACTTATTTCAGAGAAAAAACGCAAAAATTTTTCTTATTTTGGGGCAAATAGGCAGATTCCCATTATTTTGGGGCAAAAAGGCAGAAATTCGACTTATTTTGGGGTAAAATTGCAAAAATTTCACATATTTCAGGGCAAAAAGGCAGAAATTTCCCTTATTTTGTGGCAAAATTGCAGAAAATTCACTTATTTCATGGTAATAAGTCAGAAATTCCCCTTATTTTGGTGCAAAAAAGACAAAAATTCCTTTTGTTTTGGGGGAAAAAGACAGAAATTCAACTTATTTAGAGGCAAAAAGGCAGAAATTCCCATTATTTTGGCGCAAAAATGAAGAAATTTCCCTTTTTTATGGCAAAAAGTTATGCATTCCCCTTATTTTCGGGCAAAAAGGCAGAAATTCCCCGTATTTTGGAGCAAAATTGCAGAAATTCCCCTAATTGTGGGGCAAAAATGCAGAAATTCCTAATATGTTGGGGCAAAAAGACAGAAATTCTTTTTATTTAAGGGCATAATTCAGAAATTCCACTTATTTTGGGGAAAAATTCCAAAATTCCCCTTTTTTGGGGCAAAATTGCAGAAATTTCACTTATTTCAGAGAAAAAAGGCAGAAATTTTCCTTATTTTGGGGCAAAAATATAGAAATTCTTAATATTTTGTGGCAAAAATGCAGAAATTCCTTTTATTTTGAGGGAAAAAGGCTGAAATTCCCCTTATTTGGGGGCAAAAAGGCAGAAAAATCCCTTATTTTGGGGCAAAAATACAGTAATTCCCCTTATTTTGTGGCAAAAAGGTAGAAATTTCTTTTATTTTGGGGCAAAATTGCAGAAATATCACTTATTTCAGAGCCTAATTCAAAAATTCCTTTTATTTTGGGGCAAAAAGAGAGAAATTCCATTTATTTTTGGTTAAAAAGGGAGAAATTTCACTTATTTTAAGGTAAAAAGCAGAAATTCCTCTTATTTTGGGGCAAAAATGAAGAAATTTTCCTTTTTTGTGGCAAAAGGTATACATTCCCCTTACTTTCGGGATAAAAAGCCGAAATTCCCCGTTTTTTTAAGCAAAATTGCAGAAATTTTCATAATTTTCGGGCAAAAAAGCAGAAATTCTCCTTATTTTAGGGCAAAAAGACAGAAAATCTCCTTTTTTTCGGGAGCAAACAGTCAGAAATTCCCCTTATTTTGGGGCAAAATTGCAGAAATTTCCTTTACATTGGGGCCAAATTGCAGAAATTTCCCTTATTTTGGGGCAAAATTGCAGAAATTTCACTTATTTCAGAGTAATAAGTCAGAAATTCCCCTTATTTTGGGGCAAAAAAGACAGAATTTTTTTTTTGAGGAAAAGACAGAATTTCCACTTATTTAGAGGCAAAAAGACAGAAATTTCCCTGATTTTGGTGCAAAAATGAAGAAATTTACCTTTTTATGGCAAAAAGGTATGCATTCCCCTTTACTTTCGGGATAAAAAGCAGAAATTCCCCGTATTTTGAAGCAAAATTGCAGAAATTCCATAATTTTCGGGCAAAAAGGCAGAAATTCTCCTTAGTTTGGGGAAAAATGACAGAAAATCTCCTTTTTTCAGGAGCAAACAGTCAGAAATTTCCCTTGTTTTGGGGCAAAATTGCAGAAATTTCCTTTACATTGGGGCAAAATTGAGAAATTTCCCTTATTTTGGGGAAAAATTGCAGAAATTTCACTTATTTCAGGGTAATAAGTCAGAAATTCCCGTTATTTTGGAGCAAAAAAGACTTAAATTCCCTTTGTTTTGGGGGAAAAGACAGAAATTCCACTTAGTTAGAGGCAAAAATGCAGAAATTCCCCTTATTTTGGAGCAAAAATGAAGAAATTTTTCTTTTTATGGCAAAAAGGTATGCATTCCCATTATTTTCTGGCAAAAAGGCAGAAATTCCCCGTATTTTGGAGCAAAATTGCAGAAATTCCTCTAATTTTGGGGCAAAAGGCAGAAATTCCCTTTATTTTGGGGCAAAAATCAGAAATTCCCCTTATTTTTGGGGCAAAATTCAAAAAATTTCTTTAATTTTGGGGCAAAATTGCAGGAATTTACCTTATTTTGGGGCAAAATTGCAGAAATTTCCTTTATTTGGGGCAAAATTGCATAAAATTCACTTATTTTCGGGTAAAAAGGCTGAAATTTCCTTTATTTCGGGGCAAAAAAAGAGATATTCCCCTTATTTTGGGGCAAAATTGCAGAAATTTCCCTTGTTATGGGAAAAAATGCAGAAATTTCTCTTATATTAGGGCAAAATTGCAGAAATTTCACTTATTTCAGAGAAATAAAGCAAAAATGTTTTTTATTTTGGGGCAAAAAGGCAGAAATTCCCATTATTTTAAGGCAAAAAGGCAGAAATTCACCTTATTTTGGGGTAAAATTGCATAAATTTCACATATTTTAGGGCAAAAAGGCAGAAATTTCCCTTATTTTGGGGCAAAATTGCAGAAATTTCACTTATTTCAGGGTAATAAGTCAGAAATTCCCCCTTATTTTGGGACAAAAAATACAGAAATTCCCGTTGTTTTGGGGGAAAGAGATAGAAATTCCACTTATTTAGAGGCAAAAAGGCAGAAATTACCCTTATTTTGGAGCAAAAATGAAGAAATTTCCCTTTTTTATGGCAAAAAGGTATGCATTTCCCTTATTTTTGGGAAAAAAGGCAGAAATTCCCCGTATTTTGGAGCAAAATTGCAGAAATTTTCCTAATTTTGGGGCAAATAGCAGAAATTCCCTATATGTTGGGGTAAAAAGACAGAAATTCTCCTTATTTTGGGGCAAAACTCAGAAATTCCACTTCTTTTGGGGCAAAATTCCAGAAATTTCCCTTATTTTGGGGCAAAATTGCAGAAATTTCACTTATTTTGGGGCAAAATTTTAGAAATTTCACTTATTTCAGAGAAAAAAATCAGAAATTTTCCTTTCTTTGGGGCAAAAAAACAGAAATTCCTAATATTTTGTTGCAAAAATGCAGAAATTCCTCTTATTTTGAGGTAAAAAGGCTGAATTCCCCTTATTTGGGGGCAAAATAGCAGAAATTTCCCTTATTTTAAGGCAAAATTGCAGAAATTTCACTTATTTCAGGGTAATGAGTCAGAAATTTCCCTTATTTTGGGGCAAAAAAGAGAGAAATTTCCTATGTTTTGTGGGAAAAAGACAGAAATTCCACTTATTTAGAGGCAAAAAGGCAGAAATTCCCCTTATTTTGTAGCAAAAATGAAGAAATTTCATTTTTTATGGCAAAAAGGTATGCATTCCCATTATTTTCGGGCAAAAAGGCAGAAATTCCCCGTATTTTGGAGCAAAATTGCAGAAAATCCCCTAATTTTTGGGCAAAAATCAGAAAATCTCTTTATTTTGGGGCAAAATTCAAGAAATTTCCTTTATTTTGGGGCAAAATTGGAGCAATTTACCTTGTTTTTGGGCAAAATTGCAGAATTTTCCCTTATTTGGGGCAAAATTGCAGAAATTTAACTTATTTTCAGGAAAAAAGGGCTGATATTTCCTTTATTTTGAGGCAAAAAGGGAGAAATTCCTCTTATTTTGGGGCTAAATTGCAGAAATTTCTATTATTATGGGGAAAAATTGCAGAAATTGTCCTTATTTTAGGGCAAAATTGCAGAAATTTCACTTGTTTCAGAGAAAAAAAGCAAAAATTTTTCTTATTTTGGGGCAAAAAGGCAGAAATTCCCATTATTTTGGGGCAAAAAGGGAGAAATTTGACTTATTTTGGCGTAAAATTGCAGAAATTCCCCTAATTTTGGGGCAAAAGGCAGAAATTCCCTTTATTTTGGGGCAAAAATCATAAATTCCCCTTATTTTGGGGGAAAATTCAAGAAATTTCCTTTAATTTGGGGCAAAATTGCAGGAATTTACCTTATTTTGGGGCAAAATTGCAGAAATTTTTCTTATTTGGGGTAAAATTGCAGAAACTTCAATTATTTTCAGGTAAAAAGGCTGAAATTTCCTTTGTTTTGGGGCAAAAAGGGAGAAATTCCCCTTATTTTGGGGCAAAATTGAAGAAATTTCCCTTGTTATTGAAAATAATTGCAGAAATTTTCCTTATTTTAGGGCAAAATTGCAGAAATTTCACTTATTTCAGAGAAAAAACGCAAAAATTTTTCTTATCTGGGGCAAATAGGCAGATTCCCATTATTTTGGGGCAAAAAGGCAGAAATTCGACTTATTTTGGGGTAAAATTGCAAAAATTTCACATATTTCAGGGCAAAAAGGCAGAAATTTCACTTATTTTGTGGCAAAATTGCAGAAATTTCACTTATTTCATGGTAATAAGTCAGAAATTCCCCTTATTTTGGTGCAAAAAAGACAAAAATTCCTTTTGTTTTGGGGGAAAAAGACAGAAATTCAACTTATTTAGAGGCAAAAAGGCAGAAATTCCCCTTATTTTGGAGCAAAAATGAAGAAATTTCCCTTTTTTATGGCAAAAAGTTATGCATTCCCCTTATTATCGGGCAAAAAGGCAGAAATTCCCTGTATTTTGGAGCAAAATTGCAGAAATTCCCCTAATTGTGGGGCAAAAATGCAGAAATTCCTAATATGTTGGGGCAAAAAGACAGAAATTCTTTTTATTTGAGGGCATAATTCAGAAATTCCACTTATTTTGGGGAAAAATTCCAAAATTCCCCTTTTTTGGGGCAAAATTGCAGAAATTTCACTTATTTCAGGGAAAAAAGGCAGAAATTTTTCTTATTTTGGGGCAAAAATGTAGAAATTCTTAATATTTTGTGGCAAAAATGCAGAAATTCCTTTTATTTTGAGGGAAAAGGGCTGAAATTCCCCTTATTTGGGGGCAAAAAGGCAGTAATTTCCCTTATTTTGGGGCAAAAAGACAGTAATTCCCCTTATTTTGTGGCAAAATAGTAGAAATTTCTTTTATTTTGGGGCAAAATTGCAGAAATATCACTTATTTCAGAGCCTAATTCAAAAATTCCTTTTATTTTGGGGCAAAAAGAAAGAAATTCCATTTATTTTTGGTTAAAAAGGGAGAAATTTCACTTATTTTAAGGTAAAAAGCAGAAATTCCTTTTATTTTGGGGCAAAAATGAAGAAATTTTCCTTTTTTTGGCAAAAGGTATACATTCACCTTACTTTCGGGATAAAAAGCCGAAATTCCCCGTTTTTTTAAGCAAAATTGCAGAAATTTTCATAATTTTTGGGCAAAAAAGCAGAAATTCTCCTTATTTTAGGGCAAAAAGACAGAAATCTCCTTTTTTTCGGGAGCAAACAGTCAGAAATTCCCCTTATTTTGGGGCAAAATTGCAGAAATTTCCTTTACATTGGGGCCAAATTGCAGAAATTTCCCTTATTTTGGGGCAAAATTGCAGAAATTTCACTTATTTCAGGGTAATAAGTCAGAAATTCCCCTTATTTTGGGGCAAAAAAGACAGAAATTTTTTTTTTTGAGGAAAAGACAGAATTTCCACTTATTTAGAGGCAAAAAGACAGAAATTTCCCTGAATTTGGTGCAAAAATGAAGAAATTTACCTTTTTATGGCAAAAAGGTATGCATTCCCCTTTACTTTCGGGATAAAAAGCAGAAATTCCCCGTATTTTGAAGCAAAATTGCAGAAATTCTCATAATTTTCGGGCAAAAAGGCAGAAATTCTCCTTATTTTGGGGAAAAATGACAGAAAATCTCCTTTTTCGGGAGCAAACAGTCAGAAATTTCCCTTGTTTTGGAGCAAAATTGCAGAAATTTCCTTTACATTGGGGCAAAATTGAGAAATTTCCCTTATTTTGGGGCAAAATTGCAGAAATTTCACTTATTTCAGAATAATAAGTCAGAAATTCCCGTTATTTTGGAGCAAAAAAGACTTAAATTCCCTTTGTTTTGGGGGAAAAGACAGAAATTCCACTTAGTTAGAGGCAAAAATGCAGAAATTCCCCTTATTTTGGAGCAAAAATGAAGAAATTTTTCTTTTTATGGCAAAAAGGTATGCATTCCCATTATTTTCTGGCAAAAAGGCAGAAATTCCCCGTATTTTGGAGCAAAATTGCCAAAATTCCTCTAATTTTGGGGCAAAAGGCAGAAATTCCCTTTATTTTGGGGCAAAAATCAGAAATTCCCCTTATTTTTGGGGCAAAATTCAAAAAATTTCCTTAATTTTGGGGCAAAATTGCAGGAATTTACCTTTTTTGGGGGCAAAATTGCAGAAATTTCCTTTATTTGGGGCAAAATTGCATAAAATTCACTTATTTTCAGGTAAAAAGGCTGAAATTTCCTTTATTTCGGGGCAAAAAAAGAGATATTCCCCTTATTTTGGGACAAAATTGCAGAAATTTCCCTTGTTATGGGAAAAAAATGCAGAAATTTCTCTTATATTAGGGCAAAATTGCAGAAATTTCAATTATTTCAGAGAAATAAAGCAAAAATGTTGCTTATTTTGGGGCAAAAAGGCAGAAATTCCCATTATTTTAAGGCAAAAAGGCAGAAGTTCACCTTATTTTGGGGTAAAATTGCATAAATTTCACATATTTTAGGGCAAAAAGGCAGAAATTTCCCTTATTTTGGGGCAAAATTGCAGAAATTTCACTTATTTCAGGGTAATAAGTCAGAAATTCCCCCTTATTTTGGGACAAAAAATACAGAAATTTCCATTGTTTTGGGGGAAAGAGATAGAAATTCCACTTATTTAGAGGCAAAAAGGCAGAAATTACCCTTATTTTGGAGCAAAAATGAAGAAATTTCCCTTTTTTATGGCAAAAAGGTATGCATTTCCCTTATTTTTGGGAAAAAAGGCAGAAATTCCCCGTATTTTGGAGCAAAATTGCAGAAATTCCCCTAATTTTGGGGCAAATAGCAGAAATTCCCTATATGTTGGGGCAAAAAGACAGAAATTCTCCTTATTTTGGGGCAAAACTCAGACATTCCACTTCTTTTGGGGCAAAATTCCAGAAATTTCCCTTATTTTGGGGCAAAATTGCAGAAATTTCACTTATTTTGGGGCAAAATTGCAGAAATTTCACTTATTTCAGAGAAAAAAATCAGAAATTTTCCTTACTTTGGGGCAAAAAAACAGAAATTCCTAATATTTTGTTGCAAAAATGCAGAAATTCCTCTTATTTTGAGGTAAAAAGGCTGAATTCCCCTTATTTGGGGGCAAAATAGCAGAAATTTCCCTTATTTTGGGGCAAAATTGCAGAAATTTCACTTATTTCAGGGTAATGAGTCAGAAATTTCCCTTATTTTGGGGCAAAAAAGAGAGAAATTCCCTATGTTTTGTGGGAAAAAGACAGAAATTCCACTTATTTAGAGGCAAAAAGGCAGAAATTTCCCTTATTTTGTATCAAAAATGAAGAAATTTCATTTTTTATGGCAAAAAGGTATGCATTCCCATTATTTTCGGGCAAAAAGGCAGAAATTCCCCGTATTTTGGAGCAAAATTGCAGAAAATCCCCTAATTTTTGGGCAAAAATCAGAAAATCTCTTTATTTTGGGGCAAAATTCAAGAAATTTCCTTTATTTTGGGGCAAAATTGGAGCAATTTACCTTATTTTTGGGCAAAATTGCAGAAATTTCTATTATTTGGGGCAAAATTGCAGAAATTTAACTTATTTTCAGGAAAAAAGGGCTGATATTTTCTTTATTTTGAGGCAAAAAGGGAGAAATTCCTCTTATTTTGGGGCAAAATTGCAGAAATTTCTATTATTATGGGGAAAAATTGCAGATATTTTTTCTTATTTTAGGGCAAAATTGCAGAAATTTCACTTATTTCAGAGAAAAAAAGCAAAAATTTTTCTTATTTTGAGAGCAAAAAGGCAGAAATTCTCATTATTTTTGGCAAAAAGGCAGAAATTCGACTTATTTTGGGGTAAAATTGCAGAAATTCCCCTAATTTTGGGGCAAAAGGCAGAAATTCCCTTTATTTTGGGGCAAAAATCATAAATTCCCCTTATTTTGGGGCAAAATTCAAGAAATTTCCTTTAATTTGGGGCAAAATTGCAGGAATTTACCTTATTTTGGGGCAAAATTGCAGAAATTTTTCTTATTTGGGGCAAAAATACAGAAACTTCATTTATTTTCAGGTAAAAAGGCTGAAATTTCCTTTATTTTGGGGCAAAAAGGGAGAAATTCCCCTTATTTTGGGGCAAAATTGAAGAAATTCCCCTTATTATTGGGAAAAATTTCAGAAATTTTTTTTATTTTAGGGCAAAATTGCAGAAATTTCACTTATTTCAGAGAAAAAACGCAAAAATTTTTCTTATTTTGGGGCAAAAAGGCAGAAATTCCCATTAATTTGTGGCAAAAAGGCAGAAATTCACCTTATTTTGGGGTAAAATTGCAGAAATTTCACATATTTCAGGGCAAAAAGGCAGAAATTTCCCTTATTTTGTGGCAAAATTGCAGAAATTTCACTTATTTCATGGTAATAAGTCAGAAATTCCCCTTATTTTGGTGCAAAAAAGACAAAAATTCCTTTTGTTTTGGGGGAAAGAGACAGAAATTCCACTTATTTAGAGGCAAAAAGTCAGAAATTCCAATTATTTTGGAGCAAAAATGAAGAAATTTCCCTTTTTTATGGCAAAAAGTTATGCATTCCCCTTATTTTCGGGCAAAAAGGCAGAAATTCCCCGTATTTTGGAGCAAAATTGCAGAAATTCCCCTAATTGTGGGGCAAAAATGCAGAAATTCCTAATATGTTGGGGCAAAAAGACAGAAATTCTTTTTATTTAAAGGCATAATTCAGAAATTCCACTTATTTTGGGGAAAAATTCCAAAATTCCCCTTTTTTGGGGCAAAATTGCAGAAATTTCACTTATTTCAGGGAAAAAAGGCAGAAATTTTTCTTATTTTGGGGCAAAAATGTAGAAATTCTTAATATTTTGTGGCAAAAATGCAGAAATTCCTTTTATTTTGAGGGAAAAAGGCTGAAATTCCCCTTATTTGGGGGCAAAAAGGCAGAAATTTCCCTTATTTTGGGGCAAAAAGACAGTAATTCCCCTTATTTTGTGGCAAAAAGGTAGAAATTTCTTTTATTTTGGGGCAAAATTGCAGAAATATCACTTATTTCAGAGCCTAATTCAAAAATTCCTTTTATTTTGGGGCAAAAAGAGAGAAATTCCATTTATTTTTGGTTAAAAAGGGAGAAATTTCACTTATTTTAAGGTAAAAAGCAGAAATTCCTTTTATTTTGGGGCAAAAATGAAGAAATTTTCCTTTTTTGTGGCAAAAGGTATACATTCCCCTTACTTTCGGGATAAAAAGCCGAAATTCCCCGTTTTTTTAAGCAAAATTGCAGAAATTTTCATAATTTTCGGGCAAAAAAGCAGAAATTCTCCTTATTTTAGGGCAAAAAGACAGAAAATCTCCTTTTTTTCGGGAGCAAACAGTCAGAAATTCCCCTTATTTTGGGGCAAAATTGCAGAAATTTCCTTTACATTGGGGCCAAATTGCAGAAATTTCCCTTATTTTGGGGCAAAATTGCAGAAATTTCACTTATTTCAGGGTAATAAGTCAGAAATTCCCCTTATTTTGGGGCAAAAAAGACAGAAATTTTTTTTTTTTGAGGAAAAGACAGAATTTCCACTTATTTAGAGGCAAAAAGACAGAAATTTCCCTGAATTTGGTGCAAAAATGAAGAAATTTACCTTTTTATGGCAAAAAGGTATGCATTCCCCTTTACTTTCGGGATAAAAAGCAGAAATTCCCCGTATTTTGAAGCAAAATTGCAGAAATTCTCATAATTTTCGGGCAAAAAGGCAGAAATTCTCCTTATTTTGGGGAAAAATGACAGAAAATCTCCTTTTTCGGGAGCAAACAGTCAGAAATTTCCCTTGTTTTGGAGCAAAATTGCAGAAATTTCCTTTACATTGGGGCAAAATTGAGAAATTTCCCTTATTTTGGGGCAAAATTGCAGAAATTTCACTTATTTCAGAATAATAAGTCAGAAATTCCCATTATTTTGGAGCAAAAAAGACTTAAATTCCCTTTGTTTTGGGGGAAAAGACAGAAATTCCACTTAGTTAGAGGCAAAAATGCAGAAATTCCCCTTATTTTGGAGCAAAAATGAAGAAATTTTTCTTTTTATGGCAAAAAGGTATGCATTCCCATTATTTTCTGGCAAAAAGGCAGAAATTCCCCGTATTTTGGAGCAAAATTGCCAAAATTCCTCTAATTTTGGGGCAAAAGGCAGAAATTCCCTTTATTTTGGGGCAAAAATCAGAAATTCCCCTTATTTTTGGGGCAAAATTCAAAAAATTTCCTTAATTTTGGGGCAAAATTGCAGGAATTTACCTTTTTTGGGGGCAAAATTGCAGAAATTTCCTTTATTTGGGGCAAAATTGCATAAAATTCACTTATTTTCAGGTAAAAAGGCTGAAATTTCCTTTATTTCGGGGCAAAAAAAGAGATATTCCCCTTATTTTGGGACAAAATTGCAGAAATTTCCCTTGTTATGGGAAAAAATGCAGAAATTTCTCTTATATTAGGGCAAAATTGCAGAAATTTCACTTATTTCAGGGTAATAAGTCAGAAATTCCCCCTTATTTTGGGACAAAAAATACAGAAATTTCCATTGTTTTGGGGGAAAGAGATAGAAATTCCACTTATTTAGAGGCAAAAAGGCAGAAATTACCCTTATTTTGGAGCAAAAATGAAGAAATTTCCCTTTTTTATGGCAAAAAGGTATGCATTTCCCTTATTTTTGGGAAAAAAGGCAGAAATTCCCCGTATTTTGGAGCAAAATTGCAGAAATTCCCCTAATTTTGGGGCAAATAGCAGAAATTCCCTATATGTTGGGGCAAAAAGACAGAAATTCTCCTTATTTTGGGGCAAAACTCAGACATTCCACTTCTTTTGGGGCAAAATTCCAGAAATTTCCCTTATTTTGGGGCAAAATTGCAGAAATTTCACTTATTTTGGGGCAAAATTGCAGAAATTTCACTTATTTCAGAGAAAAAAATCAGAAATTTTCCTTACTTTGGGGCAAAAAAACAGAAATTCCTAATATTTTGTTGCAAAAATGCAGAAATTCCTCTTATTTTGAGGTAAAAAGGCTGAATTCCCCTTATTTGGGGGCAAAATAGCAGAAATTTCCCTTATTTTGGGGCAAAATTGCAGAAATTTCACTTATTTCAGGGTAATGAGTCAGAAATTTCCCTTATTTTGGGGCAAAAAAGAGAGAAATTCCCTATGTTTTGTGGGAAAAAGACAGAAATTCCACTTATTTTGAGGCAAAAAGGCAGAAATTTCCCTTATTTTGTATCAAAAATGAAGAAATTTCATTTTTTATGGCAAAAAAGGTATGCATTCCCATTATTTTCGGGCAAAAAGGCAGAAATTCCCCGTATTTTGGAGCAAAATTGCAGAAAATCCCCTAATTTTTGGGCAAAAATCAGAAAATCTCTTTATTTTGGGGCAAAATTCAAGAAATTTCCTTTATTTTGGGGCAAAATTGGAGCAATTTACCTTATTTTTGGGCAAAATTGCAGAAATTTCTATTATTTGGGGCAAAATTGCAGAAATTTAACTTATTTTCAGGAAAAAAGGGCTGATATTTTCTTTATTTTGAGGCAAAAAGGGAGAAATTCCTCTTATTTTGGGGCAAAATTGCAGAAATTTCTATTATTATGGGGAAAAATTGCAGATATTTTTTCTTATTTTAGGGCAAAATTGCAGAAATTTCACTTATTTCAGAGAAAAAAAGCAAAAATTTTTCTTATTTTGAGAGCAAAAAGGCAGAAATTCTCATTATTTTTGGCAAAAAGGCAGAAATTCGACTTATTTTGGGGTAAAATTGCAGAAATTCCCCTAATTTTGGGGCAAAAGGCAGAAATTCCCTTTATTTTGGGGCAAAAATCAAAAATTCCCCATATTTTGGGCAAAATTCAAGAAATTTCCTTTAATTTGGGGCAAAATTGCAGGAATTTACCTTATTTTGGGGCAAAATTGCAGAAATTTTTCTTATTTGGGGCAAAATTACAGAAACTTCATTTATTTTCAGGTAAAAAGGCTGAAATTTCCTTTATTTTGGGGCAAAAAGGGAGAAATTCCCCTTATTTTGGGGCAAAATTGAAGAAATTCCCCTTATTATTGGGAAAAATTTCAGAAATTTTTTTTATTTTAGGGCAAAATTGCAGAAATTTCACTTATTTCAGAGAAAAAACGCAAAAATTTTTCTTATTTTGGGGCAAAAAGGCAGAAATTCCCATTAATTTGTGGCAAAAAGGCAGAAATTCACCTTATTTTGGGGTAAAATTGCAGAAATTTCACATATTTCAGGGCAAAAAGGCAGAAATTTCCCTTATTTTGTGGCAAAATTGCAGAAATTTCACTTATTTCATGGAAATAAGTCAGAAATTCCCCTTATTTTGGTGCAAAAAAGACAAAAATTCCTTTTGTTTTGGGGAAAAATGACAGAAATTCAACTTATTTAGAGGCAAAAAGGCAGAAATTCCCATTATTTTTTAGCAAAAATGAAGAAATTTCCCTTTTTTATGGCAAAAAGTTATGCATTCCCCTTATTTTCGGGCAAAAAGGCAGAAATTCCCCGTCTTTTGGAGCAAAATTGCAGAAATTCCCCTAATTGTGGGGCAAAAATGCAGAAATTCCTAATATGTTGGGGCAAAAAGACAGAAATTCTTTTTATTTAAAGGCATAATTCAGAAATTCCACTTATTTTGGGGAAAAATTCCAAAATTCCCCTTTTTTGGGGCAAAATTGCAGAAATTTCACTTATTTCAGGGAAAAAAGGCAGAAATTTTTCTTATTTTGAAGCAAAAATGTAGAAATTCTTAATATTTTGTGGCAAAAATGCAGAAATTCCTTTTATTTTGAGGGAAAAAGGCTGAAATTCCCCTTATTTGGGGGCAAAAAGGCAGAAATTTCCCTTATTTTGGGGCAAAAAGACAGTAATTCCCCTTATTTTGTGGCAAAAAGGTAGAAATTTCTTTTATTTTGGGGCAAAATTGCAGAAATATCACTTATTTCAGAGCCTAATTCAAAAATTCCTTTTATTTTGGGGCAAAAAGAGAGAAATTCCATTTATTTTTGGTTAAAAAGGGAGAAATTTCACTTATTTTAAGGTAAAAAGCAGAAATTCCTTTTATTTTGGGGCAAAAATGAAGAAATTTTCCTTTTTTGTGGCAAAAGGTATACATTCCCCTTACTTTCGGGATAAAAAGCCGAAATTCCCCGTTTTTTTAAGCAAAATTGCAGAAATTTTCATAATTTTCGGGCAAAAAAGCAGAAATTCTCCTTATTTTAGGGCAAAAAGACAGAAAATCTCCTTTTTTTCGGGAGCAAACAGTCAGAAATTCCCCTTATTTTGGGGCAAAATTGCAGAAATTTCTTTTACATTGGGGCCAAATTGCAGAAATTTCCCTTATTTTGGGGCAAAATTGCAGAAATTTCACTTATTTCGGGGTAATAAGTCAGAAATTCCCCTTATTTTGGGGCAAAAAAGACAGAAATTTTTTTTTGAGGAAAAGACAGTATTTCCACTTATTTAGAGGCAAAAAGACAGAAATTTCCCTGATTTTGGTGCAAAAATGAAGAAATTTACCTTTTTATGGCAAAAAGGTATGCATTCCCTTTTACTTTCGGGATAAAAAGCAGAAATTCCCCGTATTTTGAAGCAAAATTGCAGAAATTCTCATAATTTTCGGGCAAAAAGGCAGAAATTCTCCTTATTTTGGGGAAAAATGACAGAAAATCTCCTTTTTTCGGGAGCAAACAGTCAGAAATTTCCCTTGATTTGGGGCAAAATTGCAGAAATTTCCTTTACATTGGGGCAAAATTGAGAAATTTCCCTTATTTTGGGGCAAATTTGCAGAAATTTCACTTATTTCAGGGTAATAAGTCAGAAATTCCCGTTATTTTGGAGCAAAAAAGACTTAAATTCTCTTTGTTTTGGGGGAAAAGACAGAAATTCCACTTAGTTAGAGGCAAAAATGCAGAAATTCCCCTTATTTTGGAGCAAAAATGAAGAAATTTTTCTTTTTATGGCAAAAAGGTATGCATTCCCATTATTTTCTGGCAAAAAGGCAGAAATTCCCCGTATTTTGGAGCAAAATTGCAGAAATTCCTCTAATTTTGGGGCAAAAGGCAGAAATTCCCTTTATTTTGGGGCAAAAATCAGAAATTCCCCTTATTTTTGGGGCAAAATTCAAAAAATTTCCTTAATTTTGGGGCAAAATTGCAGGAATTTACCTTATTTTGGGGCAAAATTGCAGAAATTTCCTTTATTTGGGGCAAAATTGCATAAAATTCACTTATTTTCAGGTAAAAAGGCTGAAATTTCCTTTATTTCGGGGCAAAAAAAAGAGATATTCCCCTTATTTTGGGGCAAAATTGCAGAAATTTCCCTTGTTATGGGAAAAAATTGCAGAAATTTCTCTTATATTAGGGCAAAATTGCAGAAATTTCACTTATTTCAGAGAAATAAAGAAAAAATGTTTTTTATTTTGGGGCAAAAAGGCAGAAATTCCCATTATTTTAAGGCAAAAAGGCAGAAATTCACCTTATTTTGGGGTAAAATTGCATAAATTTCACATATTTTAGGGCAAAAAGGCAGAAATTTCCCTTATTTTGGGGCAAAATTGCAGAAATTTCACTTATTTCAGGGTAATAAGTCAGAAATTCCCCCTTATTTTGGGACAAAAAATACAGAAATTCCCGTTGTTTTGGGGGAAAGAGATAGAAATTCCACTTGTTTAGAGGCAAAAAGGCAGAAATTCCCCTTATTTTGGAGCAAAAATGAAGAAATTTCCCTTTTTTATGGCAAAAAGGTATGCATTTCCCTTATTTTTGGGAAAAAAGGCAGAAATTCCCCGTATTTTGGAGCAAAATTGCAGAAATTCCCCTAATTTTGGGGCAAATTGCAGAAATTCCCTATATGTTGGGGCAAAAAGACAGAAATTCTCCTTATTTTGGGGCAAAACTCAGAAATTCCACTTCTTTTGGGGCAAAATTCCAGAAATTTCCCTTATTTTGGGGCAAAATTGCAGAAATATCACTTATTTTGGGGCAAAATTGCAGAAATTTCACTTATTTCAGAGAAAAAAGTCAGAAATTTTCCTTACTTTGGGGCAAAAAAACAGAAATTCCTAATATTTTGTTGCAAAAATGCAGAAATTCCTCTTATTTTGAGGTAAAAAGGCTGAATTCCCCTTATTTGGGGGCAAAATAGCAGAAATTTCCCTTATTTTGGGGCAAAATTGCAGAAATTTCACTTATTTCAGAGAAAAAATGCAAAAATTTTTCTTATTTTGGGGCAAATAGGCAGATTCCCATTATTTTGGGGCAAAAAGGCAGAAATTCGACTTATTTTGGGATAAAATTGCAAAAATTTCACATATTTCAGGGCAAAAAGGCAGAAATTTCCCTTATTTTGTGGCAAAATTGCAGAAATTTCACTTATTTCATGGTAATAAGTCAGAAATTCCCCTTATTTTGGTGCAAAAAAGACAAAAATTCCTTTGGTTTTGGGGGAAAAAGACAGAAATTCCACTTATTTAGAGGCAAAAAGCCAGAAATTCCCATTATTTTGGAGCAAAAATGAAGAAATTTCCCTTTTTTATGGCAAAAAGTTGTGCATTCCCCTCATTTTCGGGCAAAAAGGCAGAAATTCCCCGTATTTTGGAGCAAAATTGCAGAAATTCCCCTAATTGTTGGGCAAAAATGCAGAAATTCCTAATATGTTGGGGCAAAAAGACAGAAATTCTTTTTATTTAAGGGCATAATTCAGAAATTCCACTTATTTTGGGGAAAAATTCCAAAATTCCCCTTTTTTGTGGCAAAATTGCAGAAATTTCACTTATTTCAGGGAAAAAAGGCAGAAATTTTCCTTATTTGGGGGCAAAATGTAGAAATTCTTAATATTTTGTGGCAAAAATGCAGAAATTCCCTTTATTTTGAAAAAAAAAGGCTGAAATTCCCCTTATTTGGGGGCAAAAGGCAGAAATTTCCCTTATTTTGGGGCAAAAAGACAGTAATTCCCCTTATTTTGTGGCAAAAAGGTAGAAATTTCTTCTATTTTGGGGCAAAATTGCAGAAATATCACTTATTTCAGAGCCTAATTCAAAAATTCCTTTTATTTTGGGGCAAAAAGAGAGAAATTCCATTTATTTTTGGTTAAAAAGGGAGAAATTTCACTTATTTTAAGGTAAAAAGCAGAAATTTCTTTTTTTGGGGGGCAAAAATGAAGAAATTTTCCTTTTTTGTGGCAAAAGGTATACATTCCCCTTACTTTCGGGATAAAAAGCCGAAATTCCCCGTTTTTTTAAGCAAAATTGCAGAAATTTTCATAATTTTCGGGCAAAAAAGCAGAAATTCTCCTTAATTTAGGGCAAAAAAAAAGAAAATCTCCTTTTTTTCGGGAGCAAACAGTCAGAAATTCCCCTTATTTTGGGGCAAAATTGCAGAAATTTCCTTTACATTGGGGCCAAATTGCAGAAATTTCCCTTATTTTGGGGCAAAATTGCAGAAATTTCACTTATTTCAGGGTAATAAGTCAGAAGTTCCTCTTATTTTGGGGCAAAAAAGACAGAATTTTTTTTTTTTGAGGAAAAGACAGAATTTCCACTTATTTAGAGGCAAAAAGACAGAAATTTCCCTGATTTTGGTGCAAAAATGAAGAAATTTACCTTTTTATGGCAAAAAGGTATGCATTCCCCTTTACTTTCGGGATAAAAGCAGAAATTCCCCGTATTTTGAAGCAAAATTGCAGAAATTCTCATAATTTTCGGGCAAAAAGGCAGAAATTCTCCTTATTTTGGGGAAAAATGACAGAAAATCTCCTTTTTTTGAGAGCAAACAGTCAGAAATTTCCCTTGTTTTGGGGCAAAATTGCAGAAATTTCCTTTACATTGGGGCAAAATTGAGAAATTTCCCTTATTTTGGGGCAAAATTGCAGAAATTTCACTTATTTCAGGGTAATAAGTCAGAAATTCCCGTTATTTTGGAGCAAAAAACAAAGAAATTCCCTTTGTTTTGGAGGAAAAGACAGAAATTCCACTTGGTTAGAGGAAAAATGCAGAAATTCCCCTTATTTTGGAGCAAAAATGAAGAAATTTTTCTTTTTATGGCAAAAAGGTATGTATTCCCATTATTTTCTGGCAAAAAGGCAGAAATTCCCCGTATTTTGGAGCAAAATTGCAGAAATTCCTCTAATTTTGGGGCAAAAGGCAGAAATTCCCTTTATTTTGGGGCAAAAATCAGAAATTCCCCTTATTTTTGGGGCAAAATTCAAAAAATTTCCTTAATTTTGGGGCAAAATTGCAGGAATTTACCTTTTTTTGGGGCAAAATTGCAGAAATTTCCTTTATTTGGGGCAAAATTGCATAAAATTCACTTATTTTCAGGTAAAAAGGCTGAAATTTCCTTTATTTCGGGGCAAAAAAAGAGATATTCCCCTTATTTTGGGGCAAAATTGCAGAAATTTCCCTTGTTATGGGAAAAAATTGCAGAAATTTCTTTTATTTTAGGGCAAAATTGCAGAAATTTCACTTATTTCAGAGAAATAAAGCAAAAATGTTTTTATTTTGGGGCAAAAAGGCAGAAATTCCCATTATTTTAAGGCAAAAAGGTAGAAATTCACCTTATTTTGGGGTAAAATTGCATAAATTTCACATATTTTAGGGCAAAAAGGCAGAAATTTCCCTTTTTGGGGGGAAAAATTGCAGAAATTTCACTTATTTCAGGGTAATAAGTTGAAATTCCCCCTTATTTTGGGGCAAAAAATACAGAAATTCCCGTTGTTTTGGGGGAAAAAGATAGAAATTCCACTTATTTAGAGGCAAAAAGGCAGAAATTCCCCTTATTTTGGAGCAAAAATGAAGAAATTTCCCTTTTTTATGGCAAAAAGGTATGCATTTCCCTTATTTTTAGGAAAAAAGGCAGAAATTCCCCGTATTTTGGAGCAAAATTGCAGAAATTCCCCTAATTTTGGGGCAAATAGCAGAAATTCCATATATGTTGTGGTAAAAAGACAGAAATTCTCCTTATTTTGGGGCAAAACTCAGAAATTCCACTTCTTTTGGGGCAAAATTCCAGAAATTTCCCTTATTTTGGGGCAAAATTGCAGAAATTTCACTTATTTTGGGGCAAAATTGCAGAAATTTCACTTATTTCAGAGAAAAAAATCAGAAATTTTCCTTACTTTGGGGCAAAAAACAGAAATTCCTAATATTTTATTGCAAAAATGCAGAAATTCCTCTTATTTTGAGGTAAAAAGGCTGAATTCCCCTTATTTGGGGGCAAAATAGCAGAAATTTCCCTTATTTTGGGGCAAAATTGCAAAAATTTCACTTATTTCAGGGTAATGAGTCAGAAATTTCCCTTATTTTGGGGCAAAAAAGAGAGAAATTCCCTATGTTTTGTGGGAAAAAGACAGAAATTCCACTTATTTAGAGGCAAAAGCAGAAATTCCCCTTATTTTGTAGCAAAAATGAAGAAATTTCATTTTTTATGGCAAAAAGGTATGCATTCCCATTATTTTCGGGCAAAAAGGCAGAAATTCCCCGTATTTTGGAACAAAATTGCAGAAAATCCCCTAATTTTGGGGCAAAAATCAGAAAATCTCTCTAATTTGGGGAAAAATTCAAGAAATTTCCTTTATTTTGGGGAAAAATTGGAGGAATTTACCTTATTTTTGGACAAAATTGCAGAAATTTCCCTTATTTGTGGCAAAATTGCAGAAATTTCACTTATTTTCAGGAAAAAAGGCTGATATTTCCTTTATTTTGGGGCAAAAAGGAGAAATTCCTCTTATTTTGGGGCAAAATTGCAGAAATTTCTATTATTATGGGGAAAAATTGCAGAAATTTTCCTTATTTTAGGGCAAAATTGCAGAAATTTCACTTATTTCAGAGAAAAAAAGCAAAAATTTTTCTTATTTTAGGGCAAAAAGGCAGAAATTCCCATTATTTTGGGGCAAAAAGGCAGAAATTCGACTTATGTTGGGGTAAAATTGCAGAAATTCCCCTAATTTTGGGGCAAAAGGCAGAAATTCCCTTTATTTTGGGGCAAAAATCATAAATTCCCCATATTTTGGGGCAAAATTCAAGAAATTTCCTTTAATTTGGGGCAAAATTGCAGGAATTTATCTTATTTTGGAGCAAAATTGCAGAAATTTTTCTTATTTGGGGCAAAATTGCAGAAACTTCATTTATTTTCAGGTAAAAAGGCGGAATTTCTTTTATTTTGGGGCAAAAAGGGAGAAATTCCCCTTATTTTGGGGCAAAATTGAAAAAATTCCGCTTATTATTGGGAAAAATTGCAGAAATTTTCCTTATTTTAGGGCAAAATTGCAGAAATTTCACTTATTTCAGAGAAAAAAACGCAAAAATTTTTCTTATTTTGGGGCAAAAAGGCAGAAATTCCCATTAATTTGTGGCAAAAAGGCAGAAATTCACCTTATTTTTGGGTAAAATTGCAGAAATTTCACATATTTCAGGGCAAAAAGACAGAAATTCTCCTTATTTTGGGGCAAAACTCAGAAATTCCACTTATTTTGGGGCAAAAATCCAGAAATTTTCCTTATTTTGGGGCAAAATTGCAGAAATTTCACTTATTTTCTGGCAAAATTGCAGAAATTTCACTTATTTCAGGGAAAAAAGGCAGAAATTTTCTTTATTTTGGGGCAAAAAGGCAGAAATTCCTAATATTTTTTGGCAAAAATGCAGAAATTCCCCTTATTTTGAGGTAAAAAGGCTGAAATTCCCCTTATTTGGGGGCAAAAAGGCAGAAATTTCCCTTATTTTCGGGAAGAATTGCAGAAATTTCACTTATTTAGAGGCAAAAAGACAGATATTCTCCTTATTTTGTGGCAAAACTTAGAAATTCCACTTCTTTTGGGGCAAAGTTCCAGAAATTTCCCTTATTTTGGGGCAAAATTGCAGAAATTTCACTTATTTCATGGTAATAAGTCAGAAATTCCCCTTATTTTGGTGCAAAAAAGACAAAAATTCCTTTGGTTTTGGGGGAAAAAGACAGAAATTCCACTTATTTAGAGGCAAAAAGCCAGAAATTCCCATTATTTTGGAGCAAAAATGAAGAAATTTCCCTTTTTTATGGCAAAAAGTTGTGCATTCCCCTCATTTTCGGGCAAAAAGGCAGAAATTCCCCGTATTTTGGAGCAAAATTGCAGAAATTCCCCTAATTGTTGGGCAAAAATGCAGAAATTCCTAATATGTTGGGGCAAAAAGACAGAAATTCTTTTTATTTAAGGGCATAATTCAGAAATTCCACTTATTTTGGGGAAAAATTCCAAAATTCCCCTTTTTTTGTGGCAAAATTGCAGAAATTTCACTTATTTCAGGGAAAAAAGACAGAAATTTTCCTTATTTGGGGGCAAAATGTAGAAATTCTTAATATTTTGTGGCAAAAATGCAGAAATTCCCTTTATTTTGAAGGAAAAAGGCTGAAATTCCCCTTATTTGGGGGCAAAAGGCAGAAATTTCCCTTATTTTGGGGCAAAAAGACAGTAATTCCCCTTATTTTGTGGCAAAAAGGTAGAAATTTCTTCTATTTTGGGGCAAAATTGCAGAAATATCACTTATTTCAGAGCCTAATTCAAAAATTCCTTTTATTTTGGGGCAAAAAGAGAGAAATTCCATTTATTTTTGGTTAAAAAGGGAGAAATTTCACTTATTTTAAGGTAAAAAGCAGAAATTTCTTTTTTTGGGGGGCAAAAATGAAGAAATTTTCCTTTTTTGTGGCAAAAGGTATACATTCCCCTTACTTTCGGGATAAAAAGCCGAAATTCCCCGTTTTTTTAAGCAAAATTGCAGAAATTTTCATAATTTTCGGGCAAAAAAGCAGAAATTCTCCTTAATTTAGGGCAAAAAAAAAGAAAATCTCCTTTTTTTCGGGAGCAAACAGTCAGAAATTCCCCTTATTTTGGGGCAAAATTGCAGAAATTTCCTTTACATTGGGGCCAAATTGCAGAAATTTCCCTTATTTTGGGGCAAAATTGCAGAAATTTCACTTATTTCAGGGTAATAAGTCAGAAATTCCTCTTATTTTGGGGCAAAAAAGACAGAATTTTTTTTTTGAGGAAAAGACAGAATTTCCACTTATTTAGAGGCAAAAAGACAGAAATTTCCCTGATTTTGGTGCAAAAATGAAGAAATTTACCTTTTTATGGCAAAAAGGTATGCATTCCCCTTTACTTTCGGGATAAAAGCAGAAATTCCCCGTATTTTGAAGCAAAATTGCAGAAATTCTCATAATTTTCGGGCAAAAAGGCAGAAATTCTCCTTATTTTGGGGAAAAATGACAGAAAATCTCCTTTTTTTGAGAGCAAACAGTCAGAAATTTCCCTTGTTTTGGGGCAAAATTGCAGAAATTTCCTTTACATTGGGGCAAAATTGAGAAATTTCCCTTATTTTGGGGCAAAATTGCAGAAATTTCACTTATTTCAGGGTAATAAGTCAGAAATTCCCGTTATTTTGGAGCAAAAAACAAAGAAATTCCCTTTGTTTTGGAGGAAAAGACAGAAATTCCACTTGGTTAGAGGAAAAATGCAGAAATTCCCCTTATTTTGGAGCAAAAATGAAGAAATTTTTCTTTTTATGGCAAAAAGGTATGTATTCCCATTATTTTCTGGCAAAAAGGCAGAAATTCCCCGTATTTTGGAGCAAAATTGCAGAAATTCCTCTAATTTTGGGGCAAAAGGCAGAAATTCCCTTTATTTTGGGGCAAAAATCAGAAATTCCCCTTATTTTTGGGGCAAAATTCAAAAAATTTCCTTAATTTTGGGGCAAAATTGCAGGAATTTACCTTTTTTTGGGGCAAAATTGCAGAAATTTCCTTTATTTGGGGCAAAATTGCATAAAATTCACTTATTTTCAGGTAAAAAGGCTGAAATTTCCTTTATTTCGGGGCAAAAAAAGAGATATTCCCCTTATTTTGGGGCAAAATTGCAGAAATTTCCCTTGTTATGGGAAAAAATTGCAGAAATTTCTTTTATTTTAGGGCAAAATTGCAGAAATTTCACTTATTTCAGAGAAATAAAGCAAAAATGTTTTTATTTTGGGGCAAAAAGGCAGAAATTCCCATTATTTTAAGGCAAAAAGGCAGAAATTCACCTTATTTTGGGGTAAAATTGCATAAATTTCACATATTTTAGGGCAAAAAGGCAGAAATTTCCCTTATTTTGGGGAAAAATTGCAGAAATTTCACTTATTTCAGGGTAATAAGTCAGAAATTCCCCCTTATTTTGGGGCAAAAAATACAGAAATTCCCGTTGTTTTGGGGGAAAAAGATAGAAATTCCACTTATTTAGAGGCAAAAAGGCAGAAATTCCCCTTATTTTGGAGCAAAAATGAAGAAATTTCCCTTTTTTATGGCAAAAAGGTATGCATTTCCCTTATTTTTGGGAAAAAAGGCAGAAATTCCCCGTATTTTGGAGCAAAATTGCAGAAATTCCCCTAATTTTGGGGCAAATAGCAGAAATTCCCTATATGTTGTGGTAAAAAGACAGAAATTCTCCTTATTTTGGGGCAAAACTCAGAAATTCCACTTCTTTTGGGGCAAAATTCCAGAAATTTCCCTTATTTTGGGGCAAAATTGCAGAAATTTCACTTATTTTGGGGCAAAATTGCAGAAATTTCACTTATTTCAGAGAAAAAAATCAGAAATTTTCCTTACTTTGGGGCAAAAAAACAGAAATTCCTAATATTTTGTTGCAAAAATGCAGAAATTCCTCTTATTTTGAGGTAAAAAGGCTGAATTCCCCTTATTTGGGGGCAAAATAGCAGAAATTTCCCTTATTTTGGGGCAAAATTGCAAAAATTTCACTTATTTCAGGGTAATGAGTCAGAAATTTCCCTTATTTTGGGGCAAAAAAGAGAGAAATTCCCTATGTTTTGTGGGAAAAAGACAGAAATTCCACTTATTTAGAGGCAAAAGCAGAAATTCCCTTTATTTTGTAGCAAAAATGAAGAAATTTCATTTTTTATGGCAAAAAGGTATGCATTCCCATTATTTTCGGGCAAAAAGGCAGAAATTCCCCGTATTTTGGAACAAAATTGCAGAAAATCCCCTAATTTTGGGGCAAAAATCAGAAAATCTCTCTAATTTGGGGAAAAATTCAAGAAATTTCCTTTATTTTGGGGAAAAATTGGAGGAATTTACCTTATTTTTGGACAAAATTGCAGAAATTTCCCTTATTTGTGGCAAAATTGCAGAAATTTCACTTATTTTCAGGAAAAAAGGCTGATATTTCCTTTATTTTGGGGCAAAATGAGAAATTCCTCTTATTTTGGGGCAAAATTGCAGAAATTTCTATTATTATGGGGAAAAATTGCAGAAATTTTCCTTATTTTAGGGCAAAATTGCAGAAATTTCACTTATTTCAGAGAAAAAAAGCAAAAATTTTACTTATTTTGGGGTAAAATGAAGAAATTCCCATTATTTTGGGGCAAAAAGGCAGATTTCGACTTATTTTGCGGTAAAATTGCAGAAATTCCCCTAATCTTGGGCCAAAAGGCAGAAATTCCCTTTATTTTGGGGCAAAAATCATAAATTCCCCATATTTTGGGGCAAAATTCAAGAAATTTCCTTTAATTTGGGGCAAAATTGCAGGAATTTAACTTATTTTGGGGCAAAATTGCAGAAATTTTTCTTATTTGGGGCAAAATTGCAGAAACTTCATTTATTTTCAGGTAAAAAGCTGAAATTTCCTTTATTTTGGAGCAAAAAGGGAGAAATTCCCCTTATTTTGGGGCAAAATTGAAGAAATTCCCCTTATTATTGGGAAAAATTGCAGAAATTTTCTTTATTTTTGGGCAAAATTGCAGAAATTTCACTTATTTCAGAGAATAAACGCAAAATTTTTTCTTATTTTGGGGCAAAAAGGCAGAAATTCCCATTAATTTGTGGCAAAAAGGCAGAAATTCACTTTATTTTGGGGTAAAATTGCAGAAATTTCACTTATTTTGGGGCAAAATTGCAGAAATTTCACTTATTTCAGGGAAAAAAGGCAGAAATTTTCTTTATTTTTGGGCAAAAAAGGCAGATATTCCTAATATTTTGTGGCAAAAATGCAGAAATTCCCCTTATTTTGAGGTAAAAAAGCTGAAATTCCCCTTATTTGGGGGCAAAAAGGCAGAAATTTCCCTTATTTTCAGGCAGAATTGAAGAAATTTCACTCATTTAGAGGCAAAAAGATAGAAATTCTCCTTATTTTGTGGCAAAACTTAGAAATTCCACTTATTTTGGGGCAAAATTCCAGAAATTTCCCTTATTTTGGGGCAAAATTGCAGAAATTTCACTTATTTTGGGGCAAAATTGCAGAAATTTCACTTATTTCAGAGAAAAAAGGCACAAATTTTCCTTATTTTGGGGCAAAAAGTCAGAAATTCCTAATATTTTGTGGCAAAAATGCAGAAATTCCCCTTATTTTGAGGTAAAAAGCCTGAAATTCCCCTTATTTGGGGGTAAAGAGGCACAAATTTCCCTTATTTTTGGGGCAAAATTGGAGAAATTTCACTTATTTCAGGGTAATAATTCAGAAATTCCCCTTATTTTGGGGCAAAAAAGACAGAAATTCCCTTTGTTTTGGGGGAAAAAGACAGAAATTTCACTTATTTAGAGGCAAAAATGCAGAAATTCCCCTTATTTTGGAGCAAAAATGAAGAAATTTACCTTTTTATGGCAAAAAGGTATGCATTCCCCTTACTTTCGGGATAAAAAGCAGAAATTCCCCGTATTTTGAAGCAAAATTGCAGAAATTCTCATAATTTTCGAGCAAAAAGGCAGAAATTCTCCCTATTTTGGGGCAAAAAGACAGAAGATCTCCGTTTTTTGGGAGAAAACTCTCAGAAATTCCCCTTATTTTTGGGCAAAATTGCAGAAATTTTCTTTTATATTGGGGCAAAATTGCAGAAATTTCCCTTATATTGTGGCAAAATTGTAGAAATTTTACTTACTTCAGGGTAATAAGTCAGAAATTCCCCTTATTTTGGGGCAAAAAAGACAGAAATTCTCTTTGTTTTGGGGGAAAAAGACAGAAATTCCTCGTATTCAGAGGCAAAGAGGCAGAAATTCCCTTTATTTTGGAGCAAAAATGAAGAAATTTACCTTTTTATGGCAAAAAGGTATGCATTCCCATCATTTTCAGGCAAAAAGGCAGAAATTCCCCGTATTTTGGAGCAAAATTGCAGAAATTCCCCTAATTTTGGGGCAAAAGGCAGATATTCCCTTTATTTTGGGGCAAAAATCAGAAATTCCCCTTATTTTGGGGCAAAATTCCAGAAATTTCCTTTATTTTGGGGCAAAATTGCAGGATTTACCTTATTTTGGGGCAAAATTGCAGAAATTATCTTTATTTGGGGCAAAATTTCATACATTTCACTTATTTTCAGGTAAAAAGGCTGAAATTTCCTTTGTTTTGTGTCAAAAAGGAAGAAATTCCCATTATTTTGGGGCAAAATTGCAGAAATCTCCCTTATTATGGGATAAAATTGCAAAAATTTCCCTTATTTTAGGGCAAAATTGCAGAAATTTCACTTATTTCAGAGAAAAAAAGCAAAAATTTTTATTATTTTCGGGCAAAAATGCAGAAATTCCTATTATTTAGGGGCAAAAAAGCAGAAATTCACCTTATTTGGGGGTAAAATTGCAGAAACTTCACATATTTCAGGGAAAAAGGCAGAAATTCCCCTTATTTTGAGGCAAAAAAGACAGAAATTCCCTTTGTTTTGAGGGAAAAAGACAGAAATTCCACTTATTTAGAGGCAAAAAGGCAGAATTTTCCCTTATTTTGGAGCAAAAATGAAGAAATTTCCCTTTTTTATGGCAAAAAGTTATGCATTCCCCTTATTTTCGGGCAAAAAGACAGAAATTCCCCGTATTTTGGAGCAAAATTGCAGAAATTCCCTTAGTTGTGGGGCAGAAAGACAGAAATTCCCTATATGTTGGGGCAAAAAGACAGAAATTCTCCTTATTTTGGGGCAAAACTCAGAAATTCCACTTATTTTGGGCAAAATTCCAGAAATTTCTCTTATTTTGGGGCAAAATGGCAGAAATTTCACTTATTTTGGCGCAAAATTGCAGAAATTTCACTTATTTCGGGGAAAAAATGCAGAAATTTTCTTTTTTGGGGGGCAAAAAGGCAGGAATTCCTAATATTTTTGGCAAAAATGCAGAAATTCCCCTTATTTTGAGGTAAAAAGGCTGAAATTCCCCTTATTTGTGGGCAGAAAAGCAAAAATTTCCCTAATTTTTGTGCAAAATTGCAGAAATTTCACTTATTTGAGGGTAATAAGTGAGAAATTTTTCTTTTTTTGGTGCAAAAAAGAAAGAAAATCCCTTTGTTTTGGGGGAAAAAGACAGAAATTCCACCTATTTAGAGGCAAAAAAGCAGAAATTCCCCTTATTTTGAAGCAAAAATGAAGAAATTTCCCTTTTTAAGGCAAAAAGTTATGCATTCTTCTTATTTTCAGGCAAAAAGGCAGAAATTCCTTGTATTTTGGAGCAAAATTGCAGAAATTCCCCTAATTGTTTGGCAAAAATGCAGAAATTCCCTATATGTTGGGGCAAAAAGACAGAAATTCTCCTTATTTTGGGGCAAAACTCAGAAATTCCACTTATTTTGGGGCAAAATTCCAGAAATTTCCCTTATTCTGGGGCAAAATTGCAGAAATTTCACTTATTTTGGGGCAAAATTGCAGAAATTTTACTTATTTCAGGGAAAAAAATTTGGAAATTTTCCTTATTTTGGGACAAAAAGGCAGGAATTCCCATTATTTTGAGGTAAAAAGGCTGAAATTCCCCTTATTTGAGGGCAAAGAGGCAGAAATTTTCCTTATTTTGGGGCAAAATTGCAGAAATTTCACTTATTTCAGGGTAATAAGTCAGAAATTCACCTTATTTTAGGGCAAAAAAACAGAAATTCCCTTTGTTTTGGGGGAAAAATACAGAAATTCCACTTATTGAGAAGCAAAAAGGCAGACATTCCCCTTATTTTGGAGCAAAAATGAAGAAATTTCCCTTTTTATAACAAAAAGTTATGCATTCCCCTTATTTTCAGGCAAAAAGGCAGAAATTCCCTGTATTTTGGAGCAAAATTGCAGAAATTACCATAATTGTTTTACAAAAAGGCAGAAATTCCCTATGTGTTGGGGCAAAAAGACAGAAATTCTCTTTATTTTGGGGCAAAATTCAGAAATTCCACTTATTTTGGGGCAAAATTGCAGAAATTTCACTTACTTCAGGGAAAAAGGCAGAAATTTTCCTTAATTTGGGGCAAAAAGGCAGAAATTCCTAATATTTTGTGGCAAAAATGCAGAAATTCCATTTATTTTGAGGTAAAAAGGGTGAAATTCCTCTTATTTGTGGACAAAAAGGCAAAAATTTCCCTTATTTTTGGGCAAAATTGCAGAAATTTCACTTATTTTAGGGTAATAAGTGAGAAATTTTTATTATTTTGGTGCAAAAGAGACAGAAAATCCCTTTGTTTTGGGGGAAAAAGACAGAAATTTCACTTATTTAGAGGCAAAAAAGCAGAAATTCCCCTTATTTTGAAGCAAAAATGAAGAAATTTCCTTTTTTAAGGCAAAAAGGTATGCATTCTTCTTATTTTCGGGCAAAAAGGCAGAAATTCCTAGTATTTTGGAGCAAAATTGCAGAAATTCCCCTAATTGTGGGGCAAAAATGCAGAAATTTCCTATATGTTGGGGCAAAAAGACAGAAATTCTCCTTATTTTGGGGCAAAACTCAGAAATTCCACTTCTTTTGGGGCAAAGTTCCAGAAATTTCCCTTATTTTGGGGCAAAATTGCAGAAATTTCACTTATTTTGGGGCAAAATTGCAGAAATTTCACTTATATCAGAGAAAAAAGTCAGAAATTTTCCTTACTTTGGGGCAAAAAAAACAGAAATTCCTAATATTTTGTTGCAAAAATGCAGAAATTTCCCTTATTTTGAGGTAAAATGGCTGAATTCCCCTTATTTGGGGGCAAAATAGCAGAAATTTCCCTTATTTTGGGGCAAAATTGCAAAAATTTCACTTATTTCAGGGTAATGAGTCAGAAATTCCCCTTATTTTGGGGCAAAAAAGAGAGAAATTCCCTATGTTTTGTGGGAAAAAGACAGAAATTCCACTTATTTAGAGGCAAAAAGGCAGAAATTCCCCTTATTTTGGAGCAAAAATGAAGAAATTTCATTTTTTATGGCAAAAAGATATGCATTCCCATTATTTTTGGGCAAAAAGGCAGAAATTCCCCGTATTTTGGAGCAAAATTGCAGAAAATCCCCTAATTTTGGGGCACAAATCAGAAAATCTCTTTATTTGGGGCAAAATTCAAGAAATTTCCTTTATTTTGGGGCAAAATTGGAGGAATTTACCTTATTTTTAGGCAAAATTGCAGAAATTTCCCTTATTTGGGGCAAAATTGCAGAAATTTCACTTATTTTCAGGAAAAGGGCTGATATTTCCTTTATTTTGGGTCAAAAAGGGAGAAATTCCTCTTATTTTGGGGCAAAATTGCAGAAATTTCCATTATTATGGGGAAAAATTGCAGAAATTTTCCTTATTTTAGGGCAAAATTGCAGAAATTTCACTTATTTCAGAGAAAAAAAGCAAAAATTTTTCTTATTTTGGGGAAAAAAGGAAGAAATTCCCATTATTTTGGGGCAAAAGGCAGAAATTCCCTTTATTTTGGGGCAAAAATCATAAATTCCCCATATTTTGGGGCAAAATTCAAGAAATTTCCTTTAATTTGGGGCAAAAATCATAAATTCCCCATAATTTGGGGCAAAATTCAAAAAATTTCCTTTAATTTGGGGAAAAATTGCAGGAATTTACCTTATTTTGGGGCAAAATTGCAGAAATTTTTCTTATTTGGGGCAAAATTGCAGAAACTTCATTTATTTTCAGGTAAAAAGGCTGAAATTTCCTTTATTTTGGGGCAAAAAGAGAGAAATTCCCCTTATTTTGGGGCAAAATTGAAGAAATTCCCCTTATTATTGGGAAAAATTGCAGAAATTTTCCTTATTTTAGGGCAAAATTGCAGAAATTTCACTTATTTCAGAGAAAAAACGCAAAAATTTTTCTTATTTTGGGGCAAAAAGGCAGAAATTCCCATTAATTTGTGGCAAAAAGGCAGAAATTCACCTTAATTTGGGGTAAAATTGCAGAAATTTCACATATTTCAGGGCAAAAAGGCAGAAATTTCCCTTATTTTGGGGCAAAATTGCAGAAATTTTACTTATTTCAGTGTAATAAGTCAGAAATTCCCCTTATTTTAGGGCAGAAAAACAGAAATTCCCTTTGTTTTGGGGGAAAAAGATAGAAATTCCACTTATTGAGAAGCAAAAAGGTAGAAATTCCCCTTATTTTGGAGCAAAAATGAAGAAATTTCCCTTTTTATAACAAAAAGTTATGCATTCCTCTTATTTTCAGGCAAAAAGGCAGAAATTCCCTGTATTTTGGAGCAAAATTGCAGAAATTACCCTAATTGTTGTACAAAAAGGCAGAAATTCCCTATATGTTGGGGCAAAAAGACAGAAATTCTCTTTATTTTGGGGAAAAATTCAGAAATTCCACTTATTTTGGGGCAAAATTGCAGAAATTTCACTTACTTCAGGGAAAAAAGGCAGAAATTTTCCTTAATTTGGGGTAAAAAGGCAGAAATTCCTAATATTTTGTGGCAAAAATGCAGAAATTCCCCTTATTTTGAGGTAAAAAGGGTGAAATTCCTCTTATTTGTGAACAAAAAGGCAAAAATTTCCCTTATTTTTGGGCAAAATTGCAGAAATTTTACTTATTTCAGGGTAATAAGTGAGAAATTTTTATTATTTTGGTGCAAAAAAGACAGAAAATCCCTTTGTTTTGGGGGAAAAAGACAGAAATTCCACTTATTTAGAGGCAAAAAAGCAGAAATTCCCCTTATTTTGAAGCAAAAATGAAGAAATTTCCCTTTTTTAAGGCAAAAAGGTATGCATTCTTCTTATTTTCGGGCAAAAAGGCAGAAATTCCTCGTATTTTGGAGCAAAATTGCAGAAATTCCCCTAATTGTGGGGCAAAAATGCAGAAATTTCCTATATGTTGGGGCAAAAAGACAGAAATTCTCCTTATTTTGGGGCAAAACTCAGAAATTCCACTTCTTTTGAGGCAAAGTTCCAGAAATTTCCCTTATTTTGGGGCAAAATTGCAGAAATTTCACTTATTTTGGGGCAAAATTGCAGAAATTTCACTTATTTCAGAGAAAAAAGTCAGAAATTTTCCTTACTTTGGGGCAAAAAAACAGAAATTCCTAATATTTTGTTGCAAAAATGCAGAAATTCCCCTTATTTTGAGGTAAAAAGGCTGAATTCCCCTTATTTCGGGGCAAAATAGCAGAAATTCCCCTTATTTTGGGGCAAAAAAGAGAGAAATTCCCTATGTTTTGTGGGAAAAAGAAAGAAATTCCACTTATTTAGAGGCAAAAAGGCAGAAATTTCCCTTATTTTGGAGCAAAAATGAAGAAATTTCATTTTTTATGGCAAAAAGATATGCATTCCCATTATTTTCGGGCAAAAAGGCAGAAATTCCCCATATTTTGGAGCAAAATTGCAGAAAATCCCCTAATTTTGGGGCACAAATCAGAAAATCTCTTTATTTGGGGCAAAATTCAAGAAATTTCCTTTATTTTGGGGCAAAATTAAAAGAATTTACCTTATTTTTAGGCAAAATTGCAGAAATTTCCCTTATTTGGGGCAAAATTGCAGAAATTTCCCTTATTTTCAGGAAAAGGGCTGATATTTCCTTTATTTTGGGTCAAAAAGGGAAAAATTCCTCTTATTTTGGGGCAAAATTGCAGAAATTTCCATTATTATGGGGAAAAGTTGCAGAAATTTTCCTTATTTTAGGGCAAAATTGCAGAAATTTCACTTATTTCAGAGAAAAAAAGCAAAAATTTTTCTTATTTTGGGGAAAAAAGGAAGAAATTCCCATTATTTTGGGGCAAAAGGCAGAAATTCCCTTTATTTTGGGGCAAAAATCATAAATTCCCCATATTTTGGGGCAAAATTCAAGAAATTTCCTTTAATTTGGGGCAAAAATCATAAATTCCCCATATTTTGGGGCAAAATTCAAAAAATTTCCTTTAATTTGGGGAAAAATTGCAGGAATTTACCTTATTTTGGGGCAAAATTGCAGAAATTTTTCTTATTTGGGGCAAAATTGCAGAAACTTCATTTATTTTCAGGTAAAAAGGCTGAAATTTCCTTTATTTTGGGGCAAAAAGAGAGAAATTCCCCTTATTTTGGGGCAAAATTGAAGAAATTCCCTTTATTATTGGGAAAAATTGCAGAAATTTTCCTTATTTTAGGGCAAAATTGCAGAAATTTCACTTATTTCAGAGAAAAAACGCAAAAATTTTTCTTATTTTGGGGCAAAAAGGCAGAAATTCCCATTAATTTGTGGCAAAAAGGCAGAAATTCAGCTTATTTTGGGGTAAAATTGCAGAAATTTCACATATTTCAGGGCAAAAAGGCAGAAATTTCCCTTATTTTGGGGCAAAATTGCAGAAATTTTACTTATTTCAGTGTAATAAGTCAGAAATTCCCCTTATTTTGAGGCAAAAAAACAGAAATTCCCTTGTTTTGAGGGAAAAAGACAGAAATTCCACTTATTTAGGGGCAAAAAGGCAGAAATTTCCCTTATGTTGGAGCAAAAATGAAGAAATTTCCCTTTTTTATGGCAAAAAGTTATGCATTCCCTTTATTTTCGGGCAAATAGGCAGAAATTCCCCGTATTTTGGAGCATAATTGCAGAAATTCCCCTAGTTGTGGTGCAGAAAGACAGAAATATCCTATATGTTGGGGCAAAAAGACAGAAATTCTCCTTATTTTGGGGCAAAACTCAGAACTTCCACTTATTTTGGGGCAAAATTGCAAAAATTTCCCTTATTTTTGGGCAAAATTGCAGAAATTTCACTTATTTTGGGGCAAAATTGCAGAAATTTCACTTATTTCAGGGAAAAAAGGCAGAAATTTTCTATATTTTGGGGCAAAAAGGAAGAAATTGCTAATATTTTTTGGCAAAAATGCAGAAATTCCCCTTATTTTGAGGTAAAAAGGCTGAAATTCCCCTTATTTGGGGGCAAAAAGGCAGAAATTTCCATATTTTCGGGAAGAATTGCAGAAATTTCACTTATTTAGAGGCAAAAAGACAGAAATTCTCCTTATTTTGTGGCAAAACTTAGAAATTCCACTTCTTTTGGGGCAAAGTTCCAGAAACTTCCCTTATTTTGGGACAAAATTGCAGAAATTTCACTTATATTGGGGCAAAATTGCAGAAATTTCACTTATTTCAGAGAAAAAAGTCAGAAATTTTCCTTACTTTGGGGCAAAAAAACAGAAATTCCTAATATTTTGTTGCAAAAATGCAGAAATTCCCCATATTTTGAGGTAAAAATGCTGAATTCCCCTTATTTGGGGGCAAAATAGCAGAAATTTCCCTTATTTTGGGGCAAAATTGCAAAAATTTCACTTATTTCAGGGTAATGAGTCAGAAATTCCCCTTATTTTGGGGCAAAAAAGAGAGAAATTCCCTAAGTTTTGTGGGAAAAAGACAGAAATTCCACTTATTTAGAGGCAAAAAGGCAGAAATTCCCCTTATTTTGGAGCAAAAATGAAGAAATTTCATTTTTTATGGCAAAAAGATATGCATTCCCATTATTTTCGGGCAAAAAGGCAGAAATTCCCCGTATTTTGGAGCAAAATTGCAGAAATTTCTATTATTATGGGGAAAAATTGCAGAAATTTTCCTTATTTTAGGGCAAAATTGCAGAAATTTCACTTATTTCAGAGAAAAAAAGCAAAAATTTTTCTTATTTTGTGGCAAAAAGAAGAAATTCCCATTATTTTGGGGCAAAAAGGCAGAATTCGACTTATTTTGCGGTAAAATTGCAGAAATTCCCCTAATTTTGGGGCAAAAGGCAGAAATTCCCTTTATTTTGGGGCAAAAATCATAAATTCCCCATATTTTGGGGCAAATTCAAGAAATTTCATTTAATTTGGGGCAAAATTGCAGGAATTTACCTTATTTTGGGGCATAATTGCAGGAATTTACCTAATTTTGGGGCAAAATTGCAGAAATTTTTCTTATTTGGGGCAAAATTGCAGAAACTTCATTTATTTTCAGGTAAAAAGGCTGAAATTTCCTTTATTTTGGGGCAAAAAGGGAGAAATTCCCCTTATTTTGGGGCAAAATTGAAGAAATTCCCCTTATTATTTGGAAAAATTGCAGAAATTTTCCTTATTTTAGGGCAAAATTGCAGAAATTTCACTTATTTCAGAGAAAAAACGCAAAAATTTTTCTTATTTTGGGGCAAAAAGGCAGAAATTCCTATTAATTTGTGGCAAAAAGGCAGAAATTCACCTTATTTTGGGGTAAAATTGCAGAAATTTCACATATTTCAGGGCAAAAAGGCAGAAATTTCCCTTATTTTGGGGCAAAATTTCAGAAATTTTACTTATTTCAGTGTAATAAGTCAGAAATTCCACTTATTTTGAGGCAAAAAACCAGAAATTCCCTTTGTTTTGAGGGTAAAAGACAGAAATTCCACTTATTTAGAGGCAAAAAGGCAGAAATTTCCCTTATTTTGGAGCAAAAATGAAGAAATTTCCCTTTTTTATGGCAAAAAGTTATGCATTCCCTTTATTTTCGGGCAAATAGGCAGAAATTCCCCGTATTTTGGAGCATAATTGCAGAAAATCCCCTAGTTGTGGTGCAGAAAGACAGAAATTCCCTATATGTTGGGGCAAAAAGACAGAAATTCTCCTTATTTTGGGGCAAAACTCAGAAATTCCACTTATTTTGGGGCAAAATTCCAGAAATTTCCCTTATTTTGGGGCAAAATTGCAGAAATTTCACTTATTTTGGCGCAAAATTGCAGAAATTTCACTTATTTTGGCGCAAAATTGCAGAAATTTCACTTATTTCAAGGAAAAAAGGCAGAAATTTTCTTTTTTTGGTGGCAAAAAGGCAGAAATTCCTAATATTTTTGGTAAAAATGCAGAAATTCCCCTTATTTTGAGATAAAAAGGCTGAAATTCCCCTTATTTGTGGGCAGAAAGGCAAAAATTTCCCTTATTTTTGTGCAAAATTGCAGAAATTTCACTTATTTGAGGGTAATAAGTGAGAAATTTTTCTTATTTTGGTGCAAAAAAGACAGAAAATCCCTTTGTTTTGGGGGAAAAAGACAGAAATTCCACCTATTTAGAGGCAAAAAAGCAGAAATTCCCCTTATTTTGAAGCAAAAATGAAGAAATTTCCCTTTTTTAAGGCAAAAAGTTATGCATTCTTCTTATTTTTGGGCAAAAAGGCAGAAATTCCTTGTATTTTGGAGCAAAATTGCAGAAATTCCCCTAATTGTTGGGCAAAAATGAAGAAATTCCCTATATGTTGGGGCAAAAAGACAGAAATTCTCCTTATTTTGGGGCAAAACTCAGAAATTCCACTTATTTTGGGGCAAAATTCCAGAAATTTCCCTTATTCTGGGGCAAAATTGCAGAAATTTCACTTATTTTGGGGCAAAATTGCAGAAATTTTACTTATTTCAGGGAAAGAAGGTAGAAATTTTCCTTATTTTGGGTCAAAAATGCAGGAATTCCCCTTATTTTGAGGTAGAAAGGCTGAAATTCCCCTTATTTGAGGGCAAAGAGGCAGAAATTTCCCTTATTTTGGGGCAAAATTGCAGAAATTTCACTTATTTCAGGGTAATAATTCAGAAATTCCCCTTATTTTAGGGCAGAAAAACAGAAATTCCCTTTGTTTTGGGGGAAAAAGATGGAAATTCCACTTATTGAGAAGCAAAAAGTTAGAAATTCCCCTTATTTTGGAGCAAAAATGAAGAAATTTCCCTTTTTATAACAAAAAGTTATGCATTCCCCTTATTTTCAGGCAAAAAGGCAGAAATTCCCTGTATTTTGGAGCAAAATTGCAGAAATTACCCTAATTGTTGGGCAAAAAGGCAGAAATTCCCTATATGTTGGGGCAAAAAGACAGAAATTCTCTTTATTTTGGGGAAAAATTCAGAAATTCCACTTATTTTGGGGCAAAATTGCAGAAATTTCACTTACTTCAGGGAAAAAAGGCAGAAATTTTCCTTAATTTGGGGCAAAAAGGCAGAAATTCCTAATATTTTGTGGCAAAAATGCAGAAATTCCCCTTATTTTGAGGTAAAAAGGGTGAAATTCCTCTTATTTGTGGACAAAAAGGCAAAAATTTCCCTTATTTTTGGGCAAAATTGCAGAAATTTCACTTATTTGAGGGTAATAAGTGAGAAATTTTTCTTATTTTGGTGCAAAAAAGACAGAAAATCCCTTTGTTTTGGGGGAAAAAGACAGAAATTCCACCTATTTAGAGGCAAAAAAGCAGAAATTCCCCTTATTTTGAAGCAAAAATGAAGAAATTTCCCTTTTTTAAGGCAAAAAGTTATGCATTCTTCTTATTTTTGGGCAAAAAGGCAGAAATTCCTTGTATTTTGGAGCAAAATTGCAGAAATTCCCCTAATTGTTGGGCAAAAATGAAGAAATTCCCTATATGTTGGGGCAAAAAGACAGAAATTCTCCTTATTTTGGGGCAAAACTCAGAAATTCCACTTATTTTGGGGCAAAATTCCAGAAATTTCCCTTATTCTGGGGCAAAATTGCAGAAATTTCACTTATTTTGGGGCAAAATTGCAGAAATTTTACTTATTTCAGGGAAAGAAGGTAGAAATTTTCCTTATTTTGGGTCAAAAATGCAGGAATTCCCCTTATTTTGAGGTAGAAAGGCTGAAATTCCCCTTATTTGAGGGCAAAGAGGCAGAAATTTCCCTTATTTTGGGGCAAAATTGCAGAAATTTCACTTATTTCAGGGTAATAATTCAGAAATTCCCCTTATTTTAGGGCAGAAAAACAGAAATTCCCTTTGTTTTGGGGGAAAAAGATAGAAATTCCACTTATTGAGAAGCAAGAAGGTAGAAATTCCCCTTATTTTGGAGCAAAAATGAAGAAATTTCCCTTTTTATAACAAAAAGTTATGCATTCCTCTTATTTTCAGGCAAAAAGGCAGAAATTCCCTGTATTTTGGAGCAAAATTGCAGAAATTACCCTAATTGTTGTACAAAAAGGCAGAAATTCCCTATATGTTGGGGCAAAAAGACAGAAATTCTCTTTATTTTGGGGAAAAATTCAGAAATTCCACTTATTTTGGGGCAAAATTGCAGAAATTTCACTTACTTCAGGGAAAAAAGGCAGAAATTTTCCTTAATTTGGGGTAAAAAGGCAGAAATTCCTAATATTTTGTGGCAAAAATGCAGAAATTCCCCTTATTTTGAGGTAAAAAGGGTGAAATTCCTCTTATTTGTGAACAAAAAGGCAAAAATTTCCCTTATTTTTGGGCAAAATTGCAGAAATTTTACTTATTTCAGGGTAATAAGTGAGAAATTTTTATTATTTTGGTGTAAAAAAGACAGAAAATCCCTTTGTTTTGGGGGAAAAAGACAGAAATTCCACTTATTTAGAGGCAAAAAAGCAGAAATTCCCCTTATTTTGAAGCAAAAATGAAGAAATTTCCCTTTTTTAAGGCAAAAAGGTATGCATTCTTCTTATTTTCGGGCAAAAAGGCAGAAATTCCTCGTATTTTGGAGCAAAATTGCAGAAATTCCCCTAATTGTGGGGCAAAAATGCAGAAATTTCCTATATGTTGGGGCAAAAAGACAGAAATTCTCCTTATTTTGGGGCAAAACTCAGAAATTCCACTTCTTTTGAGGCAAAGTTCCAGAAATTTCCCTTATTTTGGGGCAAAATTGCAGAAATTTCACTTATTTTGGGGCAAAATTGCAGAAATTTCACTTATTTCAGAGAAAAAAGTCAGAAATTTTCCTTACTTTGGGGCAAAAAAACAGAAATTCCTAATATTTTGTTGCAAAAATGCAGAAATTCCCCTTATTTTGAGGTAAAAAGGCTGAATTCCCCTTATTTCGGGGCAAAATAGCAGAAATTCCCCTTATTTTGGGGCAAAAAAGAGAGAAATTCCCTATGTTTTGTGGGAAAAAGAAAGAAATTCCACTTATTTAGAGGCAAAAAGGCAGAAATTTCCCTTATTTTGGAGCAAAAATGAAGAAATTTCATTTTTTATGGCAAAAAGATATGCATTCCCATTATTTTCGGGCAAAAAGGCAGAAATTCCCCATATTTTGGAGCAAAATTGCAGAAAATCCCCTAATTTTGGGGCACAAATCAGAAAATCTCTTTATTTGGGGCAAAATTCAAGAAATTTCCTTTATTTTGGGGCAAAATTAAAAGAATTTACCTTATTTTTAGGCAAAATTGCAGAAATTTCCCTTATTTGGGGCAAAATTGCAGAAATTTCCCTTATTTTCAGGAAAAGGGCTGATATTTCCTTTATTTTGGGTCAAAAAGGGAAAAATTCCTCTTATTTTGGGGCAAAATTGCAGAAATTTCCATTATTATGGGGAAAAGTTGCAGAAATTTTCCTTATTTTAGGGCAAAATTGCAGAAATTTCACTTATTTCAGAGAAAAAAAGCAAAAATTTTTCTTATTTTGGGGAAAAAAGGAAGAAATTCCCATTATTTTGGGGCAAAAGGCAGAAATTCCCTTTATTTTGGGGCAAAAATCATAAATTCCCCATATTTTGGGGCAAAATTCAAGAAATTTCCTTTAATTTGGGGCAAAAATCATAAATTCCCCATATTTTGGGGCAAAATTCAAAAAATTTCCTTTAATTTGGGGAAAAATTGCAGGAATTTACCTTATTTTGGGGCAAAATTGCAGAAATTTTTCTTATTTGGGGCAAAATTGCAGAAACTTCATTTATTTTCAGGTAAAAAGGCTGAAATTTCCTTTATTTTGGGGCAAAAAGAGAGAAATTCCCCTTATTTTGGGGCAAAATTGAAGAAATTCCCTTTATTATTGGGAAAAATTGCAGAAATTTTCCTTATTTTAGGGCAAAATTGCAGAAATTTCACTTATTTCAGAGAAAAAACGCAAAAATTTTTCTTATTTTGGGGCAAAAAGGCAGAAATTCCCATTAATTTGTGGCAAAAAGGCAGAAATTCAGCTTATTTTGGGGTAAAATTGCAGAAATTTCACATATTTCAGGGCAAAAAGGCAGAAATTTCCCTTATTTTGGGGCAAAATTGCAGAAATTTTACTTATTTCAGTGTAATAAGTCAGAAATTCCCCTTATTTTGAGGCAAAAAAACAGAAATTCCCTTGTTTTGAGGGAAAAAGACAGAAATTCCACTTATTTAGGGGCAAAAAGGCAGAAATTTCCCTTATGTTGGAGCAAAAATGAAGAAATTTCCCTTTTTTATGGCAAAAAGTTATGCATTCCCTTTATTTTCGGGCAAATAGGCAGAAATTCCCCGTATTTTGGAGCATAATTGCAGAAATTCCCCTAGTTGTGGTGCAGAAAGACAGAAATATCCTATATGTTGGGGCAAAAAGACAGAAATTCTCCTTATTTTGGGGCAAAACTCAGAACTTCCACTTATTTTGGGGCAAAATTGCAAAAATTTCCCTTATTTTTGGGCAAAATTGCAGAAATTTCACTTATTTTGGGGCAAAATTGCAGAAATTTCACTTATTTCAGGGAAAAAAGGCAGAAATTTTCTATATTTTGGGGCAAAAAGGAAGAAATTGCTAATATTTTTTGGCAAAAATGCAGAAATTCCCCTTATTTTGAGGTAAAAAGGCTGAAATTCCCCTTATTTGGGGGCAAAAAGGCAGAAATTTCCATATTTTCGGGAAGAATTGCAGAAATTTCACTTATTTAGAGGCAAAAAGACAGAAATTCTCCTTATTTTGTGGCAAAACTTAGAAATTCCACTTCTTTTGGGGCAAAGTTCCAGAAACTTCCCTTATTTTGGGACAAAATTGCAGAAATTTCACTTATATTGGGGCAAAATTGCAGAAATTTCACTTATTTCAGAGAAAAAAGTCAGAAATTTTCCTTACTTTGGGGCAAAAAAACAGAAATTCCTAATATTTTGTTGCAAAAATGCAGAAATTCCCCATATTTTGAGGTAAAAATGCTGAATTCCCCTTATTTGGGGGCAAAATAGCAGAAATTTCCCTTATTTTGGGGCAAAATTGCAAAAATTTCACTTATTTCAGGGTAATGAGTCAGAAATTCCCCTTATTTTGGGGCAAAAAAGAGAGAAATTCCCTAAGTTTTGTGGGAAAAAGACAGAAATTCCACTTATTTAGAGGCAAAAAGGCAGAAATTCCCCTTATTTTGGAGCAAAAATGAAGAAATTTCATTTTTTATGGCAAAAAGATATGCATTCCCATTATTTTCGGGCAAAAAGGCAGAAATTCCCCGTATTTTGGAGCAAAATTGCAGAAATTTCTATTATTATGGGGAAAAATTGCAGAAATTTTCCTTATTTTAGGGCAAAATTGCAGAAATTTCACTTATTTCAGAGAAAAAAAGCAAAAATTTTTCTTATTTTGTGGCAAAAAGAAGAAATTCCCATTATTTTGGGGCAAAAAGGCAGAATTCGACTTATTTTGCGGTAAAATTGCAGAAATTCCCCTAATTTTGGGGCAAAAGGCAGAAATTCCCTTTATTTTGGGGCAAAAATCATAAATTCCCCATATTTTGGGGCAAATTCAAGAAATTTCATTTAATTTGGGGCAAAATTGCAGGAATTTACCTTATTTTGGGGCATAATTGCAGGAATTTACCTAATTTTGGGGCAAAATTGCAGAAATTTTTCTTATTTGGGGCAAAATTGCAGAAACTTCATTTATTTTCAGGTAAAAAGGCTGAAATTTCCTTTATTTTGGGGCAAAAAGGGAGAAATTCCCCTTATTTTGGGGCAAAATTGAAGAAATTCCCCTTATTATTTGGAAAAATTGCAGAAATTTTCCTTATTTTAGGGCAAAATTGCAGAAATTTCACTTATTTCAGAGAAAAAACGCAAAAATTTTTCTTATTTTGAGGCAAAAAGGCAGAAATTCCTATTAATTTGTGGCAAAAAGGCAGAAATTCACCTTATTTTGGGGTAAAATTGCAGAAATTTCACATATTTCAGGGCAAAAAGGCAGAAATTTCCCTTATTTTGGGGCAAAATTTCAGAAATTTTACTTATTTCAGTGTAATAAGTCAGAAATTCCACTTATTTTGAGGCAAAAAACCAGAAATTCCCTTTGTTTTGAGGGAAAAAGACAGAAATTCCACTTATTTAGAGGCAAAAAGGCAGAAATTTCCCTTATTTTGGAGCAAAAATGAAGAAATTTCCCTTTTTTATGGCAAAAAGTTATGCATTCCCTTTATTTTCGGGCAAATAGGCAGAAATTCCCCGTATTTTGGAGCATAATTGCAGAAAATCCCCTAGTTGTGGTGCAGAAAGACAGAAATTCCCTATATGTTGGGGCAAAAAGACAGAAATTCTCCTTATTTTGGGGCAAAACTCAGAAATTCCACTTATTTTGGGGCAAAATTCCAGAAATTTCCCTTATTTTGGGGCAAAATTGCAGAAATTTCACTTATTTTGGCGCAAAATTGCAGAAATTTCACTTATTTTGGCGCAAAATTGCAGAAATTTCACTTATTTCAAGGAAAAAAGGCAGAAATTTTCTTTTTTTGGTGGCAAAAAGGCAGAAATTCCTAATATTTTTGGTAAAAATGCAGAAATTCCCCTTATTTTGAGATAAAAAGGCTGAAATTCCCCTTATTTGTGGGCAGAAAGGCAAAAATTTCCCTTATTTTTGTGCAAAATTGCAGAAATTTCACTTATTTGAGGGTAATAAGTGAGAAATTTTTCTTATTTTGGTGCAAAAAAGACAGAAAATCCCTTTGTTTTGGGGGAAAAAGACAGAAATTCCACCTATTTAGAGGCAAAAAAGCAGAAATTCCCCTTATTTTGAAGCAAAAATGAAGAAATTTCCCTTTTTTAAGGCAAAAAGTTATGCATTCTTCTTATTTTTGGGCAAAAAGGCAGAAATTCCTTGTATTTTGGAGCAAAATTGCAGAAATTCCCCTAATTGTTGGGCAAAAATGAAGAAATTCCCTATATGTTGGGGCAAAAAGACAGAAATTCTCCTTATTTTGGGGCAAAACTCAGAAATTCCACTTATTTTGGGGCAAAATTCCAGAAATTTCCCTTATTCTGGGGCAAAATTGCAGAAATTTCACTTATTTTGGGGCAAAATTGCAGAAATTTTACTTATTTCAGGGAAAGAAGGTAGAAATTTTCCTTATTTTGGGTCAAAAATGCAGGAATTCCCCTTATTTTGAGGTAGAAAGGCTGAAATTCCCCTTATTTGAGGGCAAAGAGGCAGAAATTTCCCTTATTTTGGGGCAAAATTGCAGAAATTTCACTTATTTCAGGGTAATAATTCAGAAATTCCCCTTATTTTAGGGCAGAAAAACAGAAATTCCCTTTGTTTTGGGGGAAAAAGATGGAAATTCCACTTATTGAGAAGCAAAAAGTTAGAAATTCCCCTTATTTTGGAGCAAAAATGAAGAAATTTCCCTTTTTATAACAAAAAGTTATGCATTCCCCTTATTTTCAGGCAAAAAGGCAGAAATTCCCTGTATTTTGGAGCAAAATTGCAGAAATTACCCTAATTGTTGGGCAAAAAGGCAGAAATTCCCTATATGTTGGGGCAAAAAGACAGAAATTCTCTTTATTTTGGGGAAAAATTCAGAAATTCCACTTATTTTGGGGCAAAATTGCAGAAATTTCACTTACTTCAGGGAAAAAAGGCAGAAATTTTCCTTAATTTGGGGCAAAAAGGCAGAAATTCCTAATATTTTGTGGCAAAAATGCAGAAATTCCCCTTATTTTGAGGTAAAAAGGGTGAAATTCCTCTTATTTGTGGACAAAAAGGCAAAAATTTCCCTTATTTTTGGGCAAAATTGCAGAAATTTCACTTATTTGAGGGTAATAAGTGAGAAATTTTTCTTATTTTGGTGCAAAAAAGACAGAAAATCCCTTTGTTTTGGGGGAAAAAGACAGAAATTCCACCTATTTAGAGGCAAAAAAGCAGAAATTCCCCTTATTTTGAAGCAAAAATGAAGAAATTTCCCTTTTTTAAGGCAAAAAGTTATGCATTCTTCTTATTTTTGGGCAAAAAGGCAGAAATTCCTTGTATTTTGGAGCAAAATTGCAGAAATTCCCCTAATTGTTGGGCAAAAATGAAGAAATTCCCTATATGTTGGGGCAAAAAGACAGAAATTCTCCTTATTTTGGGGCAAAACTCAGAAATTCCACTTATTTTGGGGCAAAATTCCAGAAATTTCCCTTATTCTGGGGCAAAATTGCAGAAATTTCACTTATTTTGGGGCAAAATTGCAGAAATTTTACTTATTTCAGGGAAAGAAGGTAGAAATTTTCCTTATTTTGGGTCAAAAATGCAGGAATTCCCCTTATTTTGAGGTAGAAAGGCTGAAATTCCCCTTATTTGAGGGCAAAGAGGCAGAAATTTCCCTTATTTTGGGGCAAAATTGCAGAAATTTCACTTATTTCAGGGTAATAATTCAGAAATTCCCCTTATTTTAGGGCAGAAAAACAGAAATTCCCTTTGTTTTGGGGGAAAAAGATAGAAATTCCACTTATTGAGAAGCAAAAAGGTAGAAATTCCCCTTATTTTGGAGCAAAAATGAAGAAATTTCCCTTTTTATAACAAAAAGTTATGCATTCCTCTTATTTTCAGGCAAAAAGGCAGAAATTCCCTGTATTTTGGAGCAAAATTGCAGAAATTACCCTAATTGTTGTACAAAAAGGCAGAAATTCCCTATATGTTGGGGCAAAAAGACAGAAATTCTCTTTATTTTGGGGAAAAATTCAGAAATTCCACTTATTTTGGGGCAAAATTGCAGAAATTTCACTTACTTCAGGGAAAAAAGGCAGAAATTTTCCTTAATTTGGGGTAAAAAGGCAGAAATTCCTAATATTTTGTGGCAAAAATGCAGAAATTCCCCTTATTTTGAGGTAAAAAGGGTGAAATTCCTCTTATTTGTGAACAAAAAGGCAAAAATTTCCCTTATTTTTGGGCAAAATTGCAGAAATTTTACTTATTTCAGGGTAATAAGTGAGAAATTTTTATTATTTTGGTGCAAAAAAGACAGAAAATCCCTTTGTTTTGGGGGAAAAAGACAGAAATTCCACTTATTTAGAGGCAAAAAAGCAGAAATTCCCCTTATTTTGAAGCAAAAATGAAGAAATTTCCCTTTTTTAAGGCAAAAAGGTATGCATTCTTCTTATTTTCTGGCAAAAAGGCAGAAATTCCTCGTATTTTGGAGCAAAATTGCAGAAATTCCCCTAATTGTGGGGCAAAAATGCAGAAATTTCCTATATGTTGGGGCAAAAAGACAGAAATTCTCCTTATTTTGGGGCAAAACTCAGAAATTCCACTTCTTTTGAGGCAAAGTTCCAGAAATTTCCCTTATTTTGGGGCAAAATTGCAGAAATTTCACTTATTTTGGGGCAAAATTGCAGAAATTTCACTTATTTCAGAGAAAAAAGTCAGAAATTTTCCTTACTTTGGGGCAAAAAAACAGAAATTCCTAATATTTTGTTGCAAAAATGCAGAAATTCCCCTTATTTTGAGGTAAAAAGGCTGAATTCCCCTTATTTCGGGGCAAAATAGCAGAAATTCCCCTTATTTTGGGGCAAAAAAGAGAGAAATTCCCTATGTTTTGTGGGAAAAAGAAAGAAATTCCACTTATTTAGAGGCAAAAAGGCAGAAATTTCCCTTATTTTGGAGCAAAAATGAAGAAATTTCATTTTTTATGGCAAAAAGATATGCATTCCCATTATTTTCGCGCAAAAAGGCAGAAATTCCCCATATTTTGGAGCAAAATTGCAGAAAATCCCCTAATTTTGGGGCACAAATCAGAAAATCTCTTTATTTGGGGCAAAATTCAAGAAATTTCCTTTATTTTGGGGCAAAATTAAAAGAATTTACCTTATTTTTAGGCAAAATTGCAGAAATTTCCCTTATTTGGGGCAAAATTGCAGAAATTTCCCTTATTTTCAGGAAAAGGGCTGATATTTCCTTTATTTTGGGTCAAAAAGGGAAAAATTCCTCTTATTTTGGGGCAAAATTGCAGAAATTTCCATTATTATGGGGAAAAGTTGCAGAAATTTTCCTTATTTTAGGGCAAAATTGCAGAAATTTCACTTATTTCAGAGAAAAAAAGCAAAAATTTTTCTTATTTTGGGGAAAAAAGGAAGAAATTCCCATTATTTTGGGGCAAAAGGCAGAAATTCCCTTTATTTTGGGGCAAAAATCATAAATTCCCCATATTTTGGGGCAAAATTCAAGAAATTTCCTTTAATTTGGGGCAAAAATCATAAATTCCCCATATTTTGGGGCAAAATTCAAAAAATTTCCTTTAATTTGGGGAAAAATTGCAGGAATTTACCTTATTTTGGGGCAAAATTGCAGAAAGTTTTCTTATTTGGGGCAAAATTGCAGAAACTTCATTTATTTTCAGGTAAAAAGGCTGAAATTTCCTTTATTTTGGGGCAAAAAGAGAGAAATTCCCCTTATTTTGGGGCAAAATTGAAGAAATTCCCTTTATTATTGGGAAAAATTGCAGAAATTTTCCTTATTTTAGGGCAAAATTGCAGAAATTTCACTTATTTCAGAGAAAAAACGCAAAAATTTTTCTTATTTTGGGGCAAAAAGGCAGAAATTCCCATTAATTTGTGGCAAAAAGGCAGAAATTCAGCTTATTTTGGGGTAAAATTGCAGAAATTTCACATATTTCAGGGCAAAAAGGCAGAAATTTCCCTTATTTTGGGGCAAAATTGCAGAAATTTTACTTATTTCAGTGTAATAAGTCAGAAATTCCCCTTATTTTGAGGCAAAAAAACAGAAATTCCCTTGTTTTGAGGGAAAAAGACAGAAATTCCACTTATTTAGGGGCAAAAAGGCAGAAATTTCCCTTATGTTGGAGCAAAAATGAAGAAATTTCCCTTTTTTATGGCAAAAAGTTATGCATTCCCTTTATTTTCGGGCAAATAGGCAGAAATTCCCCGTATTTTGGAGCATAATTGCAGAAATTCCCCTAGTTGTGGTGCAGAAAGACAGAAATATCCTATATGTTGGGGCAAAAAGACAGAAATTCTCCTTATTTTGGGGCAAAACTCAGAACTTCCACTTATTTTGGGGCAAAATTGCAAAAATTTCCCTTATTTTTGGGCAAAATTGCAGAAATTTCACTTATTTTGGGGCAAAATTGCAGAAATTTCACTTATTTCAGGGAAAAAAGGCAGAAATTTTCTATATTTTGGGGCAAAAAGGAAGAAATTGCTAATATTTTTTGGCAAAAATGCAGAAATTCCCCTTATTTTGAGGTAAAAAGGCTGAAATTCCCCTTATTTGGGGGCAAAAAGGCAGAAATTTCCATATTTTCGGGAAGAATTGCAGAAATTTCACTTATTTAGAGGCAAAAAGACAGAAATTCTCCTTATTTTGTGGCAAAACTTAGAAATTCCACTTCTTTTGGGGCAAAGTTCCAGAAACTTCCCTTATTTTGGGACAAAATTGCAGAAATTTCACTTATATTGGGGCAAAATTGCAGAAATTTCACTTATTTCAGAGAAAAAAGTCAGAAATTTTCCTTACTTTGGGGCAAAAAAACAGAAATTCCTAATATTTTGTTGCAAAAATGCAGAAATTCCCCATATTTTGAGGTAAAAATGCTGAATTCCCCTTATTTGGGGGCAAAATAGCAGAAATTTCCCTTATTTTGGGGCAAAATTGCAAAAATTTCACTTATTTCAGGGTAATGAGTCAGAAATTCCCCTTATTTTGGGGCAAAAAAGAGAGAAATTCCCTAAGTTTTGTGGGAAAAAGACAGAAATTCCACTTATTTAGAGGCAAAAAGGCAGAAATTCCCCTTATTTTGGAGCAAAAATGAAGAAATTTCATTTTTTATGGCAAAAAGATATGCATTCCCATTATTTTCGGGCAAAAAGGCAGAAATTCCCCGTATTTTGGAGCAAAATTGCAGAAATTTCTATTATTATGGGGAAAAATTGCAGAAATTTTCCTTATTTTAGGGCAAAATTGCAGAAATTTCACTTATTTCAGAGAAAAAAAGCAAAAATTTTTCTTATTTTGTGGCAAAAAGAAGAAATTCCCATTATTTTGGGGCAAAAAGGCAGAATTCGACTTATTTTGCGGTAAAATTGCAGAAATTCCCCTAATTTTGGGGCAAAAGGCAGAAATTCCCTTTATTTTGGGGCAAAAATCATAAATTCCCCATATTTTGGGGCAAATTCAAGAAATTTCATTTAATTTGGGGCAAAATTGCAGGAATTTACCTTATTTTGGGGCATAATTGCAGGAATTTACCTAATTTTGGGGCAAAATTGCAGAAATTTTTCTTATTTGGGGCAAAATTGCAGAAACTTCATTTATTTTCAGGTAAAAAGGCTGAAATTTCCTTTATTTTGGGGCAAAAAGGGAGAAATTCCCCTTATTTTGGGGCAAAATTGAAGAAATTCCCCTTATTATTTGGAAAAATTGCAGAAATTTTCCTTATTTTAGGGCAAAATTGCAGAAATTTCACTTATTTCAGAGAAAAAACGCAAAAATTTTTCTTATTTTGGGGCAAAAAGGCAGAAATTCCTATTAATTTGTGGCAAAAAGGCAGAAATTCACCTTATTTTGGGGTAAAATTGCAGAAATTTCACATATTTCAGGGCAAAAAGGCAGAAATTTCCCTTATTTTGGGGCAAAATTTCAGAAATTTTACTTATTTCAGTGTAATAAGTCAGAAATTCCACTTATTTTGAGGCAAAAAACCAGAAATTCCCTTTGTTTTGAGGGAAAAAGACAGAAATTCCACTTATTTAGAGGCAAAAAGGCAGAAATTTCCCTTATTTTGGAGCAAAAATGAAGAAATTTCCCTTTTTTATGGCAAAAAGTTATGCATTCCCTTTATTTTCGGGCAAATAGGCAGAAATTCCCCGTATTTTGGAGCATAATTGCAGAAAATCCCCTAGTTGTGGTGCAGAAAGACAGAAATTCCCTATATGTTGGGGCAAAAAGACAGAAATTCTCCTTATTTTGGGGCAAAACTCAGAAATTCCACTTATTTTGGGGCAAAATTCCAGAAATTTCCCTTATTTTGGGGCAAAATTGCAGAAATTTCACTTATTTTGGCGCAAAATTGCAGAAATTTCACTTATTTTGGCGCAAAATTGCAGAAATTTCACTTATTTCAAGGAAAAAAGGCAGAAATTTTCTTTTTTTGGTGGCAAAAAGGCAGAAATTCCTAATATTTTTGGTAAAAATGCAGAAATTCCCCTTATTTTGAGATAAAAAGGCTGAAATTCCCCTTATTTGTGGGCAGAAAGGCAAAAATTTCCCTTATTTTTGTGCAAAATTGCAGAAATTTCACTTATTTGAGGGTAATAAGTGAGAAATTTTTCTTATTTTGGTGCAAAAAAGACAGAAAATCCCTTTGTTTTGGGGGAAAAAGACAGAAATTCCACCTATTTAGAGGCAAAAAAGCAGAAATTCCCCTTATTTTGAAGCAAAAATGAAGAAATTTCCCTTTTTTAAGGCAAAAAGTTATGCATTCTTCTTATTTTTGGGCAAAAAGGCAGAAATTCCTTGTATTTTGGAGCAAAATTGCAGAAATTCCCCTAATTGTTGGGCAAAAATGAAGAAATTCCCTATATGTTGGGGCAAAAAGACAGAAATTCTCCTTATTTTGGGGCAAAACTCAGAAATTCCACTTATTTTGGGGCAAAATTCCAGAAATTTCCCTTATTCTGGGGCAAAATTGCAGAAATTTCACTTATTTTGGGGCAAAATTGCAGAAATTTTACTTATTTCAGGGAAAGAAGGTAGAAATTTTCCTTATTTTGGGTCAAAAATGCAGGAATTCCCCTTATTTTGAGGTAGAAAGGCTGAAATTCCCCTTATTTGAGGGCAAAGAGGCAGAAATTTCCCTTATTTTGGGGCAAAATTGCAGAAATTTCACTTATTTCAGGGTAATAATTCAGAAATTCCCCTTATTTTAGGGCAGAAAAACAGAAATTCCCTTTGTTTTGGGGGAAAAAGATGGAAATTCCACTTATTGAGAAGCAAAAAGTTAGAAATTCCCCTTATTTTGGAGCAAAAATGAAGAAATTTCCCTTTTTATAACAAAAAGTTATGCATTCCCCTTATTTTCAGGCAAAAAGGCAGAAATTCCCTGTATTTTGGAGCAAAATTGCAGAAATTACCCTAATTGTTGGGCAAAAAGGCAGAAATTCCCTATATGTTGGGGCAAAAAGACAGAAATTCTCTTTATTTTGGGGAAAAATTCAGAAATTCCACTTATTTTGGGGCAAAATTGCAGAAATTTCACTTACTTCAGGGAAAAAAGGCAGAAATTTTCCTTAATTTGGGGCAAAAAGGCAGAAATTCCTAATATTTTGTGGCAAAAATGCAGAAATTCCCCTTATTTTGAGGTAAAAAGGGTGAAATTCCTCTTATTTGTGGACAAAAAGGCAAAAATTTCCCTTATTTTTGGGCAAAATTGCAGAAATTTCACTTATTTCAGGGTAATAAGTGAGAAATTTTTATTATTTTGGTGCAAAAAAGACAGAAAATCCCTTTGTTTTGGGGGAAAAAGACAGAAATTCCACTTATTTAGAGGCAAAAAAGCAGAAATTCCCCTTATTTTGAAGCAAAAATTAAGAAATTTCCCTTTTTTAAGGCAAAAAGGTATGCATTCTTCTTATTTTCGGGCAAAAAGGCAGAAATTTCTCGTATTTTGGAGCAAAATTGCAGAAATTCCCCTAATTGTGGGGCAAAAATGCAGAAATTTCCTATATGTTGGGGCAAAAAAACAGAAATTCTCCTTATTTTGGGGCAAAACTCAGAAATTCCACTTTTTTTGGGGCAAAGTTCCAGAAATTTCCCTTATTTTGGGGCAAAATTGCAGAAATTTCACTTATTTTGGGACAAAATTGCAGAAATTTTACTTATTTCATAGAAAAAAGTCATAAATTTTCCTTACTTTGGGGCAAAAAAACAGAAATTCCTAATATTTTGTTGCAAAAATGCAGAAATTCCCTTTATTTTGAGGTAAAAAGGCTGAATTCCCCTTATTTGGGGGCAAAATAGCAGAAATTCCCCTTATTTTGGGGCAAAAAAGAGAGAAATTCCCTATGTTTTGTGGGAAAAAGACAGAAATTCCACTTATTTAGAGGCAAAAAGGCAGAAATTCCCCTTATTTTGGAGCAAAAATGAAGAAATTTCATTTTTTATGGCAAAAAGATATGCATTCCCATTATTTTCGGGCAAAAAGGCAGAAATTCCCCGTATTTTGGAGCAAAATTGCAGAAAATCCCCAAATTTTGGGGCACAAATCAGAAAATCTCTTTATTTGGGGCAAAATTCAAGAAATTTCCTTTATTTTGGGGCAAAATTGGAGGAATTTACCTTATTTTTAGGCAAAATTGCAGAAATTTCCCTTATTTGGGGCAAAATTGCAGAAATTTCACTTATTTTCAGGAAAAGGGCTGATATTTCCTTTATTTTGGGTCAAAAAGGGAAAAATTCCTCTTATTTTGGGGCAAAATTGCAGAAATTTCCATTATTATGGGGAAAAGTTGCAGAAATTTTCCTTATTTTAGGGCAAAATTGCAGTAATTTCACTTATTTCAGAGAAAAAAAAGCAAAAATTTTTCTTATTTTGGGGAAAAAAGGAAGAAATTCCCATTATTTTGGGGCAAAAGGCAGAAATTCCCTTTATTTTGGGGCAAAAATCATAAATTCCCCATATTTTGGGGCAAAATTCAAGAAATTTCCTTTAATTTGGGGCAAAAGTCATAAATTCCCCATATTTTGGGGCAAAATTCAAAAAATTTCCTTTAATTTGGGGAAAAATTGCAGGAATTTACCTTATTTTGGGGCAAAATTGCAGAAATTTTTCTTATTTGGGGCAAAATTGCAGAAACTTCATTTATTTTCAGGTAAAAAGGCTGAAATTTCCTTTATTTTGGGGCAAAAAGAGAGAAATTCCCCTTATTTTGGGGCAAAATTGAAGAAATTCCCCTTATTATTGGGAAAAATTGCAGAAATTTTCCTTATTTTAGGGCAAAATTGCAGAAATTTCACTTATTTCAGAGAAAAAACGCAAAAATTTTTCTTATTTTGGGGCAAGAAGGCAGAAATTCCCATTAATTTGTGGCAAAAAGGCAGAAATTCACCTTAATTTGGGGTAAAATTGCAGAAATTTCACATATTTCAGGGCAAAAAGGCAGAAATTTCCCTTATTTTGGGGCAAAATTGCAGAAATTTTACTTATTTCAGTGTAATAAGTCAGAAATTCCCCTTATTTTAGGGCAGAAAAACAGAAATTCCCTTTGTTTTGGGGGAAAAAGATAGAAATTCCACTTATTGAGAAGCAAAAAGGTAGAAATTCCCCTTATTTTGGAGCAAAAATGAAGAAATTTCCCTTTTTATAACAAAAAGTTATGCATTCCTCTTATTTTCAGGCAAAAAGGCAGAAATTCCCTGTATTTTGGAGCAAAATTGCAGAAATTACCCTAATTGTTGTACAAAAAGGCAGAAATTCCCTATATGTTGGGGCAAAAAGACAGAAATTCTCTTTATTTTGGGGAAAAATTCAGAAATTCCACTTATTTTGGGGCAAAATTGCAGAAATTTCACTTACTTCAGGGAAAAAAGGCAGAAATTTTCCTTAATTTGGGGCAAAAAGGCAGAAATTCCTAATATTTTGTGGCAAAAATGCAGAAATTCCCCTTATTTTGAGGTAAAAAGGGTGAAATTCCCCATATTTGGGTGCAAAAAGGCAGAAATTTCCCTTATTTTGGGGCAAAATTGCAGAAATTTCACTTATTTCAGGGTAATAAGTGAGAAATTTTTATTATTTTGGTGCAAAAAAGACAGAAAATCCCTTTGTTTTGGGGGAAAAAGACAGAAATTCCACTTATTTAGAGGCAAAAAAGCAGAAATTCCCCTTATTTTGAAGCAAAAATGAAGAAATTTCCCTTTTTTAAGGCAAAAAGGTATGCATTCTTCTTATTTTCGGGCAAAAATGCAGAAATTCCTCGTATTTTGGAGCAAAATTGCAGAAATTCCCCTAATTGTGGGGCAAAAATGCAGAAATTTCCTATATGTTGGGGCAAAATGGCAGAAATTCTCCTTATTTTGGGGCAAAACTCAGAAATTCCAATTCTTTTGGGGCAAAGTTCCAGAAATTTCCCTTATTTTGGGGCAAAATTGCAGAAATTTCACTTATTTTGGGGCAAAATTTCAGAAATTTCACTTATTTCAGAGAAAAAAGTCAGAAATTTTCCTTACTTTGGGGCAAAAAAACAGAAATTCCTAATATTTTGTTGCAAAAATGCAGAAATTCCCCTTATTTTGAGGTAAAAAGGCTGAATTCCCCTTATTTGGGGGCAAAATAGCAGAAATTCCCCTTATTTTGGGGCAAAAAAGAGAGAAATTCCCTATGTTTTGTGGGAAAAAGACAGAAATTCCACTTATTTAGAGGCAAAAAGGCAGAAATTCCCCTTATTTTGGAGCAAAAATGAAGAAATTTCATTTTTTTGGGCAAAAAGATATGCATTCCCATTATTTTCGGGCAAAAAGTCAGAAATTCCCCGTATTTTGGAGCAAAATTGCAGAAAATCCCCTAATTTTGGGGCACAAATCAGAAAATCTCTTTATTTGGCGCAAAATTCAAGAAATTTCCTTTATTTTGGGGCAAAATTGGAGGAATTTACCTTATTTTTAGGCAAAATTGCAGAAATTTCCCTTATTTGGGGCAAAATTGCAGAAATTTCACTTATTTTCAGGAAAAGGGCTGATATTTCCTTTATTTTGGGTCAAAAAGGGAGAAATTCCTCTTATTTTGGGGCAAAATTGCAGAAATTTCCATTATTATGGGGAAAAATTGCAGAAATTTTTCTTATTTACGGCAAAATTGCAGAAATTTCACTTATTTCAGAGAAAAAAAGCAAAAATTTTTCTTATTTTGGGGAAAAAAGGAAGAAATTCCCATTATTTTGGGGCAAAAGGCAGAAATTCCCTTTATTTTGGGGCAAAAATCATAAATTCCCCATATTTTGGGGCAAAATTCAAGAAATTTCCTTTAATTTGGGGCAAAAATCATAAATTCCCTATATTTTGGGGCAAAATTCAAAAAATTTCCTTTAATTTGGGGAAAAATTGCAGGAATTTACCTTATTTTGCGGCAAAATTGCAGAAATTTTTCTTATTTGGGGCAAAATTGCAGAAACTTCATTTATTTTCAGGTAAAAAGGCTGAAATTTCCTTTATTTTGGGGCAAAAAGAGAGAAATTCCCCTTATTTTGGGGCAAAATTGAAGAAATTCCCTTTATTATTGGGAAAAATTGCAGAAATTTTCCTTATTTTATGGCAAAATTGCAGAAATTTCACTTATTTCAGAGAAAAAACGCAAAAATTTTTCTTATTTTGGGGCAAAAAGGCAGAAATTCCCATTAATTTGTGGCAAAAAGGCAGAAATTCACCTTATTTTGGGGTAAAATTGCAGAAATTTCACATATTTCAGGGCAAAAAGGCAGAAATTTCCCTTATTTTGGGGCAAAATTGCAGAAATTTTACTTATTTCAGTGTAATAAGTCAGAAATTCCCCTTATTTTGAGGCAAAAAAACAGAAATTCCCTTGTTTTGAGGGAAAAAGACAGAAATTCCACTTATTTAGGGGCAAAAAGGCAGAAATTTCCCTTATTTTGGAGCAAAAATGAAGAAATTTCCCTTTTTTATGGCAAAAAGTTATGCATTACCTTTATTTTCGGGCAAATAGGCAGAAATTCCCCGTATTTTGGAGCATAATTGCAGAAATTCCCCTAGTTGTGGTGCAGAAAGACAGAAATTTCCTATATGTTGGGGCAAAAAGACAGAAATTCTCCTTATTTTGGGGCAAAACTCAGAACTTCCACTTATTTTCGGGCAAAATTGCAAAAATTTCCCTTATTTTTGGGCAAAATTGCAGAAATTTCACTTATTTTGGGGCAAAATTGCAGAAATTTCACTTATTTCAGGGAAAAAAAACAGAAATTTTCTTTATTTTGGGGCAAAAAGGCAGAAATTCCTAATATTTTTTGGCAAAAATGCAGAAATTCCCCTTATTTTGAGGTAAAAAGGCTGAAATTCCCCTTATTTGGGGGCAAAAAGGCAGAAATTTCCCTTATTTTCGGGAAGAATTGCAGAAATTTCACTTATTTAGAGGCAAAAAGACAGAAATTCTCCCTATTTTGTGGCAAAACTTAGAAATCCCACTTCTTTTGGGGCAAAGTTCCAGAAATTTCCCTTATTTTGAGACAAAATTGCAGAAATTTCACTTATTTTGGGGCAAAATTGCAGAAATTTCACTTATTTCAGAGAAAAAAGTCAGAAATTTTCCTTACTTTGGGGCAAAAAAACAGAAATTCCTAATATTTTGTCGCAAAAATGCAGAAATTCCCCATATTTTGAGGTAAAAATGCTGAATTCCCCTTATTTGGGGGCAAAATAGCAGAAATTTCCCTTATTTTGGGGCAAAATTGCAAAAATTTCACTTATTTCAGGGTAATGAGTCAGAAATTCCCCTTATTTTGGGGCAAAAAAGAGAGAAATTCCCTATGTTTTGTGGGAAAAAGACAGAAATTCCACTTATTTAGAGGCAAAAAGGCAGAAATTCCCCTTATTTAGAAGCAAAAATGAAGAAATTTCCCTTTTTTAAGGCAAAAAGTTATGCATTCTTCTTATTTTCAGGCAAAAAGGCAGAAATTCCTTGTATTTTGGAGCAAAATTGCAGAAATTCCCCTATTTGTTGGGCAAAAATGCAGAAATTCCCTATATGTTGGGGCAAAAAGACAGAAATTCTCCTTATTTTGGGGCAAAACTCAGAAATTCCACTTATTTTGGGGCAAAATTCCAGAAATTTCCCTTATTCTGGGGCATAATTGCAGAAATTTCACTTATTTTGGGGCAAAATTGCAGAAATTTTACTTATTTCAGGGAAAAAAGGTAGAAATTTTTCTTATTTTGGGACAAAAAGGCAGGAATTCCCCTTATTTTGAGGTAAAAAGGCTGAAATTCCCCTTATTTGAGGGCAAAGAGGCAGAAATTTTCCTTATTTTGGGGCAAAATTGCAGAAATTTCACTTATTTCAGGGTAATAAGTCAGAAATTAACCTGATTTTAGGAAAAAAAACAGAAATTCCCTTTGTTTTGGGGGAAAAAGACAGAAATTCTACTTATTGAGAAGCAAAAAGGCAGAAATTCCCCTTATTTTGGAGCAAAAATGAAGAAATTTCCCTTTTTATAACAAAAAGTTATGCATTCCCCTTATTTTCAGGCAAAAAGGCAGAAATTCCCTGTATTTTGGAGCAAAATTGCAGAAATTACCCTAATTGTTGTGCAAAAAGGCAGAAATTCCCTATATGTTGGGGCAAAAAAAAAGAAATTCTCTTTATTTTGGGGCAAAATTCAGAAATTCCACTTATTTTGGGGCAAAATTGAAGAAATTTCATTTACTTCAGGGAAAAAAGGCAGAAATTTTCCTTAATTTGCGGCAAAAAGGCAGAAATTCCTAATATTTTGTGGCAAAAATGCAGAAATTCCCCTTATTTTGAGGTAAAAAGGGTGAAATTCCTCTTATTTGTGGACAAAAAGGCAAAAATTTCCCTTATTTTTGGGCAAAATTGCAGAAATTTCACTTATTTCAGGGTAATAAGTGAGAAATTTTTATTACTTTGGTGCAAAAGAGACAGAAAATCCCTTTGTTTTGGGGGAAAAAGACAGAAATTTCACTTATTTAGAGGCAAAAAAGCAGAAATTCCCCTTATTTTGAAGCAAAAATGAAGAAATTTCCCTATTTTAAGGCAAAAAGGTATGCATTCTTCTTATTTTCGGGCAAAAAGGCAGAAATTCCTCGTATTTTGGAGCAAAATTGCAGAAATTCCCCTAATTGTGGGGCAAAAATGCAGAAATTTCCTATATGTTGGGGCAAAAAGACAGAAATTCTCCTTATTTTGGGGCAAAACTCAGAAATTCCACTTCTTTTGGGGCAAAATTCCAGAAAGTTCCCTTATTTTGGGGCAAAATTGCAGAAATTTCACTTATTTTGGGGCAAAATTTCAGAAATTTCACTTATTTCAGAGAAAAAAGTCAGAAATTTTCCTTACTTTGGGGCAAAAAAACAGAAATTCCTAATATTTTTTGCAAAAATGCAGAAATTCCCCTTATTTTGAGGTATGAAGGCTGAATTCCCCTTATTTGGGGGCAAAATAGCAGAAATTTCCCTTATTTTGGGGCAAAATTGCAAAAATTTCACTTATTTCAGGGTAATGAGTCAGAAATTCCCCTTATTTTGGGGCAAAAAAGAGAGAAATTCCCTATGTTTTGTGAGAAAAAGACAGAAATTCCACTTATTTAGAGGCAAAAAGGCAGAAATTCCCCTTATTTTGGAGCAAAAATGAAGAAATTTCATTTTTTATGGCAAAAAGATATGCATTCCCATTATTTTCGGGCAAAAAGGCAGAAATTCCCCGTATTTTGGAGCAAAATTGCAGAAAATCCCCTAATTTTGGGGCACAAATCAGAAAATCTTTTTATTTGGGGCAAAATTCAAGAAATTTCCTTTATTTTGGGGCAAAATTGGAGGAATTTACCTTATTTTTAGGCAAAATTGCAGAAATTTCCCTTATTTGGGGCAAAATTGCAGAAATTTCACTTATTTTCAGGAAAAAGGGCTGATATTTCCTTTATTTTGGGTCAAAAATGGAGAAATTCCTCTTATTTGGGGCAAAATTGCAGAAATTTCTATTATTATGGGGAAAAATTGCAGAAATTTTCCTTATTTTAGGGCAAAATTGCAGAAATTTCACTTATTTCAGAGAAAAAAAAGCAAAAATTTTTCTTATTTTGGGGCAAAAAGGAAGAAATTCCCATTATTTTGGGGCAAAAAGGCAGAATTCGACTTATTTTGCGGTAAAATTGCAGAAATTCCCCTAATTTTGGGGCAAAAGGCAAAAATTCCCTTTATTTTGGGGCAAAAATCATGAATTCCCCATATTTTGGGGCAAATTCAAGAAATTTCATTTAATTTGGGGCAAAATTGCAGGAATTTACCTTATTTTGGGGCAAAATTGCAGAAATTTCACTTATTTTGGCGCAAAATTGCAGAAATTTCACTTATTTCGGGGAAAAAAGGCAGAAATTTTCTTTTTTTTGGTGGCAAAAAGGCAGAAATTCCTAATATTTTTGGCAAAAATGCAGAAATTCCCCTTATTTTGAGGTAAAAAGGCTGAAATTCATCTTATTTGTGGGCAGAAAGGCAAAAATTTCCCTCATTTTTGTGCAAAATTGCAGAAATTTCACTTATTTGAGGGTAATAAGCGAGAAATTTTTCTTATTTTGGTGCAAAAAAGACAGAAAATCCCTTTGTTTTCGGGGAAAAAGACAGAAATTCCACCTATTTAGAGGCAAAAAGCAGAAATTCCCCTTATTTTGAAGCAAAAATGAAAAAATTTCCCTTTTTTAAGGCAAAAAGTTATGCATTCTTCTTATTTTCGGGCAAAAAGGCCGAAATTCCTTGTATTTTGGAGCAAAATTGCAGAAATTCCCCTAAATGTTGGGCAAAAATGCAGAAATTCCCTATATGTTGTGGCAAAAAGACAGAAATTCTCCTTATTTTGGGGCAAAACTCAGAAATTCCACTTATTTTGGGGCAAAATTCCAGAAATTTCCCTTATTCTGGGGCAAAATTGCAGAAATTTCACTTATTTTGGGGCAAAATTGCAGAAATTTTACTTATTTCAGGGAAAAAAGGTAGAAATTTTCCTTATTTTGGGTCAAAAAGGCAGGAATTCCCCTTATTTTGAGGTAAAAAGGCTGAAATTCCCCTTATTTGAGGGCAAAGAGGCAGAAATTTCCCTTATTTTGGGGCAAAATTGCAGAAATTTCACTTATTTCAGGGTAATAAATCAGAAATTCCCCTTATTTTAGGGCAAAAAAACAGAAATTCCCTTTGTTTTTGGGGAAAAAGACAGAAATTCCACTTATGGAGAAGCAAAAAGGCAGAAATTCCTCTTATTTTGGAGCAAAAATGAAGAAATTTCCCTTTTTATAACAAAAAGTTATGCATTCCACTTATTTTCAGGCAAAAAGGCAGAAATTCCCTGTATTTTGGAGCAAAATTGCAGAAATTCCCCTAATTGTGGGGCAAAAATGCAGAAATTTCCTATATGTTGGGGCAAAAAGACAGAAATTCTCCTTATTTTGGGGCAAAACTCAGAAATTCCACTTCTTTTGGGGCAAAGTTCCAGAAATTTCCCTTATTTTGGGGCAAAATTGCAGAAATTTCACTTATTTCAGGGTAATAAGTGAGAAATTTTTATTATTTTGGTGCAAAAAAGACAGAAAATCCCTTTGTTTTGGGGGAAAAAGACAGAAATTCCACTTATTTAGAGGCAAAAAAGCAGAAATTCCCCTTATTTTGAAGCAAAAATGAAGAAATTTCCCTTTTTTAAGGCAAAAAGCTATGCATTCTTCTTATTTTCCGGCAAAAAGGCAGAAATTCCTCGTATTTTGGAGCAAAATTGCAGAAATTCCCCTAATTGTGGGGCAAAAATGCAGAAATTTCCTATATGTTGGGGCAAAAAGACAGAAATTCTCCTTATTTTGGGGCAAAACTCAGAAATTCCACTTCTTTTGGGGCAAAGTTCCAGAAATTTCCCTTATTTTGGGGCAAAATTGCAGAAATTTCACTTATTTTGGGGCAAAATTGCAGAAATTTCACTTATTTCAGAGAAAAAAATCAGAAATTTTCCTTACTTTTGGGGAAAAAAACAGAAATTCCTAATATTTTGTTGCAAAAATGCAGAAATTCCCCTTATTTTGAGGTAAAAAGGCTGAATTCCCCTTATTTGGGGGCAAAATAGTAGAAATTTCCCTTATTTTGGGGCAAAATTGCAAAAATTTCACTTATTTCAGGGTAATGAGTCAGAAATTCCCCTTATTTTGGGGCAAAAAAGAGAGAAATTCCCTATGTTTTGTGGGAAAAAGACAGAAATTCCACTTATTTAGAGGCAAAAAGGCAGAAATTCCCCTTATTTTGGAGCAAAAATGAAGACATTTCATTTTTTATGGCAAAAAGATATGCATTCCCATTATTTTCGGGCAAAAAGGCAGAAATTCCCCGTATTTTGGAGCAAAATTGCAGAAAATCCCCTAATTTTGGGGCACAAATCAGAAAATCTCTTTATTTGGGGCAAAATTCAAGAAATTTCCTTTATTTTGGGGCAAAATTGGAGGAATTTACCTTATTTTTAGGCAAAATTGCAGAAATTTCCCTTATTTGGGGCAAAATTGCAGAAATTTCACTTATTTTCAGGAAAAAGGGCTGATATTTCCTTTATTTTGGGTCAAAAAGGGAGAAATTCCTCTTATTTTGGGGCAAAATTGCAGAAATTTCTATTATTATGGGGAAAAATTGCAGAAATTTTCCTTATTTTAGGGCAAAATTGCAGAAATTTCACTTATTTCAGAGAAAAAAAGCAAAAATTTTTCTTATTTTGGGGTAAAATTGCAGAAATTCCCCTAATTTTGGGGCAAAAGGCAGAAATTCCCTTTATTTTGGGGCAAAAATCATAAATTCCCCATATTTTGGGGCAAAATTCAAGAAATTTCCTTTAATTTGGGGCAAAATTACAGGAATTTACCTTATTTTGGGGCAAAATTGCAGAAATTTTTCTTATTTGGGGCAAAATTGCAGAAACTTCATTTATTTTCAGGTAAAAAGGCTGAAATTTCCTTTATTTTGGGGCAAAAAAGGAGAAATTCCCCTTATTTTGGGGCAAAATAAGAAATTCCCCTTATTATTGGGAAAAATTGCAGAAATTTTCCTTATTTTATGGCAAAATTGAAGAAATTTCACTTATTTCAGAGAAAAAATGCAAAAATTTTTCTTATTTTTGGGCAAAAATGCAGAAATTCCCATTAATTTGTGGCAAAAAGGCAGAAATTCACCTTTTTTTGGGGTAAAATTGAAGAAATTTCACATATTTCAGGGCAAAAAGGCAGAAATTTCCCTTATTTTGGGGCAAAATTGCAGAAATTTTACATATTTCAGTGTAATAAGTCAGAAATTCCACTTATTTTTAGGCAAAAAAGACATAAATTTTTTTTGGTTTGAGGGAAAAAGACAGAAATTCCACTTATTTAGAGGCAAAAAGGCAGAAATTTCCCTTATTTTGGAGCAAAAATGAAGAAATTTCTCTTTTTTATGGCAAAAGTTATGCATTCCCCTTATTTTCGGGCAAAAAGGCAGAAATTCCCCGTATTTTGGAGCATAATTACAGAAATTCCCCTAGTTGTGGTGCAGAAAGACAGAAATTCCCTATATGTTGGGGCAAAAAGACAGAAATTCTCCTTATTTTGGGGCATAACTCAGAAATTCCAGTTATTTTGGGGCAAAATTCTAGAAATTTACCTTATTTTGAAGCAAAATTGCAGAAATTTCACTTATTTTGGGGCAAAATTGCAGAAATTTCACTTATTTCAGGGAAAAAAGGCAGAAATTTTCTTTATTTTGGGGCAAAAAGGCAGAAATTCCTAATATTTTCTGGCAAAAATGCAGAAATTCCCCTTATTTTGAGGTAAAAAGGCTGAAATTCCCCATATTTGGGTGCAAAAAGGCAGAAATTTCCCTTATTTTGGGGCAAAATTCCAGAAATTTCCCTTATTTTGGGCCAAAATTGCAGAAATTTCACTTATTTTTGGGCAAAATTTCAGAAATTTCACTTATTTCAGAAAAAGAAGGCAGAAATTATCTTTATTTTGGGGCAAAAAGTCAGAAATTCCTAATATTTTGTTGCAAAAATGCAAAAATTTCCCATATTTTGAGGTAAAAAGGCTGAAATTCCATATATTTGGAGGCAAAAAGGCAGAAATTTCCCTTATTTTGGGGCAAAATTGAAGAAATTCCCCTTATTATTGGGAAAAATTGCAGAAATTTTCCTTATTTTAGGGCAAAATGGCAGAAATTTCACTTATTTCAGAGAAAAAACGCAAAAATTTTTCTTATTTTGGGGCAAAAAGGCAGAAATTCCCATTAATTTGTGGCAAAAAGGCAGAAATTCACCTTAATTTGGGGTAAAATTGCAGAAATTTCACATATTTCAGGGCAAAAAGGCAGAAATTTCCCTTATTTTGGGGCAAAATTGCAGAAATTTTACTTATTTCAGTGTAATAAATCAGAAATTCCCCTTATTTTGAGGCAAAAAAACAGAAATTCCCTTGTTTTGAGGGAAAAAGACAGAAATTCCACTTATTTAGAGGCAAAAAGGCAGAAATTTCCCTTATTTTGGAGCAAAAATGAAAAAGTTTCCCTTTTTTATGGCAAAAAGTTATGCATTCCCTTTATTTTCGGGCAAATAGGCAGAAATTCCCCGTATTTTGGAGCATAATTGCAGAAATTCCCCTAGTTGTGGTGCAGAAAGACAGAAATTTCCTATATGTTGGGGCAAAAAGACAGAAATTCTCCTTATTTTGGGGCAAAACTCAGAACTTCACCTTATTTTGGGGCAAAATTCCAGAAATTTCCCTTATTTTGGGGCACAATTGCAGAAATTTCACTTATTTTGGGGCAAAATTGCAGAAATTTTACTTATTTCAGTGTAATAAGTCAGAAATTCCCCTTATTTTGAGGCAAAAAAACAGAAATTCCCTTGTTTTGAGGGAAAAAGACAGAAATTCCACTTATTTAGAGGCAAAAAGGCAGAAATTTCCCTTATTTTGGAGCAAAAATGAAAAAGTTTCCCTTTTTTATGGCAAAAAGTTATGCATTCCCTTTATTTTCGGGCAAATAGGCAGAAATTCCCCGTATTTTGGAGCATAATTGCAGAAATTCCCCTAGTTGTGGTGCAGAAAGACAGAAATTTCCTATATGTTGGGGCAAAAAGACAGAAATTCTCCTTATTTTGGGGCAAAACTCAGAACTTCCACTTATTTTGGGGCAAAATTCCAGAAATTTCCCTTATTTTGGGGCACAATTGCAGAAATTTCACTTATTTTGGGGCAAAATTGCAGAAATTTTACTTATTTCAGTGAAAAAAGGCAGAAATTTTCTTTATTTTGGGGCAAAAAGGCAGAAATTCCTAATATTTTTTGGCAAAAATGCAGAAATTCCCCTTATTTTGAGGTAAAAAGGCTGAAATTCCCTTATTTGGGGGCAAAAAGGCAGAAATTTCCCTTATTTTTGGGAAAAATTGCAGAAATTTCACTTATTTAGAGGCAAAAAGACAGAAATTCTCCTTATTTTGTGGCAAAACTTAGAAATTCCACTTCTTTTGAGGGCAAAGTTCCAGAAATTTCCCTTATTTTGGGGCAAAATTGCAGAAATTTCACTTATTTTGGGGCAAAATTGCAGAAATTTCACTTATTTCAGAGAAAAAAGTCAGAAATTGTCCTTACTTTGGGCCAAAAAAAACAGAAATTCCTAATATTTTGTTGCAAAAATGCAGAAATTCCCCTTATTTTGAGGTAAAAAGGCTGATTTCCCCTTATTTGGGGGCAAAATAGCAGAAATTTCCCTTATTTTTGGGCAAAATTGCAAAAATTTCACTTATTTCAGGGTAATGAGTGAGAAATTCCCCTTATTTTGGGGCAAAAAAGAGAGAAATTCCCTATGTTTTTTGGGAAATAGACAGAAATTCCACTTAGTTAGAGGCAAAAAGGCAGAGATTCCCCTTATTTTGGAGCAAAAATGAAGAAATTTCATTTTTTATGGCAAAAAGATATGCATTCCCATTATTTTCGGGCAAAGAGGCAGAAATTCCCCGTATTTTGGAGCAAAATTGCAGAAAATCCCCTAATTTTGGGGCACAAATCAGAAAATCTCTTTATTTGGGGCAAAATTCAAGAAATTTCTTTTATTTTGGGGCAAAATTGGAGGGATTTACCTTATTTTTAGGCAAAATTGCAGAAATTTCCCTTATTTGGGGCAAAATTGCAGAAATTTCACTTATTTTCAGGAAAAAGGGCTGATATTTTCTTTATTTTGGGTCAAAAAGGGAGAAATTCCTCTTATTTTGGGGCAAAATTGCAGAAATTTCTATTATTATGGGGAAAAATTGCAGAAATTTTCCTTATTTTAGGGCAAAATTGCAGAAATTTCACTTATTTCAGAGAAAAAAAGCAAAAATTTGTCTTATTTTGGGGCAAAAAGGAAGAAATTCCCATTATTTTGGGGCAAAAGGCAGAAATTCCCTTTATTTTGGGGCAAAAATCATAAATTCCCCATATTTTGGGGCAAAATTCAAGAAATTTCCTTTAATTTGGGCAAAAATCATAAATTCCCCATATTTTGGGGCAAAATTCAAAAAATTTCCTTTAATTTGGGGAAAAATTGCAGGAATTTACATTATTTTGGGGCAAAATTGCAGAAATTTTTCTTATTTGGGGCAAAATTGCAGAAACTTCATTTATTTTCAGGTAAAAAGGCTGAAATTTCCTTTATTTCGGGGCAAAAAGGGAGAAATTCCCCTTATTTTGGGGCAAAATTGAAGAAATTCCCCTTATTATTGGAAAAAATTGCAGAAATTTTCCTTATTTTATGGCAAAATTGCAGAAATTTCACTTATTTCAGAGAAAAAACGCAAAAATTTTTCTTATTTTGGGGCAAAAAGGCAGAAATTCCCATTAATTTGTGGCAAAAAGGCAGAAATTCACATTATTTTGGGGTAAAATTGCAGAAATTTCACATATTTCACGGCAAAAAGGCAGAAATTTCCCTTATTTTGGGGCAAAATTGCAGAAATTTTACTTATTTCAGTGTAATAATTCAGAAATTCCCCTTATTTTGAAGCAAAAAAAACAGAAATTCCCTTTGTTTTGAGGGAAAAAGACAGAAATTCCACTTATTTAGAGGCAAAAAGGCAGAAATTTCCCTTATTTTGGAGCAAAAATGAACAAATTTCCTTTTTTTATGGCAAAAAGTTATGCATTCCCTTTATTTTCGGGCAAATAGGCAGAAATTCCCCGTATTTTTGAGCATAATTGCAGAAATTCCCCTAGTTGTGATGCAGAAAGACAGAAATTCCCTATATGTTGGGGCAAAAAGACAGAAATTCTCCTTATTTTGGGGCAAAACTCAGAAATTCCACTTATTTTGGGGCAAAATTCCAGAAATTTCCCTCATTTTGGGGCAAAATTGCAGAAATTTCACTTATATTGTGGCAAAATTTCAAAAATTTCACTTACTTCAGGGTAATAAGTCAGAAATTCCCCTTATTTTGGGGCAAAAAAGACAGAAATTCTCTTTGTTTTAAGAGAAAAAGACAGAAATTCCACTTATTCAGAGGCAAAAAGGCAGAAATTCCCTTTATTTTGGAGCAAAAATGAAGAAATTTCCCTTTTTATGGCAAAAAGGTATGCATTCCCATTATTTTCAGGCAAAAAGGCAGAAATTCCCCGTATTTTGGAGAAAAATGGCAGAAATTCCCCTAATTTTGGGGCAAAAAGCAGAAATTCCCTTTATTTTGGGGCAAAAATCAGAAATTCCCCTTATTTTGGGGCAAAATTCAAGAAATTTCCTTTAATTTGGGGCAAAAGTGAGGGAATTTACCTTATTTAGGGGCAAAATTGCAGTAATTTTTTTATTTGAAGCAAAATTGCATAAAATTCACTTATTTTCAGGTAAAAAGGCTGAAATTTCCTTTATTTTGGGGCAAAAAAAGAGAAATTCCCTTTATTTTGGGGCAAAATAGCAGAAATTTCCCTAGTTATGGGAAAAAATTGCAGAAATTTCCCTTATTTTAGGGCAAAATTGCCGAAATTTCACTTATTTCAGAGAAATAAAGCAAAAATATTTCTTATTTTGGGGCAAAAAGGCAGAAATTCCCATTATTTTAAGGCAAAAAGGCAGAAATTCACCTTATTTTGAGGTAAAATTGCAGAAATTTCACATATTTCAGGGCAAAAAGGCAGAAATTTCCCTTATGTTGGGGCAAAATTGCAGAAATTTCACTTATTTCAGGGTAATAAGTCAGAAATTCCCTCTTATTTTGGGGCAAAAAATACAGAAATTCCGGTTGTTTTGGGGGAAAAAGATAGAAATTCCACTTATTTAGAGGCAAAAAGGCAGAAATTCCCCTTATTTTGGAGCAAAAATGAAGAAATTTCCCTTTTTTATGGCAAAAAGGTATGCATTTCCCTTATTTTTGGAAAAAAAGGCAGAAATTCCCCGTATTTTGGAGCAAAATTGCAGAAATTCCCCTAATTGTGGGGCAAAAGGCAGAAATTCCCTATATGTTGGGGCAATAAGACAGAAATTCTCCTTATTTTGGGGCAAAACTCAGAAATTTTACTTCTTTTGGGGAAAAATTCCAGAAATTTTCTCTATTTTGGGGCAAAATTGCAGAAATTTCACTTATTTTGTGGCAAAATTGCAGAAATTTCACTTATTTCAGGGAACAAAGTCAGAAATTTTCCTTATTTTGGGGCAAAAAAACAGAAATTCCTAATATTTTGTGGCAAAAATGCAGAAATTCCTCTTATTTTGAGGTAAAAAGGCTGAATTCCCCTTATTTGGGGGCAAAAAGGCAGAAATTTCCCTTATTTTGGGGCAAAATTGCAGAAATTTCACTTATTTCCGGGTAATGAGTCAGAAATTCTCTTTATTTTGGGGCAAAAAGAGAGAAATTCCCTTTGTTTTGTCGAAAAAAGACAGAAATTCCACTTATTTAGAGGCAAAAAGGCAGAAATTTCCCTTATTTTGGAGCAAAAATGAAGAAATTTCATTTTTTATGGCAAAAAGGTATGCATTCCCATTATTTTCGGGCAAAAAGGCAGAAATTCCTCGTATTTTGGAGCAAAATTGCAGAAATCTCTAATTTTGGGGCAAAAATCAGAAAATCTCTTTATTTTGGGGCAAAATTCAAGAAATTTCCTTTATTTTGGGGCAAAATTGGAGGAATTTACCTTATTTTTGGAAAAAATTGCAGAAATTTCCCTTATTTGAGGCAAAATTGCAGAAATTTCACTTATTTTCAGGAAAAAGGGCTGATATTTCCTTTATTTTGGGGCAAAAAGGGAAAAATTCCTCTTATTTTGGGGCAAAATTGCAGAAATTTCTATTATTATGGGGAAAAATTGCAGAAATTTTCCTTATTTTAGGGCAAAATTGCAGAAATTTCATTTATTTCAGAGGAAGAAAGCAAAAATTTTTCTTATTTTGTGGCAAAAAGGCAGAAATTCACATTATTTTGGGGCAAAAAGGCAGAAATTCGAATTATTTTGGGGTAAAATTGCAGAAATTCCCCTAATATTGGGGCAAAAGGCAGAAATTCCCTTTATTTTGGGGCAAAAATCATAAATTCCCCTTATTTTGGAGCAAAATTCAAGATATTTCCTTTAATTTGGGGAAAAATTGCAGGAATTTACCTTATTTTGGGGCAAAATTGCAGAAATTTTACTTATTTGGGGCAAAATTGCAGAAACTTCATTTATTTTCAGGTAAAAAGGCTGAAATTTCCTTTATTTTGGGGCAAAAAGGGAGAAATTCCCCTTATTTTGGGGCAAAATTGAAGAAATTCCCCTTATTATTGGGAAAAATTGCAGAAATTTTCCTTATTTTAGGGCAAAATTGCAGAAATTTCACTTATTTCAGAGCAAAAACGCAAAATTTTTTCTTATTTTGGGGCAAAAAGGCAGAAATTCCCATTAATTTGTGGCAAAAAGGCAGAAATTCACCTTAATTTGGGGTAAAATTGCAGAAATTTCACATATTTCAGGGTAAAAAGGCAGAAATTTCCCTTATTTTGGGGCAATATTGCAGAAATTTTACTTATTTCAGTGTAATAAGTCAGAATTTCCCCTTATTTTGAGGCAAAAAAGACAGAAATTCCCTTTGTTTGGAGGGAAAAAGACAGAAATTCCACTTATTTAGAGGCAAAAAGGCAGAAATATCCCTTATTTTGGAGCAAAAATGAAGAAATTTCCCTTTTTTATGTCAAAAAGTTTTGCATTCCCTTTATTTTCGCGCAAAAAGGCAGAAATTTCCCGTATTTTGGAGCATAATTGCAGAAATTCCCCTAGTTGTGGTGCAGAAAGACAGAAATTCCCTATATGTTGGGGCAAAAGACAGAAATTCTCCTTATTTTGGGGCAAAACTCAGAAATTCCACTTATTTTGGGGCAAAATTCCAGAAATTTCCATTATTTTGGGGCAAAATTGAAGAAATTTCACATATTTTGGGGCAAAATTGCAGAAATTTCACTCATTTCATTGAAAAAAGTCAGAAATTTTCTTTATTTTGGGGCAAAAAAGAAGAAATTCCTAATATTTTGTGGCAAAAATGCAGAAATTCCCCTTATTTTGAGGTAAAAAGGCTGCAATTCCCCTTATTTGGGTGCAAAAAGGCAGAAATTTTCTATATTTTGGGGCAAAATTGCAGAAATTTCACTTATTTAGAGGCAAAAAGACAGAAATTCTTCTTATTTTGGGGCAAAAATCAGAAATTCCACTTCTTTTGGTAAAAAATTCCAGAAATTTCCTTTATTTTGGGGCAAATTGCAGAAATTTCATTAATTTTGGGGCAAAATTGCAGAAATTTCACTTATTTCAGGGAACAAAGTCAGAAATTTTCCTTATTTTGGGGCAAAAAACAGAAATTCCTAATATTTTGTGGCAAAAATGCAGAAATTCCTCTTATTTTTAGGTAAAAAGGCTGAATTCCCCTTATTTGGGGGCAAAAAGGCAGAAATTTCCCTTATTTTGGGGCAAAATTGCAGAAATTTCACTTATTTCAGGGTAATGAGTCAGAAATTCTCTTTATTTTGGGGCAAAAAGAGAGAAATTCCCTTTGTTTTGTGGAAAAAAGACAGAAATTCCACTTATTTAGAGGCAAAAAGGCAGAAATTTCCCTTATTTTGGAGCAAAAATGAAGAAATTTCATTTTTTATGGCAAAAAGGTATGCATTCCCATTATTTTCGGGCAAAAAGGCAGAAATTCCTCGTATTTTGGAGCAAAGTTGCAGAAATCTCTAATTTTGGGGCAAAAATCAGAAAATCTCTTTATTTTGGGGCAAAATTCAAGAAATTTCCTTTATTTTGGGGCAAAATTGGAGGAATTTACCTTATTTTTGGGGCAAAATTGCAGAAATTTCCCTTATTTGAGGCAAAATTGCAGAAATTTCACTTATTTTCAGGAAAAAGGGCTGATATTTCCTTTATTTTGGGGCAAAAAGGGAAAAATTCCTCTTATTTTGGTGCAAAATTGCAGAAATTTCTATTATTATGGGGAAAAATTGCAGAAATTTTCCTTATTTTAGGGCAAAATTGCAGAAATTTCATTTATTTCAGAGAAAGAAAGCAAAAACTTTTCTTATTTTGTGGCAAAAAGGCAGAAATTCCCATTATTTTGGGGCAAAAAGGCAGAAATTCGAATTATTTTGGGGTAAAATTGCAGAAATTCCCCTAATATTGGGGCAAAAGGCAGAAATTCCCTTTATTTTGGGGCAAAAATCATAAATTCCCCTTATTTTGGAGCAAAATTCAAGATATTTCCTTTAATTTGGGGAAAAATTGCAGGAATTTATCTTATTTTGGGGCAAAATTGCAGAAATTTTACTTATTTGGGGCAAAATTGCAGAAACTTCATTTATTTTCAGGTAAAAAGGCTGAAATGTCCTTTATTTTGGGGCAAAAAGGGAGAAATTCCCCTTATTTTGGGGCAAAATTGAAGAAATTCCCCTTATTATTGGGAAAAATTGCAGAAATTTTCCTTATTTTAGGGCAAAATTGCAGAAATTTCACTTATTTCAGAGCAAAAACGCAAAATTTTTTCTTATTTTGGGGCAAAAAGGCAGAAATTCCCATTAATTTGTGGCAAAATGGCAGAAATTCACCTTAATTTGGGGTAAAATTGCAGAAATTTCACATATTTCAGGGCAAAAAGGCAGAAATTTCCCTTATTTTGAGGCAATATTGCAGAAATTTTACTTATTTCAGTGTAATAAGTCAGAAATTCCCCTTATTTTGAGGCAAAAAAGATAGAAATTCCCTTTGTTTTGAGGGAAAAAGACAGAAATTCCACTTATTTAGAGGCAAAAAGGCAGAAATTTCCCTTATTTTGGAGCAAAAATGAAGAAATTTCCCTTTTTTATGGCAAAAAGTTTTGCATTCCCTTTATTTTCGGGCAAAAAGGCAGAAATTCCCCGTATTTTGGAGCATAATTGCAGAAATTCCCCTAGTTGTGGTGCAGAAAGACAGAAATTCCCTATATGTTGGGGCAAAAGACAGAAATTCTCCTAATTTTGGGGCAAAACTCAGAAATTCCACTTATTTTGGGGCAAAATTCCAGAAATTCCATTATTTTGGGGCAAAATTGCAGAAATTTCACTTATTTTGGGGCAAAATTGCAGAAATTTCACTTATTTCAGGGAAAAAAGGCAGAAATTTTCTTTATTTTGGGGCAAAAAGGCAGAAATTCCTTATATTTTCTGGCAAAAATGCAGAAATTCCCCTTATTTTGAGGTAAAAAGGCTGCAATTCCCCTTATTTGGGGGCAAAAAGGCAGAAATTTTCTTTACATTGGGGCAAAATTGCAGAAATTTCAATTATTTAGACTCAAAAAGACAGAAAATCTTCTTATTTTGGGGCAAAACTTAGAAATTCCACTTATTTTGGGGCAAAATTCCTGAAATTTCCCCTATTTTGGGGCAAAATTGCAGAAATTTCAGTTATTTTGGGGCAAAATTGCAGAAATTTCACTTATTTCATAGAAAAAAGGCAGAAATTTTCCTTATTTTGAGGCAAAAAGTCAGAAATTCCTAATATTTTGTGGCAAAAATGCAGAAATTCCCCTTATTTTGAGGTAAAAAGGCTGAAATTACCCTTATTTGGGGGCAAAGAGGCAGAAATTTCCCTTATTTTGGGGCAAAATTGGAGAAATTTTACTTACTTCAGGGTAATAATTCAGAAATTCCCCTTATTTTGGGGCAAAAAAGACAAATTTCCTTTGTTTTGGAGGAAAAAGACAGAAATTTCACTTATTTAGAGGAAAAAGGCAGAAATTCTCCTTATTTTGGAGCTAAAATGAAGAAATTTACCTTTTTATGGCAAAAAGGTATGCATTCCCCTTACTTTCGGGATAAAAAGCAGAAATTCCCCGTATCTTGAAGCAAAATTGCAGAAATTCTCATAATTTTCGGGCAAAAAGGCAGAAATTCTCCCAATTTTGGGGCAAAAAGACAGAAGATGTCCTTTTTTCGGGAGCAAACTATCAGAAATTCCCCTTATTTTTGGGCAAAATTGCAGAAATTTCCTTTACATTGGGGCAAAATTGCAGAAATTTCCCTTATTTTGGGGCAAAATTGCAGAAATTTAACTTACTTCAGGGTAATAAGTCAGAAATTCCCCTTATTTTGGGGCAAAAAAGTCAGAAATTCTCTTTGTTTTGGGGGAAAAAGACAGAAATTCCACTTATTTAGAGGCAAAAAGGCAGAAATTCCCTTTATTTTGGAGCAAAAATGAAGAAATTTCCCTTTTTATGGCAAAAAGTTATGCATTCCCATTATTTATAGGCAAAAAGGGAGAAATTCCCCGTATTTTAGAGCAAAATTGCAGAAATTTCCCTAATTTTGGGGCAAAAGGCAGAAATTCCCTTTATTTTGGGGCAAAATTGCAGGAATTTACCTTATTTTTGGGCAAAATTGCAGAAATTTCCCTTATTTGGGGCAAAATTTCAGAAATTTCACTTATTTTCAGGTAAAAAGGCTGAAATTTCTTTTGTTTTGTGGCAAAAAGGAAGAAATTCCCCTTATTTTGGGGCAAAATTGCAGAAATCTCCCTTATTATAGGAAAAAATTGCAAAAATTTCTCTTATTTTAAGGGAAAATTGCAGAAATTTCACTTATTTCAGAGAAAAAAAGCAAAAATTTTTCTTATTTTGGGGCAAAAAGGCAGAAATTCTCATTATTTTGGGGCAAAAAAGCAGAAATTCACCTTATTTAGGGGTAAAATTGCAGAATTTCAACATATTTCAGGGCAAAAAGCCATAAATTCCAAGTATTTTGGATCAAAATTGCAGAAATTCCCCTAGTTGTGATGCAGAAAGACAGAAATTCCCTATATGTTGGGGCAAAAAGACAGAAATCCTCCTTATTTTGGGGCAAAACTTAGAAATTCCACTTATTTTGGGGCAAAATTCCAGAAATTTTCTTTAGTTTGGGGCAAAATTTCAGAAATTTCACTTATTTTGGGGCAAAATTGCAGAAATTTCACTTATTTCAGGGAAAAAAGGCAGAAATTTTCCTTATTTTGAGGCAAAATTGCAGAAATTTCACTTGTTTTAGGGTAATAAGTCAGAAATTCCCCTTATTTTGGGACAAAAAAGACAGAAATTCCCTTTGTTTTGGTAGAAAAATACAGAAATTCCACTTATTGAGAAGCAAAAAGGCAGAAATTCCCCTTATTTTGGAGCAAAAATGAAGAAATTTCCATTTTTTTATGGCAAATAGGTATGCATTCCCCTTACTTTCGGGATAAAAAGCAGAAATTCCCAGTATTTTGAAGCAAAATTGCAGAAATTCTCATAATTTTTGGGCAAAAAGGCAGAAATTCTTCCTATTTTGGGGCAAAAAGACAGAAGATCTGCTTTTTTCGGGAGCAAACTATCAGAAATTCCCCTTATTTTTGGGCAAAATTGCAGAAATTTCCTTTACATTGGGGCAAAATTGCAGAAATTTCCCTTATTTTGGGGCAAAATTGCAAAAATTTCACTTACTTCAGGGTAATAAGTCAGAAATTCCCCTTACTTTGGGGCAAAAAAGTCAGAAATTTTCTTTGTTTTTGGGGGAAAAAGACAGAAATTCCACTTATTTAGAGGTAAAAAGGCAGAAATTCCCTTTATTTTGGAGCAAAAATGAAGACATTTCCCTTTTTATGGCAAAAAGTTATGCATTCCCATTATTTTCAAGCAAAAAGTCAGAAATTCCCCGTATTTTAGAGCAAAATTGCAGAAATTCCTCCAATTTTGGGGCAAAAGGAAGAAATTCCCTTTATTTTTGGGCAAAAATCAGAAATTCCCCTTATTTTGGGGCAAAATTCCAGAAATTTTTTTTATTTTGGGGCAAAATTGCAGGAATTTACCTTATTTTGGGGCAAAATTGCAGAAAATTTCCCTTATTTGGGACAAAATTTCAGAAATTTCACTTATTTTCAGGTAAAAAGGCTGAAAATTCCTTTGTTTTGGGGCAAAAAGGAAGAAATTCCCCTTATTTTGGGGCAAAATTGCAGAAATCTCCCTTATTATAGGAAAAAATTGCAAAAATTTCCCTTATTTTAAGGGAAAATTGCAGAAATTTCACTTATTTCAGAGAAAAAAAGCAAAAATTTTTCTTATTTTGGGGCAAAAAGGCAGAAATTCTCATTATTTTGGGGCAAAAAAGCAGAAATTCACTTTAGTTAGGGGTAAAATTGCAGAATTTTCTCATATTTCAGGGCAAAAAGGCAGAAATTCCCAGTATTTTGGAGCAAAATTGCAGAAATTCCCCTAGTTGTGGGGCAAAAAGACAGAAATTCAATATATGTTTGGGCAAAAAAACAGAAATTCTCCTTATTTTGGGGCAAAATTGCAGAAATTTCACTTATTTTGGGGCAAAATTGCAGAAATTTCACTTATTTCAGGGAAAAAAGGCAGAAATTTTCCTTATTCTGGGGCAAAAAGTCAGAAATTCCTAATATTTTGTGGCAAAAATGCCGAAATTTCCCTTATTTTGAGGAATAAAGGCTGGAATTCCCCTTATTTCAGGGCAAAAAGTCAGAAATTATCCTTATTTTGGGGCAAAATTGCAGAAATTTCACTTGTTTTAGGGTAATAAGTCAGAAATTCCCCTTTTTTGGGGCAAAAAAGACAGAAATTCCCTTTGTTTTGGGGGAAAAAATACAGAAATTCCACTTATTGAGAAGCAAAAAGGCAGAAATTCCCCTTATTTTGGAGCAAAAATGAAGAAATTTCCATTTTTAATGGCAAAAAATGTATGCATTCCCCTTACTTTCGGGATAAAAAGCAGAAATTCCCCGTATTTTGAAGCAAAATTGTAGAAATTCTCATAATTTTTGGGCAAAAAGGCAGAAATTCTCCCTATTTTGGGGCAAAAAGACAGAAGATCTCCTTTTTTCGGGAGCAAACTATCAGAAATTCCCCTTATTTTTGGGCAAAATTGCAGAAATTTCACTTGTTTTAGGGTAATAAGTCAGAAATTCCCCTTATTTTGGGGCAAAAAAGTCAGAAATTCTTTTTGTTTTGGGGGAAAAAGACAGAAATTCCACTTATTTAGAGGCAAAAAGGCAGAAATTCCCTTTATTTTGGAGCAAAAATGAAGAAATTTCCCTATATGGCAAAAAGTTATGCATTCCCATTATTTTCAGGCAAAAAGGCAGAAATTCCCCGTATTTTAGAGCAAAATTGCAGAAATTCCCCTAATTTTGGGGCAAAAGGCAGAAATTCCCTTTATTTTGGGGCAAAAATAAGAAATTCCCCTTATTTTGGGGCAAAATTCCAGAAATTTCTTTTATTTTGGGGCAAAATTGCAGGAATTTACCTTATTTTGGGGCAAAATTGCAGAAATTTCCCTTATTTGGGGCAAAATTTTAGAAATTTCACTTATTTTCAGGTAAAAAGGCTGAAATTTCCTTTGTTTTGGGGCAAAAAGGAAGAAATTCCCCTTATTTTGGGGCAAAATTGCAGAAATCTTACTTATTATAGGAAAAAATTGCAAAAATTTCCCTTATTTTAAGGGAAAATTGCAGAAATTTCACTTATTTCAGAGAAAAAAAGCAAAAATTTTTCTTATTTTGGGGCAAAAAAGCAGAAATTCACCTTATTTAGGGGTAAAATTGCAGAAATTTCACATATTTCAGAGCAAAAAGGCAGAAATTCCCAGTATTTTGGTGCAAAATTGCAGAAATTCTCCTAGTTGTGGGGCAAAAAGACAGAAATTCCCTATATGTTGGGGCAAAAAAACAGAAATTCTCCTTATTTTGGGGCAAAACTTATAAATACGACTTATTTTGGGGCAAAATTCCAGAAATTTTCCTTATTTTGGGGCAAAATTGCAGAAATTTCACTTATTTTGGGGCAAAATTGCAGAAATTTCACTTATTTCAGGGAAAAAAGGCAGAAATTTTCTTATTTTGGGACAAAAAGTCAGAAATTCCTAATATTTTGTTGCAAAAATGCTGAAACTCCTCTTACTTTGAGGTATAAAGGCTGAAATTCCCCTTATTTCAGGGCGAAAAGTCAGAAATTTCCCTTATTTTGGGACAAAATTGCAGAAATTTTACTTATTTTAGGGAAATAAGTCAGAAATTCCCTTTATTTTGGGGCAAAAAAGACAGAAATTCCCTTTGTTATGGAGGAAAAAGACAGAAATTCCACTTATTGAGAAGCAAAAATGCAAAAATTCCCCTTATTTTGGAGCAAAAATGAAGCAATTTCCATTTTTTATGACAAAAAGGTATGCATTCCCCTTACTTTCGAGATAAAAAGCAGAAATTCCCCGTATTTTGAAGCAAAATTGCAGAAATTCTCATAATTTTCAGGCTAAAAGGCAGAAATTCTCCCTATTTTGGGGCAAAAAGACAGAAGATCTCCTTTTTTCGGGAGCAAACTATCAGAAATTCCCCTTATTTTTGGGCAAACTTGCAGATATTTCTTTTACATTGGGGCAAAATTGCAGAAATTTCTCTTATTTTGGGGCAAAATTGCAAAAATTTCACTTACTTCAGGGTAATAAGTCAGAAATTCCCCTTATTTTGGGGCAAAAAAGTCAGAAATTCTCTTTGTTTTGTGGGAAAAAGACAGAAATTCCACTTATTTAGAGGCAAAAAGGCAGAAATTCCCTTTATTTTGGAGCAAAAATTAAGAAATTTCGCTTTTTATGGCAAAAAGTTATGCATTCCCATTATTTTCAGGCAAAAAGGCGGAAATTCCTCGTATTTTAGAGCAAAATTGCAGAAATTCCCCTAATTTTGGAGCAAAAGCCAGAAATTCCCTTTATTTTGGGGCAAAATTGCAGGAATTTACCTTATTTTGGGGCAAAATTGCAGAAATTTCCCTTATTTGGGGCAAAATTTCAGAAATTTCACTTATTTTCAGGTAAAAAGGCTGAAATTTCCTATGTTTTGGGGCAAAAAAGAAGAAATTCCCCTTATTTTGGGGCAAAATTGCAGAAATCTCCCTTATTATAGGAAAAAATTGCAAAAATTTCCCTTATTTTAAGGGAAAATTGCAGAAATTTCACTTATTTCAGAGAAAAAAAGCAAAAATTTTTCTTATTTTGGGGCAAAAAGGCAGAAATTCTCATTATTTTGGGGCAAAAAAGCAGAAATTCACCTTATTTAGGGGTAAAATTGCAGAATTTTCTCATATTTCAGGGCAAAAAGGCAGTAATTCCAAGTATTTTGGAGCAAAATTGCAGAAATTCCCCTAGTTGTGGGGCAAAAAGACAGAAATTCCCTATATGTTGCGGCAAAAAGACAGAAATTCTCCTTATTTTGGGGCAAAATTCCAGAAATTTTCCTTATTTTGGGGCAAAATTGAAGAAATTTCACTTATTTTGGGGCAAAATTGCAGAAATTTCACTTATTTCCGGGAAAAAAGGCAGAAATTTTCCTTATTTTGGGGCAAAAAGTCAGAAATTCCTAATATTTTGTGGCAAAATTGCCGAAATTCCCCTAATTTTGAGGTATAAAGGCTGAAATTCCCCTTATTTCAGGGCAAAAATTCAGAAATTTCCTTTATTTTGGGGCAAAATTGCAGAAATTTCACTTATTTTAGGGTAATAAGTCAGAAATTCCCCTAATTTTGGGGCAAAAAAGACAGAAATTCCCTTTGTTTTGGAGGAAAAAGACAGAAATTCCACTTATTGAGAAGCAAAAAGGCAGAAATTCCCCTTATTTTGGAGCAAAAATGAAGAAATTTCCATTTTTTATGGCAAAAAGTTATGCATTCCCCTTATTTTCGGGCAAAAAGACAGAAATTCATCGTATTTTGGAGCAAAATTGCAGAAATTCCACTAATTGTGGTGCAAAAAGGCAGAAATTCCCTATATGTTGGGGCAAAAAGACAGAAATTCTTCATATTTTGGGGCAAAACTCAGAAATTCCACTTATTTTGGGGCAAAATTGCAGAAATTTCACTTATTTCAGGGAAAAAAGTCAGAAATTCTATTTATTTTGGGGCAAAAATGCAGAAATTCCTAATATTTTGTGGCAAAAATGCAGAAATTCCCCTTATTTTGAGGTAAAAGGCTGAAATTCCCCTTATTTGTGGGCAGAAAGGCAAAAATTTCCCTTATTTTGGGGCAAAATTGCAGAAATTTCACTTATTTCAGGGTAATAAGTCAGAAATTTTTCTTATTTTGTTGCAAAAAAGAAAGATAATCCCTCTGTTTGGGGGGAAAAGACAGAAATTACACTTATTTAGAGGCAAAAATGCAGAAATTCCCCTTATTTTGAAGCAAAAATGAAGAAATTTACCTTTTTTAAGGCAAAAAGTTATGCATTCTTCTTATTTTCGGGCAAAAAGGCAGAAATTCCCCGTATTTTGGAGCAAAATTGCAAAAATTCCCCTAATTGTGGGGCAAAAATGCAGAAATTCCCTATATGTTGGGGCAAAAAACAGAAATTCTCCTTATTTTGGGGCAAAACTCAGAAATTCCACTTATTTTGGGGCAAAATTCCAGAAATTTCCCTTATTCTGGGGCAAAATTGCAGAAATTTCACTTATTTTGGGCAAAATTGCAGAAATTGTTCTTATTTCATGGAAAAAAAAGAAATTTTGTTATTTTGGGGCAAAAAGGCAGAAATTCCTCTTATTTTGACGTAAAAAGTCTGAAATTGCCCTTATTTGGGGGCAAAAAGGCAGAAATTTCCCTTATTTTGGGGCAAAATTGCAGAAATTTCACTTATTTCAGGGTAATAAGTCAGAAATTTTCCTTATTTTGGGGCAAAAAAGACAGAAAATCCCTTTGTTTTGGGGGAAAAAGACAGAAATTCCACTTATTTAGAGGCAAAAAAGCAGAAATTCCCTTTATTTACGAGCAAAAATGAAGAAATTTCCATTTTTTAAGGCAAAAATTTATGCATTGTTCTTATTTTCGGGAAAAAAGGCAGAAATTCCTCGTATTTTGGAGCAAAATTGGAGAAATTCCCCTATTTGTGGGGCAAAAATGCAGAAATTCCTTATATGTTGGGGCAAAAAGACAGAAATTCTCCTTATTTTGGGGCAAAACTCAGAAATTCCACTTATTTTGGGGTAAATTCCAGAAATTTCCCTTATTCTGGGGCAAAATGGCAGAAATTTCACTTATTTTGTGGCAAAATTGCAGAAATTTTATTTATTTCAGGGAAAAAAAGTTAGAAATTTTCCTTACATTGGGTCAAAAAGGCAGGAATTCCCCTTATTTTGAGGTAAGAAGGCTGAAATTCCTTTAATTTGAGGGCAAAGAGGCAGAAATTTCCCTTATTTTAGAGCAAAATTGCAGAAATTTCACTTATTTCAGGGTAATAAGTCAGAAATTCCCCTTATTTTGGGGCAAAAAAGACCGAAATTCCCTTTGTTTTGGAGGAAAAGACAGAAATTCCACTTATTTAGAGGCAAAAAGGCAGAAATTTCCCTTATTTTGGAGCAAAAATGAAGAAATTTACCTTTTTATGGCAAAAAGGTATGCATTACCCTTAATTTCGGGATAAAAAGCAGAAATTCCCCGTATTTTGAAGCAAAATTGCAGAAATTATCATAATTTTCGGGCAAAAAGGCAGAAATTCTCCTTATTTTGGGGCAAAAAGACAGAAAATCTCCTTTTTTCGGGAGCAAACAGTCAGAAATTTCCCCTATTTTGGGGGAAAATTGCAGAAATTTCTTTTACATTGAGGCAAAATTGCAGAAATTTTTTTTATTTTGGGGCAAAATTGCAGAAATTTCACTTATTTCAGGGTAATAAGTCAGAAATTCCCGTTATTTTGGGGCAAAAAATACAGAAATTCCCTTTGTTTTGGGGGAAAAAGACAGAAATTCCACTTATTTGGAGGCAAAAAGGCAGAAATTCCCCTTATTTTGGAGCAAAAATGAAGAAATTTCCCTTTTTTATGGCAAAAAGTTATGCATTCCCTTTATTTTTGGGAAAAGGCAGAAATTCACCGTATTTTGTAGCAAAATTGCAGAAATTCTCCTAATTGTGGGGCAAAAAGGCAGAAATTCCCTATATGGTGGGGAAAAAAGACATAAATTCTCCTTTTTTGGGGCAAAACTCACAAATTCCACTTATTTTTGGGCAATATTCCAGAAATTTCCATTATTTTGGGGTAAAATTGCAGAAATTTCACTTATTTTAGGGCAAAATTGGAGAAATTTCACTTATTTTAGGGAAAAATGGCAGAAATTTTCTTTATTTTGGGGCAAAAATGCAGAAATTCTTAATATTTTGTGGCAAAAATGTAGAAATTCCCCTTATTTTGAGGTAAAATGGCTGATATTCCTTTTATTTGGGGGCAAAAAGGCAGAAATTTCCCTTATTTAGGGGCAAAAAGACACAAATTCCTTATATTTTGTGGCAAAAAGGCAGAAATTTCATTTATTTTGGGGCAAAATTGCAGAAATTTTACTTATTTCAGGGCATAATTCAAAAATTCCTTTTTTTGGGGGGCAAAAAGACAGAAATTCCATTTATTTTTTGCTACAAAGGCAGAAATTTCACTTACTTTGAAGTAAAAAGGCAGAAATTCCTCTTATTTTGGGGCAAAAATGAAGAAATTTCCTTTTTTGTGGTAAAAGGTATACATTCCCCATACATTCGGGATAAAAAGCAGAAATTCCCCGTATTTTGAAGCAAAATTGCAGAAATTCTCATAATTTTCGGGCAAAAAGGGAGAAATTCCCTAATTTTGGGGCAAAAGGCAGAAATTCCTTTTATTTTGGGGCAAAAATCAGAAAATCCCTTTCTTTTGGGGTATAATTTAAGAAATTTCCTTTATTTTGGGACAAAATTACAGGAATTTTCCTTATTTTGGGGCAAAATTTAAGAAATTTCCCTTATTTGGGCCAAAATTGCAGAAATTTCACTTATTTTGGGGCAAAATTGCAGAAATTTCACTTATTTCAGGGAAAAAACGCATAAATTTTTTTTATTTTGGGACAAAATGTCAGAAATTCCTAATATTTTGTGGCAAAAATGCAGAAATTCCCCTTATTTTGAGGTAAAAAGGCTGAAATTCCCTATATTTGGGGGCAAAGAGGCAGAAATTTCCCTTATTTTGGGGCAAAATTGTAGAAATTTCACTTATTTCAGGGTAATAATTCAGAAAATCCCCTTATTTTGGGGCAAAAAAGACAGAAATTTATTTTGTTTTGGGGGAAAAAGACAGAAATTCCACTTATTTAGAGGCAAAAAGGCAGAAATTCCCCTTATTTTTAGCAAAAATGAAGAAATTTACCTTTTTATGGCAAAAAGGTATGCATTCCCCTTACTTTCGGGATAAAAAGCAGAAATTCCCTGTATTTTGAAACCAAATTGCAGAAATTCTCATAATTTTCGGGCAAAAAGGCAGAAATTCTCCTTATTTTGGGGCAAAAAGACAGAAGATCTCCATTTTTCGGGAGCAAACATTCAGAAATTCCCCTTATTTTGGGGCAAAATTGCAGAAATTTCCTTTACATTGGGGCAAAATTGCAGAAATTTCCCTTATTTTGGGGAAAAATTGCAGAAATTTCACTAACTTCAGGGTAATAAGTCAGAAATTCCCCTTATTTTGGGGAAAAAAAGACAGAAATTCTCTTTGTTTTGGGGGAAAAAGACAGAAATTCCACTTATTTAGAGGCAAAAAGGCAGAAATTCCCTTTGTTTTGCAGCAAAAATGAAGAAATTTTCCTTTTTATGGCCAAAAGGTATGCATTCCCATTATTTTCAGGCAAAAAGGCAGAAATTCCCGTATTTTGGAGCAAAATTGCAGAAATTCCTCTAATTTTGGGGCAAAAGGCAGAAATTCCCTTTATTTTTGGGCAAAAATCAGAAACTCCCCTTATTTTGGGGCAAAATTCCAGAAATTTCCTTTATTTTGGGGCAAAATTGGAGGAATTTACCTTATTTTGGGGCAAAATTGCAGAAATTTCCCTTATTTGGGGCAAAATTTCAGAAATTTCTCTTATTTTCAGGTAAAAAGGCAGAAATTTCCTTTGTTTTGGGGCAAAAAAAAGAAATTCCCCTTATTTTGGGGCAAAATTGCAGAAATCTCCCTTATTATGGGAAAAAATTGAAAAAATTCTCTTATTTTAGGGAAAATTGCAGAAATTTCAATTATTTCAGAGAAAAAAAGCAAAATTTTTCTTATTTTGGGGCAAAAAGGCAGAAATTCCCATTAATTTGTGGCAAAAAGGCAGAAATTCACCTTATTTTGGGGTAAAATTGCAGAAATTTCGCATATTTCGGGGCAAAAAGGCAGAAAGTTCCCTTATTTTGGGGCAAAATTGGAGAAATTTCACTTATTTCAGTGTAATAAGTCAAAAATTTCCCTTATTTTGAGGCAAAAAAGACAGAATTTTTTTTTGTTTTGAGAGAAAAAGACAGAAATTCCACTTATTTAGAGGCAAAAAGGCAGAAATTTCCCTTATTTTGGAGCAAAAATGAAGAAATTTCCCTTTTTTATGGCAAAAAGTTATGCATTCCCCTTATTTTCGGGCAAAAAGGCAGAAATTCCCCGTATTTTGGAGCATAATTGAAAAAATTCCCCTAGTTGTGCTGCAGAAAGACAGAAATTCCCTATATGTTGGGGCAAAAAGACAGAAATTCTCCTTATTTTGGGGCATAACTCAGAAATTCCACTTATTTTGGGGCAAAATTCTAGAAATTTCCCTTATTTTGGAACAAAATTGCAGAAATTTCACTTATTTTGGGGCAAAATTGCAGAAATTTCACTTATTTCAGGGAAAAAAGGCAGAAATTTTCTTTATTTTGGGGCAAAAAGGCAGAAATTCCTTATATTTTCTGGCAAAAATGCAGAAATTTCCCTTACTTTGAGGTAAAAAGGCTGAAATTCCCCTTATTTTGGGGCAAAAAAACAGAAATTTCCCTTATTTTGGGGCAAAATTGCAGAAATTTCACTTATTTAGAGGCAAAAAGACAGAAATTCTCCTTATTTTAGGGCAAAACTTAGAAATTCCACTTATTTTGGGCCAAAATTCCAGAAATTTCTTTTATTTTAAGCCACAATTGCAGAAATTTCACTTATTTTGGGGCAAAATTGCAGAAATTTCACTTATTTCAGGGAAAAAAGGCAGAAATTTTCTTTATTTTGGGGCAAAAAGGCAGAAATTCCTTATATTTTCTGGCAAAAATGCAGAAATTTCCCTTACTTTGAGGTAAAAAGGCTGAAATTCCCCTTATTTTGGGGCAAAAAAACAGAAATTTCCCTTATTTTGGGGCAACATAGCAGAAATTTCACTTATTTAGAGGCAAAAAGACAGAAATTCTCCTTATTTTAGGGCAAAACTTAGAAATTCCACTTATTTTGGGCCAAAATTCCAGAAATTTCTTTTATTTTAAGCCACAATTGCAGAAATTTCACTTATTTTGGGGCAAAATTGCAGAAATTTCACTTATTTCAGTGAAAAAAGGCACAAATTTTCCTTATTTTGGGGCAAAAAGTCAGAAATTCCTAATATTTTGTGGCAAAAATGCAGAAATTCCCCTTATTTTGTAGGTAAAAAGGCTGAAATTCCCTATATTTGGGGGCAAAGAGGCAGAAATTTCCTTTATTTTGGGGCAAAATTGGAGAAATTTCACTTATTTCAGGGTAATAACTCAGAAAATCCCCTTATTTTGGGGCAAAAAAACAGAAATTTCCTTTGTTTTTTGGGGAAAAAGACAGAAATTCCACTTATTTAGAGGCAAAAAGGCAGAAATTCCCCTTATTTTGGGGCAAAAAAGACAGAAATTCTCTTTGTTTTGGGGGAAAAAGACAATAATTCCACTTATTTAGAGGCAAAAAGGCAGAAATTCCCTTTGTTTTGGAGCAAAAATGAAGAAATTTTCCTTTTTATGGCCAAAAGTTATGCATTCCCATTATTTTCAGGCAAAAAGGCAGAAATTCCCGTATTTTGGAGCAAAATTGCAGAAATTCCTCTAATTTTGGGGCAAAAGGCAGAAATTCCCTTTATTTTGGGGCAAAAATCAGAAATTCCCCTTATTTTGGGGCAAAATTCCAGAAATTTCCTTTATTTTGGGGCAAAATTGCAGGAATTTACCTTATATTGGGGCAAAATTGCAGAAATTTCCTTTATTTGGGGCAAAATTTCAGAAATTTCACTTATTTTCAGGTAAAAAGGCTGAAATTTCCTTTGTTTTCGGGTAAAAAGAAAGAAATTCCCCTTATTTTGGGGCAAAATTGCAGAAATCTCCCTTATTATGGGAAAAAATTGCAAAAAATTCCCTTATTTTAGAGGAAAATTGCAGAAATTTCTCTTATTTCAGAGAAAAAAAGCAAAAATTTTTCTTATTTTGGGGCAAAAAGGCAGAAATTCACCTTATTTTGGGGTAAAATTGCAGAAATTTCGCATATTTCAGGGCAAAAAGGCAGAAATTTCCCTTATTTTGGGGCAAAATTGCAGAAATTTCACTTATTTCAGTGTAATAAGTCAGAAATTCCCCTTATTTTGAGGCAAAAAAGACAGAAATTTTTTTTGTTTTGAGGGAAAAAGACAGAAATTCCACTTATTTAGAGGCAAAAAGGCAGAAATTTCCCTTATTTTGGAGCAAAAATGAAGAAATTTCTCTTTTTTATGGCAAAAGTTATGCATTCCCCTTATTTTCGGGTAAAAAGGCAGAAATTCCCCGTATTTTGGAGCATAATTAAAGAAATTCCCCTAGTTGTGGTGCAGAAAGACAGAAATTCCCTATATGTTGGGGCAAAAAGACAGAAATTCTCCTTATTTTGGGGCATAACTCAGAAATTCCACTTATTTTGGGGCAAAATTCTAGAAATTTACATTATTTTGGGGCAAAATTGCAGAAATTTCACTTATTTTGGGGCAAAATTGCAGAAATTTCACTTATTTCAGGGAAAAAGGCAGAAATTTTCTTTATTTTGGGGCAAAAAGGCAGAAATTCCTAATATTTTCTGGCAAAAATGCAGAAATTCCCCTTATTTTGAGGTAAAAAGGCTGAAATTCCCCATATTTGGGTGCAAAAAGGCAGAAATTTCCCTTATTTTGGGGCAAAATTGCAGAAATTTCACTTATTTAGAGGCAAAAAGACAGAAATTCTCCTTATTTTGGGGCAAAACTTAGAAATTCCACTTATTTTGGGGCAAAATTACAGAAATTTCCCTTATTTTGGGCCAAAATTGCAGAAATTTCACTTATTTTGGGGCAAAATTTCAGAAATTTCACTTATTTCAGGGAAAGAAGGCACAAATTTTCCTTATTTTGGGGCAAAAAGTCAGAAATTCCTAATATTTTGTTGCAAAAATGCAGAAACTTTCCATATTTTGAGGTCAAAAGGCTGAAATTCCCTATATTTGGGGGCAAAGAGGCAGAAATTTCCCTTATTTTGGGGCAAAATTGGAGAAATTTCACTTATTTCAGGGTATTAATTCAGAAAATCCCCTTATTTTGGGGCAAAAAAGATGGAAATTTCCTTTCTTTTGGGGGAAAAAGACAGAAATTCCACTTATTTAGAGGCAAAAAGGCAGAAATTCCCCTTATTTTGGAGCAAAAATGAAGAAATTTACCTTTTTATGGCAAAAAGGTATGCATTTCCCTTACTTTCGGGATAAAAAGCAGAAATTCCCCGTATTTTGAAACAAAATTGCAGAAATTCTCAAAATTTTCGGGGAAAAAGGCAGAAATTCTCCTTATTTTGGGGCAAAAAGACAGAAGATCTCCATTTTTCGGGAGCAAACATTCAGAAATTCCCCTTATTTTGGGGCAAAATTGCAGAAATTTCCTTTACATTGGGGCAAAATTGCAGAAATATCCCTTATTTTGGGGCAAAATGGCAGAAATTTCACTTACTTCAGGGTAATAAGTCAGAAATTCCCCTTATTTTGGGGAAAAAAGACATAAATTCTCTTTGTTTTGGGGGAAAAAGACAGAAATTCCACTTATTTAGAGGCAAAAAGGCAGAAATTCCCTTTGTTTTGGAGCAAAAATGAAGAAATTTCCCTTTTTATGGCCAAAAGGTATGCATTCCCATTATTTTCAGGCAAAAAGGCAGAAATCCCCGTATTTTGGAGCAAAATTGCAGAAATTCCTCTAATTTTGGGGCAAAAGGCAGAAATTCCCTTTATTTTGGGGCAAAAATCAGAAATTCCCCTTATTTTGGGGCAAAATTCCAGAAATTTCCTTTATTTTGGGGCAAAATTGCAGGAATTTACCTTATATTGGGGCAAATTTGCAGAAATTTCCTTTATTTGGGGCAAAATTTCAGAAATTTCACTTATTTTCAGGTAAAAAGGCTGAAATTTCCTTTGTTTTGGGGTAAAAAGAAAGAAATTCCCCTTATTTTGGGGCAAAATTGCAGAAATCTCCCTTATTATGGGAAAAAATTGCAAAAAATTCCCTTATTTTAGAGGAAAATTGCAGAAATTTCTCTTATTTCAGAGAAAAAAAGCAAAAATTTTTCTTATTTTGGGGCAAAAAGGCAGAAATTCACCTTATTTTGGGGTAAAATTGCAGAAATTTCGCATATTTCAGGGCAAAAAGGCAGAAATTTCCCTTATTTTGGGGCAAAATTGCAGAAATTTCACTTATTTCAGTGTAATAAGTCAGAAATTCCCCTTATTTTGAGGCAAAAAAGACAGAAATTTTTTTTGTTTTGAGGGAAAAAGACAGAAATTCCACTTATTTAGAGGCAAAAAGGCAGAAATTTCCCTTATTTTGGAGCAAAAATGAAGAAATTTCTCTTTTTTATGGCAAAAGTTATGCATTCCCCTTATTTTCGGGCAAAAAGGCAGAAATTCCCTGTATTTTGGAGCATAATTAAAGAAATTCTTCTAGTTGTGGTGCAGAAAGACAGAAATTCCCTATATGTTGGGGCAAAAAGACAGAAATTCTCCTTATTTTGGGGCATAACTCAGAAATTCCACTTATTTTGGGGCAAAATTCTAGAAATTTACATTATTTTGGGGCAAAATTGCAGAAATTTCACTTATTTTGGGGCAAAATTGCAGAAATTTCACTTATTTCAGGGAAAAAGGCAGAAATTTTCTTTATTTTGGGGCAAAAAGGCAGAAATTCCTAATATTTTCTGGCAAAAATGCAGAAATTCCCCTTATTTTGAGGTAAAAAGGCTGAAATTCCCCATATTTGGGTGCAAAAAGGCAGAAATTTCCCTTATTTTGGGGCAAAATTGCAGAAATTTCACTTATTTAGAGGCAAAAAGACAGAAATTCTCCTTATTTTGGGGCAAAACTTAGAAATTCCACTTATTTTGGGGCAAAATTACAGAAATTTCCCTTATTTTGGGCCAAAATTGCAGAAATTTCACTTATTTTGGGGCAAAGTTTCAGAAATTTCACTTATTTCAGGGAAAGAAGGCACTAATTTTCCTTATTTTGGGGCAAAAAGTCAGAAATTCCTAATATTTTGTTGCAAAAATGCAGAAACTTTCCATATTTTGAGGTAAAAAGGCTGAAATTCCCTATATTTGGGGGCAAAGAGGCAGAAATTTCCCTTATTTTGGGGCAAAATTGGAGAAATTTCACTTATTTCAGGGTATTAATTCAGAAAATCCCCTTATTTTGGGGCAAAAAAGATGGAAATTTCCTTTCTTTTGGGGGAAAAAGACAGAAATTCCACTTATTTAGAGGCAAAAAGGCAGAAATTCCCCTTATTTTGGAGCAAAAATGAAGAAATTTACCTTTTTATGGCAAAAAGGTATGCATTTCCCTTACTTTCGGGATAAAAAGCAGAAATTCCCCGTATTTTGAAACAAAATTGCAGAAATTCTCAAAATTTTCGGGGAAAAAGGCAGAAATTCTCCTTATTTTGGGGCAAAAAGACAGAAGATCTCCATTTTTCGGGAGCAAACATTCAGAAATTCCCCTTATTTTGGGGCAAAATTGCAGAAATTTCCTTTACATTGGGGCAAAATTGCAGAAATATCCCTTATTTTGGGGCAAAATGGCAGAAATTTCACTTACTTCAGGGTAATAAGTCAGAAATTCCCCTTATTTTGGGGAAAAAAGACATAAATTCTCTTTGTTTTGGGGGAAAAAGACAGAAATTCCACTTATTTAGAGGCAAAAAGGCAGAAATTCCCTTTGTTTTGGAGCAAAAATGAAGAAATTTCCCTTTTTATGGCCAAAAGGTATGCATTCCCATTATTTTCAGGCAAAAAGGCAGAAATCCCCGTATTTTGGAGAAAAAATTGCAGAAATTCCTCTAATTTTGGGGCAAAAGGCAGAAATTCCCTTTATTTTGGGGCAAAAATCAGAAATTCCCCTTATTTTGGGGCAAAATTCCAGAAATTTCCTTTATTTTGGGGCAAAATTGAAGGAATTTACCTTATTTTGGGGCAAAATTGCAGAAATTTCCGTTATTTGGGGCAAAATTTCAGAAATTTCACTTATTTTCAGGTAAAAAGGCTGAAATTTCCTTTGTTTTGGGGCAAAAAGGAAGAAATTCCCCTTATTTTGGGGCAAATTTGCAGAAATCTCTCTTATTATGGGAAAAAATTGCAAAAATTTTTCTTATTTTAGGGGAAAATTGCAGAAATTTCACTTATTTCAGAGAAAAACAGCAAAAATTTTTCTTATTTTGGGGCAAAAGGCAGAAATTCCCATTATTTTGGGGCAAAAAAGCAGAAAAACACCTTATTTAGGGGTAAAATTGCAGAAATTTCACATATTTCAGGGCAAAAAGGCAGAAATTCCCCATATTTTGGAGCAAAATTTCAGAAATCCCCCTTGTTGTGGGGCAAAAAGACAGAAATTCCCTATATGTTGAGGCAAAAAGACAGAAATTCTCTTTATTTTGGGGCAAAACTTAGAAATTCCACTTATTTTCGGGCAAAATTGCAGAAATTTCCCTTATTTGGGGCAAAATTTCAAAAATTTCACTTATTTTCAGGTAAAAAAGCTGAAATTTCCTTTGTTTTGGGGCAAAAAGGAAGAAATTCCCCTTATTTTGGGGCATAATTGCAGAAATCTCCCTTATTATGGGAAAAAATTGCAAAAAATTCCCTTATTTTAGGGGAAAATTGCAGAAATTTTACTTATTTCAGAGAAAAAAAGCAAAATTTTTATTATTTTGGGGCAAAAAGGCAGAAATTCCCATTAATTTGTGGCAAAAAGGCAGAAATTCACCTTATTTTGGGGTAAAATTGCAGAAATTTCGCATATTTCAGGGCAAAAAGGCAGAAATTTCCCTTATTTTGAGGCAAAATTGCAGAAATTTCACTTATTTCAGTGTAATAAGTCAGAAATTCCCCTTATTTTGAGGCAAAAAAGACAGAAATTTTTTTTTTGTTTTGAGAGAAAAAGACAGAAATTCCACTTATTTAGAGGCAAAAAGGCAGAAATTTCCCTTATTTTGGAGCAAAAATGAAGAAATTTCCCTTTTTTATGGCAAAAAGGTATGCATTCCCCTTATTTTCGGGCAAAAAGGCAGAAATTCCCCGTATTTTGGAGCATAATTGAAGAAATTCCCCTAGTTGTGGTGCAGAAAGACATAAATTCCCAATATGTTGGGGCAAAAATACAGAAATTCTCCTTATTTTGGGGCATAACTCAGAAATTCCACTTATTTTGGGGCAAAATTCTAGAAATTTCCCTTATTTTGGAACAAAATTGCAGAAATTTCACTTATTTTGGGGCAAAATTGCAGAAATTTCACTTATTTCAGGGAAAAAAGGCAGAAATTTTCTTTATTTTGGGGCAAAAAGGCAGAAATTCATTATATTTTCTGGCAAAATTCAGAAATTTCCCTTATTTTGAGGTAAAAAGGCTGAAATTCCCCTTATTTTGGGGCAAAAAAACAGAAATTTCCCTTATTTTGGGGCAAAATTGCAGAAATTTCACTTATTTAGAGGCAAAAAGACAGAAATTCTCCTTATTTGGGGCAAAAGTTAGAAATTCCACTTATTTTGGGCCAAAATTCCAGAAATTTCTTTTATTTTAAGCCACAATTGCAGAAATTTCACTTATTTTGGTGCAAAATTGCAGAAATTTCACTTATTTCAGGGAAAAAAGGCACAAATTTTCCTTATTTTGGGGCAAAAAGTCAGAAATTCCTAATATTTTATGGCAAAAATGCAGAAATTCCCCTTATTTTTTAGGTAAAAAGGCAGAAATTCCCTATATTTGGGGGCAAAGAGGCAGAAATTTCCTTTATTTTGGGGCAAAATTAGAGAAATTTCACTTATTTCAGGGTAATAACTCAGAAAATCCCCTTATTTTGGGGCAAAAAAGACAGAAATTTCCTTTGTTTTTTGGGGAAAAAGAAAGAAATTCCACTTATTTAGAGGCAAAAAGGCAGAAATTCCCCTTATTTTGGAGCAAAAATGAAGAAATTTACCTTTTTATGGCAAAAAGGTATGCATTCCCCTTACTTTCGGGATAAAAAGCAGAAATTCCCCGTATTTTGAAACCAAATTGCAGAAATTCTCATAATTTTCGGGCAAAAAGGCAGAAATTCTCCTTATTTTATGGCAGAAAGACAGAAGATCTCCATTTTTCGGGAGCAAACATTCAGAAATTCCCCTTATTTTGGGGCAAAATTGCAGAAATTTCCTTTACATTGGGGCAAAATTGCAGAAATTTCCTTTACATTGGGGCAAAATTGCAGAAATTTCCCTTGTTTTGGGGCAAAATGGCAGAAATTTCACTTACTTCAGGGTAATAAGTCAGAAATTCCCCTTATTTTGGGGCAAAAAAGACAGAAATTCTCTTTGTTTTGGGGGAAAAAGACAGAAATTCCACTTATTTAGAGGCAAAAAGGCAGAAATTCCCTTTGTTTTGGAGCAAAAATGAAGAAATTTTCCTTTTTATGGCCAAAAGGAATGCATTCCCATTATTTTCAGGCAAAAAGGCAGAAATTCCCGTATTTTGGAGCAAAATTGAAGAAATTCCTCTAATTTTGGGGCAAAAGGAAGAAATTCCCATTATTTTGGGGCAAAAAAGGAAAATACACCTTATTTAGGGGTAAAATTGCAGAAATTTCACATATTTCAGGGCAAAAAGGCAGAAATTCCCTATATTTTGGAGCAAAATTGCAGAAATCCCCTTTGTTGTGGGGCAAAAAGACAGAAATTCCCTATATGTTGAGGCAAAAAGACAGAAATTCTCCTTATTTTGGGGCAAAACTTAGAAATTCCACTTATTTTGGGGCAAAATTCCAGAAATTTTCCTTCTTTTAGGGCAAAATTGCAAAATTTCACTTATTTTGGGGCAAAATTGCAATAATTTCACTTATTTCAGGGAACAAAGGCAGAAATTTTTATTATTTTGAGGCAAAAATTCAGAAATTCCTAATATTTTGTGGCAAAATTGCTGAAATTCCCCTTATTTTGAGGTATAAAGCCTGAAATTCCTCTTATTTCAGGGCAAAATTGCAGAAATTCCCCTAGTTGTGGGGCAGAAAAACAGAAATTCCCTATATGTTGGGGCAAAAAGACAGAAATTCTCCTTATTTTGGGACAAAACTCCGAAATTCCACTTATTTTGGGGCAAAATTGCAGAAATTTCACTTATTTCAGGGAAAAAAGGCAGAAATTTTCTTTATTTTGGGGCAAAAAGGCAGAAATTCCTAATATTTTGTGGTAAAAATGCAGAAATTCCCCTTATTTTGAGGTAAAAAGGCTGAAATTCACATTATTTGTGGGCAGAAAGGCAAAAAATTCCCTTATTTTGGGGCAATATTGCAGAAATTTCACTTATTTCAGGGTAATAAGTCAGAAATTTTTCTTATTTTGGGGCAAAAAAGAAAGAAAATCCCTTTGTTTTGGGGGGAAAAGACAGAAATTCCACTTATTTAGAGGCAAAAAGCAGAAATTCCCCTTATTTTTAAGCAAATATGAAGAAATTTTCCTTTTTTAAGGCAAAAAGGTATGTATTCTTCTTATTTTCGGGCATAAAGGCAGAAATTCCCCGTATTTTGGAGCAAAATTGCAAAAATTCCCCTAATTGTGGGGCAGAAATGCAGAAATTCCCTATATGTTGGGGCAAAAAGACAGAAATTCTCCATATTTTGGGGCAAAACTCAGAAATTCCACTTATTTTGGGGCAAAATTCCAGAAATTTCCCTTATTCTGGGGCAAAATTGCAGAAATTTCACTTATTTTGTGGCAAAATTGCAGAAATTTTACTTATTTCAGGGGAAAAGTTAGAAATTTTTCTTATTATGGGTCAAAAAGGCAGGAATTCCCCTTATTTTGAGGTAAAAAAGCTGAAATTCCCCTTATTTGAGGGCAAAGAGAAAGAAATTTCCCTTATTTTGGGGCAAAATTGCAGAAATTTCACTTATTTCAGGGTAATAAGTCAGAAATTTTCCTTATTTTGGGGCAAAAAATACAGAAAATCCCTTTATTTTGGGGGAAAAAGACAGAAATTCCACTTATTTAGAGGCAAAAAAGCAGATATTCCCTTTATTTTGTAGCAAAAATGAAGAAATTTCCCTTTTTTAAGGCAAAAAGTTATGCATTCTTCTTATTTTCGGGCAAAAAGGCAGAAATTTCTCGTATTTTGGAGCAAAATTGCAGAAATTCCCCTAATTGTGGGGCAAAAATGCAGAAATTCCTTTTATGTTGGGGCAAAAAGACAGAAATTCTCCTTATTTTGGGGCAAAACTCAGAAATTCCACTTATTTTGGGGCAAAATTCCAGAAATTTCCCTTATTCTGGGGCAAAATTGCAGAAATTTCACTTATTTTGTGGCAAAATTGCAGAAATTTTACTTATTTCAGGGAAAAAAGTTAGAAATTTTTCTTATTTTGGGTCAAAAAGGCAGGAATTCCCCTTATTTTGAGGTAAAAAAGCTGAAATTCCCCTTATTTGAGGGCAAAGAGAAAGAAATTTCCCTTATTTTGGGGCAAAATTGCAGAAATTTCACTTCTTTCAGGGTAATAAGTCAGAAATTCCCCTTATTTTGGGGCAAAAAAGACAGAAATTCCCTTTATTTTGGAGGGAAAGACAGAAATTCCACTTATTTAGAGGCAAAAAGGCAGAAATTTCCCTGATTTTCGAGCAAAAATGAAGAAATTTACCTTTTTATGGCAAAAAGGTATGCATTCCCCTTACTTTCAGGATAAAAAGCAGAAATTCCTCGTATTTTGAAGCAAAATTGCAGAAATTCTCATAATTTTCGGGCAAAAAGGTAGAAATTCTCCTTATTTTGGGGAAAAAAGACAGAAAATCTTTTTTTTTCGGGAGCAAACAGTCAGAAATTTCCCTTATTTTGGGGCAAAATTGCAGAAATTTCCTTTACATTGGGGCAAAATTGCAGAAATTTCCCTTATTTTGGGGCAAAATTGCAGAAATTTCACTTATTTCAGGTAATAAGTCAGAAATTCCCCTTATTTTGGGGCAAAAATACAGAAATTCCCTTTGTTTTGGAGGAAAAGACAGAAATTCCACTTATTTAGAGGCAAAAAGGCAGAAATTTCCCTTATTTTGGAGCAAAAATGAAGAAATTTACCTTTTTATGGCAAAAAGGTATGCATTCCCCTTACTTTCGGGATAAAAAGTAGAAATTCCCTGTATTTTGAAGCAAAATTGCAGAAATTCTCATAATTTTCGGGCAAAAAGGGAGAAATTCCCTAATTTTGGGGCAAAAGGCAGAAATTCCTTTTATTTTGGGGCAAAAATCAGAAATTCCCCTTCTTTTGGGGTAAAATTTAAGAAATTTCCTTTATTTTGAGACAAAATTACAGGAATTTACCTTATTTTGGGGCAAAATTTAAGAAATTTCCCTTATTTGGGGCAAAATTGCAGAAATTTCACTTATTTTCAGGTAAAAAAGCTGAAATTTCCTTTATTTTGGGGCAAAAAAAAAAGAAATTCCCTTTATTTTGGGGCAAAATTTCAGAAATTTTTCTTATTATTGGGAAAAATTGCAGAAATATTCCTTGTTTTAGGGCAAAATTGCAGAAATTTCACTTATTTCAGAGAAAAAAAGCAAAAATTTTTTTATTTTGGGCCAAAAAGGCTGAAATTCCCATTAATTTGTGGCAAAAAGGCAGAAATTCACCTTATTTTGGGGTAAAATTGCAGAAATTTCACAAATTTTATGGCAAAAAGGCAGAAATTTCCCTTATTTTGGGGCAAAATTGCAGAAATTTCACTTATTTCAGGAAAAAAAGGCACAAATTTTCCTTATTTTGGGGCAAAAAGTCAGAAATTCCTAATATTTTGTGGCAAAAATGCAGAAATTCCCCTTATTTTGCGGTAAAAAGGCTGAAATTCCCCTTATTTGTGGGCAAAGAGGCAGAAATTTACCTTATTTTGGGGCAAAATTGGAGAAATTTCACTTATTTCAGGGTAATAATTCAGAAATTCCCCTTATTTTGGGGCAAAAAAGACAGAAATTCCCTTTGTTTTGGGGGAAAAGACAGAAATTCCACTTATTTAGAGGCATAAAGGCAGAAATTTCCCTTATTTTGGAGCAAAAATGAAGAAATTTCTTTTTTTTATGGCAAAAAGTTTTGCATTCTTCTTATTTTCGGGCAAAAAGGCAGAAATTCTCCGTATTTTGGAGCATAATTGCAGAAATTTCCCTAGTTGTGGTGCAGAAAGACAGAAATTCCCTATATGTTAGTGCAAAATTCTTCTTATTTTGGGGCAAAACACAGAAATTCCACTTATTTTGGGGCAAAATTCTAGAAATTTCCCTTATTTTGGGGCAAAATTGCAGAAATTTCACTTATTTTGGGGCAAAATTGCAGAAATTTCACTTATTTCAGGGAAAAAAGGCAGAAATTTTCTTTATTTTGGGGTAAAAAGGCAGAAATTCCTAATATTTTCTGGCAAAAATGCAGAAATTCCACTTATTTTGAGGTAAAAAGCCTGAAATTCCCCATATTTGGGGGCAAAAAGGCAGAAATTTCCCTTATTTTGGGGCAAAATTGCAGAAATTTCATTAATTTGAGGCAAAAAGACAGAAATTCTCCTTATTTTGGGGCAAAACTTAGAAATTCCACTTATTTTGGGGCAAAATTCCAGAAATTTCCTTTATTTTGGGGCAAAATTGCAGAAATTTCACTTATTTTGGGGCAAAAGTGCAGAAATTTCACTTATTTCAGGGAAAAAAGGCACAAATTTTCTTTATTTTGGGGCAAAAAGTCAAAAATTCCTAATATTTTGTGGCAAAAATGCAGAAATTCCCCTTATTTTGAGGTAAAAAGGCTTAAATTCCCCTTATTTGGGGGCAAAGAGGCAGAAATTTACCTAATTTTGGGGCAAAATTAAAGAAATTTCACATATTTCAGGGTAATAATTCAGAAACTCCTCTTATTTTGGGGAAAAAAGACAGAAATTCCCTTTGTTTTGGGGGAAAAAGACAGAAATTCCACTTATTTAGAGGCAAAAAGGCAGAAATTCCCCTTATTTTGGAGCAAAAATGAAGAAAATTACCTTTTTATGGCAAAAAGGTATGCATTCCCCTTACTTTCGGGATAAAAAGCAGAAATTCCCCGTATTTTGAAGCAAAATTGCAGAAATTCTCATAATTTTCGGGCAAAAAGGCAGAAATTCTCCTTATTTTGGGGCAAAAAGACAGAAGATCTCCTTTTTTCGGGAGCAAACATTCAGAAATTCTCGTTATTTTGGGGCAAAATTGCAGAAATTTCCTTTACATTGGGGCAAAATTGCAGAAATTTCCCTTATTTTGGGGCAAAATTGCAGAAATTTCACTTACTTCAGGGTAATAAGTCAGAAATTCCCCTTATTTTGGGGCAAAAAAGACAGAAATTCTCTTTGTTTTGGGTGAATAAGACAGAAATTCCACTTATTTAGAGGCAAAAAGGCAGAAATTCCCTTTATTTTGGAGCAAAAATGAAGAAATTTCCCTTTTTATGGCCAAAAGTTATGCATTCCCATTATTTTCAGGCAAAAAGGCAGAAATTCCCGTATTTTGGAGCAAAATTGCAGAAATTCCCCTAATTTTGGGGCAAAAGGCAGAAATTCCCTTTATTTTGGGGCAAAAATCAGAAATTCCCCTTATTTTGGGGCAAAATTCCAGAAATTTCCTTTATTTTGGGGCAAAATTGCAGGAATTTACCTTATTTTGGGGCAAAATTGCTGAAATTTCCCTTATTTGGGGCAAAATTTCAGAAATTTCACTTATTTTCAGGTAAAAAGGCTGAAATTTCCTTTGTTTTTGGGCAAAAAAAAAAGAAATTCCCCTTTTTTTGGGCAAAATTGCAGAAATCTGCCTTATTATGGGAAAAAATTGCAAAAATTTCCCTTATTTTATTGAAAAATTGCAGAAATTTCACTTATTTCAGAGAAAAAAAGCAAAAATTTTTCTAATTTTTGGGCAAAAAGGCAGAAATTCCCATTATTTTGGGGCAAAAAAGCAGAAATTCACCTTATTTAGCGGTAAAATTGCAGAAATTTCCCATATTTCAGGGCAAAAAGGTAGAAAATCCCCGTATTTTGGAGCAAAATTGCAGAAATTCCCCTAGTTGTGGGGCAAAAAAACAAAAATTCCTTATATGTTGGGGCAGAAAGACAGAAATTCTCCTTATTTTGGGGCAAAACTCAGAAATTCCACTTATTTTGGGGCAAAATTCCAGAAATTTCCCTTATTCTGGGGCAAAATTGCAGAAATTTCACTTATTTTAGGCAAAATTGCAGAAATTTCCCTTATTTCATTGAAAAAAAAAGAAATTTTGTTATTTTGGGGCAAAAAGGCAGAAATTCCCCTTATTTTGAGGTAAAAAGGCTGAAATTCCCCTTATTTGGGGGCAAAAAGGCAGAAATTTCCCTTTTTTTGGGGCAAAATTGCAGAAATTTCACTTATTTCAGGGTAATAAGTCAGAAATTTTCCTTATTTTGGGGCAAAAAAGACAGAAAATCCCTTTATTTTGGGGGAAAAAGACAGAAATTCCACTTATTTCAAGGCAAAAAAGCAGAAATTCCCTTTATTTTGGAGCAAAAATGAAGAAATTTTCCTTTTTTAAGGCAAAAAGTTATGCATTGTTCTAATTTTCGGGCAAAAAGGCAGAAATTCCTCGTATTTTGGAGCAAAATTGCAGAAATTCCTCTAATTGTGGGGCAAAAATGCAGAAATTTTTTTTATGTTGGGGCAAAAAGACAGAAATTCTCTTTATTTTGGGGCAAAACTAAGAAATTCCACTTATTTTGGGGCAAAATTCCAGAAATTTCCCTTATTCTAGGGCAAAATTGCAGAAATTTCACTTATTTTGTAGCAAATTGCAGAAATTTTACTTATTTCAGGGAAAAAAGTTAGAAATTTTCCTTATTTTGGGTCAAAAAGGCAGGAATTCCCCTTATTTTGAGGTAAAAAAGCTGAAATTCGCCTTATTTGAGGGCAAAGAGAAAGAAATTTCCCTTATTTTGGGGCAAAATTGCAGAAATTTCACTTATTTCAGGGTAATAAGTCAGAAATTCCCTTTATTTTGGGGCAAAAAAGACAGAAATTCCCTTTATTTTGCAGGGAAAGACAGAAATTCCACTTATTTAGAGGCAAACAGGCAGAAATTTCCCTGATTTTCAAGCAAAAATGAAGAAATTTAACTTTTTATGGCAAAAAGGTATGCATTCCCCTTACTTTCAGGATAAAAAGCAGAAATTCCTCGTATTTTGAAGCAAAATTGCAGAAATTCGCATAATTTTCGGGCAAAAAGGTAGAAATTCTTCTTATTTTGGGGAAATAAGACAGAAAATGTTTTTTTTTTTCGGGAGCAAACAGTCAGAAATTACCCTTATTTTGGGGCAAAATTGCTGAACTTTCCTTTACATTGGAGCAAAATTGCAGAAATTTCCCTTATTTTGGGGCAAAATTGCAGAAATTTCACTTATTTCAGAGAAAAAAAGCAAAAATTTTTCTTATTTTGGGGCAAAAAGGCAGAAATTCCCATTAATTTGTGGCAAAAAGGCAGAAATTCACCTTATTTTGGGGTAAAATTGCAGAAATTTCGCATATTTCAGGGCAAAAAGGCAGAAATTTCCTTTATTTTGGGGCAAAATTGCAGAAATTTCACTTATTTCAGTGTAATAAGTCAGAAATTCCCCTTATTTTGAGGCAAAAAAGACAGAAATTTTTTTTGTTTTGAGAGAAAAAGACAGAAATTCCACTTATTTAGAGGCAATAAGGCAGAAATTTCCCTTATTTTGGAGCAAAAATGAAGAAATTTCCCTTTTTTATGGCAAAAAGTTATGCATTCCCCTTATTTTCGGGCAAAAAGGCAGAAATTCCCCGTATTTTGGAGCATAATTGAAGAAATTCCCCTAGTTGTGCTGCAGAAAGACAGAAATTCCCTATATGTTGGGGCAAAAAGACAGAAATTCTCCTTATTTTGGGGCATAACTCAGAAATTCCACTTATTTTGGGGGAAAATTCTAGAAATTTCCCTTATTTTGGAACAAAATTGCAGAAATTTCACTTATTTTGGGGCAAAATTGCAGAAATTTCACTTATTTCAGGGAAAAAAGGCAGAAATTTTCTTTATTTTGGGGCAAAAAGGCAGAAATTCCTTATATTTTCTGGCAAAAATGCAGAAATTTCCCTTATTTTGAGGTAAAAAGGCTGAAATTCCCCTTATTTTGGGGCAAAAAAACAGAAATTTCCCTTATTTTGGGGCAAAATTGCAGAAATTTCACTTATTTAGAGACAAAAAGACAGAAATTCTCCTTATTTTGGGGCAAAACTTAGAAATTCCACTTATTTTGGGCCAAAATTCCAGAAATTTTTTTTATTTTAAACCACAATTGCAGAAATTTCACTTATTTTGGGGCAAAATTGCAGAAATTTCACTTATTTCAGGGAAAAAAGGCACAAATTTTCCTTATTTTGGGGCAAAAAGTCAGAAATTCCTAATATTTTGTGGCAAAAATGCAGAAATTCCCCTTATTTTGTAGGTAAAAAGGCTGAAATTCCCTATATTTGGGGGCAAAGAGGCAGAAATTTCCTTTATTTTGGGGCAAAATTGGAGAAATTTCACTTATTTCAGGGTAATAACTCAGAATATCCCCTTATTTTGGGGCAAAAAAGACAGAAATTCTCTTTGTTTTGGGGGAAAAAGACAGAAATTCCACTTATTTAGAGGCAAAAAGGCAGAAATTCCCTTTGTTTTGGAGCAAAAATGAAGAAATTTTCATTTTTATGGCCAAAAGTTATGCATTCCCATTATTTTCAGGCAAAAAGGCAGAAATTCCCGTATTTTGGAGCAAAATTGCAGAAATTCCTCTAATTTTGGGGCAAAAGGCAGAAATTCCCTTTATTTTGGGGCAAAAATCAGAAATTCCCCTTATTTTGGGGCAAAATTCCAGAAATTTCCTTTATTTTGGGGCAAAATTGCAGGAATTTACCTTATATTGGGGCAAAATTGCAGAAATTTCCTTTATTTGGGGCAAAATTTCAGAAATTTCACTTATTTTCAGGTAAAAAGGCTGAAATTTCCTTTGTTTTGGGGTAAAAAGGAAGAAATTCCCCTTATTTTGGGGCAAAATTGCAGAAATCTCCCTTATTATGGGAAAAAATTGCAAAAAATTCCCTTATTTTAGAGGAAAATTGCAGAAATTTCTCTTATTTCAGAGAAAAAAAGCAAAAATTTTTCTTATTTTGGGGAAAAAAGGCAGAAATTCACCTTATTTTGGGGTAAAATTGCACAAATTTCGCATATTTCAGGGCAAAAAGGCAGAAATTTCCCTTATTTTGGGGCAAAATTGCAGAAATTTCACTTATTTCTGTGTAATAAGTCAGATATTCCCCTTATTTTGAGGCAAAAAAGACAGAAATTTTTTTTGTTTTGAGGGAAAAAGACAGAAATTCCACTTATTTAGAGGCAAAAAGGCAGAAATTTCCCTTATTTTGGAGCAAAAATGAAGAAATTTCTCTTTTTTATGGCAAAAGTTATGCATTCCCCTTATTTTCGGGCAAAAAGGCAGAAATTCCCCGTATTTTGGAGCATAATTAAAGAAATTCCCCTAGTTGTGGTGCAGAAAGACAGAAATTCCCTATATGTTGGGGCAAAAAGACAGAAATTCTCCTTATTTTGGGGCATAACTCAGAAATTCCACTTATTTTGGGGCAAAATTCTAGAAATTTACCTTATTTTGGGGCAAAATTGCAGAAATTTCACTTATTTTGGGGCAAAATTGCAGAAATTTCACTTATTTCAGGGAAAAAAGGCAGAAATTTTCTTTATTTTGGGGCAAAAAGGCAGAAATTCCTTATATTTTCTAGCAAAAATGCAGAAATTCCCCTTATTTTGAGGTAAAAAGGCTGAAATTCCCCTTATTTTGGGGCAAAAAAACAGAAATTTCCCTTTATTTTGGGGCAAAATTGCACAAATTTCACTTATTTAGAGACAAAAAGACAGAAATTCTCCTTATTTTGGGGCAAAACTTAGAAATTCCACTTATTTTGGGCCAAAATTGCAGAAATTTCTTTTATTTTAAACCACAATTGCAGAAATTTCACTTATTTTGGGGCAAAATTGCAGAAATTCCCCTAGTTGTGGGGCAAAAAGACAGAAATTCTCCTTATTTTGGGGCAAAACTTAGAAATTCCACTTATTTTGGGGCAAAATTCCAGAAATTTCCCTTATTTTGGGCCAAAATTGCAGAAATTTCACTTATTTTGGGGCAAAATTTCAGAAATTTCATTTATTTCAGGGAAAGAAGGCACAAATTTTCCTTATTTTGGAGCAAAAAGTCAGAAATTCTCCTTATTTTGGGGCATAACTCAGAAATTCCACTTATTTTGGGGCAAAATTGCAGTAATTCCCCTTATTTTGGGGCAAAATTGCAGAAATTTCCTTTACATTGGGGCAAAATTGCAGAAATTTCCCTTATTTTGGGGCAAAATGGCAGAAATTTCACTTACTTCAGGGTAATAAGTCAGAAATTCCCCTTATTTTGGGGAAAAAAAGACAGAAATTCTCTTTGTTTTGGGGGAAAAAGACAGAAATTCCACTTATTTAGAGGCAAAAAGGCAGAAATTCCCTTCGTTTTGGAGCAAAAATGAAGAAATTTCCCTTTTTATGGCCAAAAGGTATGCATTCCCATTATTTTCAGGCAAAAAGGCAGAAATCCCCGTATTTTGGAGAAAAAATTGCAGAAATTCCCCTAATTTTGGGGCAAAAGGCAGAAATTCCCTTTATTTTGGGGCAAAAATCAGAAATTCCCCTTATTTTGGGGCAAAATTCCAGAAATTTCCTTTATTTTGGGGCAAAATTGCAGGAATTTACCTTATATTGGGGCAAAATTGCAGAAATTTCCTTTATTTGGGGCAAAATTTCAGAAATTTCACTTATTTTCAGGTAAAAAGGCTGAAATTTCCTTTGTTTTGGGGTAAAAAGGAAGAAATTCCCCTTATTTTTGGGCAAAATTGTAGAAATCTCCCTTATTATGGGAAAAAATTGCAAAAAATTCCCTTATTTTAGAGGAAAATTGCAGAAATTTCTCTTATTTCAGAGAAAAAAAGCAAAAATTTTTCTTATTTTGGGGCAAAAAGGCAGAAATTCACCTTATTTTGGGGTAAAATTGCACAAATTTCGCATATTTCAGGGCAAAAAGGCAGAAATTTTCCTTATTTTGGGACAAAATTGCTGAAATTTCACTTATTTCCGTGTAATAAGTCATAAATTCCTTTTATTTTGAGGCAAAAAAGACAGAAATTTTTTTTGTTTTGAGGGAAAAAGACAGAAATTCCATTTATTTAGAGGCAAAAAGGCAGAAATTTCCCTTATTTTGGAGCAAAAATGAAGAAATTTCTCTTTTTTATGGCAAAACTTATGCATTCCCCTTATTTTCGGGCAAAAAGTGAGAAATTCCCCGTATTTTGGAGCATAATTAAAGAAATTCCCCTAGTTGTGGTGCAGAAAGACAGAAATTCCCTATATGTTGGGGCAAAAAGACAGAAATTCTCCTTATTTTGGGGCATAACTCAGAAATTCCACTTATTTTGGGGCAAAATTCTAGAAATTTACCTTATTTTGGGGCAAAATTGCAGAAATTTCACTTATTTTGGGGCAAAATTGCAGAAATTTCACTTATTTCAGGGAAAAAAGGCAGAAATTTTCTTTATTTTGGGGCAAAAAGGCAGAAATTCCTAATATTTTCTGGCAAAAATGCATAAATTCCCCTTATTTTGAGGTAAAAAGGCTGAAATTCCCCATATTTCGGTGTAAAAAGGCAGAAATTTCCCTTATTTTGGGGCAAAATTGCAGAAATTTCACTTATTTAGAGGCAAAAAGACAGGAATTCTCCTTATTTTGGGGCAAAACTTAGAAATTCCACTTATTTTGGGCCAAAATTCCAGAAATATCTTTTATTTTAAACCACAATTGCAGAAATTTCACTTATTTTGGGGCAAAATTGCAGAAATTTCACTTATTTAGAGGCAAAAAGACAGAAATTCTCCTTATTTTGGGGCAAAACTTAGAAATTCCACTTATTTTGGAGCAAAATTCCAGAAATTTCCCTTATTTTGGGCCAAAATTGCAGAAATTTCACTTATTTTGGGGCAAAATTTCAGAAATTTCACTTATTTCAGGGAAAGAAGGCACAAATTTTCCTTATTTTGGGGCAAAAAGTCAGAAATTCCTAATATTTTGTTGCAAAAATGCAGAAATTTCCCATATTTTGAGGTAAAAAGGCTGAAATTCCCTATATTTGGGGGCAAAGAGGCAGAAATTTCCCTTATTTTGGGGCAAAATTGGAGAAATTTCACTTATTTCAGGGTAATAATTCAGAAAATCCCCTTATTTTGGGGCAAAAAAATGGAAATTTCCTTTCTTTTGGGGGAAAAAGACAGAAATTCCACTTATTTAGAGGCAAAAAGGGAGAAATTCCCCTTATTTTGGAGCAAAAATGAAGAAATTTACCTTTTAATGGCAAAAAGGTATGCATTTCCCTTACTTTCGGGATAAAAAGCAGAAATTCCCCGTATTTTGAAACAAAATTGCAGAAATTCTCATAATTTTCGGGGAAAAAGGCAGAAATTCTCCTTATTTTGGGGCAAAAAGACAGAAGATCTCCATTTTTCGGGAGCAAACATTCAGAAATTCCCCTTATTTTGGGGCAAAATTGCAGAAATTTCCTTTACATTGGGGCAAAATTGCAGAAATTTCCCTTATTTTGGGGCAAAATGGCAGAAATTTCACTTACTTCAGGGTAATAAGTCAGAAATTCCCCTTATTTTGGGGAAAAAAAACCAGAAATTCTCTTTGTTTTGGGGGAAAAAGACAGAAATTCCACTTATTTAGAGGCAAAAAGGCAGAAATTCCCTTCGTTTTGGAGCAAAAATGAAGAAATTTCCCTTTTTATGGCCAAAAGGTATGCATTCCCATTATTTTCAGGCAAAAAGGCAGAAATCCCCGTATTTTGGAGAAAAAATTGCAGAAATTCCCCTAATTTTGGGGCAAAAGGCAGAAATTCCCTTTATTTTGGGGCAAAAATCAGAAATTCCCCTTATTTTGGGGCCAAATTCCAGAAAATTCCTTTATTTTGGGGCAAAATTGAAGGAATTTACCTTATTTTGGGGCAAAATTGCAGAAATTTCCGTTATTTGGGGCAAAATTTCAGAAATTTCACTTATTTTCAGGTAAAAAGGCTGAAATTTCCTTTGTTTTGGGGCAAAAAGGAAGAAATTCCCCTTATTTTGGGGCAAATTTGCAGAAATCTCTCTTATTATGGGAAAAAATTGCAAAAATTTTTCTTATTTTAGGGGAAAATTGCAGAAATTTCACTTATTTCAGAGAAAAAAAGCAAAAATTTTTCTTATTTTGGGGCAAAAGGCAGAAATTCCCATTATTTTGGGGCAAAAAAGCAGAAATACACCTTATTTAGGGGTAAAATTGCAGAAATTTCACATATTTCAGGGCAAAAAGGCAGAAATTCCCCATATTTTGGAGCAAAATTTCAGAAATCCCCCTTGTTGTGGGGCAAAAAGACAGAAATTCCCTATATGTTGAGGCAAAAAGACAGAAATTCTCTTTATTTTGGGGCAAAACTTAGAAATTCCACTTATTTTGGGGCAAAATTGCAGAAATTTCCCTTATTTGGGGCAAAATTTCAGAAATTTCACTTATTTTCAGGTAAAAAGGCTGAAATTTCCTTTGTTTTGGGGCAAAAAGGAAGAAATTCCCCTTATTTTGGGGCATAATGGCAGAAATCTCCCTTATTATTGGAAAAAATTGCAAAAAATTCCCTTATTTTAGGGGAAAATTGCAGAAATTTTACTTATTTCAGAGAAAAAAAGCAAAATTTTTCTTATTTTGGGGCAAAAAGACAGAAATTCCCATTAATTTGTGGCAAAAAGGCAGAAATTCACCTTATTTTAGTGTAAAATTGCAGAAATTTCGCATATTTCAGGGCAAAAAGGCAGAAATTTCCCTTATTTTGGGGCAAAATTGCAGAAATTTCACTTATTTCAGGGAAAAAAGGCAGAAATTTTCTTTATTTTGGGGCAAAAAGGCAGAAATTCCTTATATTTTCTGGCAAAGATGCAGAAATTCCCCTTATTTTGAGGTAAAAAGGCTGAAATTCCCTTTATTTGGGGGCCAAAAAACAGAAATTTCCCTTATTTTGGGGCAAAATTGCAGAAATTTTACTTATTTAGAGGCAAAAAGACAGGAATTCTTTTTATTTTGGGACAAAACTTAGAAATTCCACTTATTTTGGGGCAAAATTCCAGAAATTTCCCTTATTTTGTGCCACAATTGCAGAAATTTCACTTATTTTGGGGCAAAATTGCAGAAATTTCACTTATTTCAGGGAAAAAAAGGCACAAATTTTCCTTATTTTGGGGCAAAAGTCAGAAATTCCTAATATTTTGTGGCAAAAATGCAGAAATTCCCCTTATTTTGAGGTAAAAAGGATGAAATTCCCTACATTTGGGGGCAAAGAGGCAGAAATTTCCCTTATTTTGGGGCAAAATTGGAGGAATTTCACTTATTTCAGGGTAATAACTCAGAAAATCCCCTTATTTTGGGGCAAAAAAGACAAAAATTTCCTTTGTTTTGGGGGAAAAAGACAGAAATTCCACTTATTTAGAGGCAAAAAGGCAGAAATTCCCCTTATTTTGGAGCAAAAATGAAGAAATTTACCTTTTTATGGCAAAAAGGTATGCATTCCCCTTACTTTCGGGATAAAAAGCAGAAATTCCCCGTATTTTGAAACCAAATTGCAGAAATTCTCATAATTTTCGGGCAAAAAGGCAGAAATTCTCCTTATTTTGGGGCAAAAAGACAGAAGATCTCCATTTTTCGGGAGCAAACATTCAGAAATTCCCCTTATTTTGGGGCAAAATTGCAGAAATTTCCTTTACATTGGGGCAAAATTGCAGAAATTTCCTTTACATTGGGGCAAAATTGCAGAAATTTCCCTTGTTTTGGGGAAAAATGGCAGAAATTTCACTTACTTCAGGGTAATAAGTCAGAAATTCCCCTTATTTTGGGGTAAAAAAGACAGAAATTCTCTTTGTTTTGGGGGAAAAAGACAGAAATTCCACTTATTTAGAGGCAAAAAGGCAGAAATTCCCTTTGTTTTGGAGCAAAAATGAAGAAATTTTTCTTTTTATGGCCAAAAGGTATGCATTCCCATTATTTTCAGGTAAAAAGGCAGAAATTCCCGTATTTTGGAGCAAAATTGCAGAAATTCCTCTAATTTTGGGGCAAAAGGCAGAAATTCCCTTTATTTTGGGGCAAAAATCAGAAATTCCCCTTATTTTGGGGCAAAATTCCAGAAATTTTTTTTGGGGGGCAAAATTGCAGGAATTTACCTTATTTTGGGGCAAAATTGCAGAAATTTCCCTTATTTGGGGCAAAATTTCAGAAATTTCACTTATTTTCAGGTAAAAAGGCTGAAATTTCCTTTTTTTTGGGGCAAAAAGGAAGAATTTTTTTATTTTGGGGCAAAATTGCAGAAATCTCACTTATTATGGGAAAAAATTGCAAAAAATTTTCTTATTTTAGGGGAAAATTGCAGAAATTTCACTTATTTCAGAGAAAAAAAGCAAAAATTTTTCTTATTTTGGGGCAAAAAGGCAGAAATTCCCATTAATTTGTGGCAAAAAGGTAGAAATTCACCTTATTTTGGGGTAAAATTGCAGAAATTTCGCATAATTCAGGGCAAAAAGGCAGAAATTTCCCTTATTTTGGGGCAAAATTGCAGAAATTTCACTTATTTCAGTGTAATAAGTCAGAAATTCCCCTTATTTTGAGGCAAAAAAGACAGAAATTTTTTTTGTTTTGAGAGAAAAAGACAGAAATTCCACTTATTTAGAGGCAATAAGGCAGAAATTTCCCTTATTTTGGAGCAAAAATGAAGAAATTTCCCTTTTTTATGGCAAAAAGTTATGCATTCCCCTTATTTTCGGGCAAAAAGGCAGAAATTCCCCGTATTTTGGAGCATAATTGAAGAAATTCCCCTAGTTGTGCTGCAGAAAGACAGAAATTCCCTATATGTTGGGGCAAAAAGACAGAAATTCTCCTTATTTTGAGGCATAACTCAGAAATTCCACTTATTTTGGGGCAAAATTCTAGAAATTTCCCTTATTTTGGAACAAAATTGAAGAAATTCCACTTATTTTGGGGCAAAATTCTAGAAATTTCCCTTATTTTGGAACAAAATTGCAGAAATTTCACTTATTTTGGGGCAAAATTGCAGAAATTTCACTTATTTCAGGGAAAAAAGGCAGAAATTCCCCTTATTTTGAGGTAAAAAGGCTGAAATTCCCCTTATTAGGGGGCAAAAAAACAGAAATTTCCCTTATTTTGGGGCAAAACTTAGAAATTCCACTTATTTTGGGGCAAAATTCCAGAAATTTCCCTTATTTTGGGCCACAATTGCAGAAATTTCACTTATTTTGGGGCAAAATTGCAGAAATTTCACTTATTTCAGGGAAAAAAAGGCACAAATTTTCCTTATTTTGGGGCAAAAAGTCAGAAATTCCTAATATTTTGTGGCAAAAATGCAGAAATTCCCCTTATTTTGAGGTAAAAAGGATGAAATTCCCTATATTTGGGGGCAAAGAGGCAGAAATTTCCCTTATTTTGGGGCAAAATTGGAGAAATTTCACTAATTTCAGGGTAATAACTCAGAAAATCCCCTTATTTTGGGGCAAAAAAGACAGAAATTTCCTTTTTTTTGTGGGAAAAAGACAGAAATTCCACTTATTTAGAGGCAAAAAAGGCAGAAATTCCCCTTATTTTGGAGCAAAAATGAAGAAATTTACCTTTTTATGGCAAAAAGGTATGCATTCCCCTTACTTTCGGGATAAAAAGCAGAAATTTTCCGTATTTTGAAACCAAATTGCAGAAATTCTCATAATTTTCGGGCAAAAAGGCAGAAATTCTCCTTATTTTGGGGCAAAAAGACAGAAGATCTCCATTTTTCGGGAGCAAACATTCAGAAATTCCCCTTATTTTGGGGCAAAATTGCAGAAATTTCCTTTACATTGGGGCAAAATTGCAGAAATTTCCTTTACATTGGGGCAAAATTGCAGAAATTTCCCTTGTTTTGGGGCAAAATGGCAGAAGTTTCACTTACTTCAGGGTAATAAGTCAGAAATTCCCCTTATTTTGGGGCAAAAAAGACAGAAATTCTCTTTGTTTTGGGGGAAAAAGACAGAAATTCCACTTATTTAGAGGCAAAAAGGCAGAAATTCCCTTTGTTTTGGAGCAAAAATGAAAAAATTTTCCTTTTTATGGCCAAAAGGTATGCATTCCCATTATTTTCAGGTAAAAAGGCAGAAATTCCCGTATTTTGGAGCAAAATTGCAGAAATTCCTCTAATTTTGGGGCAAAAGGCAGAAATTCCCTTTATTTTGGGGCAAAAATCAGAAATTCCCCTTATTTTGGGGCAAAATTCCTGAAATTTCCTTTTTTTGGGGCAAAATTGCAGGAATTTACCTTATTTTGGGGCAAAATTGCAGAAATTTCCCTTATTTGGGGCAAAATTTCAGAAATTTCACTTATTTTCAGGTAAAAAGGCTGAAATTTCCTTTGTTTTGGGGCAAAAACGAAGAAATTTTTCTTATTTTGGGGCAAAATTGCAGAAATCTCACTTATTATGGGAAAAATTTGCAAAAAATTTTCTTATTTTAGGGGAAAATTGCAGAAATTTCACTTATTTCAGAGAAAAAAAGCAAAAATTTTTCTTATTTTGGGGCAAAAAGGCAGAAATTCCAATTAATTTGTGGCAAAAAGGCAGAAATTCACCTTATTTTGGGGTAAAGTTGCAGAAATTTCGCATATTTTAGGGCAAAAAGGCAGAAATTTCCCTTATTTTGGGGCAAAATTGCAGAAATTTCACATATTTCAGTGTAATAAGTCAGAAATTCCCCTTATTTATAGGCAAAAAAGACAGAATTTTTTTTGTTTTGAGAGAAAAAGACTGAAATTCCACTTATTTAGAGGCAAAAAGGCAGAAATTTCCCTTATTTTGGAACAAAAATGAAGAAATTTACCTTTTTATGGCAAAAAGGTATGCATTCCCCTTACTTTCAGGATAAAAAGCAGAAATTCCTCGTATTTTGAAGCAAAATTGCAGAAATTCTCATAATTTTCGGGCAAAAAGGTAGAAATTCTCCTTATTTTGGGGAAAAAAGACAGAAAATCTTTTTTTTTCGGGAGCCAACAATCAGAAATTTCCCTTATTTTGGGGCAAAATTGCAGAACTTTCCTTTACATTGGGGCAAAATTGCAGAAATTTCCCTTATTTTGGGGCAAAATTGCAGAAATTTCACTTATTTCAGGGTAATAAGTCAGAAATTTCCCTTATTTTGGGGCAAAAAAGACAGAAATTCCCTTTGTTTTGGAGGAAAAGACAGAAATTCCACTTATTTAGAGGCAAAAAGGCAGAAATTCCCTGTATTTTGGAGCATAATTGAAGAAATTCCCCTAGTTGTGGTGCAGAAAGACAGAAATTCCCAATATGTTGGGGCACAAATACAGAAATTCTCCTTATTTTGGGGCATAACTCAGAAATTCCACTTATTTTGGGGCAAAATTCTAGAAATTTCCCTTATTTTGGAACAAAATTGCAGAAATTTCACTTATTTTGGGGCAAAATTGCAGAAATTTCACTTATTTCAGGGAAAAAAGGCAGAAATTTTCTATATTTTGGGGCAAAAAGGCAGAAATTCCTTATATTTTCTGGCAAAATTCAGAAATTTCCCTTATTTTGAGGTAAAAAGGCTGAAATTCCCCTTATTTTGGGGCAAAAAAACAGAAATTTCCCTTATTTTGGGGCAAAATTGCAGAAATTTCACTTATTTAGAGGCAAAAAGACAGAAATTCTCCTTATTTTAGGGCAAAACTTAGAAATTCCACTTATTTTGGGCCAAAATTCCAGAAATTTCTTTTATTTTAAGCCACAATTGCAGAAATTTCACTTATTTTGGGGCAAAATTGCAGAAATTTCACTTATTTCAGGGTAATAACTCAGAAAATCCCCTTATTTTGGGGCAAAAAAGACAGAAATTTCCTTTGTTTTTGGGGGAAAAAGACAGAAATTCCACTTATTTAGAGGCAAAAGGCAGAAATTCCCCTTATTTTGGAACAAAAATGAAGAAATTTACCTTTTTATGGCAAAAAGGTATGCATTCCCCTTACTTTCAGGATAAAAAGCAGAAATTCCCCGTATTTTGAAACCAAATTGCAGAAATTCTCCTAATTCTCGGGCAAAAAGGCAGAAATTCTCCTTATTTTGGGGCAAAAAGACAGAAGATCTCCATTTTTCGGGAGCAAATATTCAGAAATTCCCCTTATTCTGGGGCAAAATTGCAGAAATTTCCTTTACATTGGGGCAAAATTGCAGAAATTTCCTTTACATTGGGGCAAAATTGCAGAAATTTCCCTTGTTTTGGGGCAAAATGGCAGAAATTTCACTTACTTCAGGGTAATAAGTCAGAAATTCCCCTTATTTTGGGGCAAAAAAGACAGAAATTCTCTTTGTTTTGGGGGAAAAAGACAGAAATTCCACTTATTTAGAGGCAAAAAGGCAGAAATTCCCTTTATTTTGGAGCAAAAATGAAGAAATGTCCCTTTTAATGGCAAAAAGGTATGCATTCCCATTATTTTCAGGCAAAAAGGCAGAAATTTCCCTATTTTGGAGCAAAATTGCAGAAATTCCTCTAATTTTGGGGCAAAAGGAAGAAATTCCCATTATTTTGGGGCAAAAAAGAAAATACACCTTATTTAGGGGTAAAATTGCAGAAATTTCACATATTTCAGGGCAAAAAGGCAGAAATTCCCCATATTTTGGAGTAAAATTGCAGAAATCCCCTTTGTTGTGGGGCAAAAACACAGAAATTCCCTATATGTTGAGGCAAAAAGACAGAAATTCTCCTTATTTTGGGGCAAAACTTAGAAATTCCACTTATTTTGGGGCAAAATTCCAGAAATTTTCTTTCTTTTAGGGCAAAATTGCAAAATTTCACTTATTTTGGGGCAAAATTGCAATAATTTCACTTATTTCAGGGAACAAAGGCAGAAATTTTTATTATTTTGAGGCAAAAAGTCAGAAATTCCTAATATTTTGTGGCAAAAATGCTGAAATTCCCCTTATTTTGAGGTATAAAGCCTGAAATTCCTCTTATTTCAGGGCAAAATTGCAGAAATTCCCCTAGTTGTGGGGCAGAAAAACAGAAATTCCCTATATGTTGGGGCAAAAAGACAGAAATTCTCCTTATTTTGGGGCAAAACTCAGAAATTCCACTTATTTTGGGGCAAAATTGCAGAAATTTCACTTATTTCAGGAAAAAAAGGCAGAAATTTTCTTTATTTTGGGGCACAAAGGCAGAAATTCCTAATATTTTGTGGTAAAAATGCAGAAATTTCCCTTATTTTGAGGTAAAAAGGCTGAAATTCCCATTATTTGTGGGCAGAAAGGCAAAAAATTCCCTTATTTTGGGGCAATATTGCAGAAATTTCACTTATTTCAGGGTAATAAGTCAGAAATTTTTCTTATTTTGGGGCAAAAAAGAAAGAAAATCCCTTTGTTTTGGGGGGAAAAGACAGAAATTCCACTTATTTAGAGGCAAAAAGCAGAAATTCCCCTTATTTTGAAGCAAAAATGAAGAAATTTTCCTTTTTTAAGGCAAAAAGGTATGTATTCTTCTTATTTTCGGGCATAAAGGCAGAAATTCCCCGTATTTTGGAGCAAAATTGCAAAAATTCCCCTAATTGTGGGGCAAAAATGCAGAAATTCCCTATATGTTGGGGCAAAAAGACAGAAATTCTCCATATTTTGGGGCAAAACTCAGAAATTCCACTTATTTTGGGGCAAAATTCCAGAAATTTCCCTTATCCTGGGGCAAAATTGCAGAAATTTCACTTATTTTAGGCAAAATTGCAGAAATTTCCCTTATTTCATGGAAAAAAAAAGAAATTTTGTTATTTTGGGGCAAAAAGGCAGAAATTCCCCTTATTTTGGGGTAAAAAGGCTGAAATTCCCCTTATTTGGGGGCAAAAAGTCAGAAATTTCCCTTTTCTTGGGGCAAAATTGCAGAAATTTCACTTATTTCAGGGTAATAAGTCAGAAATTTTCCTTATTTTGGGGCAAAAAAGACAGAAAATCCCTTTATATTTGGGGAAAAAGACAGAAATTCCACTTATTTCAAGCCAAAAAAGCAGAAATTCCCTTTATTTTGGAGCAAAAATGAAGAAATTTTCCTTTTTTAAGGCAAAAAGTTATGCATTCTTCTAATTTTCGGGCAAAAAGGCAGAAATTCCTCGTATTTTGGAGCAAAATTGCAGAAATTCCCCTAATTGTGGGGCAAAAATGCAGAAATTCCTTTTATGTTGGGGCAAAAAGAAAGAAATTCTCTTTATTTTGGGGCAAAACTCAGAAATTCCACTTATTTTGGGGCAAAATTCCAGAAATTTCCCTTATTCTGGGGCAAAATTGCAGAAATTTCACTTATTTTGTGGCAAATTGCTGAAATTTTACTTATTTCAGAAAAAAAAGTTAGAAATTTTCCTTATTTTGGGTCAAAAAGGCAGGAATTCCCCTTATTTTGAGGTAAAAAAGCTGAAATTCGCCTTATTTGAGGGCAAAGAGAAAGAAATTTCCCTTATTTTGGGGCAAAATTGCAGAAATTTCACTTATTTCAGGGTAATAAGTCAGAAATTCCCTTTATTTTGGGGCAAAAAAGACCGAAATTCCCTTTGTTTTGCAGGGAAAGACAGAAATTCCACTTATTTAGAGGCAAACAGGCAGAAATTTCCCTGATTTTCGAGCAAAAATGAAGAAATTTACCTTTTTATGGCAAAAAGGTATGCATTCCCCTTACTTTCAGGATAAAAAGCAGAAATTCCTCGTATTTTGAAGCAAAATTGCAGAAATTCTCATAATTTTCGGGCAAAAAGGTAGAAATTCTCCTTATTTTGGGGAAAAAAGACAGAAAATCTTTTTTTTTCGGGAGCAAACAGTCAGAAATTTCCCTTATTTTGGGGCAAAATTGCAGAACTTTCCTTTACATTGGGGCAAAATTGCAGAAATTTCCCTTATTTTGGGGCAAAATTGCAGAAATTTCACTTATTTCAGGGTAATAAGTCAGAAATTCCCCTTATTTTGGGGCAAAAAAGACAGAAATTCCCTTTGTTTTGGAGGAAAAGACAGAAATTCCACTTATTTAGAGGCAAAAAGGCAGAAATTTCCCTGATTTTGGAGCAAAAAAGAAGAAATTTACCTTTTTATGGCAAAAAGGTATGCATTCCCCTTACTTTCGGTATAAAAAGTAGAAATTCCCCGTATTTTGAAGCAAAATTGCAGAAATTCTCATAATTTTCGGGCAAAAAGGTAGAAATTCTCCTTATTTTGGGGCAAAAAGACAGAAAATCTCCTTTTTTCGGAAGCAAACAGTCAAAAATTTCTTTTATTTTGGGGGAAAATTGCAGAAATTTCTTTTACATTGGGGCAAAATTGCAGAATTTTTTTTTATTTTCGGGCAAAATTGCAGAAATTTCACTTATTTCAGAGTAATAAGTCAGAAATTCCCGTTATTTTATCGCAAAAAAGACAAAAATTCCCTTTGTTTTGGGGGAAAAAGACAGAAATTCCACTTATTTAGAGGCAAAAAGGCAGAAATTCCCCTTATTTTGGAGCAAAAATGAAGAAATTTCCCTTTTTTATGGCAAAAAGTTATGCATTCTCTTTATTTTTGGGAAAAGGCAGAAATTTCCCGTATTTGGGAGCAAAATTGCAGAAATTCCCCTAATTGTGGGGTAAAAAGGCAGAAATTCCCTATATGTTGGGGAAAAAAGTCAAAAATTCTTCTTATTTTGGGGCAAAACTCAGAAATTCCACTTATTTTTGGGCAAAATTCCAGAAATTTCCCTTATTTTGGGGAAAAATTGCAGAAATTTCACTTATTTTAGGGCAAAATTGGAGAAATTTTACTTATTTCAGGGAAAAAAGGCAGAAATTTTCCTTATTTTGGGGCAAAAATCCAGAAATTCTTAATATTTTGTAGCAAAAATGTAGAAATTCCCCTTATTTTGAGGTAAAAAGGCTGAAATTCTTTATATTTGGGGCAAAAAGGCAGAAATTTCCCTTATTTTGGGGCAAAAAGACAGAAATTCCTTTTATTTTGTGGTAAAAAGGCAGAAATTTCATTTATTTTGGGGCAAAATTGCAGAAATTTCACTTATTTCAGGGCATAATTCAAAAATTCCTTTTATTTTGGGGCAAAAAGTCAAAAATTCCATTTATTTTTTGGTACAAAGGCAGAAATTTCACTTACTTTGAAGTAAAAAGGCAGAAATTCCTCTTATTTTGGGGCAAAAATGAAGAAATTTTTTTTTTGTGGTAAAAGGTATACATTCCCCATACATTCGGGATAAAAAGCAGAAATTCCCCGTATTTTGAAGCAAAATTGCAGATTCTCATAATTTTCGGGCAAAAAGGGAGAAATTCCCTAATTTTGGGGCAAAAGGCAGAAATTCCTTTTATTTTGGGGCAAAAATCAGAAAATCCCCTTCTTTTGGGGTATAATTTAAGAAATTTCCTTTATTTTGGGACAACATTACAGGAATTTACCTTATTTTGGGGCAAAATTTAAGAAATTTCCCTTATTTGGGGCAAAATTGCAGAAATTTCACTTATTTTCAGGGAAAAAAGCTGAAATTTCCTTTATATTGGGGCAAAAAAGGAGAAATTCCCCTCATTTTGGGCAAAATTTCAGAAATTTTCCTTATTATTGAGAAAAATTGCAGAAATTTTCCTTATTTTAGGGCAAAATTGCAGAAATTTCACTTATTTCAGAGAAAAAAAGCAAAAATTTTTTTATTTTGGGCCAAAAAGGCTGAAATTCCCATTAATTTGTGGCAAAAAGGCAGAAATTCACCTTATTTTGGGGTAAAATTGCAAAAATTTCACATATTTCATGGCAAAAAGGCAGAAATTTCCTTTATTTTGGGGCAAAATTGCAGAAATTTCACTTATTTCAATGTAATAAGTCAGAAATTCCCCTTATTTTGAGGCAAAAAAGACAGAAATTTCCTTTGTTTTGAGGAAAAAGACAGAAATTCCACTTATTTGGAGGCAAAAAGGCAGAAATTTCCCTTATTTTGGAGCAAAAATGAAGAAATTTCCCTTTTTTATGGCAAAAAGTTTTGCATTCTTCTTATTTTCGGGCAAAAAGGCAGAAATTTCCCGTATTTTGGAGCATAATTGCAGAAATTCCCCTAGTTGTGGTGCAGAAAGACAGAAATTCCCTATATGTTGGGGCAAAAAGACAAAAATTCTTCTTATTTTGGGGCAAAACTCAGAAATTCCACTTATTTTGGGGCAAAATTTTAGAAATTTCCCTTCCTTTGGGACAAAATTGCACAAATTTCACTTATTTTGGGGCAAAATTGCAGAAATTTCACTTATTTCAGGGAAAAAAGTCAGAAATTTTCTTTATTTTGGGGCAAAAAGGCAGAAATTCCTAATATTTTCAAGGAAAAAGGCAGAAATTCCCCTTATTTTGAGGTAAAAAGGCTGAAATTCCCCTTATTTGGGGGCAAAAAGGCAGAAATTTCCCTTATTTTGGGGCAAAATTGCAGAAATTTCATTATTTAGAGGCAAAAAGACAACAATTCTCCTTATTTTGGGGCAAAACTTAGAAATTCCACTTATTTTGGGGCAAAATACCAGAAATTTCCCTTATTTTGGGGCAAAATTGCAGAAATTTCACTTATTTTGGGGCAAAATTGCAGAAATTTCACTTATTTCAGGGGAAAAAGGCACAAATTTTCCTTATTTTGGGGAAAAATAACAGAAAATCTCCTTTTTTCGGAAGCAAACAGTCAGAAATTTCTTTTATTTTGGGGGAAAATTGCAGAAATATCTTTTACATTGGGGCAAAATTGCAGAAATTTTCTTTATTTTTGGGCAAAATTGCAGAAATTTCACTTATTTCAGGGTAATAAGTCAGAAATTCCCGTTATTTTGGGGCAAAAAAGACAGAAATTCTCTTTGTTTTGGGGGAAAAAGACAGAAATTCCCCTTATTTGGAGGCAAAAAGGCAGAAATTCCCCTTATTTTGGAGCAAAAATGAAGAAATTTACCTTTTTATAGCAAAAAGGTATGCATTCCCCTTACTTTCGGGATAAAAAGCAGAAATTACCCGTATTTTGAAGCAAAATTGCAGAAATTCTCATAATTTTCGGCCAAAAAGGCAGAAATTCTACTTATTTTGGGGCAAAAAGACAGAAGATCTTCTTTTTTCGGGAGCAAACATTCAGAAATTCCCCTTATTTTGGGGCAAAATTGCAGCAATTTCCTTTACATTGGGGCAAAATTGCAGAAATTTCCCTTATTTTGGGTCAAAATTGCAGAAATTTCACTTACTTCAGGGTAATAAGTCAGAAATTCCCCTTATTTTGGGGCAAAAAATACAGAAATTCTCTTTGTTTTGGGAAAAAAAGACAGAAATTCCACTTATTTAGAGGCAAAAAGGCAGAAATTCCCTTTATTTTGGAGCAAAAATGAAGAAATTTCCCTTTTTATGGCCAAAAGTTATGCATTCCCATTATTTTCAGGCAAACAGGCAGAAATTCCCCGTATTTTGGAGCAAAATTGCAGAAATTCCCCTAATTTTGGGCCAAAAGGCAGAAATTCCCTTTATTTTGGGGCAAAAATCAGAAATTCCCCTTATTTTGGGGCAAAATTCCAGAAATTTTCTTTATTTTGGGGCAAAATTGAAGGAATTTACCTTATTTTGGGGCAAAATTGCAGAAATTTCCTTTATTTGGTTCAAAATTTCAGAAATTTCACTTATATTCAGGTAAAAAGGCTGAAATTTCCTTTGTTTTGGGGCAAAAAGGAAGAAATTCCCCTTATTTTGGGGCAAAATTGCAGAAATCTGCCTTATTATGGGAAAAAATTGCAAAAATTTCCCTTATTTTAGGGGAAAATTGCAGAAATTTCACTTATTTCAGAGAAAAAAAGCAAAAATTTTTCTTATTTTTGGGCAAAAATGCAGAGATTCCCATTATTTTGGAGCAAAAAAGCAGAAATTCACCTTATTTAGGGGTAAAATTGCAGAAATTTCACATATTTCAGGGCAAAAACGCAGAAAATCCCCGTATTTTGGAGCAAAATTGCAGAAATTTCCCTTATTTTGGGTCAAAATTGCAGAAATTTCACTTACTTCAGGGTAATAAGTCAGAAATTCCCCTTATTTTGGGGCAAAAAAGACAGAAATTCTCTTTGTTTCGGGAAAAAAAGACAGAAATTCCACTTATTTAGAGGCAAATAGGCAGAAATTCTCTTTATTTTGGAGCAAAAATGAAGAAATTTCCCTTTTTATGGCCAAAAGTTATGCATTCCCATTATTTTCAGGCAAAAAGGCAGAAATTCCCCGTATTTTGGAGCAAAATTGCAGAAATTCCCCTAATTTTGGGCCAAAAGGCAGAAATTCCCTTTATTTTAGGGCAAAAATCAGAAATTCCCCTTATTTTGGGGCAAAATTCCAGAAATTTCCTTTATTTTGGGGCAAAATTGAAGGAATTTACCTTATTTTGGGGCAAAATTGCAGAAATTTCCCTTATTTGGGGCAAAATTTCAGAAATTTCACTTATATTCAGGTAAAAAGGCTGAAATTTCCTTTGTTTTGGGGCAAAAAGGAAGAAATTCCCCTTATTTTGGGGCAAAATTGCAGAAATCTGCCTTATTATGGGAAAAAATTGCAAAAATTTCCCTTATTTTAGGGGAAAATTGCAGAAATTTCACTTATTTCAGAGAAAAAAAGCAAAAATTTTTCTTATTTTTGGGCAAAAATGCAGAGATTCCCATTATTTTGGAGCAAAAAAGCAGAAATTCACCTTATTTAGGGGTAAAATTGCAGAAATTTCACATATTTCAGGGCAAAAACGCAGAAAATCCCCGTATTTTGGAGCAAAATTGCAGAAATTTCCCTTATTTTGGGTCAAAATTGCAGAAATTTCACTTACTTCAGGGTAATAAGTCAGAAATTCCCCTTATATTGGGGCAAAAAAGACAGAAATTCTCTTTGTTTTAGGAAAAAAAGACAGAAATTCCACTTATTTAGCGGCAAAAAGGCAGAAATTCCCTTTATTTTGGAGCAAAAATGAAGAAATTTCCCTTTTTATGGCCAAAAGTTATGCATTCCCATTATTTTCAGGCAAAAAGGCAGAAATTCCTCGTATTTTGGAGCAAAATTGCAGAAATTCCCCTAATTTTGGGCCAAAAGGCTGAAATTCCCTTTATTTTGTGGCAAAAATCAGAAATTCCCCTTATTTTGGGGCAAAATTCCAGAAATTTCCTTTATTTTGGGGCAAAATTGAAGGAATTTACCTTATTTTGGGGCAAAATTGCAGAAATTTCCCTTATTTGGGGCAAAATTTCAGAAATTTCACTTATATTCAGGTAAAAAGGCTGAAATTTCCTTTGTTTTGGGGCAAAAAGGAAGAAATTCCCCTTATTTTGGGGCAAAATTGCAGAAATCTGCCTTATTATGGGAAAAAATTGCAAAAATTTCCCTTATTTTAGGGGAAAATTGCAGAAATTTCACTTATTTCAGAGAAAAAAAGCAAAAATTTTTCTTATTTTTGGGCAAAAATGCAGAGATTCCCATTATTTTGGAGCAAAAAAGCAGAAATTCACCTTATTTAGGGGTAAAATTGCAGAAATTTCACATATTTCAGGGCAAAAACGCAGAAAATCCCCGTATTTTAGAGCAAAATTGCAGAAATTCCCCTAGTTGTGGGGCAAAAAAACAAAAATTCCTTATATGTTGGGGCAGAAAGACAGAAATTCTCCTTATTTTGGGGCAAAACTCAGAAATTCCACTTATTTTGGGGCAAAATTCCAGAAATTTTCCTTCTTTTGGGGCAAAATTGCAAAATTTCACTTATTTTGGGGCAAAATTGCAGAAATTTCACTTATTTCAGGGAAAAAAGGCAGAAATTTTCCTTATTTTGGGGCAAAAAGTCAGAAATTCCTAATATTTTGTGGCAAAAATGCAGAAATTCCCCTTATTTGAAGTATAAAGGCTGAAATTCTCCTTATTTCAGGGCAAAATTGCAGAAATTCCCCTAGTTGTTGGGCAAAAAGACAGAAATTCTCCTTATTTTGGGGCAAAACTCAGAAATTCCACTTATTTTGGGACAAAATTCAAGAAATTTCCCTTATTTTGGGGCAAAAATGCAGAAATTTCACTTATTTTGGGCAAAATTGCAGAAATTTCCCTTATTTCATGGAAAAAAAAAGAAATTTTGTTATTTTGGGGCAAAAAGGCAGAAATTCATTTTATTTTGACGTAAAAAGGCTTAAATTGCCCTTATTTGGGGGCAAAAAGGCAGAAATTTCCCTTATTTTGGGGCAAAATTGCAGAAATTTCACTTATTTCAGGGTAATAAGTCAGAAATTCCCCTTATTTTGGGGCAAAAAAGACAGAAAATCCCTTTGTTTTGGGGGAAAAAGACAGAAATTCCACTTATTTAGAGGCAAAAAAGCAGAAATTCCCTTTATTTTGGAGCAAAAATGAAGAAATTTCCCTTTTTTAAGGCAAAAAGTTATGCATTGTTCTTATTTTCGGGCAAAAAGGCAGAAATTCCTCATATTTTGGAGCAAAATTGCAGAAATTCCCCTAATTGTGGGGCAAAAATGCAGAAATTTTTTTATGTTGGGGCAAAAAGACAGAAATTCTCCTTATTTTGGGGCAAAACTCAGAAATTCCACTTATTTTGGTGCAAAATTCCAGAAATTTCCCTTATTCTGGGGCAAAATTGCAGAAATTTCACTTATTTTGTTGCAAAATTGCAGAAATTTTTCTTATTTCAATGAAAAAAGTTAGAAATTTTTCTTATTTTGGGTAAGAAAGGCAGGAATTCTTCTTATTTTGAGGTAAAATTCTGAAATTCCCCTTATTTGAGGGCAAAGAGGCAGAAATTTCCCTTATTTTGGGGCAAAACTGCAGAAATTTCACTAATTTCAGGGTAATAAGTCAGAAATTCCCCTTATTTTGGGGCAAAAAAGACAGAAATTCCCTTTATTTTGGAGGAAAAGACAGAAATTCCACTTATTTAGAGGCAAAAAGGCAGAAATTTCCCTGATTTTGGAGCAAAAATGAAGAAATTTGCCTTTTTATGGCAAAAAGGTATGCATTCCCCTTTACTTTCGGGATAAAAAGCAGAAATTCCCCGTATTTTAAAGCAAAATTGCAGAAATTCTCATAATTTTCGGGCAAAAAGGCAGAAATTCTCCTTATTTTGGGGAAAAAAGACAGAAAATCTCCTTTTTTCGGGAGCAAATAGTCAGAAATTTCCCTTATTTTGGGTCAAAATTGCAGAAATTTCACTTACTTCAGGGTAATAAGTCAGAAATTCCCCTTATTTTGGGGCAAAAAATACAGAAATTCTCTTTGTTTTGGGAAAAAAAGACAGAAATTCCACTTATTTAGAGGCAAAAAGGCAGAAATTCCCTTTATTTTGGAGCAAAAATGAAGAAATTTCCCTTTTTATGGCCAAAAGTTATGCATTCCCATTATTTTCAGGCAAAAAGGCAGAAATTCCTCGTATTTTGGAGCAAAATTGCAGAAATTCCCCTAATTTTGGGCCAAAAGGCTAAAATTCCCTTTATTTTGGGGCAAAAATCAGAAATTCCCCTTATTTTGGGGCAAAATTCCAGAAATTTCCTTTATTTTGGGGCAAAATTGAAGGAATTTACCTTATTTTGGGGCAAAATTGCAGAAATTTCCCTTATTTGGGGCAAAATTTCAGAAATTTCACTTATATTCAGGTAAAAAGGCTGAAATTTCCTTTGTTTTGGGGCAAAAAGGAAGAAATTCCCCTTATTTTGGGGCAAAATTGCAGAAATCTGCCTTATTATGGGAAAAAATTGCAAAAATTTCCCTTATTTTAGGGGAAAATTGCAGAAATTTCACTTATTTCAGAGAAAAAAAGCAAAAATTTTTTTTATTTTTGGGCAAAAATGCAGAGATTCCCATTATTTTGGAGCAAAAAAGCAGAAATTCACCTTATTTAGGGGTAAAATTGCAGAAATTTCACATATCAGGGCAAAAACGCAGAAAATCCCCGTATTTTGGAGCAAAATTGCAGAAATTTCCCTTATTTTGGGTCAAAATTGCAGAAATTTCACTTACTTCAGGGTAATAAGTCAGAAATTCCCCTTATTTTGGGGCAAAAAAAACAGAAATTCTCTTTGTTTCGGGAAAAAAAGACAGAAATTCCACTTATTTAGCGGCAAATAGGCAGAAATTCTCTTTATTTTGGAGCAAAAATGAAGAAATTTCCCTTTTTATGGCCAAAAGTTATGCATTCCCATTATTTTCAGGCAAAAAGGCAGAAATTCCCCGTATTTTGAAGCAAAATTGCAGAAATTCCCCTAATTTTGGGCCAAAAGGCAGAAATTCCCTTTATTTTAGGGCAAAAATCAGAAATTCCCCTTATTTTGGGGCAAAATTCCAGAAATTTCCTTTATTTTGGGGCAAAATTGAAGGAATTTACCTTATTTTGGGGCAAAATTGCAGAAATTTCCCTTATTTGGGGCAAAATTTCAGAAATTTCACTTATATTCAGGTAAAAAGGCTGAAATTTCCTTTGTTTTGGGGCAAAAAGGAAGAAATTCCCCTTATTTTGGGGCAAAATTGCAGAAATCTGCCTTATTATGGGAAAAAATTGCAAAAATTTCCCTTATTTTAGGGGAAAATTGCAGAAATTTCACTTATTTCAGAGAAAAAAAAGCAAAAATTTTTCTTATTTTTGGGCAAAAATGCAGAGATTCCCATTATTTTGGAGCAAAAAAGCAGAAATTCACCTTATTTAGGGGTAAAATTGCAGAAATTTCACATATTTCAGGGCAAAAACGCAGAAAATCCCCGTATTTTGGAGCAAAATTGCAGAAATTTCCCTTATTTTGGGTCAAAATTGCAGAAATTTCACTTACTTCAGGGTAATAAGTCAGAAATTCTCCTTATATTGGGGCAAAAAAGACAGAAATTCTCTTTGTTTTAGGAAAAAAAGACAGAAATTCCACTTATTTAGCGGCAAAAAGGCAGAAATTCCCTTTATTTTGGAGCAAAAATGAAGAAATTTCCCTTTTTATGGCCAAAAGTTATGCATTCCCATTATTTTCAGGCAAAAAGGCAGAAATTCCTCGTATTTTGGAGCAAAATTGCAGAAATTCCCCTAATTTTGGGCCAAAAGGCTGAAATTCCCTTTATTTTGGGGCAAAAATCAGAAATTCCCCTTATTTTGGGGCAAAATTCCAGAAATTTCCTTTATTTTGGGGCAAAATTGAAGGAATTTACCTTATTTTGGGGCAAAATTGCAGAAATTTCCCTTATTTGGGGCAAAATTTCAGAAATTTCACTTATATTCAGGTAAAAAGGCTGAAATTTCCTTTGTTTTGGGGCAAAAAGGAAGAAATTCCCCTTATTTTGGGGCAAAATTGCAGAAATTTCCCTTATTTGGGGCAAAATTTCAGAAATTTCACTTATATTCAGGTAAAAAGGCTGAAATTTCCTTTGTTTTGGGGCAAAAAGGAAGAAATTCCCCTTATTTTGGGGCAAAATTGCAGAAATCTGCCTTATTATGGGAAAAAATTGCAAAAATTTCCCTTATTTTAGGGGAAAATTGCAGAAATTTCACTTATTTCAGAGAAAAAAAGCAAAAATTTTTCTTATTTTTGGGCAAAAATGCAGAGATTCCCATTATTTTGGAGCAAAAAAGCAGAAATTCACCTTATTTAGGGGTAAAATTGCAGAAATTTCACATATTTCAGGGCAAAAACGCAGAAAATCCCCGTATTTTAGAGCAAAATTGCAGAAATTCCCCTAGTTGTGGGGCAAAAAAACAAAAATTCCTTATATGTTGGGGCAGAAAAACAGAAATTCTCCTTATTTTGGGGCAAAACTTAGAAATTCCACTTATTTTGGGGCAAAATTCCAGAAATTTTCCTTCTTTTGGGGCAAAATTGCAAAATTTCACTTATTTTGGGGCAAAATTGCAGAAATTTCACTTATTTCAGGGAAAAAAGGCAGAAATTTTCCTTATTTTGGGGCAAAAAGTCAGAAATTCCTAATATTTTGTGGCAAAAATGCAGAAATTCCCCTTATTTGAAGTATAAAGGCTGAAATTCTCCTTATTTCAGGGCAAAATTGCAGAAATTCCCCTAGTTGTTGGGCAAAAAGACAGAAATTCTCCTTATTTTGGGGCAAAACTCAGAAAATCCACTTATTTTGGGACAAAATTCAAGAAATTTCCCTTATTTTGGGGCAAAAATGCAGAAATTTCACTTATTTTGGGCAAAATTGCAGAAATTTCCCTTATTTCATGGAAAAAAAAAGAAATTTTGTTATTTTGGGGCAAAAAGGCAGAAATTCATTTTATTTTGACGTAAAAAGGCTTAAATTGCCCTTATTTGGGGGCAAAAAGGCAGAAATTTCCCTTATTTTGGGGCAAAATTGCAGAAATTTCACTTATTTCAGGGTAATAAGTCAGAAATTCCCCTTATTTTGGGGCAAAAAAGACAGAAAATCCCTTTGTTTTGGGGGAAAAAGACAGAAATTCCACTTATTTAGAGGCAAAAAAGCAGAAATTCCCTTTATTTTGGAGCAAAAATGAAGAAATTTCCCTTTTTTAAGGCAAAAAGTTATGCATTGTTCTTATTTTCGGGCAAAAAGGCAGAAATTCCTCATATTTTGGAGCAAAATTGCAGAAATTCCCCTAATTGTGGGGCAAAAATGCAGAAATTTTTTTATGTTGGGGCAAAAAGACAGAAATTCTCCTTATTTTGGGGCAAAACTCAGAAATTCCACTTATTTTGGTGCAAAATTCCAGAAATTTCCCTTATTCTGGGGCAAAATTGCAGAAATTTCACTTATTTTGTTGCAAAATTGCAGAAATTTTTCTTATTTCAATGAAAAAAGTTAGAAATTTTTCTTATTTTGGGTAAGAAAGGCAGGAATTCTTCTTATTTTGAGGTAAAATTCTGAAATTCCCCTTATTTGAGGGCAAAGAGGCAGAAATTTCCCTTATTTTGGGGCAAAATTGCAGAAATTTCACTAATTTCAGGGTAATAAGTCAGAAATTCCCCTTATTTTGGGGCAAAAAAGACAGAAATTCCCTTTATTTTGGAGGAAAAGACAGAAATTCCACTTATTTAGAGGCAAAAAGGCAGAAATTTCCCTGATTTTGGAGCAAAAATGAAGAAATTTGCCTTTTTATGGCAAAAAGGTATGCATTCCCCTTTACTTTCGGGATAAAAAGCAGAAATTCCCCGTATTTTAAAGCAAAATTGCAGAAATTCTCATAATTTTCGGGCAAAAAGGCAGAAATTCTCCTTATTTTGGGGAAAAAAGACAGAAAATCTCCTTTTTTCGGGAGCAAATAGTCAGAAATTTCCCTTATTTTGGGGCAAAATTGCAGAAATTTCCTTTACATTGGGGCAAAATTGAGAAATTTTCCTTATTTTGGGGCAAAATTGCAGAAATTTCACTTATTTCAGGGTAATAAGTCAGAAATTCCCCTTATTTTGGGGCAAAAAAGACAGAAATTCTCTTTGTTTTGGGGGAAAAAGACAGAAATTCCACTTATTTAGAGGCAAAAAGGCAGAAATTCTCCTTATTTTGGAGCAAAAATGAAGAAATTTCCCTTTTTTATGGCAAAAAGTTATGCATTCCCTTTATTTTTGGGAAAAGGCAGAAATTCCCTGTATTTTGGAGCAAAATTGTAGAAATTCCCCTAATTGTGGGGCAAAAAGGCAGAAATTCCCTATATGTTGAGGAAAAAAGACAGAAAATCTCCTTACTTTGGGGCAAAAATCAGAAATTCCACATATTTTTGGGCAAAATTCCAGAAATTTCCCTTATTTTGGGGAAAAATTGCAGAAATTTCACTTATTTTAGGGCAAAATTGGAGAAATTTCACTTATTTCAGAGAAAAAAGGCAGATATTTTCCTTATTTTTGGGCAAAAATGCAGAAATTCTTAATATTTTGTGGCAAAAATGTAGAAATTTCCATTATTTTGAGGTAAAAAGGCTGAAATTCCCTTTATTTGGGAGGCAAAAAGGCAGAAATTTCCCTTATTTTGGGGAAAAATTGCAGAAATTTCACTTATTTAGAGGCAAAACGACAGAAATTCTCCTTATTTTGGGGCAAAACTTAGAAATTCCACTTATTTTGGGGCAAAATTCCAGAAATTTCCCTTATTTTGGGGCATAATTGCAGAAATTTCACTTATTTTGGGGCAAAATTGCAGAAATTTTACTTATTTCAGGGAAAATTTAGAAATTTTCCTTATTTTGTGTAAAAAAGGCAGGAATTCCCCTTATTTTGAGGTAAAAAGGCTGAAATTCCCCTTATTTGAGGGCAAAGAGGCAGAAATTTCCCTTATTTTGGGGCAAAATTGCAGAAATTTCACTTATTTCAGGTTAATAAGTCAGAAATTCCCCTTATTTTGGGGCAAAAAAGACAAAAATTCTCTTTATTTTGGAGGAAAAGACAGAAATTCCACTTATTTAGAGGCAAAAAGGCAGAAATTCCCCTTATTTTGGAGCAAAAATGAAGAAATTTACCTTTTTATGGCAAAAAGGTATGCATTCCCCTTACTCTCGGGATAAAAAGCAGAAATTCCCTGTATTTTGAAGCAAAATTGCAGAAATTCTCATAATTATCGGGTAAAAAGGCAGAAATTCTCCCTATTTTGGGGCAAAAACACAGAAGATCTCCTTTTTTTGGGAGCAAACAGTCAGAAATTTCCCTTATTTTGGGACAAATTTGCAGAAATTTCCTTTACATTGGGGCAAAATTGCAGAAATTTCCCTTATTTTGGGGCAAAATTGCAGAAATTTCACTTACTTCAGGGTAATAAGTCAGAAATTCCCCTTATTTTGGGGCAAAAAAGACAGAAATTCTCTTTGTTTTGGGGGAAAAGACAGAAATTCCACTTACTTAGAGGCAAAAAGGCAGAAATTCCCTTTATTTTGGAGCAAAAATGAAGAAATTTCCCTTTTTATGGCAAAAAGGTATGCATTCCCATTATTTTCAGGCAAAAAGGCAGAAATTCCCCGTATTTTGGAGCAAAATTGCAGAAATTCCCCTAATTTTGGGGCAAAAGGCAGAAATTCCCTATATTTTGGGGCAAAAATCAGAAATTCCCCTTATTTTGGGGAAAATTCAAGAAATTTCCTTTGTTTTGGGGCAAAATTGCAGGAATTTACCTTATTTTGGGGCAAAATTGTAGTAATTTTTCTTATTTGGGGCAATATTTCAGAAATTTCACTTATTTTCAGGTAAAAAGGCTGAAATTTCCTTTGTATTGGGGCAAAAAGGAAGAAATTCCCCTTATTTGGGGCAAAATTGCAGAAATCTCCCTTATTATGGGAAAAAATTGCAAAAATTTTTTTTTATTTTAGGGGAAAATTGCAGAAATTTCACTTATTTCAGAGAAAAGAAGCAAAATTTTTTCTTATTTTGGGGCAAAAAGGCAGAAATTCCCATTATTTTGGGGCAAAAAAGCAGAAATTTACCTTATTTAGGGGTAAAATTGCAGAAAATTCACATATTTCAGAGCAAAAAGGCAGAAATTCCCCGTATTTTGGAGCAAAATTGCAGAAATTCCCCTAGTTGTGGGGCAAAAAGACAGAAATTCCCTATATGTTAGGGCAAAAAGACAGAAATTCTCCTTATTTTGGGGCAAAACTTAGAAATTCCACTTATTTTGGGGCAAAATTCCAGAAATTTTCCTTATTTTAGGGGCAAAATTGCAAAATTTCACTTATTTTGGGGCAAAATTGCAGAAATTTCACTTATTTCAGGGAAAAAAGGCAGAAATTTTCATTTTTTTGGGGCAGAAAGTCAGAAATTCCTAATATTTTGTGGCAAAAATGCAGAAATTCCCCTTATTTTGAGGTATAAAGGCTGAAATTCCCCTTATTTCAGGACAAAAAGGCCGAAATTTCCCTTATTTTGGGGACAAAATTGCAGAAATTTCACTTATTTTAGGGTAATAAGTCAGAAATTCCCCTTATTTTGGGGCAAAAAAGACAGAAATTCCCTTTGTTTTGGGGGAAAAAGACAGAAATTCCACTTATTGAGAAGCAAAAAGGCAGATATTCCACTTATTTTGGAGCAAAAATGAAGAAATTTCCCTTTTTATGGCAAAAAGTTATGCATTCCCATTATTTTCAGGGAAAAAGGTAGAAATTCCCCGTATTTTGGAGCAAAATTGCAGAAATTCCCCTAATATTGGGGCAAAAGGCAGAAATTTCCTTTTTTTGGCAAAAATCAGAAATTCCCCTTATTTTGGGGCAAAATTCTAGAAATTTCCTTTATTTTGGGGCAAAATTGCAGGAATTTACCTTATTTTGGGGCAAAAGTTCAGAAATTTCACTAATTTTCAGTTAAAAAGGCTGAAATTTTCTTTGTTTTGGGGCAAAAAGAAAGAAATTCCACTTATTTTGGGGCAAAATTGCAGAAATCTCCCTTATTATAGGAAAAAATGGCAAAAATTTCCCTTATTTTAGGGGAAAATTGCAGAAATTTCACTTATTTCAGAGAAAAAAAGCAAAAATTTTTCTTATTTTGGGGCAAGAAGGCAGAAATTCCCATTAATTTGTGGCAAAAAGGCAGAAATTCACCTTATTTTGGGGTAAAATTGCAGAAATTTTACATATTTCAGGACAAAAAGGCAGAAATTTCCCTTATTTTGGGGCAAAAAAGTAGAAATTCACCTTATTTAGGGGTAAAATTGCAGAAATTTCACATATTTCAGGGCAAAAAGGCAGAAATTCCCCGTATTTTGGAGCAAAATTGCAGAAATTCCCCTAGTTGTGGGGCAAAAAGACAGAAATTCCCTATATGTTGGGGCAAAAAGAAAGAAATTCTTTTTATTTTGGGGCAAAACTTAGAAATTCTACTTATTTTGGGGCAAAATTCCAGAAATTTTCCTTCTTTTGGGGCAAAATTGCAAAATTTCACTTATTTTGGGGCAAAATTGCAGAAATTTCACTTATTTCAGGGAAAAAAGGCACAAATTTTCCTTATTTTGGGGCAAAAAGTCAGAAATTCCTAATATTTTGTTGCAAAAATGCAGAAATTCCCCTTATTTTGAGGTATAAAGGCTAAAATTCCTGTTATTTCAGGACAAAAAGGCCGAAATTTCCCTTATTTTGGGGAAAAAATTGCAGAAATTTCACTTATTTTAGGGTAATAAGTCTGAAATTCCCCTTATTTTGGGACAAAAAAGACAGAAATTCCCTTTGTTTTGGGAAAAAAAGACAGAAATTCCACTTATTGAGAAGCAAAAAGGCAGAAATTCCACTTATTTTGGAGCAAAAATGAAGAAATTTCCCTTTTTATGGCAAAAAGTTATGGATTCCCATTATTTTCAGGGAAAAAGGCAGAAATTCCCCGTATTTTGGAGCAAAATTGCAGAAATTCCCCTAATTTTGGGGCAAAAGGCAGAAATTCCCTTTATTTTGGGGCAAAAATCAGAAATTCCCCTTATTTGGGGGCAAAATTCCAGAAATTTCCTTTATTTTGTGGCAAAATTGCAGGAATTTACCTTATTTTGGGGCAAAATTGCAGAAATTTCTCTTATTTGGGGCAAAATTTCAGAAATTTCACTTATTTTCAGGTAAAAAGGCTGAAATTTCCTTTTTTTGGGGCAAAAAGGAAGAAATTCCCCTTATTTTGGGGCAAAATTGCAGAAATCTCCCTTATCATGGGAAAAAATTGCAAAAATTTCCCTTATTTTAGGGGAAAATTGCAGAAATTTCACTTATTTCAGAGAAAAAAAGCAAAAATTTTTCTTATTTTGGGGCAAAAGGCAGAAATTCCCATTATTTTGGGGCAAAAAAGGAGAAATTCACCTTATTTAGGGGTAAAATTGCAGAAATTTCACATATTTCAGGGCAAAAAGGCAGAAATTCCCCGTATTTTGGAGCAAAATTGCAGAAATTCCCCTAGTTGTGGGGCAAAATAACAGAAATTCCCTATTTGTTGGGGCAAAAAGACAGAATTTCTCCTTATTTTGGGGCAAAACTTAGAAATTCCACTTATTTTGGGGCAAAATTCCAGAAATTTTTCTTATTTTGGAGCAAAATTGCAAAATTTCACTTTTTTTGGGGCAAAATTGCAGAAATTTCACTTATTTCAGGGAAAAAGGCAGAAATTTTCCTTATTTTGGGGCAAAAAGTCAGAAATTCCTAATATTTTGTTGCAAAAATGCAGAAATTCCCCTTATTTTGAGGTATAAAGGCTAAAATTCCTGTTATTTCAGGACAAAAAGGCCGAAATTTCCCTTATTTTGGGGAAAAAATTGCAGAAATTTCACTTATTTTAGGGTAATAAGTCTGAAATTCCCCTTATTTTGGGACAAAAAAAGACAGAAATTCCCTTTGTTTTGGGAAAAAAAGACAGAAATTCCACTTATTGAGAAGCAAAAAGGCAGAAATTCCACTTATTTTGGAGCAAAAATGAAGAAATTTCCCTTTTTATGGCAAAAAGTTATGGATTCCCATTATTTTCAGGCAAAAAGGCAGAAATTCCCCGTATTTTGGAGCAAAATTGCAGAAATTCCCCTAATTTTGGGGCAAAAGGCAGAAATTCCCTTTATTTTGGGGCAAAAATCAGAAATTCCCCTTATTTGGGGGCAAAATTCCAGAAATTTCCTTTATTTTGTGGCAAAATTGCAGGAATTTACCTTATTTTGGGGCAAAATTGCAGAAATTTCTCTTATTTGGGGCAAAATTTCAGAAATTTCACTTATTTTCAGGTAAAAAGGCTGAAATTTCCTTTTTTGGGGGCAAAAAGGAAGAAATTCCCCTTATTTTGGGGCAAAATTGCAGAAATCTCCCTTATCATGGGAAAAAATTGCAAAAATTTCCCTTATTTTAGGGGAAAATTGCAGAAATTTCACTTATTTCAGAGAAAAAAAGCAAAAATTTTTCTTATTTTGGGGCAAAAGGCAGAAATTCCCATTATTTTGGGGCAAAAAAGGAGAAATTCACCTTATTTAGGGGTAAAATTGCAGAAATTTCACATATTTCAGGGCAAAAAGGCAGAAATTCCCCGTATTTTGGAGCAAAATTGCAGAAATTCCCCTAGTTGTGGGGCAAAATAACAGAAATTCCCTATTTGTTGGGGCAAAAAGACAGAATTTCTCCTTATTTTGGGGCAAAACTTAGAAATTCCACTTATTTTGGGGCAAAATTCCAGAAATTTTTCTTATTTTGGAGCAAAATTGCAAAATTTCACTTTTTTTGGGGCAAAATTGCAGAAATTTCACTTATTTCAGGGAAAAAGGCAGAAATTTTCCTTATTTTGGGGCAAAAAGTCAGAAATTCCTAATATTTTGTGGCAAAAATGCAGAAATTCCCCTTATTTTGAGGTATAAAGGCTGAAATTCCCTTTATTTCAGGGCAAAAAGGCAGAAATTTCCCTTATTTTAGGGCAAAATTGCAGAAATTTCACTTATTTTAGGGTAATAAGTCAGAAATTCTTCTTCTTTTGGGGCAAAAAAGACAGAAATTCCCTTTGTTTTCAAGGAAAAAGACAGAAATTCCACTTATTGAGAAGCAAAAAGGCAGAAATTTCTCTTATTTTGAAGCAAAAATGAAGAAATTTCCCTTTTTATGGCAAAAATATATGCATTTCCATTATTTTCAGGCAAAAAGGCAGAAATTCTCCGTATTTTGAAGCAAAATTGCAGAAATTCCCCTAATTTTGGGGCAAAAGGCAGAAATTCTCTTTATTTTGGGGCAAAAATCAGAAATTCCCCTTATTTTGGGACAAAATTCCAGAAATTTCCTTTATTTTGGGGCAAAATTGCAGGAATTTATTTTATTTTGGGGCAAAATTGCAGAAATTTCCCTTATTTGGGGCAAAATTTCAGAAATTTCACTTATTTTCAGGTAAAAAGGCTGAAATTTCCTTTGTTTTGGGGCAAAAAGGAAGAAATTCCCCTTATTTTGGGGCAAAATTGCAGAAATCTCCCTTATTATGGGAAAAAATTGCAAAAATTTCCCTTAGATTAGGGGAAAATTGCAGAAATTTCACTGATTTCAGAGAAAAAAAGCAAAAATTTTTCTTATTTTGGGGCAAAAAAGCAGAAATTCACCTTATTTAGGGGTAAAATTGCAGAAATTTCACATATTTCAGGGCAAAAACGCAGAAAATCCCCGTATTTTGGGGCAAAATTGCAGAAATTTCCCTTATTTTGGGTCAAAATTGCAGAAATTTCACTTACTTCAGGGTAATAAGTCAGAAATTCCCCTTATATTGGGGCAAAAAAGACAGAAATTCTCTTTGTTTTAGGAAAAAAAGACAGAAATTCCACTTATTTAGAGGCAAAAAGGCAGAAATTCCCTTTATTTTGGAGCAAAAATGAAGAAATTTCCCTTTTTATGGCCAAAAGTTATGCATTCCCATTATTTTCAGGCAAAAAGGCAGAAATTCCTCGTATTTTGGAGCAAAATTGCAGAAATTCCCCTAATTTTGGGCCAAAAGGCTAGAATTCCCTTTATTTTGGGGCAAAAATCAGAAATTCCCCTTATTTTGGGGCAAAATTCCAGAAATTTCCTTTATTTTGGGGCAAAATTGAAGGAATTTACCTTATTTTGGGGCAAAATTGCAGAAATTTCCCTTATTTGGGGCAAAATTTCAGAAATTTCACTTATATTCAGGTAAAAAGGCTGAAATTTCCTTTGTTTTGGGGCAAAAAGGAAGAAATTCCCCTTATTTTGGGGCAAAATTGCAGAAATCTGCCTTATTATGGGAAAAAATTGCAAAAATTTCCCTTATTTTAGGGGAAAATTGCAGAAATTTCACTTATTTCAGAGAAAAAAAGCAAAAATTTTTCTTATTTTTGGGCAAAAATGCAGAGATTCCCATTATTTTGGAGCAAAAAAGCAGAAATTCACCTTATTTAGGGGTAAAATTGCAGAAATTTCACATATTTCAGGGCAAAAACGCAGAAAATCCCCGTATTTTAGAGCAAAATTGCAGAAATTCCCCTAGTTGTGGGGCAAAAAAACAAAAATTCCTTATATGTTGGGGCAGAAAGACAGAAATTCTCCTTATTTTGGGGCAAAACTCAGAAATTCCACTTATTTTGGGGCAAAATTCCAGAAATTTTCCTTCTTTTGGGGCAAAATTGCAAAATTTCACTTATTTTGGGGCAAAATTGCAGAAATTTCACTTATTTCAGGGAAAAAAGCCAGAAATTTTCCTTATTTTGGGGCAAAAAGTCAGAAATTCCTAATATTTTGTGGCAAAAATGCAGAAATTCCCCTTATTTGAGGTATAAAGGCTGAAATTCTCCTTATTTCAGGGCAAAATTGCAGAAATTCCCCAGTTGTTGGGCAAAAAGACAGAAATTCTCCTTATTTTGGGGCAAAACTCAGAAATTCCACTTATTTTGGGACAAAATTCAAGAAATTTCCCTTATTTTGGGGCAAAATTGCAGAAATTTCACTTATTTTGGGCAAAATTGCAGAAATTTCCCTTATTTCATGGAAAAAAAAGAAATTTTGTTATTTTGGGGCAAAAAGGCAGAAATTCATTTTATTTTGACGTAAAAAGGCTTAAATTGCCCTTATTTGGGGGCAAAAAGGCAGAAATTTCCCTTATTTTGGGGCAAAATTGCAGAAATTTCACTTATTTCAGGGTAATAAGTCAGAAATTCCCCTTATTTTGGGGCAAAAAAGACAGAAAATCCCTTTGTTTTGGGGAAAAAAGACAGAAATTCCACTTATTTAGAGGCAAAAAAGCAGAAATTCCCTTTATTTTGGAGCAAAAATGAAGAAATTTCCCTTTTTTAAGGCAAAAAGTTATGCATTGTTCTTATTTTCGGGCAAAAAGGCAGAAATTCCTCATATTTTGGAGCAAAATTGCAGAAATTCCCCTAATTGTGGGGCAAAAATGCAGAAATTTTTTTATTTTGGGGCAAAAAGACAGAAATTCTCCTTATTTTGGGGCAAAACTCAGAAATTCCACTTATTTTGGTGCAAAATTCCAGAAATTTCCCTTATTCTGGGGCAAAATTGCAGAAATTTCACTTATTTTGTTGCAAAATTGCAGAAATTTTTCTTATTTCAATGAAAAAAGTTAGAAATTTTTCTTATTTTGGGTAAGAAAGGCAGGAATTCTTCTTATTTTGAGGTAAAATTCTGAAATTCCCCTTATTTGAGGGCAAAGAGGCAGAAATTTCCCTTATTTTGGGGCAAAATTGCAGAAATTTCACTAATTTCAGGGTAATAAGTCAGAAATTCCCCTTATTTTGGGGCAAAAAAGACAGAAATTCCCTTTATTTTGGAGGAAAAGACAGAAATTCCACTTATTTAGAGGCAAAAAGGCAGAAATTTCCCTGATTTTGGAGCAAAAATGAAGAAATTTGCCTTTTTATGGCAAAAAGGTATGCATTCCCCTTTACTTTCGGGATAAAAAGCAGAAATTCCCCGTATTTTAAAGCAAAATTGCAGAAATTCTCATAATTTTCGGGCAAAAAGGCAGAAATTCTCCTTATTTTGGGGAAAAAAGACAGAAAATCTCCTTTTTTCGGAGGCAAATAGTCAGAAATTTCCCTTATATTGGGGCAAAATTGCAGGAATTTCCTTTACATTGGGGCAAAATTGAGAAATTTTCCTTATTTTGGGGCAAAATTGCAGAAATTTCACTTATTTCAGGGTAATAAGTCAGAAATTCCCCTTATTTTGGGGCAAAAAAGACAGAAATTCCTTTTGTTTTGGGGGAAAAGGACAGAAATTCCACTTATTTAGAGGCAAAAAGGCAGAAATTCTCCTTATTTTGGAGCAAAAATGAAGAAATTTCCCTTTTTTATGGCAAAAAGTTATGCATTCCCTTTATTTTTGGGAAAAGGCAGAAATTCCCTGTATTTTTGAGCAAAATTGCAGAAATTCCCCTAATTGTGGGGCAAAAAGGCAGAAATTCCCTATATGTTGAGGAAAAAAGACAGAAATTCTCCTTACTTTGGGGCAAAACTCAGAAATTCCACATATTTTTGGGCAAAATTCCAGAAATTTCCCTTATTTTGGGGAAAAATTGCAGAAATTTCACTTATTTTAGGGCAAAATTGGAGAAATTTCACTTATTTCAGAGAAAAAAGGCAGATATTTTCCTTATTTTTGGGCAAAAATGCAGAAATTCTTAATATTTTGTGGCAAAAATGTAGAAATTTCCATTATTTTGAGGTAAAAAGGCTGAAATTCCCTTTATTTGGGGGGCAAAAAGGCAGAAATTTCCCTTATTTTGGGGAAAAATTGCAGAAATTTCACTTATTTAGAGGCAAAACGACAGAAATTCTCCTTATTTTGGGGCAAAACTTAGAAATTCCACTTATTTTGTGGCAAAATTCCAGAAATTTCCCTTATTTTGGGGCATAATTGCAGAAATTTCACTTATTTTGGGGCAAAATTGCAGAAATTTTACTTATTTCAGGGAAAATTTAGAAATTTTCCTTATTTTGTGTAAAAAAGGCAGGAATTCCCCTTATTTTGAGGTAAAAAGGCTGAAATTCCCCTTATTTGAGGGCAAAGAGGCAGAAATTTCCCTTATTTTGGGGCAATATTGCAGAAATTTCACTTATTTCAGGGTAATAAGTCAGAAATTCCCCTTATTTTGGGGCAAAAAAGACAAAAATTCTCTTTATTTTGGAGGAAAAGACAGAAATTCCACTTATTTAGAGGCAAAAAGGCAGAAATTCCCCTTATTTTGGAGCAAAAATGAAGAAATTTACCTTTTTATGGCAAAAAGGTATGCATTCCCCTTACTTTCGGGATAAAAAGCAGAAATTCCCCGTATTTTGAAGCAAAATTGCAGAAATTCTCATAATTATCGGGCAAAAAGGCAGAAATTCTCCCTATTTTGGGGCAAAAACACAGAAGATCTCCTTTTTTTGGGAGCAAACAGTCAGAAATTTCCCTTATTTTGGGACAAATTTGCAGAAATTTCCTTTACATTGGGGCAAAATTGCAGAAATTTCCCTTATTTTGGGGCAAAATTGCAGAAATTTCACTTACTTCAGGGTAATAAGTCAGAAATTCCCCTTATTTTGGGGCAAAAAAGACAGAAATTCTCTTTGTTTTGGGGGAAAAAGACAGAAATTCCACTTACTTAGAGGCAAAAAGGCAGAAATTCCCTTTATTTTGGAGCAAAAATGAAGAAATTTCCCTTTTTATGGCAAAAAGGTATGAATTCCCATTATTTTCAGGCAAAAAGGCAGAAATTCCCCGTATTTTGGAGCAAAATTGCAGAAATTCTCCTAATTTTGGGGCAAAAGGCAGAAATTCCCTATATTTTGGGGCAAAAATCAGAAATTCCCCTTATTTTGGGGAAAATTCAAGAAATTTCCTTTGTTTTGGGGCAAAATTGCAGGAATTTACCTTATTTTGGGGCAAAATTGTAGTAATTTTTCTTATTTGGGGCAATATTTCAGAAATTTCACTTATTTTCAGGTAAAAAGGCTGAAATTTCCTTTGTATTGGGGCAAAAAGGAAGAAATTCCCCTTATTTGGGGCAAAATTGCAGAAATCTCCCTTATTATGGGAAAAAATTGCAAAATTTTTTTTTATTTTAGGGGAAAATTGCAGAAATTTCACTTATTTCAGAGAAAAGAAGCAAAATTTTTTCTTATTTTGGGGCAAAAAGGCAGAAATTCCCATTATTTTGGGGCAAAAAAGCAGAAATTTACCTTATTTAGGGGTAAAATTGCAGAAAATTCACATATTTCAGAGCAAAAAGGCAGAAATTCCCCGTATTTTGGAGCAAAATTGCAGAAATTCCCCTAGTTGTGGGGCAAAAAGACAGAAATTCCCTATATGTTAGGGCAAAAAGACAGAAATTCTCCTTATTTTGGGGCAAAACTTAGAAATTCCACTTATTTTGGGGCAAAATTCCAGAAATTTTCCTTATTTTAGGGGCAAAATTGCAAAATTTCACTTATTTTGTGGCAAAAATGCAGAAAATCCCCTTATTTTGAGGTATAAAGGCTGAAATTCCCCTTATTTCAGGACAAAAAGGCCGAAATTTCCCTTATTTTGGGGACAAAATTGCAGAAATTTCACTTATTTTAGGGTAATAAGTCAGAAATTCCCCTTATTTTGGGGCAAAAAAGACAGAAATTCCCTTTGTTTTGGGGGAAAAAGACAGAAATTCCACTTATTGAGAAGAAAAAAGGCAGATATTCCACTTATTTTGGAGCAAAAATGAAGAAATTTCCCTTTTTATGGCAAAAAGTTATGCATTCCCATTATTTTCAGGGAAAAAGGTAGAAATTCCCCGTATTTTGGAGCAAAATTGCAGAAATTCCCCTAATATTGGGGCAAAAGGCAGAAATTTCCTTTTTTTGGCAAAAATCAGAAATTCCCCTTATTTTGGGGCAAAATTCTAGAAATTTCCTTTATTTTGGGGCAAAATTGCAGGAATTTACCTTATTTTGGGGCTAAAGTTCAGAAATTTCACTAATTTTCAGTTAAAAAGGCTGAAATTTTCTTTGTTTTGGGGCAAAAAGAAAGAAATTCCCCTTATTTTGGGGCAAAATTGCAGAAATCTCCCTTATTATAGGAAAAAATGGCAAAAATTTCCCTTATTTTAGGGGAAAATTGCAGAAATTTCACTTATTTCAGAAAAAAAAAGCAAAAATTTTTCTTATTTTGGGGCAAAAAGGCAGAAATTCCCATTAATTTGTGGCAAAAAGGCAGAAATTCACCTTATTTTGGGGTAAAATTGCAGAAATTTTACATATTTCAGGACAAAAAGGCAGAAATTTCCCTTATTTTGGGGCAAAAAAGTAGAAATTCACCTTATTTAGGGGTAAAATTGCAGAAATTTCACATATTTCAGGGCAAAAAGGCAGAAATTCCCCGTATTTTGGAGCAAAATTGCAGAAATTCCCCTAGTTGTGGGGCAAAAAGACAGAAATTCCCTATATGTTGGGGCAAAACTTAGAAATTCTACTTATTTTGGGGCAAAATTCCAGAAATTTTCCTTATTTTGGGGCAAAATTGCAAAATTTCACTTATTTTGGGGCAAAATTGCAGAAATTTCACTTATTTCAGGGAAAAAAGGCACAAATTTTCCTTATTTTGGGGCAAAAAGTCAGAAATTCCTAATATTTTGTTGCAAAAATGCAGAAATTCCCCTTATTTTGAGGTATAAAGGCTAAAATTCCTCTTATTTCAGGACAAAAAGGCCGAAATTTCCCTTATTTTGGGGAAAAAATTGCAGAAATTTCACTTATTTTAGGGTAATAAGTCAGAAATTCCCCTTATTTTGGGACATAAAAGACAGAAATTCCCTTTGTTTTGGGAAAAAAAGACAGAAATTCCACTTATTGAGAAGCAAAAAGGCAGAAATTCCACTTATTTTGGAGCAAAAATGAAGAAATTTCCCTTTTTATGGCAAAAAGTTATGGATCCCCATTATTTTCAGGCAAAAAGGCAGAAATTCCCCGTATTTTGGAGCAAAATTGCAGAAATTCCCCTAATTTTGGGGCAAAAGGCAGAAATTCCCTTTATTTTGGGGCAAAAATCAGAAATTCCCCTTATTTGGGGGCAAAATTCCAGAAATTTCCTTTATTTTGTGGCAAAATTGCAGGAATTTACCTTATTTTGGGGCAAAATTGCAGAAATTTCTCTTATTTGGGGCAAAATTTCAGAAATTTCACTTATTTTCAGGTAAAAAGGCTGAAATTTCCTTTTTTTGGGGAAAAAAGGAAGAAATTCCCCTTATTTTGGGGCAAAATTGCAGAAATCTCCCTTATTATGGGAAAAAATTGCAAAATTTTCCCTTATTTTAGGGGAAAATTGCAGAAATTTCACATATTTCAGAGAAAAAAAGCAAAAATTTTTTTTTATTTTGGGGCAAAAAAGCAGAGATTCACCTTATTTAGGGGTAAAATTGCTGAAATTTCACATATTTCAGGGCAAAAAGGCAGAAATTCCCCGTATTTTGGAGCAAAATTGCAGAAATTCCCCTAGTTGTGGGGCAAAAAGTCAGAAATTCCCTATATGTTGGGGCAAAAAGACAGAAATTCTCCTTATTTTGGGGCAAAATTGCAGAATTTCACTTATTTTGGGGCAAAATTGCAGAAATTTCACTTATTTCAGGGAAAAAAGGCAGAAATTCTCCTTATTTTAGGGCAAAAAGTCAGAAATTCCTAATATTTTGTGGCAAAAATGCAGAAATTCCTCTTATTTTGAGGTATAAAGGCTGAAATTCCCCTTATTTCAGGGCAAAAAGGCAGAAATTTCCCTTATTTTGGGGCAAAATTGCAGAAATTTCACTTATTTTAGGGTAATAAGTAAGAAATTCCCCTTATTTTGGGGCAAAAAGACAGAAATTCCCTTTGTTTTGGGGGAAAAGACAGAAATTCCACTTATTGAGAAGCAAAAAGGCAGAAATTCCCTTTATTTTGGGGCAAAAATCAGAAATTCTCCTTATTTTGGGGCAAAATTCCAGAAATTTCCTTTATTTTGGGGCAAAATTGCAGGAATTTACCTTATATTTGGGCAAAAGTGCAGAAATTTCCCTTATTTGGTGCAAAATTTCAGAAATTTCACTTATTTTCAGGTAAAAAGGCTGAAATTTCCTTTGTTTTGGGGCAAAAAAAAATTACCTTTATTTTGGGGCAAAATTGCAGAAATCTCCCTTATTATGGGAAAAAATTGCAAAAATTTCCCTTATTTTAGAGGAAAATTGCAGAAATTTCACTTATTTCAGAGAAAAAAAGCAAAAATTTTTCTTATTTTGGGGCAAAAGGCAGAAATTCCCATTATTTTGGGGCAAAAAAGCAGAAATTCACCTTATTTAGGGGTAAAATTGCAGAAATTTCACATATTTCAGGGCAAAAAGGGAGAAATTCCCCGTATTTTGGAGCAAAATTGCAGAAATTCCCCTAGTTGTGGGGCAAAATAACAGAAATTCCCTATATGTTGGGGCAAAAAGACAGAATTTCTCCTTATTTTGGGGCAAAATTAGAAATTCCACTTATTTTGGGTCAAAATTCCAGAAATTTTTCTTATTTTGTAGCAAAATTTCAAAATTTCACTTATTTTGGGGCAAAATTGCAGAAATTTCACTTATTTCAGGGAAAAAAGGCAGAAATTTTCCTTATTTTGGGGCAAAAAGTCAGAAATTCCTAATATTTTGTGGCAAAAATGCAGAAATTCCCCTTATTTTGAGGTATAAAGGCTGAAATTCCCCTTATTTCAGGGCAAAAAGGCAGAAATTTCCCTTATTTTGGGGTAAAATGGCAGAAATTTTACTTATTTTAGGGTAATAAGTCAGAAATTCCCCTTATTTTGGGGCAAAAATATAGAAATTCCCTTTGTTTTCGGGAAGAAGACAGAAATTCCACTTATTTAGAGGCAAAAAAGCAGAAATTCCCCTTATTTTGAAGCAAAAATGAAGAAATTTCCCTTTTTATGGCAAAAAGATATGCATTCCCATTATTTTCAGGCAAAAAGGCAGAAATTCCCCGTATTTTGAAGCAAAATTGCAGAAATTCCCCTAATTTTGGGGCAAAAGGCAGAAATTCCCTTTATTTTGGGGCAAAAATCAGAAATTCCCCTTATTTTGGGGCAAAATTCCAGAAATTTCCTTTATTTTGGGGCAAAATTGCAGGAATTTACCTTATTTTGGGGCAAAATTGCAAAATTTCCCTTATTTGGGGCAAAATTACAGAAATTTCCCTTATTTTCAGGTAAAAAGGCTGAAATTTCCTTTGTTTTGGGGCAAAAAATAAGAAATTCCCCTTATTTTGGGGCAAAATTGCAGAAATCTCCCTTATTATGGGAAAAAATTGCAAAAATTTCCCTTATTTTAGGGGAAAATTGAAGAAATTTCACATATTTCAGAGAAAAAAAGCAAAAATTTTTTTTATTTTGGGGCAAAAAAGCAGAGATTCACCTTATTTAGGGGTAAAATTGCTGAAATTTCACATATTTCAGGGCAAAAAGGCAGAAATTCCCCTATTTTGGAGCAAAATTGCAGAAATTCTTCTAATTGTGGTGCAAAAAGGCAGAAATTCCCTATATGTTGGGGCAAAAAGACAGAAATTCTCCTTATTTTGGGGCAAAACTCAGAAATTCCACTTATTTTGGGGCAAAATTCCAGAAATTTCCCTTATTCTGGGGAAAATTGCAGAAATTTCACTTATTTTGTGGCAAAATTGCAGAAATTTTACTTATTTCAGACAAAAAAGTTAGAAATTTTCTTTATTTTGGGACAAAAAGGCAGGAATTCCCCTTATTTTGAGGTAAAAAGGCTGAAATTCCCCTTATTTGAGGGCAAAGAGGAAGAAATTTCCCTTATTTTGGGGCAAAATTGCAGAAATTTCACTTATTTCAGGGTAATAAGTCAGAAATTCCCCTTATTTTGGGGCAAAAAAGACAGAAATTACCTTTGTTTTGGAGGAAAAGACAGAAATTCCACTTATTTAGAGGCAAAAAGGCAGAAATTTCCATTATTTTGGAGCAAAAATGAAGAAATTTACCTTTTTATGGCAAAAAATGTATGCATTCCCCTTACTATCGGAATAAAAAGAAGAAATTTCCCGTATTTTGAAGCAAAATTGCAGAAATTCTCATAATTTTCGGGCAAAAGGTAGAAATTCTCCTTATTTTAGGGCAAAAAGACAGTAAATCTCCTTTTTTCGGGAGCAAACAGTCAGAAATTTCCCTTATTTTGGGGAAAAATTGCAGAAATTTCTTTTACATTGGGGCAAAATTGCAGAAATTTTTTTTATTTTGGGGCAAAATTGCAGAAATTTCACTAATTTCAGGGTAATAAGTCAGAAATTCCCGTTATTTTGGGGCAAAAAAGACAGAAATTCCCTTTGTTTTTGGGGAAAAAGACAGAAATTCCACTTATTTAGAGGCAAAAGGCAGAAATTCCTATTATTTTGAAGCAAAAATAAAGAAATTTCCCTTATTTATGGCAAAAAGTTATGCATTCCCTTTATTTTTGGGAAAAGGCAGAAATTTCCCGTATTTGGGAGCAAAATTGCAGAAATTCCCCTAATTGTGGGGCAAAAAGGCAGAAATTCCCTATATGTTGGGGAAAAAAGTCAGAAATTCTTCTTATTTTGGGGCAAAACTCAGAAATTCCACTTATTTTTGGGCAAAATTCCTGAAATTTCCCTTATATTGGGGAAAAATTTCAGAAATTTCAATTATTTTAGTGCAAAATTGGAGAAATTTTACTTATTTCCGGGAAAAAATGCAGAAATTTTCCTTATTTTGGGGCAAAAATCCAGAAATTCTTAATATTTTGTGGCAAAAATGTATAAATTCCCCTTATTTTGAGGTAAAAAGGCTGAAATTCTTTTTATTTGGGGGCAAAAAGGCAGAAATTTCCCTTATTTTGGGGCAAAAAGACAGAAATTCCTTTTATTTGGTGGCAAAATTGCAGAAATTTCATTTATTTTGGGCCAAAATTGCACAAATTTCACTTATTTCAGGGCATAATTCAAAAATTCCTTTTATTTTGGGGCAAAAACAGAAATTCCATTTATTTTTTGGTACAAAGGCAGAAATTTCACTTACTTTGAAGTAAAAAGGCAGAAATTCCTCTTATTTTGGGGCAAAAATGAAGAAATTTCCTTTTTTGTGGTAAAAGGTATACATTCCTTTTACATTCGGGATAAAAAGCAAAAATTACCCGTATTTTGAAGCAAAATTGCAGAAATTCTCATAATTTTCGGGCAAAAAGGGAGAAATTCCCTAATTTTGGGGCAAAAGGCAGAAATTCCTTTATTTTGGGGCAAAAATCAGAAATTCCCCTTCTTTTGGGGTAAAATTTAAGAAATTTCCTTTATTTTGGGACAAAATTACAGGAATTTACCTGATTTTGGGGCAAAATTGAAGAAATTTCCCTTATTTGGGGCAAAATTGCAGAAATTTCACTTATTTTCATGTAAAAAAGCTGAAATTTCCTTTATTTTGGGGCAAAAATGAAGAAATTTCCTTTTTTGTGGTAAAAGGTATACATTCCTTTTACATTCGGGATAAAAAGCAAAAATTACCCGTATTTTGAAGCAAAATTGCAGAAATTCTCATAATTTTCGGGCAAAAAGGGAGAAATTCCCTAATTTTGGGGCAAAAGGCAGAAATTCCTTTATTTTGGGGCAAAAATCAGAAATTCCCCTTCTTTTGGGGTAAAATTTAAGAAATTTCCTTTATTTTGGGACAAAATTACAGGAATTTACCTGATTTTGGGGCAAAATTGAGGAAATTTCCCTTATTTGGGGCAAAATTGCAGAAATTTCACTTATTTTCATGTAAAAAAGCTGAAATTTCCTTTATTTTGGGGCAAAAATGGAGAAATTCTCCTTATGTTGGGGCAAAATTTCAGAAATTTTCCTTATTATTGGGAAAAATTGCAGAAATTTTCCTTATTTTAGGGCAAAATTGCAGAAATTTCACTTATTTCAGAGAAAAAACGCAAAAATTATTTATTTTGGTGCAAAACGGCAGAAATTCCCATTAATTTGTGGCAAAAAGGCAGAAATTCACCTTATTTTGGGGTAAAATTGCAGAAATTTCACATACTTCAGGGCAAAAAGGCAGAATTTCCCTTATGTTGGGGCAAAATTGCAGAAATTTCACTTATTTCAGTGTAATAAGTCAGAAATTCCCCTTATTTTGAGGCAAAAAAGACAGAAATTTCCTTTGTTTTGAGGGAAAAAGACAGAAATTCCACTAATTTGGAGGCAAAAAGGCAGAAATTTCCCTTATTTTGGAGCAAAAATGAAGAAATTTCCCTTTTTTATTGCAAAAAGTTTTGCATTCTCCTTATTTTTGGGCAAAAAGGCAGAAATTCCCCCTATTTTGGAGCATAATTGCAGAAATTCCCCAAGTTGTGGTGCAGAAAGAGAGAAATTCCCTATATGTTGGGGCAAAAAGACAGAAATTCTTCTTATTTTGGGGCAAAACTCAGAAATTCCACTTATTTTGGGGCAAAATTCTAGAAATTTCCCTTATTTTGGGGCAAAATTGCAGAAATTTCACTTATTTCAGGGAAAAAAGGCAGAAATTTTCTTTATTTTGGGGCAAAAAGGCAGAAATTCCTAATATTTTCTGGCAAAATGCAGAAATTCCCCTTATTTTGAGGTAAAAAGGCTGAAATTCCCCTTATTTGGGGGCAAAAAGGCAGAAATTTCCCTTATTTTGGGGCAAAATTGCAGAAATTTCACTTATTTATAGGCAAAAAGACAGAAATTCTCCTTATTTTGGGGCAAAACTTATAAATTCCACTTATTTTGGTGCAAAATTCCAGAAATTTTCCTTATTTTGGGGCAAAATTGCAGAAATTTCACTTATTTCAGGGAAAGAAAGGCACAAATTTTCCTTATTTTGAGGCAAAAAGTCAGAAATTCCTAATATTTTGTGGCAAAAATGAAGAAATTTCCCTTTATTTTGAGGTAAAAAGGCTGAAATTCCCCTTATTTGGGGGCAAAGAGGCAGAAATTTCCCTCATTTTGGGTCAAAATTGGAGAAATTTCACTTATTTCAGGGTAATAATTCAGAAATTCCCCTTATTTTGGGGCAAAAAAGACAGAAATTCCCTCTGTTTTGGGGGAAAAAGACAGAAATTCCACTTATTTAGAGGCAAAAAGGCAGAAATTCCCCTTATTTTGGAGCAAAAATGAAGAAATTTACCTTTTTATGGCAAAAAGGTATGCATTCCCCTTACTTTTGGGATAAAAAGCAGAAATTCCCTGTATTTTGAAGCAAAATTGCTGAAATTCTCATAATTTTCGGGCAAAAAAGCAGAAATTCTCCTTATTTTGGGGCAAAAAGACAGAAGTTCTCCTTTTTTCGGGAGCAAACATTCAGAAATTCCCCTTATTTTAGGGCAAAATTGCAGAAATTTCCTTTACATTGGGGCAAAGTTGCAGAAATTTCCCTTATTTTGGGGCAAAATTGCAGAAATTTCACTTACTTCAGGGTAATAAGTCAGAAATTCCCCTTATTTTGGGGCAAAAAAGAAAGAAATTCTCTTTGTTTTGGGAGAAAAAGACAGAAATTCCACTTATTTAGAGGCAAAACGGCAGAAATTCCCTTTATTTTGGAGCAAAAATTAAGAAATTTCCCTTTTTATGGCCAAAAGTTATGCATTCCCATTATTTTCAGGCAAAAAGACAGAAATTCCCGTATTTTGGAGCAAAATTGCAGAAATTCCCATAATTTTGGGGCAAAAGGCAGAAATTCCCTTTATTTTGGGGCAAAAATCAGAAATTCCCCTTATTTTGGGGCAAAATTCCAGAAATTTCCTTTATTTTGGGCAAAATTGCAGGAATTTACCTTATTTTGGGGCAAAATTGCAGAAATTTCCCTTATTTGGGGCAAAATTTCAGAAATTTCACTTATTTTCAGGTAAAAAGGCTGAAATTTCCTTTGTTTTGGGGCAAAAAGGAAGAAATTCCTCTTTTTTTGTGGCAAAATTGCAGAAATCTGCCTTATTATGGAAAAAAATTGCAAAAATTTCCCTTATTTTAGAGGAAAATTGCAGAAATTTCACTTATTTCAGAGAAAAAACGCAAAAATTTTTCTTATTTTGGGGCAAAAAGGCAGAAAATCCCATTATTTTGGGGCAAAAAAGTAGAAATTCACCTTATTTAGGGGTAAAATTGCAGAAATTTCACATATTTCAGGGCAAAAAGGCAGAAAATCCCTGTATTTTGGAGCAAAATTGCAGAAATTCCTCTACTTGTGGGGCAAAAAGACAGAAATTCCCTATATGTTAGGGCAAAAAGACAGAAATTCTTCTTATTTTGGGCCAAAACTTAGAAATTCCACTTATTTTGGTGCAAAATTCCAGAAATTTTCCTTCTTTTGGGGCAAAATTGCAAAATTTCACTTATTTTGGGGCAAAATTGCAGAAATTTCACTTATTTCAGGGAAAAAAGGCAGAAATTTTCATTATTTTGGCGCAAAAAGTCAGAAATTCCTAATATTTTGTGGCAAAAATGCAGAAATTCCTTTTATTTTGAGGTATAAAGGCTGAAATTCCCCTTATTTCAGGGCAAAATTGCAGAAATTCCCCTAGTTGTGGGGCAAAAAGACAGAAATTCTCCTTATTTTGGGGCAAAACTCAGAAATTCCACTTATTTTGGGGCAAAATTCAAGAAATTTCCCTTATTCTGGGGCAAAATTGCAGAAATTTCACTTATTTTGGGCAAAATTGCAGAAATTTCCCTTATTTCATGGAAAAAAAAGAAATTTTGTTATTTTGGGACAAAAAAGCAGAAATTCCTCTAAATTTGATGTAAAAAGGCTGAAATTGCCCTTATTTGGGGGCAAAAAGGCAGAAATTTCCCTTATTTTGGGGCAAAATTACAGAAATTTCACTTATTTCAGGGTAATAAGTCAGAAATTTTCCTTATTTTGGGGCTAAAAAAGACAGAAAATCTTTTTGTTTTGGTGGAAAAAGACAGAAATTCCACTTATTTAGAGGCAAAAAGACAGAAATTTCCCTGATTTTGGTGCAAAAATGAAGAAATTTACCTTTTTATGGCAAAAAGGTATGCATTCCCCTTTACTTTCGGGATAAAAAGCAGAAATTCCCCGTATTTTGAAGCAAAATTGCAGAAATTCTCATAATTTTCAGGCCAAAAGATAGAAATTCTCCTTATTTTGGGGAAAAAAGACAGAAAATCTTTTTTTTTTTTTCGGGAGCAAACAGTCAGAAATTTCCCTTATTTTGGGGCAAAATTGCAGAAATTTCCTTTACATTGGGGCAAAATTGCAGAAATTTTTTTTTTATTTTGGGGCAAAATTGCAGAAATTTCACTAATTTCAGGGTAATAAGTCAGAAATTCCGTTATTTTGGGGCAAAAAAGACAGAAATTCCCTTTGTTTTGGGGGAAAAAGACAGAAATTCCACTTATTTAGGGGCAAAAAGGCAGAAATTCCACTTATTTTGGAGCAAAAATGAAGAAATTTCTTTTTTTTATGGCAAAAAGTTATGCATTCCCTTTATTTTTGGGAAATGGCAGAAATTTCCCATATTTAGGAGCAAAATTGCAGAAATTCCCCTAATTGTGGGGTAAAAAGGCAGAAATTCCCTATATGTTGGGGAAAAAAGACAGAAATTCTTCTTATTTTGGGGCAAAACTCAGAAATTCCACTTATTTTTGGGCAAAATTCCAGAAATTTCCCTTATTTTGGGGAAAAATTGCAGAAATTTCACTTAATTTATGGCAAAATTGGAGAAATTTCACTTATTTCAGGGAAAAAAGGCAGAAATTTTCCTTATTTTGGGGCAAAAATCCAGAAATTCTTCATATTTTGTGGCAAAAATGTAGAAATTCCCCTTAGTTTGAGGTAAAAAGGCTGAAATTCTTTTTATTTGGGGGCAAAAAGGCAGAAATTTCCCTTATTTTGGGGCAAAAAGACAGAAATTCCTTTTATTTGGTGGCAAGAATGCAGAAATTTCATTTATTTTGGGCAAAATTGCACAAATTTCACTTATTTCAGGGCATAATTCAAAAATTCCTTTTATTTTGGGGTAAAAAGACAGAAATTCCATTTATTTTTTGGTACAAAGGCAGAAATTTCACTTACTTTGAAGTAAAAAGGCAGAAATTCCTCTTATTTTGGGGCAAAAATGAAGAAATTTCCTTTTTTTTGGTAAAATGTATACATTCCCCTTACATTCAGGATAAAAAGCAAAAATTCCCCGTATTTTGAAGCAAAATTGCAGAAATTCTCATAATTTTCGGGCAAAAAGGGAGAAATTCCCTAATTTTGGGGCAAAAGGCAAAAATTCCTTTTATTTTGGGGCAAAAATCAGAAATTCCCTTTCTTTTGGGGTAAAATTTAAGAAATTTCCTTTATTTTAGGACAAAATTACAGGAATTTACCTTATTTTGGGGCAAAATTGAAGAAATTTCCCTTATTTGGGGCAAAATTGCAGAAATTTCACTTATTTTCTTGTAAAAAAGCTGAAATTTCCTTTATTTTGGGGCAAAAGGGAGAAATTCCCCTAATTTTGGGGCAAAATTTCAGTAATTTTCCTTATTATTGGGAAAAATTGCAGAAATTTTTCTTATTTTAGGGCAAAATTGCAGAAATTTCACTTATTTTAGAGAAAAAAAGCAAAAATTATTTATTTTGGGGCAAAACGGCAGAAATTCCCATTAATTTGTGGCAAAAAGGCAGAAATTCACCTTATTTTGGTGTAAAATTGCAGAAATTTCACATATTTCAGGGCAAAAAGGCAGAAATTTCCCTTATGTTGGGGCAAAATTGCAGAAATTTCACTTATTTCAGTGTAATAAGTCAGAAATTCCCTTTTTTTTTTAGGCAAAAAAGATAGAAATTTCCTTTGTTTTGAGGGAAAAAGACAGAAATTCCACTTATTTGGAGGAAAAAAGGCAGAAATTTCCCTTATTTTGGAGCAAAAATGAAGAAATTTCCCTTTTTTATGGCAAAAAGTTTTGCATTCTCCTTATTTTCGGGCAAAAAGGCAGAAATTCCCCCTATTTTGGAGCATAATTGCAGAAATTCGCCAAGTTGTGGTGCAGAAAGACAGAAATTCCCTATATGTTGGGGCAAAAAGACAGAAATTCTTCTTATTTTGGGGCAAAACTCAGAAATTCCACTTATTTTGGGGCAAAATTCTAATAATTTCCCTTAATTTGGGGCAAAATTGCAGAAATTTCACTTATTTTGGGGCAAAATTGCAGAAATTTCACTTATTTCAGGGAAAAAAGGCAGAAATTTTCTTTATTTTGGGGCAAAAAGGCAGAAATTCCTAATATTTTCTGGCAAAATGCAGAAATTCCCCTTATTTTGAGGTAAAAAGGCTGAAATTCCCCTTATTTGGGGGCAAAAAGGCAGAAATTTCCCTTATTTTGGGGCAAAATTGCAGAAATTTCACTTATTTATAGGCAAAAAGACAGAAATTCTCCTTATTTTGGGGCAAAACTTATAAATTCCACTTATTTTGGTGCAAAATTCCAGAAATTTTCCTTATTTTGGGGCAAAATTGCAGAAATTTCACTTATTTCAGGGAGGAAAAGGCAAAAATTTTCCTTATTTTGAGGCAAAAAGTCAGAAATTCCTAATATTTTGTGGCAAAAATGAAGAAATTTCCCTTTATTTTGAGGTAAAAAGGCTGAAATTCCCCTTATTTTGGGGCAAAGAGGCAGAAATTTCCCTCATTTTGGGTCAAAATTGGAGAAATTTCACTTATTTCAGGGTAATAATTCAGAAATTCCCCTTATTTTGGGGCAAAAAAGACAGAAATTCCCTTTGTTTTGGGGGAAAAAGACAGAAATTCCACTTATTTAGAGGCAAAAAGGCAGAAATTCCCCTTATTTTGGAGCAAAAATGAAGAAATTTACCTTTTTATGGCAAAAAGGTATGCATTCCCCTTACTTTTGGGATAAAAAGCAGAAATTCCCCGTATTTTGAAGCAAAATTGCTGAAATTCTCATAATTTTCGGGCAAAAAGGCAGAAATTCTCCTTATTTTGGGGCAAAAAGACAGAAGTTCTCCTTTTTTCGGGAGCAAACATTCAGAAATTCCCCTTATTTTGGGGCAAAATTGCAGCAATTTCCTTTACATTGGGGCAAAATTGCAGAAATTTCCCTTATTTTGGGGCAAAATTGCAGAAATTTCACTTACTTCAGGGTAATAAGTCAGAAATTCCCCTTATTTTGGGGCAAAAAAGAAAGAAATTCTCTTTGTTTTGGGAGAAAAAGACAGAAATTCCACTTATTTAGAGGCAAAAAGGCAGAAATTCCCTTTATTTTGGAGCAAAAATTAAGAAATTTCCCTTTTTATGGCCAAAAGTTATGCATTCCAATTATTTTCAGGCAAAAAGACAGAAATTCCCGTATTTTGGAGCAAAATTGCAGAAAGTCCCCTAATTTTGGGGCAAAAGGCAGAAATTCCCTTTATTTTGGGGCAAAAATCAGAAATTCCCCTTATTTTGGGGCAAAATTCCAGAAATTTCCTTTATTTTGGGCAAAATTGCAGGAATTTACCTTATTTTGGGGCAAAATTGCAGAAATTTCCCTTATTTGGGGCAAAATTTCAGAAATTTCACTTATTTTCAGGTAAAAAGGCTGAAATTTCCTTTGTTTTGGGGCAAAAAGGAAGAAATTCCTCTTATTTTGTGGCAAAATTGCAGAAATCTGCCTTATTATGGAAAAAAGTTGCAAAAATTTCCCTTATTTTATAGGAAAATTTCAGAAATTTCACTTATTTCAGAGAAAAAACGCAAAAATTTTTCTTATTTTGGGGCAAAAAGGCAGAAAATCCCATTATTTTGGGGCAAAAAACCAGAAATTCACCTTATTTAGGGGTAAAATTGCAGAAATTTCACATATTTCAGGGCAAAAAGGGAGAAAATCCCTGTATTTTGGAGCAAAATTGCAGAAATTCCTCTAGTTGTGGGGCAAAAAGACAGAAATTCCCTATATGTTAGGGCAAAAAGACAGAAATTCTTCTTATTTTGGGCCAAAACTTAGAAATTCCACGTATTTTGGTGCAAAATTCCAGAAATTTTCCTTCTTTTGGGGCAAAATTGCAAAATTTCACTTATTTTGGGGCAAAATTGCAAAATTTCACTTATTTCAGGGAAAAAAGGCAGAAATTTTCATTATTTTGGGGCAAAAAGTCAGAAATTCCTAATATTTTGTGGCAAAAATGCAGAAATTCCTTTTATTTTGAGGTATAAAGGCTGAAATTCCCCTTATTTCAGGCCAAAATTGCAGAAATTCCCCTATTTGTGGGGCAAAAAGACAGAAATTCTCCTTATTTTGGGGCAAAACTCAGAAATTCCACTTATTTTGGGGCAAAATTCAAGAAATTTCCCTTATTCTGGGGCAAAATTGCAGAAATTTCACTTATTTTGGGCAAAATTGCAGAAATTTCCCTTATTTCATGGAAAAAAAAAGAAATTTTGTTATTTTGGGGCAAAAAGGCAGAAATTCCTCTAAATTTGACATAAAAAGGCTGAAATTGCCCTTATTTGGGGGCAAAAAGGCAGAAATTTCCCTTATTTTGGGGCAAAATTACAGAAATTTCACTTATTTCAGGGTAATAAGTCAGAAATTTTCCTTATTTTGGGGCAAAAAAGACAGAAAATCTTTTTGTTTTGGGGGAAAAAGACAGAAATTCCACTTATTTAGAGGCAAAAAGACAGAAATTTCCCTGATTTTGGTGCAAAAATGAAGAAATTTACCTTTTTATGGCAAAAAGGTATGCATTCCCCTTTACTTTCGGGATAAAAAGCAGAAATTCCCCGTATTTTGTAGCAAAATTGCAGAAATTCTCATAATTTTCAGGCAAAAAGGTAGAAATTCTCCTTATTTTTGGGCAAAAAGACAAAAAATCTCCTTTTTTCGGGAGCAAACAGTCAGAAATTTCCCTTATTTTGGGGGAAAATTGGAGAAATTTCTTTTACATTGGGGCAAAATTGCAGAAATTTTTTTTATTTTGGGGCAAAATTGCAGAAATTTCACTAATTTCAGGGTAATAAGTCAGAAATTCCCATTTTTTTGGGGCAAAAAAGACAGAAATTCCCTTTGTTTTGGGGGAAAAAGACAGAAATTCCACTTATTTAGAGGCAAAAAGGCAGAAATTTCACTTATTTTGGAGCAAAAATGAAGAAATTTCTTTTTTTTTATGGCAAAAAGTTATGCATTCCCTTTATTTTTGGGAAAAGGCAGAAATTTCCCATATTTAGGAGCAAAATTGCAGAAATTCCCCTAATTGTGGGGCAAAAAGGCAGAAATTCCCTATATGTTGGGGAAAAAAGACCGAAATTCTTCTTATTTTGGGGCAAAACTCAGAAATTCCACTTATTTTTGGGCAAAATTCCAGAGATTTCCCTTATTTTGGGGAAAAATTGCAGAAATTTCACTTAATTTATGGCAAAATTGGAGAAATTTCACTTATTTCAGGGAAAAAAGGCAGAAATTTTCCTTATTTTGCGGCAAAAATCCAGAAATTCTTAATATTTTGTGGCAAAAATGTAGAAATTCCCCTTAGTTTGAGGTAAAAAGGCTGAAATTCTTTTTATTTGGGGGCAAAAAGGCAGAATTTCCCTTATTTTGGGGCAAAAAGACAGAAATTCCTTTTATTTTGTGGCAAGAATGCAGAAATTTCATTTATTTTGGGCAAAATTGCACAAATTTCACTTATTTCAGGGCATAATTCAAAAATTCCTTTTATTTTGGGGTAAAAAGACAGAAATTCCATTTATTTTTTGGTACAAAGGCAGAAATTTCACTTACTTTGAAGTAAAAAGGCAGAAATTCCTCTTATTTTGGAGCAAAAATTAAGAAATTTCCTTTTTTGTGGTAAAAGGTATACATTCCCCTTACATTCGGGATAAAAAGCAAAAATTCCCCGTATTTTGAAGCAAAATTGCAGAAATTCTCATAATTTTCGGGCAAAAAGGGAGAAATTCCCTAATTTTGGGGCAAAAGGCAAAAATTCCTTTTATTTTGGGGCAAAAATCAGAAATTTCCTTTCTTTTGGGGTAAAATTTAAGAAATTTCCTTTATTTTGGGACAAAATTACAGGAATTTACCTTATTTTGGGGCAAAATTGAAGAAATTTCCCTTATTTGGGGCAAAATTGCAGAAATTTCACTTATTTTCTTGTAAAAAAGCTGAAATTTCCTTTATTTTGGGGCAAAAAGGGAGAAATTCCCCTTATTTTGGGGCAAAATTGCAGAAATTTCCCTTATTATTGGGAAAAATTGCAGAAATTTTTCTTATTTTAGGGCAAAATTGCAGAAATTTCACTTATTTTAGAGAAAAAAGCAAAAATTATTTATTTTGGGGCAAAAAGGCCGAAATTCCCATTAATTTGTGGCAAAAAGGCAGAAATTCACCTTATTTTGGTGTAAAATTGCAGAAATTTCACATATTTCAGGGCAAAAAGGCAGAAATTTCCCTTATGTTGGGGCAAAATTGCAGAAATTTCACTTATTTCAGTGTAATAAGTCAGAAATTCCCTTTTTTTTTAGGCAAAAAAGACAGAAATTTCCTTTGTTTTGAGGGAAAAAGACAGACATTCCACTTATTTGGAGGAAAAAAGGCAGAAATTTCCCTTATTTTGGAGCAAAAATGAAGAAATTTCCCTTTTTTATGGCAAAAAGTTTTGCATTCTCCTTATTTTCGGGCAAAAAGGCAGAAATTCCCCCTATTTTGGAGCATAATTGCAGAAATTCGCCAAGTTGTGGTGCAGAAAGACAGAAATTCCCTATATGTTGGGGCAAAAAGACAGAAATTCTTCTTATTTTGGGGCAAAACTCAGAAATTCCACTTATTTTGGGGCAAAATTCTAAAAATTTCCCTTATTTTGGGGCAAAATTGCAGAAATTTAACTTATTTTGGGGCAAAATTGCAGAAATTTCACTTATTTCAGGGAAAAAAGGCAGAAATTTTCTTTATTTTGGGGCAAAAAGGCAAAAATTCCTAATATTTTCTGGCAAAAATGCAGAAATTCCCCTTATTTTGAGGTAAAAAGGCTGAAATTCCCTTTATTTGGGGGCAAAAAGGCAGAAATTTCCCTTATTTTGGGGCAAAATAGCAGAAATTTCACTTATTTAGAGGCAAAAAGACAGAAATTCTCCTTATTTTGGGGCAAAACTTATAAATTCCACTTATTTTGGGGCAAAATTCCAGAAATTTCCTTTATTTTGGGGCAAAATTGCAGAAATTTTACTTATTTCAGGGAAAAAAGGCAGAAATTTTTTTTATTTTGTGGCAAAAAGGCAGAAATTCCTAATATTTTCTGGCAAAAATGCAGAAATTCCCCTTATTTTGAGGTAAAAAGGCTGAAATTCCCCATATTTGGGGGCAAAAAGGCAGAAATTTCCCTTATTTTGGGGCAAAATTGCAGAAATTTCACTTATTTCAGGGAAAAAAGGCAGAAATTTTCTTTATTTTGGGGCAAAAATGCAGAAATTCCAAATATTTTCTGGCAAAAATGCAGAAATTCCCCTTATTTTGAGGTAAAAAGGCTGAAATTCCCCTTATTTGGGGGCAAAAAGGGAGAAATTTCCCTTATTTTGGGGCAAAATTGCAGAAATTTCACTTATTTAGAGGCAAAAAGACAGAAATTCTTCTTATTTTGGGGCAAAACTTATAAATTCCACTTATTTTGGGGCAAAATTCCAGAAATTTCCCTTATTTTTGGGCAAAATTGCAGAAATTTCACTTATTTTGGGGCAAAATTGCAGAAATTTCACTTATTTCAGGGAAAAAAGGCACAAGTTTTCCTTATTTTGGGGCAAAAAAGTCAGAAATTCCTAATATTTTGTGGCAAAAATGCAGAAATTTCCCCTTATTTTGAGGTAAAAAGGCTGAAATTCCCCTTATTTGGGGGCAAAGTGGCAAAAATTTCCCTTATTTTGGGGCAAAATTGGAGAAATTTCACTTATTTCAGGGTAATAATTCTGAAATTCCCCTGATTTTGGGGCAAAAATGACAGAAATTACCTTTGTTTTGAAGGAAAAAGACAGAAATTCCACATATTTAGAGGCAAAAAGGCAGAAATTCCCATTATTTTGGAGCCAAAATGAAGAAATTTACCTTTTTATGGCAAAAAGTTATGCATTCCCCTTACTTTCGGGATAAAAAGCAGAAATTCCCCGTATTTTGAAGCAAAATTGCAGAAATTCTCATAATTTTTGGGCAAAAAGGCAGAAATTCTTCTTATTTTGGGGCAAAAAGACAGAAGATCTCCTTTTTTCGGGAGCAAACATTCAGAAATTCCCCTTATTTTGGGGCAAAATTGCAGAAATTTCCTTTACATTGGGGCAAAATTGCAGAAATTTCCCTTATTTTGGGGAAAAATTGCAGAAATTTCACTTATTTCAGGGTAATAAGTCATAAATTCCCCTTATTTTGGGGCAAAAAAATATTCTTTTTGTTTTGGGAGAAAAAGACAGAAATTCCACTTATTTAGAGGCAAAAAGGCAGAAATTCCCTTTATTTTGGAACAAAAATGAAGAAATTTCTCTTTTTATGGCCAAAAGTTATGCATTCCCATTATTTTCAGGCAAAAAGGCAGAAATTCCCGTATTTTGGAGCAAAATTGCAGAAATTCCGCTAATTTTGGGGCAAAAGGCAGAAATTCCCTTTATTTTGGGGCAAAAATCAGAAATTCCCCTTATTTTGGGGAAAAATTCCTGAAATTTCCTTTATTTTGGGGCAAAATTGCAGGAATTTACCTTATTTTGTGGCAAAATTGCAGAAATCTGCCTTATTATGGAAAAAAATTGCAAAAATTTCCCTTATTTTAGGGGAAAATTGCAGAAATTTCACTTATTTCAGAGAAAAAACGCAAAAATTTTTCTTATTTTGGGGCAAAAAGGCAGAAATTCCCATTATTTTGGGGCAAAAAAGCAGAAATTCACCTTATTTAGGGGTAAAATTGCAGAAACTTCACATATTTTAGGGCAAAAAGGCAGAAAATTCCCGTATTTTGGAGCAAAATTGCAGAAATTCCCCTAGTTGTGGAGCAAAAAGACAGAAATTCCCTATATGTTGGGGCAAAAAGACAGAAATTCTCTTTATTTTGGGGCAAAACTTAGAAATTCCACTTATTTTGGAGCAAAATTCCAGAAATTTTCCTTCTTTATGGGCAAAATTGCAAAATTTCACTTATTTTGGGGCAAAATTGCAGAAATTTCACTTATTTCAGGGAAAAAAGGCAGAAATTTTCCTTATTTTGGGGCAAAAAGTCAGAAATTCCTAATATTTTGTGGCAAAAATGCAGAAATTCCCCTTATTTTGAGGTATAAAGGCTGAAATTCCCCTTATTTCAGGGCAAAATTGCAGAAATTCCCCTAGTTGTGGGGCAAAAATGAAGAAATTCCCTATATGTTGGGGCAAAAAGACAGAAATTCTCCTTATTTTGGGGCAAAACTCAGACATTCCACTTATTTTGGGGCAAAATTCAAGAAATTTCCCTTATTCTGGGGCAAAATTGCAGAAATTTCCCTTATTTCATGGAAAAAAAAAGAAATTTTGTTATTTTGGGGCTAAAAGGCAGAAATTCCTCTTATTTTGATTTAAAAAGGCTGAAATTGCCCTTATTTGGGGGCAAAAAGGCAGAAATTTCCTTTATTTTGGGGCAAAATTGCAGAAATTTCACTTATTTCAGGGTAATAAGTCAGAAATTTTCCTTATTTTGGGGCAAAAAAGTCAGAAAATCCCTTTGTTTTTGGGGAAAAAGACAGAAATTCAACTTATTTAGAGGCAAAAAAGCAGAAATTCCCTTTAATTTGGAGCAAAAATGAAGAAATTTCTCTTTTTTAAGGCAAAAAGTTATGCATTGTTCTTATTTTCGGGCAAAAAGGCAGAAATTCCTCGTATTTTGGAGCAAAATTGCAGAAATTCCCCTAATTGTGGGGCAAAAATGCAGAAATTCCTTTTATGTTGGGGCAAAAAGACAGAAATTCCCCTTATTTTGGGGCAAAACTCAGAAATTCCACTTATTTTGGGGCAAAATTCCAGAAATTTCCCTTATTCTGGGGCAAAATTGCAGAAATTTCACTTATTTTGTGGCAAAATTGCAGAAATTTTACTTATTTCAGAGAAAAAAGTTAGAAATTTCCCATATTTTGGGGCAAAAATTCAGAAATTCTCCTTATTTTGAGGTTAAAAGGCAAAAATTCCCCTTATTTGGGGGCAAAAAGGCAGAAATTTCACTTATTTTGGGCCAAAATTGCGGAAATTTCACTTATTTCAGAGAAAAAAGGCAGAAATTTTTCTTATTTTGGGGCAAAAAGGCAGAAATTCCTAATATTTTGTGGCAAAATACAGAAATTCCCTTTATTTTGAGGTACAAAGGGTGAAATTCCCCTTATTTGGGGGTAAAAATGCCAAAATTTCCCTTATTTTGGGGCAAAATTGCAGAAATTTCACTTATTTCAGGGTAATAAGTCAGAAATTTTTTTTATTTTGGGGCAAAAAAGACAGAAATTCCCTTTGTTTTGGAGGACAAAGACCGAAATACCACTTATTTAGAGGCAAAAAAGCAGAAATTTTCCTTATTTTGGAGCAAAAATTAAGAAATTTCCCTTTTTTATGGCAAAAAGGTATGCATTCTACTTATTTTCGGGCAAAAAGGCAAAAATTCCTTGTATTTTGGAGCAAAATTGCAGATATTTCCCTAATTGTAGGGCAAAAAGGTAGAAATTCCATATATGTTGGGGCAAAAAGACAGAAATTCTCCTTATTTTGTGGCAAAACTCAGAAATTTCACTTATTTTGGGACAAAATTGCGGAAATTTCAGTTATTTCAGAAAAAAAACCAAAAATTTTCTTATTTTGGGGCAAAAAGTCAGAAATTTCCCATATTTTGGGGCAAAAATGCAGAAATTTCCCTTATTTTGGGGTAAAAAGTCTGAAATTCCCTTATTTGTTGGCAAAAAAGCAGAAATTTCACTTATTTAAGGAAAAAAAGTCAGAAATTTTCCTTATTTTGGGGCAAAAAGACAGAAATTCCTTTTGTTTTAGAGAAAAAAGACAGAAATTCCACTTATTTAGAGGCAAAAAAGCAGAAATTCCCCATATTTTGAGGTAAAAAGACTGAAATTCCCCTTATTTGGGGGCAAAAAGGCAGAAATTTCCTTTATTTTGGGGCAAAATTGCAGAAATTTAACTTATTTCAGGGTAATAAGTCAGAAATTTTCCTTATTTTGGGGCAAAAAAGACAGAAATTTCCTTTGTTTTGGGGGAAAAAGACAGAAATTCCACTTATTTAGAGGCAAATGCAGAAATTCCTCTTATTTTGGAGCAAAAATGAATAAATTTCCCTTTTTTAGGGCAAAAAGGTATGCATTCTTCTTATTTTCGGACAAAAAGGCAGAAATTCCCTGTATTTTGGAGCAAAATTGCAAAAATTCCCCTAATTGTGGGGCAAAAAGGCAGAAATTCCCTATATGTTGGGGCAAAAGTACAGAAATTCTCCTTATTTTGTGGCAAAACTCAGAAATACCACTTATTTTGAGGAAAAATTCCAGAAATTTCCCTTATTTTGTGGAAAAATTGCAGAAATTTCACTTATTTTGGGCAAAATTGCAGAAATTTCAGTTATTTCAGAAAAAAAGCAGAATTTTTTTTATTTTGGGGCAAAAAGCCAGAAATTTCTTTTATTTTGGTACAAAATTGAAGAAATTTTTCTTATTTTAGGGCAAAAACGCAGAAATTTCCCATATTTTGGGGCAAAACTGCAGAAATTTCCCTTTTTTGACGTAAAAAGGCTGAAATTCCCCTTATTTGGGGGCAAAAAGGGAGAAATTTTTCTTATTTTGAGGCAAAATTGCAGCAATTTCACTTATTTCAGGGTAATAAGTCAGAAATTATCCTTATCTTGGGGCAATAAATACAGAAATTCCCTTTGTTTTGGGGGAAAAAGACAGAAATTCCACTTATTTTGGGAAAAATTCCAGAAATTTCACTTATTTTGGGGCAAAATTGTAGAAATTTCACTTATTTTGGGGCAAAATTTCAGAAATTTCACTTTTTTCAGAAAAAAAAGTAGAAATTTTTCTATTTGGAAGCAAAAAGGCAGAAATTTCTTTTATTTTGGTACAAAATTGCAGAAATTTTTCTTATTTTGGGGCAAAAAGGCAGAAATTTCCCATATTTTGGGGCAAAAATGCAGAAATTCCCCTTATTTTGAGGTAAAAAGGCTTAAATTCCCCTTATTTGGAGGCAAAAAGGCAGAAATTTCACTTATTTTGGGCCAAACTTGCGGAAATTTCACTTATTTCAGGGAAAAAAGGCAGACATTTTCCTTATTTTGGGGCAAAAAGGCAGAAATTCCTAATATTTTGTGGCAAAAATGCAGAAATTCCCTTTATTTTGAGGTAAAAAGGGTGAAATTACCCTTATTTGGGGGTAAAAAGGCCGAAATTTCCCTTATTTTGGGGCAAAATTGCAGAAATTTCACTTATTTCAGTGTAATAAGTAAGAAATTTTCCTTATTTTTGGGCAAAAAAGACAGAAATTTCCTTTGTTTTGGGGGAAAAAGACAGAAATACCACTTATTTAGAGGCAAAAAAGCAGAAATTTTCCTTATTTTGGAGCAAAAATGAAGAAATTTCCCTTTTTTTATGGCAAAAAGGTATGCATTCTTCTTATTTTGGGCAAAAAGGCAGAAATTCCCCGTATTTTGGAGCAAAATTGCAGAAATTCCCCGAATTGTCGGGCAAAAAGGTAGAAATTCCCTATATGTTGGGGCAAAAAGACAGAAATTCTCCTTATTTTGGGGCGAAACTCAGAAATTCCACTTATTTGGGGCAAAATTCCAGAAACTTACCTTATTTTAGAACAAAATTGCAGACATTTCACTTATTTTGGGGCAAAATTGCAGAAATTTCACTTATTTCAGGGAAAAAAGGCAGAAATTTCCCTTATTTTGGGGCAAAAATCAGAAAATCCTAATATTTTGTGGCAAAAATGCAGAAATTCCCCTTATTTTGAGGTAAAAAGGCTGAAATTACCCTTATTTGGGGGCAAAAAGGCAGTAATTTCCCTTATTTTGGGGCAAAATTGAAGAAATTTCAAATATTTCAGGGTAATAAGTAAGAAATTTTTTTTTATTTTGGAAGAAAAAAGACAGAAATTCCCTTTGTTTTGGGGGAAAAAGACAGAAATTCCACTTATTTAGAGTCAAAAAGGCAGAAATTCCCCTTATTTTGAAGCAAAAATGAAGAAATTTCCCTTTTTTATGGCAAAAAGTTATGCATTCTTCTATTTTCAGGCAAAAAGGCAGAAATTCCCTGTATTTTGAGCAACATTGCAGAAATTCCCCTAATTGTGGGGCAAAAAGGCAGAAATTCCCTATATGTTGGGGCAAAAAGACAGACATTCTTCTTATTTTGGGGCAAAACTGAGAAATTCCACTTATTTTGGGGCAAAATTCCAGAAATTTCCCATATTTTGGGGCCAAATTGCAGAAATTTCACTTATTTTGGGGCAAAATTTCAGAAATTTCACTTATTTCAGGGAAAAAAAGCAGAAATTTTTTTATTTTGGGGAAAAAAGGCAGAAATTTCCCATATTTTGAAGCAAAAATGCAGAAATTCCCCTTATTTTGAGGTAAAAATGCTGAAATTACTTTTATTTGGGTGCAAAAAGGCAGAAATTTCTCTTATTTAGAGGCAAAATTGCAGAAATTTCACTTATTTCAGGGTAATAAATCAGAAATTTTCTTTATTTTGGGGCAAAAAAGACAGAAATTCTATTTGTTTTGGGGGAAAAAACAGAAATTCGAATTATTTAGAGGAAAAAAGCAGAAATTCTTCTTATTTTGGAGCAAAAATGAAAAAATTTCCCTTTTTTATGGCAAGAAGGTATGCATTCTTCTTATTTTCAGACAAAAAGGCAGAAATTCCCCGTATTTTGGAGCAAAATTGCAGAAATTCCTCTAATTGTGGGGCAAAAAGGCAGAAATTCCTTATATGTTGGGGCAAAAAGACAGAAATTCTCCTTATTTTGTGGCAAAACTCAGAAATTTCACTTATTTTGGGGCAAAATTGCAGAAATTTCAGTTATTTCAGAAAAAAAGCATAAATTTTCTTATTTTGGGGCAAAAAGGCAGAAATTTCTTTTATTTTGGTACAAAATTGCAGAAATTTTTCTTATTTTGGGGCAAATAGGCAGAAATTTCCCATATTTTGGGGCAAAAATGCAGAAATTCCCCTTATTTTGGGGTAAAAAGTCTGAAATTCCCTTATTTGGGGGCAAAAAAGCAGAAATTTCAATTATTTAAGGAAAAAAGTCAGAAATTTTCGTTATTTTGGGGCAAAAAGACAGAAATTCTTTTTGTTTTAGAGAAAAAAAATCAGAAATTCCACTTATTTAGAGGCAAAAAAGCAGAAATTCCCCTTATTTTGAGGTAAAAAGGCTGAAATTCCCCTTATTTGGGGGCAAAAAGGCAGTAATTTCCTTTATTTTGAGGCAAAATTGCAGAAATTTCACATATTTCAGGGTAATAAGTCAGAAATTTTCCTTATTTTGGGGCAAAAAAGACAGAAATTCCCTTTGTTTTGGGGGAAAAAGACAGAAATTCCACTTATTTAGAGGCAAATGCAGAAATTCCCCTTATTTTGGAGCAAAAATGAAGAAATTTCCCTTTTTTATGGCAAAAAGGTATGCATTCTTCTTATTTTCGGACTAAAAGGCAGAAATTCCCCGTATTTTGGAGCAAAATTGCAGAAATTCCCCTAATTGTGGGGCAAAAAGGCAGAAATTTCCTATATGTTGGGGCAAAAGGACAGAAATTCTCCTTATTTTGTGGCAAACCTCAGAAATACCACTTATTTTGAGGCAAAATTCCAGAAATTTCCTTCATTTTGGGACAAAATTGCAGAAATTTCACTTATTTTGGGCAAATTTGCAGAAATTTCACTTATTTCAGAAAAAAAAGCAGAATTTTTTTTATTTTGGGGGAAAACGGCAGAAATTTCTTTTATTTTGGTAAAAAATTGAAGAAATTTTTCTTATTTTGGGGCAAAAACGCAGAAAGTTCCCATATTTTGGGGCAAAAATGCAGAAATTTCCTTTTTTTTGACGTAAAAAGGCTGAAATTCCCCTTATTTGGGGGCAAAAAGGGAGAAATTTTTCTTATTTTGAGGCAAAATACAGCAATTTCACTTATTTCAGGGATATAAGTCAGAAATTTTCCTTATCTTGGGGCAAAAAATACAGAAATTCCCTTTGTTTTGGGGGAAAAAGAGAGAAATTCCACTTATTTAGAGGCAAAAAAGCAGAAATTCCCCTTATTTTGAAGCAAAAATGAAGATTTCCCTTTTTTGTGGCAAAAGGTATACATTCCCCTTATTTTCGGGCTAAAAAGCAAAAATTCCCCGTATTTTGGAGCAAAATTCTAGAAATTCCCCTAATTGTGGGGCAAAAAGGCAGAAATTCCCTATATGTTAGGGCAAAAACACAGAAATTCTCCTTATTTTGTGGCAAAACTCAGAAATTCCACTTATTTTGGGGCAAAATTTCAGAGATGTCCCTTATTTTGGGGCAAAATTGCAGAAATTTCACTTATTTCAAGGAAAAAAGGCAGAAATTTTCCTTATTTTGGGGCAAAAAGGCAGAAATTCCTAATAGTTTGTTGCAAAAATGCAGAAATTCTCCTTATTTTGAGGTAAAAGGGTGAAATTTTTCTTATTTGGGGGCAAAAGGGCAGAAATTTCACTTATTTCAGGGTAATAAGTCAGAAAATTTCTTTATTTTGTTGCAAAAAGACAGAAATTTTCTTTGTTTTGGGGGAAAAAGAGAGAAACTCCACATATTTAGAGGCAAAAAGCAGAAATTCCCCTTATTTTGTAGCAAAATTACAGAAATTTCCCTTTTTTATGGCAAAGGTATGCATTCTTCTTATTTTCTGGCAAAAAGGCAGAAATTCTCTGTATTTTGGAACAAAATTGCAGAAATTAACCTAATTGTGGGGCAAAAAGGCAGAAATTCCCTATATGTTGGGGCAAAAAGACAGAAATTCTGCTTATTTTGGGGCAAAACTCAGAAATTCCACATATTTTGGGGCAAAATTCCCGAAATTTCCCTTATTTTGGGGCATAATTGCAGAAATTGCACTTATTTTGGAACAAAATTGGAGAAATTTCACTTATTTCAGAGAAAAAAGGCAGAAATTTTCCTTATTTTGGGGCAAAAAGGCAGAAATTTCCCATATTTTGGTACAAAATTTCAGAAATTTTTTCTTATTTTTGGCAAAAAGGCAAAAATTTCCCATATTTTGGGGAAAAATGCAGAAATTCCCCTTATTTTGAGGTAAAATGCTGAAATACCCCTTATTTGGGGTTAAAAAACAAAAATTTCTCTTATTTTGGGGCAAAATTGCAGAAATTTCACTTATTTCAGGGTAATAAGTCAGAAATTTTCCTTATTTTGGGGCAAAAAAGACAGAAATTCCCTTTGTTTTGAGGGAAAAAGACAGAAATTCCAATTATTTATAGGCATAAAAGCAAAAATTCCCCTCATTTTGGACAAAAATGAAGAAAATTCCCTTTTCTATGGAAAAAGGTATGCATTATTATTATTTTCGGAAAAAAAGGCAGAAATTCCCCGTATTTTAGAGCAAAATTGCCGAAATTTTCCTAATTGTGGTGCAAAAATGCAGTAATTCCCTATATGTTGGGGCAAAAAGACAGAAATTCTCCTTATTTTAGGTCAAAACTCAGAAATTTAAATTATTTCGGGGCAAAATTGCAGTATTTTCACTTATTTCTGAAAAAAAAGCAGAAATTTTCTTATTTTGGGGCCAAAAGGCAGAAATTTCTTTTATTTTGTTTAAAATGCAGAATTTTTTTTATTTTGGGGCAAAAAGGCAGAAATTTCCCATATTTTGGGGTAAAAATGCAGAAATTTCTCTTATGTTGAGGTAAAAGGCTGAAATTCCCCTTATTTGGGGGCAAAAAGGCAGAAATTTCTCTTATTTTGGGGCAAAATTGCAGAAATTTCACTTATTTCAGGGTAATAAGTCAGAAATTTAACTTATTTTGGAGCCAAAAAACAGAAATAACCTTTGTTTTTGGGGGAAAAAGACAGAAATTCCACTTTTTTAGAGGCAAAAAAGCAGAAATTCCCCTTATTTTGGAGCAAAAATGAAGAAATTTCACTTTTTAAGGGCAAAAAGGTATGCATTCTTCTTATTTTTGGGCAAAAAGGCAGAAATAACCTTATTTTAGAGCAAAATTGCAGAAATTTCCCAAATTGTGGGGCAAAAATGCAGAAATTCCCAATATGTTGAGGCAAAAATACAGAAATTCTCCTTATTTTTGGGCAAAACTCAGAAATTCCACTTATTTTGGGGCAAAATTCCAGAAATTTCACTTATTTTGGGGCAAAATTGTAGAAATTTCACTTATTTTGAAGCAAAATTTCAGAAATTTCACTTTTTTCAGAAAAAAAGTAGAAATTTTTTTATTTGGAAGCAAAAGGGCAGAAATTTCTTTTATTTTGGTACAAAATTGCAGAAATTTTTCTTAGTTTGGGGCAAAAAAGCAGAAATTTCCCATATTTTGGGGCAAAAATGCAGAAATTCCCCTTATTTTGAGGTAAAAAGGCTAAAATTCCCCTTATTTGTGGGCAAAAAGGCAGAAATTTCACTTATTTTGGGCCAAAATTGCAGAAATTTCACTTATTTCAGGGAAAAAATGCAGAAATTTTCCTTATTTTGTGGGAAAAATTCAGAAATTCCTAATATTTTGTGGCAAAAATGCAGAAATTCCCTTTATTTTGAGGTAGAAACGGTGAAATTCCCCTTATTTGGGGGTAAAAAGGCCGAAATTTTCTTTATTTTGGGGCAAAATTGCAGAAATTTCACTTATTTTAGGGTAATAACTCAGAAATTTTTCTTATTTTGGGGCAAAAAAGACAGAAATTTACTCTGTTTTGGGGAAAAAATACAGATTATTACACTTATTTAGAGGCAAAAAAGCAGAAATTTTCCTTATCTTGGAGCAAAAATGAAGAAATTTCCCATTTTTATGGCAAAAAGGTATGCATTCTTCTTATTTTCGGGCAAAAAGGCAGAAATTCCCCGTATTTTGGAGCAAAATTGCAGAAATTCCCCTAATTGTCGGGCAAAAAGGTAGAAATTCCCTATATGTTGGAGCAAAAAGACAGAAATTCTCCTTATTTTGGGGCAAAACTCAGAAATTCCATCTATTTGGGGCAAAATTCCATAAATTTACCTTATTTTCGGGCAAAATTGCAGAAATTTCACTTATTTTGGGGCAAAATTGCAGAAATTTCACTTATTTCAGTGAAAAAAAGGCAGAAATTTTCCTTTTTTTGGGGCAAAAAACAGAAATCCTAATATTTTGTGGCAAAAATGCAGAAATTCCCCTTATTTTGAGGTAAAAAGGCTGAAATTCCCCTTATTTGAGGGCAAAAAGGCAGTAATTTCCCTATTTTGGGGCAAAATTGTAGAAATTTCACTTATTTCAGGATAATAAGTAAGAAATTTTCCTTATTTTGGAACAAAAAAGATAGAAAATCCCTTTGTTTTGGGGGAAAAAGACAGAAATTCCACTTATTTAGAGTCAAAAAGGCAGAAATTCCCCTTATTTTGGAGCAAAAATGAAGAAATTTCTCTTTTTTATGGCAAAAAGGTATGCATTTTTCTTATTTTCAGGCAAAAAGGCAGAAATTCCTTGTATTTTGAGCAACATTGCAGAAATTCTCCTAATTGTGTGGCAAAAAGGCAGAAATTCCCTATATGTTTGGGCAAAAAGACAGACATTCTTCTTATTTTGTAGCAAAACTATGAAATTCCACTTATTTTGGGGCAAAATTTCAGAAATTTCCATATTTTGGGGCCAAATTGCAGAAATTTCACTTATTTTGGGGCAAAATTTCAGAAATTTCACTTATTTCAAGGAAAAAAAGCAAAAATTTTCTTATTTTGGGGCAAAAATGCAGAAATTTCCCATATTTTGAAGCAAAAATGCAGAAATTTTCCGTATTTTGAGGTAAAAAGGCTGAAATTCCCATTATTTGGGGGCAAAAAGGCATAAATTTCTCTTATTTTGAGGCAAAATTTCAGAAATTTCATTATTTCAGGGTAATAAATCAGAAATTTTCTTTATTTTGGGGCAAAAAAGAAAGAAATTCCCTTTGTTTTGGGGGAAAAAACAGAAATTCGAATTATTTAGAGTAAGAAAGCAGAAATTCTTCTTATTTTGGAGCAAAAATGAAAAAATTTCTTTTTTTTATGGCAAAAAGGTATGCATTCTTATTTTCAGACAAAAAGGCAGAAATTCCTCGTATTTTGGAGCAAAATTGCAGAAATTCCCCTTATTGTGGGGCAAAAAGGCAGAAATTTATTATATGTTGGGCCAAAAAAACAGAAATTCTCCTTATTTTGTGGCAAAACTCAGGAATTTCACTTATTTTGGGGTAAAATTGCAGAAATTTCAGTTATTTCAGAAAAAAAAGCAGAAATTTTCTTATTTTTGGGCAAAAAGGCAGAAATTTCTTTTATTTTGGTACAAAATTGCAGAAATTTTTCTTATTTTGGGGCAAAAAGGCAGAAATTTCCCATATTTTGGTGCAAAAATGCAGAAATTCCTTTTATTTTGGGGTAAAAAGTCTGAAATTCTCTTATTTGGAGGCAAAAAAGCAGAAATTTCACTTATTTTGGGGCAAAATTGCAGAAATTTCACTTATTTCAGAGAAAAAAGTCAAAAATTTTCCTTATATTGGGGCAAAGAGACAGAGATTCCTTTTGTTTTGGGGAAAAAAGACAGAAATTCCACTTATTTAGAGGCAAAAAAGCAGAAATTCCCCTCATTTTGAAGCAAAAATGAAGAAATTTACCTTATTTATGCCAAAAAGGTATGAATTCTACTTATTTTTGGGCAAAAAGGCAGAAATTCCCCGTATTTTGGAGCAAAATTGAAGAAATTCCCCTAATTGTGGGGCAACAAGGCAGAAATTCCCTATATGTTGGGGCAAAAAGGCAGAAATTCTCCTTATTTTGGGGCAAAACTCAGAAATACCACTTATTTTGGGGCAAAATTCCAGAAATTTCCCTTATTTTGGGAAAAATTGCAGAAATTTCACTTATTTTGGGCAAAATTGCAGAAATTTCACTTATTTCAGAAAAAAAGCAGAAATTTTTTATTTTGGGGCAAAAAGGCAGACATTTCTTTTATTTTGGTACAAAATTGAAGAAATTTTTTTTATTTTGGGGCAAAAACGCAGAAATTTCCCATATTTTGGGGCAAAAATGCAGAAATTTCCCTTATTTTGATGTAAAAAGGATAAAATTCCCATTATTTGGGGGCAAAGAGAGAGAAATTTTTCTTATTTTGAGGCAAAATTGCAGCAATTTCACTTATTTCAGGGTAATAAGTCAGAAATTTTCCTTATTTTGGGGCAAAATTGCAGAAATTTCACTTATTTTGGGGCAAAATTGGAGAAATTTCACTCATGTAAGGGTAATAAGTAAGAAATTTTTTTATTTTGGGGCAAAAAAGACAGAAATTCCCTTTGTTTTGAGGGAAAAAGACAGAAATTCCACTTATTTAGAGGCAAAAAAGCAGAAATTCCCCTTATTTTGGAGCAAAAATGAAGAAATTTCCCTTTTTTGTGGCAAAAAGGTATGCATTCTTCTTATTTTCGGGCAAAAACCAGAAATTTCCCGTATTTTGGAGCAAAATTGCAGAAATTCCTCTAATTGTGGGGCAAAAAGGCAGAAATTCCCTATATTTTATGGCATAAAGACAGAAATTCTTCTTATTTTGGAGCTAAACTCAGAAATCCCACTTATTTTAAGGCAAAATTCCAGAAATTTCCTTTATTTTGGAGCAAAATTGCAGAAATTTCACTTATTTTGGGGATAAATTGCAGAAATTTCACTTATTTAAGGGAAAAAAAGCAGAAATTTACTTCTTCTGGGGCAAAAAGGCAAAAATTTCTTTTATTTTGGTACAAAATTGCAGAAAATTTTTTTATTTGGGCAAAAAGGCAGAAATTTCCCATATTTTGGGGCAAAAATGCAGAAATTCCCATTATTTTGAGGTAAAAAGGCTGAAATTCCCTTTATTTGGGGGCAAAAAGGGAGAAATTTCCCTTATTTTGGGGAAAAATTGCAGAAATTTCAATTATTTTGGGGCAAAATTGCAGAAATTTAACTTATTTCAGGGTAATAAGTCACAAATTTTCCTTATTTTGGAGCAAAAAGACAAAAATTCTATTTGTATTGGGGGACAAATATAGAAATTCCACATATTTAGAGGCATAAAAGCAAAAATTCTCTTTATTTTGGAGCAAAAATGAAGAAATTTTCCTTTTTTATGGCAAATAGTTATGCATTCTTCTTATTTTCGGGCAAAAAGGCAGAAATTTCCCTTATTTGGGGCAAAATTCCAGAAATTTCCCTTATTTCATGATAATAAGTCAGAAATTTTCCTTATTTTGCGCAAAAAAGACAGAAATTCCCTTTGTTTTGGGGGAAAAATACAGAAATTCCACTTATTTAGAGACAAAAAAGCAGAAATTCCCCTTATTTTGGGGCAAAATTGCATAAATTTCACTTACTTCAGGGTAATAAGTCAGAAATTTTCCTTATTTTTGGGCAAAAAAGACAGAAATTACCTTTGTTTTGGGGGAAAAGACAGAAATTCCACTTATTTAGAGGCAAAAAAGCAAAAATTCTTTTTATTTTGGAGCAAAAATGAAGAAATTTTCCTTTTTTATGGCAAAAAGGTATGCATTCTTATTTTCGGGCAAAAAGGCAGAAATTCCCCGTATTTTGGAGCAAAATTGCAGAAATTCCCCTAATTGTGGGGCAAAAAGGCAGAAATTCCCTATATGTTGAGGCAAAAAGACAGAAATTCTCCTTATTTTAAGGCAAAACTCAGAAATTCCACTTATTTTGGGGCAAAATTCCAGAAATTTCACTTATTTTGGGGCAAAATTGTAGAAATTTCACTTATTTTGGGGCAAAATTGCAGAAATTTCACTTATTTTGGGGCAAAATTGCAGAAATTTAACTTATTTCAGGGTAATAAGTCACAAATTTTCCTTATTTTGGAGCAAAAAGACAGAAATTCTATTTGTATTGGAGGACAAAGACAGAAATTCCACATATTTAGAGGCATAAAAGCAGAAATTCCCCTTATTTTGGAGCAAAAATGAAGAAATTTTCCTTTTTTAATGCAAAAAGGTATGCATTCTTCTTATTTTCGGGAAAAAAGGCAGAAATTCCCCGTATTTTGGAGCAAAATTGCAGAAATTGCCATAATTGTGGGGCAAAAATACAGAAATTCCCTATATGTTGAGGCAAAAGGACAGAAATTCTCCTTATTTTGGGTCAAAACTATGAAATTCCAATTATTTTGAGGCAAAATTCCAGAAATTTCACTTATTTTGGGGCAAAATTGTAGAAATTTCACTTATTTTGGGGAAAAATTTCAGAAATTTCACTTATTTCAGAAAAAAAGCAGAAATTTTCTTATTTGGAAGCAAAAAGGCAGAAATTTCTTTTATTTTGGTACAAAATTGCAGAAATTTCCCTTATTTTGGAACAAAATTTCAGAAATTTCACTTATTTTGGGGCAAAATTTCAGAAATTTCACTTATTTCAGGAAAAAAAGGCAGAAATTTTCCTTATTTTGGGGCAAAAAGGCAGAAATTCCTAATATTTTGTGGCAAAAATGCAGAAATTCCCCTTATTTTGAGGTAAAAATGCTGAAATTCCCCTTATTTGGGGGCAAAAAGGCAGAAATTTCCCTTTTTTAGGGCAAAATTGTAGAAATTTCACTTACTTCAGGGTAATAAGTCAGAAATTTTCATTATTTTGGAACAAAAAAGACAGAAATTCCCTTTGTTTTGGGGGAAAAAGAGAGAAATTCCACTTATTTAGAGTCAAAAAGGCAGAAATTCCTTTTATTTTGGAGCAAAAATGAAGAAATTTTCCTTTTTTATGGCAAAAAGGTATGTATTCTTATTTTCGGGCAAAAAGGCAGAAATTCTCTGTATTTTGGAGCAAAATTGCAGAAATTCCCCTAATTGTGGTGCAAAAAGGCAGAAATTCCTTATATGTTGGGGCAAAAAACAGAAATTCTCCTTATTTTGGGGTAAAACTCAGAAATTCCACTTATTTTGGGGAAAAATTCCAGAAATTTCACTTATTTTGGGGCAAAATTCTAGAAATTTCACTTATTTTGGGCCAAAATTTCAGAAATTTGACTTATTTTCAGAAAAAAATATAGAAATTTTTCTATTTGGAAGCAAAAATGCAGAAATTTCTTTTATTTTGGTACAAAATTGCAGAAATTTTTCTTATTTTGGGGCAAAAAGGCAGAAATTTCCCATATTTTGGGGCAAAAATTCAGAAATTCCCCTTATTTTGAGGTAAAAAGGCTAAAATTCTCCTTATTTGGGGGCAAAAAGGCAGAAATTTCACTTATTTTGGGCCAAAATTGCAGAAATTTCACTTATTTCAGGGAAAAAATGCAGAAATTTTCCTTATTTTGGGGCAAAAAGGCAGAAATTCCTAATATTTTGTGGCAAAAATACAGAAATTCCCTTTATTTTGAGGTAAAAAGGGTGAAATTCCCCTTATTTGGGGGTAAAAAGGCCGAAATTTCCCTTATTTTGGGGCAAAATTGCAGAAATTTCACTTATTTCAGGGTAATAAGTCAGAAATTTTTTTTTTATTTTGGGGCAAAAAAGACAGAAATTCCCTTTGTTTTGGAGAAAAAAGACCGAAATACCACTTATTTAGAGGCAAAAAAGCAGAAATTTTCTTTATTTTGGAGCAAAAATTAAGAAATTTCCCTTTTTTATGGCAAAAAGGTATGCATTCTACTTATTTTCGGGCAAAAAGGCAAAAATTCCTTGTATTTTGGAGCAAAATTGCAGAAATTCCCCTAATTTTCGGGCAAAAAGGTAGAAATTCCATATATGTTGGGGCAAAAAGACAGAAATTCTCCTTATTTTGGGGCGAAACTCAGAAATTCCACTTATTTGTGGCAAAATTCCAGAAATATACTTTATTTTCGGGCAAAATTGCAGAAATTTCACTTATTTTGGGGCAAAATTGCAGAAATTTCACTTATTTCAGGGAAAAAAGGCAGAAATTTTCCTTATTTTGGGGCAAAAAACAGAAATTCCCAATATTTTGTGGTAAAAATGCAGAAATTCCATTTATTTTGAGGTAAAAAGGCTGAAATTCCCCTTATTTGGGGGCAAAAAGGCAGTAATTTCCCTTATTTTGGGGCAAAATTGCAGAAATTTCACATATTTCAGGGTAATAAGTAAGAAATTTTCATTTTTTTGGAACAAAAAAGACAGAAATCCCCTTTGTTTTGGGGGAAAAGACAGAAATTCCACTTATTTAGAGTCAAAAATGCAGAAATACCCCTTATTTTGGAGCAAAAATGAAGAAATTTCCCTTTTTTTATGGCAAAAAGGTATGCATTCTTCTTATTTTCAGGCAAAAAGGCAGAAATTCCCTGTATTTTGAGCAACATTGCAGAAATTCCCATAATTGTGGGGCAAAAAGGCAGAAATTCCCTATATGTTGGGGCAAAAAGACAGACATTCTTATTTTGGGGCAAAACTCAGAAATTCCACTTATTTTGGGGCAAAATTCCAAAAATTTCCCATATTTTGGGGCCAAATTGCAGAAATTTCACTTATTTTGGGGCAAAATTTCAGAAACTTCACTTATTTCAGGGAAAAAAAGCAGAAATTTTTTTATTTTGTGGCAAAAAGGCAGAAATTTCCCATATTTTGAAGCAAAAATGCAGAAATTCCCCTAATTTTGAGGTAAAAAGGCTGAAATTCCTCTCATTTGGGTGCAAAAATGCAGAAATTTCTCTTATTTTGAGGCAAAATTGCAGAAATTTCACTTATTTCAGGGTAATAAATCAGAAATTTTCTTTATTTTGGGGCAAAAAAGACAGAAATTCTATTTGTTTTGGGGGAAAAAACAGAAATTCGAATTATTTAGATGAAAAAAGCAGAAATTCTTCTTATTTTGGAGCAAAAATGAAAAAATTTTACTTTTTTATGGCAAAAATGTATGCATTCTTCTTATTTTCAGACAAAAGGCAGAAATTCCCCGTATTTTGGAGCAAAATTGCAGAAATTCCTCTAATTGTGGGGTAAAAAGGCAGAAATTCCTTATATGTTGGGGCAAAAAGACAGAAATTCTCCTTATTTTGTGGCAAAACTCAGAAATTTCACTTATTTTGGGACAAAATTGCAGAAATTTCAGTTATTTCAGAAAAAAAGCAGAAATTTTCTTATTTTGGGGCAAAAAGGCAGAAATTTTCTATATTTTGGGGCAAAAATGCAGAAATTCCCCTTATTTTGGGGTAAAAAGTCTGAAATTCCCTTATTTGGGGGCAAAAAAGCAGAAATTTCACTTATTTAAGAAAAAAAAGTCAGAAATTTTTTTTATTTTGGGGCAAAAAGACAGAAATTCCTTTTGTTTTAGAGAACAAAGACAGAAATTCCACTTATTTAGAGGCAAAAAGCAGAAATTCCGCTTATTTTGAGGTAAAAAGGCTGAAATTCCCCTTATTTGGGGGCAAAAAGGCAGAAATTTCCTTTATTTTGAGGCAAAATTGCAGAAATTTCACTTATTTCAGGGTAATAAGTCAGAAATTTTCCTTATTTTGGGGCAAAAAAGACAGAAATTCCCTTTGTTTTCGGGGAAAAAGACAGAAATTCCACTTATTTAGAGGCAAATGCAGAAATTCCTCTTATTTTGGAGCAAAAATGAAGAAATTTCCCTTTTTTATGGCAAAAAGGTATGCATTCTTTTTTTTTTCGGACAAAAAGGCAGAAATTCCCCGTATTTTGGAGCAAAATTGCTGAAATTCCCCTAATTGTGGGGCAAAAAGGCAGAAATTCCCTATATGTTGGGGCAAAAGGACAGAAATTCTCCTTATTTTGGGGCAAAACTCAGAAATACCACTTATTTTGAGGAAAAATTCCAGAAATTTCCCTTATTTTGTGGAAAAATTGCAGAAATTTCAATTATTTTAGGCAAAATTGCAGAAATTTCACTTATTTCAGAAAAAAAGCAAAATGTTTTTTTATTTTGGGGCAAAAAGGCAGAAATTTCTTTTATTTTGGTACAAAATTGAAGAAATTTTTCTTATTTTGGGGCAAAAACGCAGAAATTTCCCATATTTTGGGGCAAAACTGCAGAAATTTCCCTTTTATTGACGTAAAAATGCTGAAATTTTCCTTATTTGGGGGCAAAAAGAGAGAAATTTTTCTTATTTTGAGGCAAAATTGCAGCAATTTCACTTATTTCAGGGTAATAAGTCAGTAATTTTCCTCATCTTGGGGCAAAAAATACAGAAATTCTCTTTGTTTTGGGTGAAAAAGACAGAAATTCCACTTATTTTGTGGCAAAATTCCAGAAATTTCACTTATTTTGGGGCAAAATTGTAGAAATTTCACTTATTTTGGGGCAAAATTTCAGAAATTTCACTTTTTTCAGAAAAAAAAGTAGAAATTTTTCTATTTGGAAGCAAAAAGGCAGAAATTTCTGTTATTTTGGTACAAAATTGCAGAAATTTTTCTTATTTTGGGGCAAAAAGGCAGAAATTTCCCATATTTTGGGGCAAAAATGCAGAAATTCCCCTTATTTTGAGGTAAAAAGGCTAAAATTCCCCTTATTTGGGGTCACAAAGGCAGAAATTTCACTTATTTTGGGCCAAAATGGCAGAAATTTCACTTATTTCAGGAAAAAAAGGCAGAAATTTTCCTTATTTTGGGGCAAAAAGGCAGAAATTCCTAATATTTTGTGGCAAAAATGCAGAAATTCCCTTTATTTTGAGGTAAAAAGGGTAAAATTCCCCTTATTTGGGGTTAAGAAGGCCGAAATTTCCCTTATTTTGGGGCAAAATTGCAGAAATTTCACTTATTTCAGGGTAATAAGTAAGAAATTTTCCTTATTTTGGGGCAAAAAAGACAGAAATTCCCTTTGTTTTGGGGGAAAAAGACAGAAATACCACTTATTTAGAGGCAAAAAAGCAGAAATTTTCCTTATTTTGGAGCAAAAATGAAGAAATTTCCCTTTTTTATGGCAAAAAGGTATGCATTCTTCTTATTTTCGGGCAAATAGGCAGAAATTCCCCATATTTTGGAGCAAAATTACAGAAATTCCCCTAATTGTCGGGCAAAAAGGTAGAAATTCCCTATTTGTTGGGGCAAAAAGAAAGAAATTCTCCTTATTTTGGGGCGAAACTCAGAAATTCCACTTATTTGGGGCAAAATTCCAGAAATTTACCTTATTTTAGAACAAAATTGCAGAAATTTCACTTATTTTGGGGCAAAATTGCAGAAATTTCACTTATTTCAGGGAAAAAAGGCAGAAATTTTCCTTATTTTGGGGCAAAAATCAGAAATTCCTAATATTTTGTGGCAAAAATGCAGAAATTCCCCTTATTTTGAGGTAAAAAGGTTGAAATTACCCTGATTTTGGGGCAAAAAGGCAGTAATTTCCCTTATTTTGGGGCAAAATTGAAGAAATTTCAGTTATTTCAGGGAAATAAGTAAGAAATTTTTTTATTTTGGAAGAAAAAGGACAGAAATTCCCTTTGTTTTGGGGGAAAAAGTCAGAAATTCCACTTATTTAGAGTCAAAAATGCAGAAATTCCCCTTATTTTGAAGTAAAAATGAAGAAATTTCCTTTTTTTATGGCAAAAAGGTATGCATTCTTCTTATTTTCAGGCAAAAAGGCAGAAATTCCCTGTATTTTGAGCAACATTGCAGAAATTCCCCTAATTGTGGGGCAAAAAGGCAGAAATTCCCTATATGTTGGGGCAAAAAGAAAGACATTCTTCTTATTTTGGGGCAAAACTGAGAAATTCCACTTATTTTGTGGCAAAATTCCAGGAATTTCCCATATTTTGGGGCCAAATTGTAGAAATTTCACTTATTTTGGGGCAAAATTCAGAAATTTCACTTATTTCAGGGAAAAAAAGCAGAAATTTTTTTATTTTGTGGCAAAAATGCAGAAATTTCCCATATTTTGAAGCAAAAATGAAGAAATTCCCCTTATTTTGAGGTAAAAAGGCTGAAATTCCCCTTATTTGGGTGCAAAAAGGCAGAAATTTCTCTTATTTAGAAGCAAAATTGCAGAAATTTCACTTATTTCAGGGTAATAAATCAGAAATTTTCTTTATTTTGGGGCAAAAAAGACAGAAATTCTATTTGTTTTGGTGGAAAAAACAGAAATTCGAATTATTTAGAGGAAAAAAGCAGAAATTCTTCTTATTTTGGAGCAAAAATGAAAAAATTTCCCTTTTTTATGGCAAAAAGGTATGCATTCTTCTTATTTTCAGACAAAAAGGCAGAAATTCCTCGTATTTTGGAGCAAAATTACAGAAATTCCTCTAATTGTGGGGCAAAAAGGCAGAAATTCCTTATATGTTGGGGCAAAAAGACAGAAATTCTCCTTATTTTGAGGCAAAACTCAGAAATTTCACTTATTTTGGGGCAAAATTGCAGAAATTTCAGTTAATTCAGAAAAAAAAGCATAAATTTTCTTATTTTGGGGCAAAAAGGCAGAAATTTCTTTTATTTTGGTACAAAATTGCAGAAATTTTTCTTATTTTGGGGCAAAAAGGCAGAAATTTCCCATATTTTGGGGCAAAAATGCAGAAATTCCCCTTATTTTGGGGTAAAAAGTCTGAAATTCCCTTATTTGGGGGCAAAAAAGCAGATATTTCACTTATTTAAGGAAAAAAAGTCAGAAATTTTCCTCATTTTGGGGCAAAAAGACAGAAATTCCTTTTGTTTTAGAGAAAAAAGACAGAAATTCCACTTATTTAGAGACAAAAAAGCAGAAATTCTTCTTATTTTGAGGTTAAAAGGCTGAAATTTCCCTTATTTGGGGGCAAAAAGGCAGAAATTTCCTTTATTTGGGGCAAAATTGCAGAAATTTCACATATTTCAGGGTAATAAGTCAGAAATTTTCCTTATTTTGGGGCAAAAAAGACAGAAATTCCCTCTGTTTTGGGGAAAAAAACAGAAATTACACTTATTTAAGGCAAAAAAGCAGAAATTTTCCTTATTTTCGGGCAAAAATGAAGAAATTTCCCTTTTATATGGCAAAAAGGTATGCATTCTTCTTATTTTCGGACAAAAGGCAGAAATTCCCCGTATTTTGGAGCAAAATTGCAGAAATTCCCCTAATTGTCGGGCAAAAAGGTAGAAATTCCCTATATGTTGGAGCAAAAAGACAGAAAATCTCCTTATTTTGGGGCAAAACTCAGAAATTCCATTTATTTGGGGCAAAATTCCAGAAATTTACCTTATTTTCGGGCAAAATTGCAGAAATTTCACTTATTTTGGGGCAAAATTGCAGAAATTTCACTTATTTCAGTGAAAAAAAGGCAGAAATTTTCTTTATTTTGGGGCAAAAAACAGAAATTCCTAATATTTTGTGGCAAAAATGCAGAAATTCTCCTTATTTTGAGGTAAAAAGGCTGAAATTCCCCTTATTTGGGGGCAAAAATGCAGTAATTTCCCTTATTTTGGGGCAAAATTGCAGAAATTTCACTTATTTCAGGGTAATAAGTAAGAAATTTTCCTTATTTTGGAACAAAAAAGACAGAAATTCCTTTTTTTTGGGGGGGAAAAAGACAGAAATTCCACTTATTTAGAGTCAAAAAGGCAGAAATTCCCCTTATTTTGGAGCAAAAATGAAGAAATTTCCCTTTTTTATGGCAGAAAGGTATGCATCTTTCTTATTTTCAGGCAAAAAGGCAGAAATTCCCCGTATTTTGAGCAACATTGCAGAAATTGCCCTAATTGTGTGGCAAAAAGGCAGAAATTCCCTATATTTTTGGGCAAAAAGACAGACATTCTTCTTATTTTGTAGCAAAACTATGAAATTCCACTTATTTTGGGGCAAAATTTCAGAAATTTCCATATTTTGGGGCCAAATTGCAGAAATTTCACTTATTTTGGGGCAAAATTTCATAAATTTCACTTATTTCAAGGAAAAAAAGCAAAAATTTTCTTATTTTGGGGCAAAAAGGCAGAAATTTCCCATATTTTGAAGCAAAAGTTCAGAAATTTTTCGTATTTTGAGGTAAAAAGGCTGAAATTCCCCTTATTTGGGGGCAAAAAGGCTGAAATTTCTCTTATTTTGAGGCAAAATTGCAGAAATTTCATTATTTCAGGGTAATAAATCAGAAATTTTCTTTATTTTGGGGCAAAAAAGAAAGAAATTCCCTTTGGTTTGGGGGAAAAAACAGAAATTCGAATTATTTAGAGTAAGAAAGCAGAAATTCTCCTTATTTTGGAGGAAAATTGAAAAAATTTCCTTTTTTTATGGCAAAAAGGTATGCATTCTTCTTATTTTCAGACAAAAAGGCAGAAATTCCTCGTATTTTGGAGCAAAATTGCAGAAATTCCCCTTATTGTGGGGCAAAAAGGCAGAAATTTATTATATGTTGGGGCAAAAAGACAGAAATTCTCCTTATTTCAGAAAAAAAAAGCAGAAATTTTCTTATTTTGGGGCAAAAAGGCAGAAATTTCCCATATTTTGGTGCAAAAATGTAGAAATTCTTTTTATTTTGGGGTAAAAAGTCTGAAATTCCCTTATTTAAAGGCAAAAAAGCAGAAATTTCACTTATTTTGGGGCAAAATTGAAGAAATTTCACTTATTTCAGAGAAAAAAGTCAGAAATTTTCCTTATTTTGGGGCAAAGAGACAGAAATTCCTTTTGTTTTGGGGAAAAAAGCCAGAAATTCCACTTATTTAGAGGCAAAAAAGCAGAAATTCCCCTCATTTTGAAGCAAAAATGAAGAAATTTCCCTTTTTTATGGCAAAAAGGTATGAATTCTACTTATTTTCGGGCAAAAAGGCAGAAATTCCCCGTATTTTGGAGCAAAATTGAAGAAATTCCCCTAATTGTGGGGCAAATAGGCAGAAATTTTCAATATGTTGGGGCAAAAATGCAGAAATTCTCCTTATTTTGGGGCAAAACTCAGAAATACCACTTATTTTGGGGCAAAATTCCAGAAATTTCCCTTATTTTGTAGAAAAATTGCAGAAATTTCACTTATTATAGGCAAAATTGCAGAAATTTCACTTATTTCAGAAAAAAAGCAGAAATTTTTTATTTTGGGGCAAAAAGGCAGAAATTTCTTTTATTTTGGTACAAAATTGAAGAAATTTTTTTATTTTGGGGCAAAAACGCAGAAATTTCCCATATTTTGGGGCAAAAATGCAGAAATTTCCCTTATTTTGACGTAAAAAGGATGAAATTCCCATTATTTGGGGGCAAAGAGAGAGAAATTTTTCTTATTTTGAGGCAAAATTGCAGCAATTTCACTTATTTCAGGGTAATAAGTCAGAAATTTTCTTTATCTTGGGGCAAAAAATACAGAAATTTCCTTTGTTTTGGGAGAAAAAGACAGAAATTCCACTTATTTAGAGGCAAAAAAGCAGAAATTTTCCTTATTTTGGAGCAAAAATGAAGAAATTTCCCTTTTTATGGCAAAAAGGTATGCATTCTTCTTATTTTCGGGCAAAAAGGCAGAAATGCCCCGTATTTTGGAGCAAAATTGCAGAAATTCCCCTAATTGTCAGGCAAAAAGGTAGAAATTCCCTATATGTTGGGGCAAAAAGACAGAAATTCTCCTTATTTTGGGGCAAAACTCAGAAATTCCACTTATTTGGGGCAAAATTCCAGAAATTTACCTTATTTTATGGCAAAATTGCAGAAATTTCACTTATTTTGGGGCAAAATTGCAGAAATTTCACTTATTTCAAGAAAAAAAGGCAGAAATTTTCCTTATTTTGGGGCAAAAAGACAGAAATTCCTAATATTTTGTGGCAAAAATCTAGAAATTCCCCTTATTTTGAGGTAAAAAGCTGAAATTCTCCTTATTTGGGGGCAAAAAGGCAGTAATTTCCCTTATTTTGGGACAAAATTGCAGAAATTTCACTTATTTCAGGGTAATAAGTCAGAAATTTTCTTTATTTTGGGGCTAAAAGGACAGAAATTTCCTTTGTTTTGGGGGAAAATGACAGAAATTCTACTTATTTAGAGTCAAAAATGCAGAAATTCCTCTTACTTGGGGAAAAAATAAAGAAATTTCCCTTTTTTATGGCAAAAAGGTATGCATTCTTCTTATTTTTGGGCAAAAAAGCAGAAATTCCCCGTATTTTGGAGGAAAATTGTAGAAATTCCCCTAATTGTGGAACAAAAAGGCAGAAATTCCCTATATGTTGGTGCAAAAAGACAGAAATTCTCCTTATTTTCGGGCAAAACTCAGAAGTTTACTTATTTTAGGGCAAAATTCCAGAAATTTCCCTTATTTTGGGCCAAAATTGCAGAAATTTCACTTATTTCAGGGAAAAAAGGCAGAAATTTCACTTATTTCAGAAAAAAAAAGCAGAAATTTTTTTATTTTGGGGCAAAAAGGCAGAAATTTCTTTTATTTTGGTACAAAATTGCAGAAATTTTTCTTATTTTAGAGCAAAAATGCAGAAATTTTTCATATTTTGGGGCAAAAATGCAGAAATTCTTCTTATTTTGAGGAAAAAGGCTGAAATTCCCCTTATTTGGGGGCAAAAAGGCAGAAATTTCACTTATTTTGGGGCAAAATTGCAGAAATTTCACTTATTTCAGGGTAATAAGTCAGAAATTTTCCTTATTTTGGGCAAAAAACACAGAAATTCCCTTTGTTTTGTGGGGAAAACACAGAAATTCCACTTTTTTAGAGGCAAAAAAGCAGAAATTCCTTTTATTTTTTAGCAAAAATGAAGAAATTTCCCTTTTTTGTAGCAAAAGGTATACATTCCCCTTATTTTTAGGCTAAAAAGCAGAAATTCCCCGTATTTTGGAGCAAAATTGCAGAAATTCCCCTAATTGTGGGGCAAAAAGGCAGATATTCCCTATATGTTAGTGCAAAAAGACAGAAATCCTCCTTATTTTCGGGCAAAACTCAGAAATTCCACTTATTTTGGGGCAAAATTCCAGAAATTTCCCTTATTTTGGGGCAAAATTGCAGAAATTTCACTTATTTTGGGGCAAAATTCCAGAAATTTCACTTATTTATGGGAAAAAAATCAGAAATTATTTTATTTTGGGGAAAAAAGGCAGAAATTTCTTATATTTTGGTAAAAAATTTCAGAAATTTTTCTAATTTTGGGGCAAAAGGCAGATATTTCCCATATTTTAGGGCAAAAATGCAGAAATTCCCCTTTTTTGAGGTAAAAAGGATGAAATTCCCTTATTTGGGGGCAAAAAGGCAGACATTTCCCTTATTTTGGGGCAAAATTGCAGAAATTTCACATATTTCAGGGAAAAAAGGCAGAAATTTTCCTTATTTTGGGGCAAAATTGCAGAAATTTCACTTATTTTGGGGCAAAATTGGAGAAATTTCACTTATGTCACGGTAATAAGTCAGAAATTTTTTTTATTTTGGGGCAAAAAAGACAAAAAATCCCTTTGTTTTGGGGGAAAAAGACAGAAATTCCACTTATTTAGAGGCAAAAAAGCAGAAATTCCCCTTATTTTGGAGCAAAAATGAAGAAATTTCCCTTTTTTATGGCAAAAAGGTATGCATTCTTCTTATTTTCGGGCAAAAACCAGAAATTTCCCATATTTTGGAGCAAAATTGCAGAAATTCCTTTAATTTTGGGGCAAAAAGGCAGAAATTCCCTATATTTTATGGCATAAAGACAGAAATTCTTCTTATTTTGGGGCAAAACTCAGAAATTCCACTTATTTTAAGGCAAAATTCCAGAAATTTCCCTTATTTTGGGGCAAAATTGCAGAAATTTCACTTATTTTGGGGCAAAATTTCAGAAATTTCACTTCTTTCAGAAAAAAAAGTAGAAATTTTTCTATTTGGAAGCAAAAAGGCAAAAATTTCATTTATTTTGGTACAAAATTGCAGAAATTTTTTTATTTTGGGCAAAAAGGCAGAAATTTTCCATATTTTGGGGCAAAAATGCAGAAATTCCCCTTATTTTGAGGTAAAAAGGCTGAAATTCCCGTTATTTGGGGGCAAAAAGGGTGAATTTCCCTTATTTTGGGGAAAAATTGCAGAAATTTCACTTATTTCAGGGAAAAAAGGCAGAAATTTTCCTTATTTTGGGGCAAAAATGCAGAAATTTCTAATATTTTGTGGCAAAAATGCAGAAATTCCCTTTATTTTGAGGTAAAAAGAGTGAAATTCCCCTTATTTGGGGGTAAAAAGGCCGAAATTTCCCTTATTTTGGGGCAAAATTGCAGAAATTTCAATTATTTCAGGGTAATAAGTAAGAAATTTTCCTTATTTTGGGGCAAAAAAGACAGAAATTCCTTTTGTTTTGGGGGAAAAAGACAGAAATACCACTTATTTAGAGGCAAAAAAGCAGAAATTTTCCTTATTTTGGAGCAAAAATGAAGAAATTTCCCTTTTTTATGGCAAAAAGGTATGCAATCTTCTTATTTTCGGGCAAAAAGGCAGAAATTCCCCGTATTTTGGAGCAAAATTGCAGAAATTCCCCTAATTGTCGGGCAAAAAGGTAGAAATTCCCTATATGTTGGGGCAAAATGACAGAAATTCTCCTTATTTTGGGGCGAAACTCAGAAATTCCACTTATTTGGGGCAAAATTCCAGAAATTTTCCTTATTTTAGAACAAAATTGCAGAAATTTCACTTATTTTGGGGCAAAATTGCAGAAATTTCACTTATTTCAGGAAAAAAATGCAGAAATTTTCCTTATTTTGGGGCAAAAATCAGAAATTCCTAATATTTTGTGGCAAAAATGCAGAAATTCCATTTATTTTGAGGTAAAAAGGCTGAAATTACCCTTATTTGGGGGCAAAAGGCAGTAATTTCCCTTATTTTGGGGCAAAATTGAAGAAATTTCAGTTATTTCAGGGTAATAAGTAAGAAATTTTTTTATTTTGGAAGAAAAAAGACAGAAATTCCCTTTGTTTTGGGGGAAAAAGACAGAAATTCCACTTATTTAGAGTCAAAAATGCAGAAATTCCCCTTATTATGAAGCAAAAATGAAGAAATTTCCCTTTTTTATGGCCAAAAGGTATGCATTCTTCTTATTTTCAGGCAAAAAGGCAGAAATTCTCTGTATTTTGAGCAACATTGCAGAAATTCCCCTAATTGTGGGGCAAAAAGGCAGAAATTCCCTATATGTTGGGGCAAAAAGACAGACATTCTTCTTATTTTGGGGCAAAACTGAGAAATTCCACTTATTTTGGGGCAAAATTCCAGAAATTTCCCATATTTTGGGGCCAAATTGCAGAAATTTCACTTATTTTGTGGCAAAATTTCAGAAATTTCACTTATTTCAGGGAAAAAAAGCAGAAATTTTTTTATTTTGGGGCAAAAAGGCAGAAATTTTTCATATTTTGAAGCAAAAATTCAGAAATTCCCCTTATTTTGAGGTAAAAAGGCTGAAATTCCCCTTATTTGGGTGCAAAAAGGCAAAAATTTCTCTTATTTAGAGGCAAAATTGAAGAAATTTCACTTATTTCAGGGTAATAAATCAGAAATTTTCTTTATTTTGGGGCAAAAAAGACAGAAATTCTATTTGTTTTGGGGGAAAAAACAGAAATTGGAATTATTTAGAGGAAAAAAGCAGAAATTCTTCTTATTTTGAGCAAAAATAAAAAAATTTCCCTTTTTTATGGCAAAAAGGTATGCATTCTTCTTATTTTCAGACAAAAAGGCAGAAATTCCCCGTATTTTGGAGCAAAATTGCAGAAATTCCTCTAATTGTGGGGCAAAAAGGCAGAAATTCCTTATATGTTGGGGCAAAAAGACAGAAATTTTCCTTATTTTGGGGCAAAACTCAGAAATTTCACTTATTTTGGGGCAAAATTGAAGAAATTTCAGTTATTTCAGAAAAAAAAGCATAAATTTTTTTATTTTGGGGCAAAAAGGCAGAAATTTCTTTTATTTTGGTACAAAATTGCAGAAATTTTTATAATTTTGGGGCAAAAAAGGCTGAAATTTCCCATATTTTGGGGCAAAAATGCAGAAATTCCGCTTATTTTGGGGTAAAAAGTCTGAAATTCCCTTATTTGGGGGCAAAAAAGCAGAAATTTCACTTATTTAAGGAAAAAAAGGCAGAAATTTTTTTTATTTTGGGGCAAAAATACAGAAATTCCTTTTGTTTTAGAGAAAAAAGACAGAAATTCCACTTATTTAGAGGCAAAAAAGCAGAAATTCCCCTTATTTTGAGGTAAAAAGGCTGAAATTCCCCTTATTTGGGGGCAAAAAGGCAGAAATTTCCTTTATTTTGGGGCAAAATTGCAGAAATTTCACTTATTTCAGGGTAATAAGTCAGAAATTTTCCTTATTTTGGGGCAAAAAAGACAGAAATTCCCTTTGTTTTGGGGGAAAAAGACAGAAATTCCACTTATTTAGAGGCAAATGCAGAAATTCCCCTTATTTTGGAGCAAAAATGAAGAAATTCCTTTTTTTTATGGCAAAAAGGTATGCATTCTTCTTATTTTCGGACAAAAAGGCAGAAATTCCCCGTATTTTGGAGCAAAATTGCAGAGATTCCCCTAATTGTGAGGCAAAAAGGCAGAAATTCCCTATATGTTGGGGCAAAAGGACAGAAATTCTTCTTATTTTGTGGCAAAACTCAGAAATACCACTTATTTTGAGGCAAAATTCCAGAATTTTCCTTCATTTTGGGGCAAAATTGCAGAAATTTCACTTATTTTGGGCAAAATTGCAGAAATTTCACTTATTTCAGAAAAAAAGCAGAATTTTTTTTATTTTGGGGGAAAAAGGCAGAAATTTCTTTTATTTTGGTACAAAATTGAAGACATTTTTCTTATTTTGGGGCAAAAACGCAGAAAGTTCCCATATTTTGGGGCAAAAATGCAGAAATTTCCCTTTTTTTGACGTAAAAAGGCTGAAATTCCCCTTATTTGGGGACAAAAAGGGAGAAATTTTTCTTATTTTGAGGCAAAATACAGCAATTTCACTTATTTGAGGGTGATAAGTCAAAAATTTTCCTTATCTTGGGGCAAAAAATACAGAAATTCCCTTTGTTTTGGGGGAAAAAGACAGAAATTCCACTTATTTAGAGGCAAAAAAGCAGAAATTCCCCTTAATTTGAAGCAAAAATGAAGATTTCCCTTTTTTGTGGCAAAAGGTATACATTCCCTTTATTTTCGGGCTAAAAAGCAGAAATTCCCCGTATTTTGGAGCAAAATTCTAGAAATTCCCCTAATTGTGGGGCAAAAAGGCAGAAATTCCCTATATGTTAGGGCAAAAGACAGAAATTCTCCTTATTTTGGGGCAAAACTCAGAAATTCCACTTATTTTGGGGCAAAATTCCAGAGATGTCCCTTATTTTGGGGCAAAATTGAAGAAATTTCACTTATTTCAGGGAAAAAGGCAGAAATTTTCCTTATTTTGGGGCAAAAAGGCAGAAATTCCTAATATTTTGTTGCAAAAATGCAGAAATTCTCCTTATTTTGAGGTAAAAGGGTGAAATTCCTCTTATTTGGAGGCAAAAGTGCAGAAATTTCCCTTATTTTGGGGCAAAATTGCAGAAATTTCACTTATTTCAGGGTAATAAGTCAGAAAATTTCTTTATTTTGTTGCAAAAAAGACAGAAATTTTCTTTGTTTTGGGGGAAAAAGAGAGAAACTCCACATATTTAGAGGCAAAAAGCAGAAATTCCCCTTATTTTGGAGCAAAATTACAGAAATTTCCCTTTTTTATGGCAAAAAGGTATGCATTCTTCTTATTTTCGGGCAAAAAGGCAGAAATTCTCTGTATTTTGGAACAAAATTGAAGAAATTAACCTAATTGTGGGGCAAAAAGGCAGAAATTCCCTATAGGTTGGGGCAAAAAGACAGAAATTCTGCTTATTTTGGGGCAAAACTCAGAAATTCCACATATTTTGGGGCAAAATTCCAGAAATTTCCCTTATTTTGGGGCAAAATTGCAGAAATTGCACTTATTTTGGGACAAAATTGGGGAAATTTCACTTATTTCAGAGAAAAAAGCAGAAATTTTCCTTAATTTGGGGCAAAAAGGCAGAAATTTCCCATATTTTAATACAAAATTGCAGAAATTTTTTCTTATTTTTGGCAAAAAGACAAAAATTTCCCATATTTTGGGGAAAAAATGCAGAAATTCCCCTTATTTTGAGGTAAAATGCTGAAATTCCCCTTATTTGGGGTTAAAAAACAGAAATTTCTTTTATTTGGGGGCAAAATTGCAGAAATTTCACTTATTTCAGGGTAATAAGTCAGAAATTTTCCTTATTTTGGGGCAAAAAAGACAGAAATTCCCTTTGTTTGGGGGGAAAAAGACAGAAATTCCACTTATATAGAGGCATAAAAGCAAAAATTCCCCTCATTTTGGACAAAAATGAAGAAAATTCCCTTTTTTATGGCAAAAAGGTATGCATTATTATTATTTTCGGACAAAAATGCAGAAATTCCCCGTATTTTAGAGCAAAATTGCCGAAATTCCCCTAATTGTGGCGCAAAAATGCAGTAATTCCCTATATGTTGGGGCAAAAAGACAGAAATTCTCCTTATTTTAGGGCAAAACTCAGAAATTTAAATTATTTTGGGGCAAAATTGCAGAAATTTCACTTATTTCAGAAAAAAAAGCAGAAATTTTCTTATTTTGGGGCCAAAAGGCAGAAATTTCTTTTATTTTGTTACAAAATGCAGAATTTTTTTTATTTTGGGGCAAAAAGGCAGAAATTTCCCATATTTTGGGGTAAAAATGCAGAAATTTCTCTTATTTTGAGGTAAAAGGCTGAAATTCCCCTTATTTGGGGGCAAAAAGGCAGAAATTTCTCTTATTTTGGGGCAAAATTGCAGAAATTTCACTTATTTCAGGGTAATAAGTCAGAAATTTAACTTATTTTGGAGCCAAAAAACAGAAATAACCTTTTTTTTGGGGGAAAAAGACAGAAATTCCACTTTTTTAGAGGCAAAAAAGCAGAAATTCCCCTTATTTTGGAGCAAAAATGAAGAAATTTCACTTTTTAAGGGCAAAAAGGTATGCATTCTTCTTATTTTTGGGCAAAAAGGCAGAAATAACCTTATTTTAGAGCAAAATTGCAGAAATTTCCCAAATTGTGGGGCAAAAATGCAGAAATTCCCAATATGTTGAGGCAAAAATACAGAAATTCTCCTTATTTTTGGGCAAAACTCAGAAATTCCACTTATTTTGGGGCAAAATTCCAGAAATTTCACTTATTTTGGGGCAAAATTGTAGAAATTTCACTTATTTTGGGGCAAAATTTCAGAAATTTCACTTTTTTCAGAAAAAAAAAGTAGAAATTTTTTTATTTGGAAGCAAAAGGGCAGAAATTTCTTTTATTTTGGTACAAAATTGCAGAAATTTTTCTTAGTTTCGGGCAAAAAGGCAGAAATTCCCCTTATTTCGGAGCACAAATAAAGAAATTTCCCTTTTTTATGGCAAAAAGTTATGCATTCCCTTTATTTTTGGGAAAAGGCAGAAATTCCCTGTATTTTCGAGCAAAATTGCAGAAATTTCCCTAATTTTTGGGCAAAATTCCAGAAATTTCCCTTATTTTGGGGAAAAATTGCAGAAATTTCACTTATTTTAGGGCAAAATTGGAGAAATTTCACTTATTTAAGGGAAAAAAGGCAGAAATTTTCCTTATTTTGGGGCAAAAAGGCAGAAATTCTTAATATTTTGTGGCTAAAATGTAGAAATTCCCCTGATTTTGAGGTAAAAAGGCTGTAATTCCTTTTATTTGGGGGCAAAAAGGCAGAAATTTCCCTTATTTTGGGGCAAAAAGACAGAAATTCCTATTATTTTGTGACAAAAAGGCAGAAATTTCATGTATTTTGGGGCAAAATTGCAGAAATTTCACTTATTTCAGGGCATAATTCAAAAATTCCTTTTATTTTGGGGCAAAAAGACAGAAATTCCATTTATTTTTTGGTACAAAGGCAGAAATTTCACTTACTTTGAAGTAAAAAGGCAGAAATTCCTCTTATTTTGGGGCAAAAATGAAGAAATTTCCTTTTTTGTGGTAAAAGGTATACATTCCCCTTACATTCGGGATAAAAAGCAGGAATATCCCGTGTTTTGAAGCAAAAATGCAGAAATTCTCATAATTTTCGGGCAAAAAGGGAGAAATTCCCTAATTTTGGGGCAAAAGGCAGAAATTCCTTTTATTTTGGGGCAAAAATCAGAAATTCCCCTTCTTTTGGGGCAAAATTCAAGAAATTTCTTTATTTTGGGGCAAAATTACAGGAATTTACCTTATTTTGGGGCAAAATTGAAGAAATTTCCCTTATTTGGAGCAAAATTGCAAAAATTTCACTTATTTTCAGGTAAAAAGGCTGAAATTTCCTTTATTTTGGGGCAAAAAGGGAGAAATTCCACTTATTTTGGAGCAAAATTGCAGAAATTTCTCTTATTATGGGGAAATATTGCAGAAATTTCCCTTAATTTAAGGCAAAATTGCAGAAATTTCACTTATTTAAGAAAAAAAAAAGCAAAAATTTTTCTTATTTTGGGGCAAAAAGGCAGAAATTCCCATTATTTTGGGGCAAAAAAGACAGAAATTCACTTTGTTTTGGGGGAAAAAGACAGAAATTCCACTTATTTAGAGGCAAAAACGCAGAAATTCCCCTTATTTTGGAGCAAAAATGAAGAAATTTACCTTTTTATGGCAAAAAGTTATGCATTCCCCTTACTTTCGGGATAAAAGCAGATATTCCCCGTATTTTGAAGCAAAATTGCAGAAATTCTCATAATTTTCAGGCAAAAAGGCAGAAATTCTCCTTATTTGGGGGCAGAAAGACAGATAATCTCCTTTTTTGGGAACAAACATTCAGAAATTTCCCTTATTTTGGAGAAAAATATAAGAAATTTCACTTATTTCAGGGTAATAAGTCAGAAATTCCCCTTATTTTGGGGCAAAAAAGACAGAAATTCCCTTTGTTTTGGGGGAAAAAGACAGAAATTCCACTTATTTAGAGGCAAAAAGGCAGAAATTCCCTTTATTTTGGAGCAAAAATGAAGAAATTTTCCTTTTTATGGAAAAAAGGTAGGCATTCCCATTATTTGCGGGCAAAAAGGCAGAAATTCCTCGTATTTTGGAGAAAAATTGCATAAATTCCCCTAATTATGGGGCAAAATTCTAGAAATTTCCTTTATTGTGGGGCAAAATTGCAGGAATTTACCTTATTTTGGGGCACAATTTCAGAAATTTCACTTATTTGGGGCAAAATTGCAGAAATTTCAGTTATTTTCAGGTAAAAAGCCTGAAATTTCCTTTCTTTTGGGGCAAAAAAAGAAAAATTCCCCTTATTTTGGGGCAAAATTGCAGAAATTTCACTTGTTATGGGGAAATATTGCAGAAATTTTTCTTAATTTAAGGCAAAATTGCAGAAATTTTACTTATTTCAGAGAAAAAAAGCAAAAATATTTCTTATTTTGGGGCAAAAAGGCAGAAATTCCCATTATTTTGGGGCAAAAAGGCAGAAATTCACCTTATTTTGGAGTAAAATTGCAGAAATTTCACATATTTCAGGGCAAAAAGGCAGAAATTTCCCTTAATTTGGGGCAAAAAAGACATAAATTCCCTTTGTTTTGGGGGAAAAAGACAGAAATTCCACTTATTTAGAGGCAAAAAGGCAAAAATTCCCCTTATTTTGGAGCAAAAATGAAGAAATTTCCCTTTTTTATGGAAAAAAGTTATGCATTCCCCTTTTTTTTGGGCAAAAAGGCAGAAATTCCCCATATTTTGGAGCAAAATTGCAGAAATTCCCCTAATTATTGGGCAAAAATGCAGAAATTCCCTATATGTTGGGGCAAAAAGACAGAAATTCTCCTTATTTTGGGGCAAAACTCAGAAATTCCACTTATTTTGGGGCAAAATTCCAGAAATACCCTTATTTTGGAGCAAAAAGGCAGAAATTCCTAATATTTTGTGGCAAAAATACAGAAATTCCCCTTATTTTGAGGTGAAAAAGCTGAAATTCCCCTTATTTGGGGGCAAAAAGGCAGAAATTTCCCTTATTTTGGGGCAAAATTGCAGAAATTTCACTTATTTCAGTGTAATAAGTCAGAAATTTTCTTGATTTTGGGGCAAAAAAGACAGAAAATCCCTTTGATTTTGAGGAATAAACAGAAATTCCACTTAGTTAGAGGCAAAAAAGCAGAAATTCCCCTTATTTTGGAGCAAAAATGAAGAAATTTACCTTTTTTAAGGCAAAAAGGTATGCATTCCCCTTATTTTTGGGCAATAAGGCAGAAATTCCTCGTATTTTGGAGCAAAATTGCAGAAATTTCCCTAATTGTGGGGCAAAAATGTAGAAATTCCCTATATGTTGGGGCAAAAAAACAGAAATTCTCCTTATTTTGTGGCAAAACTCAGAAATTCCACTTATTTTGGGGCAAAATTCCAGAAATTTCATTTATTCTGGGGCAAAATTGCAGAAATTTCACTAATTTTGGGGCAAAATTGCTGAAATTTTACTTATTTCAGGGTAATAAATCAGAAATTCCCCTTATTTTGGGGCAAAAAAGACAGAAATTCCCTGTGTTTTGGGAGAAAAAGACAGAAATTCCACTTATGTAGAGGCAAAAAGGCAGAAATTCCCTTTTTTTTGGAGCAAAAATGAAGAAATTTCCCTTTTTATGGCAAAAAGGTATGCATTCCCATTATTTTCGGGCAAAAAGGCAGAAATTCCCCGTATTTTGGACCAAAATTGCAGAAATTCCCCTAATTTTGGGGCAAAAGGCAAAAATTCCCTTTATTTGGGGGCAAAAATTAAAAATTCCCCTTATTTTAGGGCAAAATTCAAGAAATTTCCTTTATTTTGGGGCAAAATTGGAGGAATTTACCTTATTTTGGGGCAAAATTGCAGAAATTTCCCTTATTTGGGGCAAAATTGCAGAAATTTCAGTTATTTTCAGGTAAAAAGGCTGAAATTTCCTTTATTTCGTGGCAAAAAGGGAGAAATTCCCCTTATTTTGGGGCAAAATTGCAGAAATTTCCCTTATTATGGGGAAATATTGCAGAAATTTTTCTTAATTTAAGGCAAAATTGCAGAAATTTCACTTATTTCAGAGAAAAAAAGCAAAAATTTTTCTTATTTTGGGGCAAAAAGGCAGAAATTCCCATTATTTTGGGGCAAAAAGGCAGAAATTAACATTATTTTGGGGTAAAATTGCAGAAATTTCACATATTTCAGGGCAAAAAGGTAGAAATTTCCCTTAATTTGGGGCAAAAAAGACAGAAATTTTCTTTGTTTTGGGGGAAAAAGACAGAAATTCCACTTATTTAGAGGCAAAAAGGCAAAAATTTTCCTTATTTTGGAGCAAAAATGAAGAAATTTCCCTTTTTTATGGCAAAAAGTTATGCATTCCCCTTATTTTCGGGGAAAAAGGCAGAAATTCCCTGTATTTTAGAGCAAAATTGCAGAAATTCTCCTAATTGTTGGGCAAAAATGCAGAAATTCCCTATATGTTGGGGCAAAAAGAGAAATTCTCCTTATTTTGGGGCCAAACTCAGAAATTTCACTTATTGTAGTGCAAAATTGAGGAAATTTCACTTATTTCAGGGAAAAAAGGTAGATATTTTCCTTATTTTGGAGCAAAAATTCAGAAATTCCTAATATTTTGTGGCAAAAATGCAGAAATTCCTATTATTTTGAGGTGAAAAGGCTGAAATTCCCCTTATTTGGGGGCAAAAAGGCAGAAATTTCCCTTATTTTGGGGCAAAATTGCAGAAATTTCACTTATTTCAGGGTAATAAGTCAGAAATTTTCTTGATTTTGGGCCAAAAACGACAGAAAATCCCTTTGTTTTGGAGGAAAAAACAGAAATTCCACTTATTTAGAGTCAAAAAAACAGAAATTTCCCTTATTTTGGAGTAAAAATGAAGAAATTTCCCTTTTTTAAGGCAAAAAGTTATGCATTCCCTTTATTTTCGGGCAAAAAAGCAGAAATTCCTCGTATTTTGGAGCAAAATTGCAGAAATTCCCTTAATTTTGGGGCATAAATGCAGACATTCCCTATATGTTGGGGCAAAAAGGCAAAAATTCTCCTTATTTTGGGGCAAAACTCAGAAATTTCACTTATTTTGGGGCATAATTCCAGAAATTTCCTTTATTCTGGTGCAAAATTGCAGAAATTTCACTTATTTTCAGGTAAAAAGGCTGTAATTTCCTTTATTTAGGGCAAAAAGGGAGAAATTCCCCTTATTTTGGGGCAAAAAGGCAGAAATTCCCCTTATTTTGAGGTTAAAAGCCTGAAATTCCCCTTATTTGGGGGCAAAGAGGCAGAATTTTTCCTTATTTTGGGCCAAAATTGCAGAAATTTTACTTATTTCATAGTAATAAGTCAGAAATTCCCCTTATTTTGAGGCAAAAATGAGAGAAATTCCTTTTGTTTTGGGGGAAAAAGACAGAAATTCCACTTATTTAGAGGCAAAAAACAGAAATTCCCCTTATTTCGGAGTAAAAATGAAGAAATTCACCTTTTTATGGCAAAAAGGTATGCATTTCCCTTACTTTCGGGAAAGAAGCAGAAATTCCCCGTATTTTGATGCAAAATTGCAGAAATTCTCATAATTTTCGGGCAAAAGGCAGAAATTCTCCTTATTTTGGGGCAAAAAGACAGAAAATCTCCTTTTTTTGGGAACAAGCAGTCAGAAATTCCTCTTATTTTGTGGCAAAATTGCATAAATTTCCTTTACATTGGGGCAAAATTGCAGAAATTTCCCTTATTTTGGGGCAAAATTGCAGAAATTTTACTTATTTCAGGGTATTATGTCAGAAATTCCCCTTATTTTGAGGCAAAAAAAATAGAAATTCCCTTTGTTTTGGAGGAAAAAGACAGAAATTCCACTTATTTAGAGGCAAAAAGGCAGAAATTCCCTTTATTTTGGAGCAAAAATGAAGAAATTTCCCTTTTTATGGCAAAAAGGTATGCATTCCCATTATTTTCGGGCAAAAAGGCAGAAATTCCCCATATTTTGGGGGAAAAGTGCAGAAATTCCTCTAATTTTGGGGCACAAGGATAAAATTCTTTTTATTTTGGGGCAAAATTCAGAAATTCCCCTTATTTTGGGGCAAAATTTCAGAAATTTCCTGTATTTTGGGGCAAAATTGCAATAATTTACCTTATTTTGGGGCACAATTTCAGAAATTTCCCTTATTTGGGGCAAAATTGCAGAAATTTCAGTTATTTTCAGGTAAAAAGGGAGAAATTCCCCTTATTTTGGGGCAAAATTGCAGAAATTTCCCTTATTAGGGGAAAAAATGCAGAAATTTCCCTTATTTTAGGCCAAAATTGCAGAAATTTCACTTATTTCAGAGGAAAAAAGCAAAAATTTTTCTTATTTTGGGGCAAAAAGGCAGAAATTCCCATTATTTTGTGGCAAAAAAGCAGAAATTCACCTTATTTTGGGGTAAAATTGCAGAAATTTCACATATTTCAGGGCAAAAATGCAGAAATTTCCCTTATTTTGGGGCAAAAAAGACAGAAATTCCCTTTGTGTTGGGGGAAAAAGACAGAAATTCCACTTATTTTGAGGCAAAAATGCAGAAATTTCCCTTATTTTGGAGCAAAAATAAAGAAATTTCCCTTTTTTATGGCAAAAAGTTATGCATTCCCCTTATTATCGGGCAAAAATACAGAAATTCCTCGTATTTTGGAGAAAAATTGCAGAAATTCCCCTAATTGTGGGGCAAAAATGCAGAAATTCCCTATATGTTGGGGCAAAAAGACAGAAATTCTCCTTATTTTGTGGCAAAACACAGAAATTCCACTTATTTTGGAGCAAAATTCCAGAAATTCCCATTATTTTGGGGCAAAATTGCAAAATTTGACTTATTTTGGGGCAAAATTGCAGAAATTTCACTTATTTCAGGGAAAAAAGGCAGAAATTTTCTTTATTTTGGGGCAAAAAGGCAGAAATTCCTAATATTTTGTAGCAAAAATGCAGAAATTCCTATTATTTTGAGGTGAAAAGTCTAAAATTCCTCTTATTTGGGGGCAAAAAGGCAGAAATTTCCCTTATTTTTGGGCAAAATTGCAGAAATTTTACTTATTTCAGGGTAATAAGTCAGAAATTTTCTTGATTTTGGGGCAAAAAAGACAGAAAATCCCTTTTTTTAGAGGAAAAAACAGAAATTCCACTTATTTAGAGGCAAAAAAACAGAAATTCCCCTTATTTTGGAGCAAAATGAAGAAATTTCCCTTTTTTAAGGCAAAAAGGTACGCATTCTTCTTATTTTCGGGCAAAAAGGCAGAAATTCCCTGTATTTTGGACAAAATTGCAGAAATTCCCCTAATTGTGGGGCAAAAATGCAGAAATTCCCTATATGTTGGTGCAAAAAGACAGAAATTCTCCTTATTTTGGGGCAAAACTCAGAAATTCCACTTATTTTGGGGCAAAATTTCAGAAATTTCCCTTATTCTGGGGCAAAATGCAGAAATTTCACTTATTTTGTGGCAAAATTGCAGAAATTTCACTTATTTCAGGGAAAAAAGTCAGAAATTTTCCTTAATTTGGGGCAAAAAAGCAAAAATTCCTTTTATTTTGAGGTAAAAAGCCTGAAATTCCCCTTATTTGGGGGCATAAATGAAGAAATTTCCCTTATTTTGGGGCAAAATTGCAGAAATTTCACTTATTTCAGGGTAATAAGTCAGAAATTCCACTTATTTTAAGGCAAAAAAGACAGAAATTTCCTTTGTTTTGGGGGAAAAAGACAGAAATTCCACTTATTTAGAGGCAAAAAAGCAGAAATTCCCCTTATTTTGGAGCAAAAATGAAGAAATTTCATTTTTTATGGCAAAAAGGTATGCATTCCCCTTACTTTCGGGATAAAAGCAGAAATTCCCCGTATTTTGAAGCAAAATTGCAGAAATTCTCATAATTTTCGAGCAAAAAGACAGAAATTCTCCTTATTTTGGGGCAAAAAGGCACAAAATCTCCTTTTTTTTTGGGAACAAACAGTCAGAAATTTCCCTTATTTTGGGGCAAAATTGCAGAAATTTCCTTTACATTGGGGCAAAATTGCAGAAATTTCCCTTATTTTGGGGCAAAATTGCAGAAATTTCACTTATGTCAGGGTAATAAGTGAGAAATTCTCCTTATTTTGCAGCAAAAAAGACAGAAAACCCCTTGGTTTGGGGGGAAAAAGACAGAAATTCCACTTATTTAGAGGCCATAATGCAGAAATTCCCCTTTTTTTTGGAGCAAAAATGTAGAAATTTCCTTTTTTATGGCAAAAAGGTATGCATTCCCATTAATTTCGGGCAAAAAGGCAGAAATTCCTCGTATTTTGGAGCAAAATTTCTGAAATTCCCTTTATTTTGGGGCAAAGGGCAGAAATTCCCTTTATTTTGGGAACAAAATCAGAAATTCCCATTATTTTGGGGCAAAATTCAAGAAATTTCCTCTATTTTGGGGCATAATTGCAGGAATTTTCCTTATTTTGGAGCAAAATTGCAGAAATTTCCTTTATATGAAGCAAAATAACAGAAATTTCACTTATTTTTAGGTAAAAAGGCTAAAACTTCCTTTATTTTGGTGCAAAAAAGAAGAGATACCCCTTATTATGGGTCAAAATTGCAGAAATTTACCTTATTATGTTGAAATATTGCAGAAATTTTCCTTAATTTAAAGCAAAATTGCAGAAATTTCACTTATTTCAGAGAAAAAAAGCAAAAATTTCTCTTATTTTGGGGCAAAAACGCAGAAATTCCCATTATTATGGGGCAAAAATGTAGAAATTCACCTTATTTTGGGGTAAAATTGCAGACATTTCACATATTTCAGGGCAAAAAGGCAGAAATTTCCTTTATTTTGGGTCAAAAAAGACAGAAATTTCCTTTGTTTTGGGGGAAAAAGACAGAAATTCCACTTATTTAGAGGCAAAGAAGCAGAAATTCCCCATATTTTGGAGCAAAATTTCAGAAATTCCACTAATTGTGGGGCAAAAATGCAGAAATTCCCTATATGTTTGGGCAAAAAGACAGAAATTCTCCTTATTTTAGGGCAAAACTCAGAAATTCCACTTATTTGGGGCAAAATTACAGAAATTTTCCTTATTTTGGGGCAAAATTGCAGAAATTTCACTTATTTTAGGGCAAAATTTCAGAAATTTCACTAATTTCGGGGAAAAAAGGAAGAAATTTTCTATATTTTGGGGCAAAAAGGCAGAAATTCCTAATATTTTGTGGCAAAAATCCAGAAATTTCCCTTATTTTGGGGCAAAATTGCAGAAATTTCACTTATTTCAGGGTAATGAGTCAGAAATTCCACTTATTTTGGGGCAAAAATGAGAGAAATTCCCTGTGTTTTGTGGGAAAAAGACAGAAATTCCACTTATTTAGAAGCAAAAAGGCTGAAATTCCCCTTATTTTGAAGCAAAAATGAAGAAATTTCATTTTTTATGGCAAAAAGGTATGCATTCCCATTATTTTCGGGCAAAAAGGCAGAAATTCTCCAGATTTTGATCAAAATTGCAGAAATTCCCCTAATTTTGGGGCAAAAGGCAGAAATTCCCTTTATTTTGGGGCAAAAATCAGAAAATCCCTTTATTTTGGGGCAAAATTCAAGAAATTTCGTTTATTTTGGGGCAAAATTGGAGGAATTTACCTTATTTTGGGGCAAAATTGCAGAAATTTCCTTTATGGGTAAAAATTGCAAAAATTTTCTTTATTTTAGGGCAAAATTGCAGAAATTTCACTTATTTCAGAGAAAAAAAGCAAAAATTTTTCTTATTTTGGAACAAAAATGCAAAAATTCTCATTATTTTGGGGCAAAAAGGCAGAAATTCGACTTATTTTGGGGTAAAATTGCAGAAATTTCACATATTTCAGGGCAAAAAGGCAGAAATTTCTCTTATTTTGTGGCAAAATTTCGGAAATTTCACTTATTTCATGGTAATAAGTCAGAAATTCATCTTATTTTGGGGCAAAAAATACAAAAATTCCCTTTGTTTTGGGGGAAAAAAGACAAAAACTCCACTTATTTAGAGGCAAAAAGACAGAAATTCCCATTATATTGGAGCAAAAATGAAGAAATTTCCCTTTTTTATGGAAAAAAGTTATGCATTTTCCTTATTTTCGGGCAAAAAGGCAGAAATTCCCCGTTTGGAGCAAAATTGCAGAAATTCCCCTAATAGTGGGGCAAAAATGCAGAAATTCCCAATATGTTGGGGCAAAAAGACAGAAATTCTCCTTATTTTGGGGCATAACTCAGAAATTCCACTTATTTTGTGGAAAAATTCCAAAATTTCTCTTATTTTGGGGCAAAATTGCAGAAATTTCACTTATTTTAGGGAAAAATGCAGAAATTTTCCTTATTTTGGGGCAAAAATGCATAAATTCTTAATATTTTGCGGCAAAAATGCAGAAATTCCCTTTATTTTGAGGGAAAAATGCTGAAATTCCCCTTATTTTGGGGCAAAAAGGCAGAAATTTCCTTTATTTTGGGGCAAAAAGACAGTAACTCCTTTTATTTTGTGGCAAAAAGGCAGAAATTTCTTTTATTTTGGGACAAAATTGCAGAAATATCACTTATTTCAGGGCCTAATTCAAAATTCTTTTTATTTTGGGGCAAAAATAGAGAAATTCCATTTATTTTTGGTTAAAAGGGGAGAAATTTCACTTATTTTGATGTAAAAAGCAGAAATTCCACTTATTTTGGGGCAAAAATGAAGAAATTTCCCTTTTTTGTGGCAAAAGGTATACATTCCCCTTACTTTCGGGATAAAAAGCCGAAATTCCCCGTATTTTGAAGCAAAATTGCAGAAATTTTCAAAATTTTCGGGCAAAAAAGCAGAAATTCTCCTTATTTTAGGGCAAAAAGACAGAAAACCTCTTTTTTTCGGGAGCAAACAGTCAGAAATTCCCCTTATTTTGGGGCAAAATTGCAGAAATTTCCTTTATATTGGGGCAAAATTGCAGAAATTTCCCTTATTTTGGAGCAAAATTGCAGAAATTTCACTTATTTCAGGGTAATAAGTCAGAAATTCCCCTTATTTTGGGGCAAAAAAGACAGGAATTCCCTTTGTTTTGGGGGAAAAAGACAGAAATTCCACTTAGTTAGAGGCAAAAATGCAGTAATTCCCCTTATTTTGGAGCAAAAATGAAGAAATTTTCCTTTTTATGGCAAAAAGGTATGCATTCCCATTATTTTCGTGCAAAAAGGCAGAAATTCCCCGTATTTTGGAGCAAAATTGCAGAAATTCCCCTAATTTTGGGTCAAAAGGCAGAAATTCCCTTTATTTTGGGGCAAAATTCAGAAATTCCCCTTATTTTGGGGCAAAATTCAAGAAATTTCCTTTATTTTGGGGCAAAATTGCAGGAATTTACCTTATTTTGGGGCAAAATTGCAGAAATTTCCTTTATTTGGGGCACAATTGCATAAAATTCACTTATTTTCAGGTAAAAAGACTGAAATTTCCTTTATTTTGGGGCAAAAAAAGAGAAATTCTTCTTATTTTGGGACAAAATTGCAGAAATTTCTCTTGTTATGGGAAAAAATTGCAGAAATTTCCCTTATTTTAGGGCAAAATTGCAGAAATTTCACTTATTTCAGAGAAATAAAGCAAAAATGTTTCTTATTTTGGGGCAAAAAGGCAGAAATTCCCATTATTTTAGGGCAAAAAGGCAGAAATTCACCTTATTTTGGGGTAAAATTGCTGAAATTTCACATATTTCAGTGCAAAAAGGCAGATTTTTTTTTATTTTGGGGCAAAATTGCAGAAATTTCACTTATTTCAGGGTAATAAGTCAGAAATTCCCCCTTATTTTGGGGCTAAAAATGCAGAAATTCCCGTTGTTTTGGGGGAAAAAAACAGAAATTCCACTTATTTAGAGGCAAAAAGGCAGAAATTTCCCTTATTTTGGAGCAAAAATTAAGAAATTTCCCTTTATTATGGCAAAAATATATGCATTTCTCTTATTTTTGGGAAAAAGTCAGAAATTCCCCGTATTTTGGAGCAAAAATTAAGAAATTTCTTTTTTTTATGGCAAAAAGGTATGCATTCCCCTTATTTTCGGGCAAAAAGGCAGAAATTCCCTGTATTTTGGAGCATAATTGCAGAAATTCCCCTAGTTGTGGTGCAGAAACACAGAAATTCCCTATATGTTGGGGCAAAAAGACAGAAATTCTCCTTATTTTGGGGCAAAACTCAGAAATTCCACTTCTTTTAGAGCAAAATTCCAGAAATTTCACTTATTTTGGGGCAAAATTGCAGAAATTTCACATATTTTGGGGCACAATTGCAGAAATTTCACTTATTTCAGGGAAAAAAGTCAGAAATTTTCCTTATTTTGCGGCAAAGAAACAGAAATTCCTAATATTTTGTGGCAAAAATGCAGAAATTCCTCTTACTTTGAGGTAAAAAGGCTGAATTCCCCTTATTTGGGGACAAAAATGCAGAAATTTCACTTATTTTGGGGCAAAATTGCAAAAATTTCACTTATTTCAGGGTAATGAGTCAGAAATTCTCCTTATTTTGGGGCAAAAAAAAGAGAAATTCCCTTGTTTTGTGGGAAAAAGACAGAAATTCCACTTATTTAGAGGCAAAAAGGCAGAAATTCCCCTTATTTTGGAGCAAAAATGATGAAATTTCATTTTTTATGGCAAAAAGGAATTCAATCCCATTATTTTCGGGTAAAAAGGCAGAAATTCCCCGTAGTTTGGAGCAAAATTGCAGAAATTCCTCTAATTTTGGGGCAAAAGGCAGAAATTCCCTTTATTTTGGGGCAAAAATCATAAAATCTCTTTATTTTGGGGCAAAATTCAAGAAATTTCCTTTATTTTGGGGCAAAATTGGAGGAATTTACCTTATTTTTGGGCAAAATTGCAGAAATTTCCCTTATTTGGGGCAAAATTGCAGAAATTTCACTTATTTTCAGGAAAAAGGGCTGATATTTCCTTTATTTTGTGGCAAAAAGGGAGAAATTCCTCTTATTTTGGGGCAAAATTGCACAAATGTCTCTTATTATGAGGAAATATTGCAGAAATTTTCCTTATTTAAGGGCAAAATTGCAGAAATTTCACTTATTTCAGAGAAAAAAAGCAAAAATTTTTCTTATTTTGAGGCAAAAAGGCAGAAATTCCCATTATTTTGGGGCAAAAAGACAAAAATTTGACTTATTTTGGGGTAAAATTGCAGAAATTCCCCTAATTTGGGGCAAAAGACAGAAATTCCCTTTAATTTGGGGCTAAAATCATAAATTCCCCTTATTTTGGGGCAAAATTCAAGAAATTTCCTTTAATTTGGGGCAAAATTGCAAGAATTTACCTTATTTTGGGGCAAAATTGCAGAAATTTTTCTTATTTGGGGCAAAATTGCAGAAACTTCAATTATTTTCAGGTAAAAAGGCTGAAATATCCTTTATTTTGGGGCAAAAAGGGAGAAATTCCCCTTATTTTGGGGCAAAATTGAAGAAATTTCCCTTATTATTGGGAAAAATTGCAGAAATTATCCTTATTTTAGGGCAAAATTGCAGAAATTTCACTTATTTCAGAGAAAAAAAGCAAAAATTTTTCTTATTTTGGGGCAAAAGTGCAGAAATTCCCATTATTTTAGGGCAAAAAGGCAGAAATTCACCTTATTTTGGGGTAAAATTGCAGAAATTTCACATATTTCAGGGCCAAAAGGTAGAAATTTCTTTTATTTTGGGGCAAAATTGCAGAAATTTCACTTATTTCAGGGTAATAAGTCAGAAATTCCCCCTTATTTTGGGGCAAAAAATACAGAAATTTCCGTTGTTATTGGGGAAAAAGACAGAAATTCCACTTATTTAGAGGCAAGAAGGCAGAAATTCCCCTTATTTTGGAGCAAAAATTAAGAAATTTCCCTTTTTTTATGGCAAAAAGATATGCATTTCCTTTATTTTTGGGAAAAAAGGCAGAAATTCCCCGTATTTTGGAGCAAAAATTAAGAAATTTCTTTTTTTTATGGCAAAAAGGTATGAATTCCCCTTATTTTCGGGCAAAAAAAAAGAAATTCTCTGTATTTTGGAGCATAATTGCAGAAATTCCCCTAGTTGTGGTGCAGAAACACAGAAATTCCCTATATGTTGGGGCAAAAAGACAGAAATTCTCCTTATTTTGGGGCAAAACTCAGAAATTCCACTTCTTTTGGGGCACAATTCCAGAAATTTCCCTTATTTTGGGGCAAAATTGCAGAAATTTCACTTATTTCAGGGTAATGAGTCAGAAATTCCCCTTATTTTGAGGCAAAAATAGAGAAATTCCCTTGTTTTGTGGGAAAAAGACAGAAATTCCAGTTATTTAGAGGCAAAAAGGCAGAAATTTCCCTTATTTTGGAGCAAAAATGAAGAAATTTCATTTTTTATGGCAAAAAGGTATGCAATCCCATTATTTTCGGGTAAAAAGGCAGAAATTCCCCGTATTTTGGAGCAAAATTGCAGAAATTCCTCTAATTTTGGGGCAAAAGGCAGAAATTCTCTTTATTTTGGGGCAAAAATCTGAAAATCTCTTTATTTTGGGGCAAAATTCAAGAAATTTCCTTTATTTTGGGGCAAAATTGTAGGAATTTACCTTGTTTTTGGGCAAAATTGCAGAAATTTCCCTTATTTTGGGCAAAATTGCAGAAATTTCACTTATTTTCAGGAAAAAGGGCTGATATTTCCTTTATTTTGTGGCAAAAAGGGAGAAATTCCTCTTATTTTGGGGCAAAATTGCAGAAATTTCTCTTAGTATGAGGAAAAATTGCCGAAATTTTTTTTTTTATTTAAGGGCAAAATTGCAGAAATTTCACTTATTTCAGAGAAAAAAAGCAAAAATTTTTCTTATTTTAAGGCAAAAAGGCAGAAATTCCCATTATTTTGTGGCAAAAAGGCAGAAATTCACCTTATTTTTGGGTAAAATTGCAGAAATTTCACATATTTCAGGGCAAAAAGGCAGAAATTTCCCTTATTTTGGAGCAAAAATGAAGAAATTTTTCTTTTTTATGGCAAAAAGTTATGCATTCCCCTTATTATCGGGCAAAAAGGCAGAAATTCCCCGTATTTTGGAGCATAATTGCAGAAATTATTCTAGTTGTGGTGCAGAAAGACAGAAATTCCCTATATGTTGGGGCAAAAAGACAGAAATTCTCTTTATTTTGGGGCAAAACTCAGAAATTCCACTTATTTTGGGGCAAAATTCCAGAAATTTCCCTTATTTTGGGGCAAAAATGCAGAAATTTCACTTATTATGGGCAAAATTGCAGAAATTTCACTTATTTCAGGGAAAAAAGGCAGAAATTTTCCTTATTTTGGGGCAAAAAGGCAGAAATTCCTAATATTTTGTGGCAAAAATGCAGAAATTCTCCTTATTTTGAGGTAAAAAGGCTGAAATTCCCATTATTTGGGGGCAAAAAGGCAGAAATTTTTCTTATTTGGGGCAAAATTGCAGAAATTTCACTTATTTAGAAGCAAAAAGACAGAAATTCTCCTTATTTTGGGGCAAAACTTAGAAATTCCACTTATTTTGGGGAAAATTCCAGAAATTTCCTTTATTTTGGGGCAAAATCGCAGAAATTTCACTTATTTTGGGGCAAAATTGCAGAAATTTCACTTATTTTGGGGCAAAATTGCAGAAATTTCACTTATTTCTGGGAAAAAAGGCACAAATTTTCCTTATTTTGGGGCAAAAAGTCAGAAATTTCCAATATTTTGTGGCAAAAATGCAGAAATTCCCCTTATTTTGAGGTAAAAAGGCTGAAATTCCCGTTATTTGGGGGCAAAGAGGCAGAAATTTCCCTTATTTTGGGGCAAAATTGGAGAAATTTCACGTATTTCAGGGTAATAATTCAGAAATTCCCCTTATTTCGGGGCAAAAAAGACAGAAGTCCTTTGTTGTGGGGGAAAAAGACAGAAATTCCACTTACTTAGAGGCAAAAAGGCAGAAATTCTCGGTATTTTGGAGCAAAATTGCAGAAATTTCCCTTATTATTGGGAAAATTGCAGAAATTTTCCTTATTTCAGGGAAAAATTGCAGAAATTTCACTTATTTCAGGGAAAAAAAGCAAAAATTTTTCTTATTTTGGGGCCAAAAGGCAGAAATTCCCATTAATTTGTGGCAAAAAGGCAGAAATTCACCTTATTTTTGGGTAAAATTTCAGAAATTTCACATATTTCTGGGCAAAAAGGCCGAAATTTCTCTTATTTTGGGGCAAAATTGCAGAAATTTCACTCTTTTCAGTGTAATAAGTCAGAAATTCCCCTTATTTTGAGGCAAAAAAGACAGAAATTCCCTTTGTTTTGAGGGAAAAAGACAGAAATTCCACTTATTTAGAGGCAAAAAGGCAGAAATTTCCCTTATTTTGGAGAAAAATGAAGAAATTTCCCTTGTCTATGGCAAAAAGTTATGCATTACCCTTATTTTCGGGCAAAAAGGCAGAAATACCCGGTACTTTGGAGCATAATTGCAGAAATTCCTCTAGTTGTGGTGCAGAAAGACAGAAATTCCCTATATATTGGGGCAAAAAGAGAGAAATTCTTCTTATTTTGGGGCAAAACTCAGGAATTCCACTTCTTTTGGGGCAAAATTCCAGAAATTTCCCTTATTTTTGGGCAAAATTGCAGAAATTTCACATATTTTGGGGCACAATTGCAGAAATTTCACTTATTTCAGGGAAAAAAGTCAGAAATTTTCCTTATTTTGCGGCAAAGAAACAGAAATTCCTAATATTTTGTGGCAAAAATGCAGAAATTCCTCTTATTTTGAGGTAAAAAGGCTGAATTCCCTTTATTTGGGGGCAAAAAGGCAGAAATTTCCCTTATTTTGGATCAAAATTGCAGAAATTTCACTTATTTCAGGGTAAGGAGTAAGAAATTCCACTTATTTGGGGGCAAAAAAGAGAGAAATTCCATTGTTTTGTGGGAAAAAAACCGAAATTCCACTTATTTAGAGGCAAAAAGGCAGAAATTCCCCTTATTTTGGAGCAAAAATGAAGAAATTTCATATTTTATGGCAAAAAGGTAGGCATTCCCATTATTTTCGGGCAAAAAGGCAGAAATTCCCCGTATTTTGGAGCAAAATTGCAAAAATTCCCTTAATTTTGGGGCAAAAGGCAGAAATTCCCTTTATTTTGGGGCAAAAATCAGAAAATCTCTTTATTTTGGGGCAAAATTCAAGAAATTTCTTTTATTTTGGGGCAAAATTGGAGGAATTTTCCTTATTTTGGGGCAAAATTGCAGAAATTTCACTTATTTTAGGGCAAAATTGCAGAAATTTCACTTATTTCAGGAAAAAAAGGCAGAAATTTTCTTTATTTTGGGGCAAAAAGGCAGAAATTCCTAATATTTTGTTGCAAAAATGCAGAAATTCCCCTTATTTTGAGGGAAAAAGGCTGAAATTCCCATTATTTGGGGGCAAAAAGGCAGAAATTTTTCTTATTTTGGGGCAAAATTGCAGAAATTTCACTTATTTAGAGGCAAAAAGACAGAAATTCTCCTTATTTTGGGGCAAAACTTAAAAATTCCACTTATTTTGGGGCAAAATTCCAGATATTTCCCTTATTTTGGGGCAAAATCGCAGAAATTTCACATATTTTGGGAAAAAATTGCAGAAATTTCACTTATTTTTGGGCAAAATTGCAGAAATTTCACTTATTTCAGGGAAAAAAAGCACAAATTTTCCTTATTTTGTGGCAAAAAGTCAGAAATTCCTAATATTTTGTGGCAAAAAATGCAGAAATTCCCCTTATTTTGAGGTAAAAAGGCTGAAATTCCCCTTATTTCGGGGCAAAGAGGCAGAAATTTCCCTTATTTTGGGGAAATATTGCAGAAATTTCACTTACTTCAGTGTAATAAGTCAGAATTTTTCCTTATTTTGAGGCAAAAAAGACAGAAATTCCCTTTGTCTTGGGGGGAAAAGACAGAAATTCCACTTATTTAAAGGCCAAAAAGCAGAAATTACCCTTATTTTGGAGCAAAAATGAAGAAATTTCCATTTTTTATGGCAAAAAGTTATGCATTCTTCTTATTATCGGGGAAAAAGGCAGAAATTCCCCGTATTTTGGAGCAAAATTGCAGAAATTCCCCTAATTGTGGGGCAAAATTGCAGAAATTCTCATAATTTTCGGGCAAAAAGGCAGAAATTCTTTTTATTTTGGGGCAAAAAGCAGAAGATCTCCTTTTTTCGGGAGCAAACATTAAGAAATTCCCCTTATTTTGGGGCAAAATTGCAGAAATTTCCCTTATTTTGGGGCAAAATTTCAGAAATTTCACTTACTTCAGGGTAATAAGTCAGAAATTCCCCTTATTTTGGGGCAAAAAAGACAGAAATTCTCTTTGTTTTGAGGGAAAAAGACAGAAATTCCACTTATTTAGAGGCAAAAAGGCAGAAATTCCCTTTATTTTGGAGCAAAATTGAAGAAATTTCCTTTATTATTGGGAAAAATTGCAGAAATTTTCCTTATTTTAGGGCAAAATTGCAGAAATTACACTTATTTCAGAGAAAAAAAGCAAAAACTTTTCTTATTTTGGGGCAAAAAGGCAGAAATTTTCATTAATTTGTGGCAAAAAGGCAGAAATTCAACTTTTTTTGGGTAAAATTTCAGAAATTTCACATATTTCAGGGCAAAAAGGCAGAAATTTCCCTTATTTTGGGGCAAAATTGCAGAAATTTCACTTACTTCAGGGTAATAAGTCAGAAATTTCCCTTATTTTGAGGCAAAAAGACAGAAATTCCCTTTGTTTTGAGGGAAAAAGACAGAAATTCCACTTATTTAGAGGCAAAAAGGAAGAAATTTCCCTTCTTTTGGAGCAAAAATGAAGAAATTTCCCTTTTTTATGGCAAAAAGGTATGCATTCCCCTTATTTTCGGGCAAAAAGGCAGAAATTCCCTGTATTTTGGAGCAAAATTGCAGAAATTCCCCTAATTGTGGTGCAAAAGGCTGAAATTCCCTATATGTTGGGGCAAAAAGACAGAAATTCTCCTTATTTTGGGGCAAAACTCAGAAATTCCACTTCTTTTGGGGAAAAATTCCAGAAATTTCCCTTCTTTTGGGGCACAATTGCAGAAATTTCACTTATTTCAGGGAAAAAATTCAGAAATTTTCCTTATTTTGGGGCAAAAATACAGAAATTCCTAATATTTTGTGGCAAAAATGCAGAAATTTCTCTTATTTTGAGGTAAAAAGGCTGAATTCCCCTTATTTGGGGGCAAAAAGGCAGAAATTTCCCTTATTTTGGGGCAAAATTGCAGAAATTTCACTTATTTCAGGGTAATGAGTCAGAAATTCCCCTTATTTTGGGGCAAAAAAGAGAGAAATTCCCTTGTTTTGTGGGAAAAAGACAGAAATTCCACTTATTTAGAGGCAAAATGGCAGAAATTCCCCTTATTTTGGAGCAAAAATGAAGAAATTTCATTTTTTATGGCAAAAAGGTATGCATTCCCATTATTTTCGGGCAAAAAGGCAGAAATTCCCCGTATTTTGGAGCAAAATTGCAGAAATTCCCCTAATTTTGGGGCAAAAGGCAGAAATTCCCTTTATTTTGGGGCAAAAATCAGAAAATCTGTATATTTTGGAGCAAAATTCAAGAAATTTCCTTTATTTTGGGGCAAAATTGAAGGAATTTACCTTATTTTTGGGAAAAATTGAAGAAATTTTCCTTATTTGGGGCAAAATTGCAGAAATTTCACTTATTTTCAGGAAAAAGTGCTGATATTTCCTTTATTTTGGGGCAAAAAGAGAGAAATTCCTCTTATTTTGGGGCAAAATTGCAGAAATTTTTCTTATTATGGGGAAAAATTGCAGAAATTTTCCTTATTTAAGGGCAAAATTGCAGAAATTTCACTTATTTCAGAGAAAAAAAGCAAAAATTTTTCTTATTTTGGGGCCAAAAGGCAGAAATTCCCATTATTTTGGGGCAAAAATGCAGAAATTTGACATATTTTATTGTAAAATTGCAGAAATTCCCCTAATTTTGGGGCAAAAGGCAGAAATTCCCTATATTTTGGGGCAAAAATCATAAATTCCCCTTATTTTTGGGCAAAATTCAAGAAATTTCCTTTAATTTGGGGCAAAATTGCAGGAATTTACTTTATTTTGGGGCAAAATTGCAGAATTTTTTTTATTTGGGGCAAAATTGTAGAAACTTCAATTATTTTCCGGTAAAAAGGCTGAAATTTCCTTTATTTTGAGGCAAAAAGGGAGAAATTCTTATTTTGGGGCAAAATTGAAGAAATTTCCCTTATTATTGGGAAAAATTGCAGAAATTTTCCTTATTTTAGGGCAAAATTGCAGAAATTTCACTTATTTCAGAGAAAAAACGCAAAAATTTTTCTTATTTTGGGGCAAAAATGCAGAAATTCCCATTAATTTGTGGTAAAAAAGCAGAAATTCACCTTATTTTGGGGTAAAATTGCAGAAATTTCACATATTTCAGGGCAAAAAGGCAGAAATTTCCCTTATTTTGGAGCAAAAATGAAGAAATTTCCCTTTTTTATGGCAAAAAGGTATGCATTCCTCTTATTTTCGGGCAAAAAGGCAGAAATTCCCCGTATTTTGGAGCATACTTGCAGAAATTTCCCTAGTTGTAGTGCAGAAAGACAGAAATGCCCTATATGTTGGGGCAAAAAGACAGAAATTCTTTTTATTTTGGGGCAAAACTCAGAAATTCCACTTATTTTGGGGCAAAATTCCAGAAATTTCCCTTATTTTAGGGCAGAATTGCAGAAATTTCACTTATTTTGGGGCAAAATTGCAGAAATTTCACTTATTTCAGGGAAAAAAGGCAGAAATTTCCTTTATTTTGGAGCAAAAGGCAGAAATTCCTAATATTTTATGGCAAAAATGCAGAAATTCCCCTTATTTTGCGGTAAAAAGGCTTCAATTCCAATTATTTGGGGGAAAAAGGCATAAATTTCCCTTATTTTGGGGCAAAATTGCAGAAATTTCACTAATTTAGAGGCAAAAAGACAGAAATTCTCCTTATTTTGGGGCAAAACTTAGAAATTCCACTTATTTTGGGCCAAAATTCCAGAAATTTCCCTTATTTTGGTGCAAAATTGCAGAAATTTCATTTATTTTGGGGCACAATTGCCGAAATTTCACTTATTTTGGGGCAAAATTGCAGAAATTTCACTTATTTCAGAGTAAAAAGGCACAAGTTTTCCTTATTTTGGGGCAAAAAGTCAGAAATTCCTAATATTTTGTGGCAAAAATGCAGAAATTCTCCTTATTTTGAGGTAAAAAGGCTGAAATTCCCCTTATTTGGGGGCAAAGAGGCAGAAATTTCCCTTATTTTGGGGCAAAATTGGAGAAATTTCACATATTTCAGGGTAATAATTCAGAAATTCCCCTTATTTTGGGGCAAAAAAGACAGAAATTCCCTTTGTTTTGGGGGAATAAGACAGAAATTCCACTTATTAAGAGGCAAAAAGGCAGAAATTCTCGGTATTGTGGAGCAAAATTGCAGAAATTTCCCTTATTATTGGGAAAAATTGCAGAAATTTTCTTTATTTTAGGGCAAAATTGCAGAAATTTCACTTATTTCAGAGAAAAAAAGCAAAAATTTTTCTTATTTTGGGGCAAAAAGGCAGAAATTCCCATTAATTTGTGGCAAAAAGGCAGAAATTCACCTTATTTTGGGGTAAAATTGCAGAAATTTCACATATTTCAGGGCAAAAAGTCAGAAATTTTCCTTATTTTGGAGCAAAATTGCAAAAATTTCACTTATATCAGTGTAATAAGTCAGAAATTCCCCTTATTTTGAGGCAAAAAAGACAGAAACTCACCTTGTTTTGAGGGAAAAAGACAGAAATTCCACTTATTTAGAGGCAAAAAGGCAGAAACTTTCTTTCTTTTGGAGCAAAAATGAAGAAATTTCCCTTTTTTATGGCAAAAAGTTATGCATTCCCCTTATTTTCGGGCAAAAAGGCAAAAATTCCCTGTATTTTGGAGCATAATTGCAGAAATTCCCCTAGTTGTGGTGCAGAAAGACAGAAATTCCCTATATGTTGGTGCAAAATGACAGAAATTCTCCTTATTTTGGGGCAAAACTCAGAAATTCCACTTATTTTGGATCAAAATTCCAGAAATTTCCCTTATTTTGGGGAAAAATTGCAGAAATTTCACTTATTTTGGGGCACAATTGCAGAAATTTCACTTATTTCAGGGAAAAAAGTCAGAAATTTTCCTTATTTTGGGGCAAAAAAAACAGAAATTCCTAATATTTTGTGGCAAAAATGCAGAAATTTCTCTTATTTTGAGGTAAAAAGTTTGAATTCCCCTTATTTGGGGGCAAAAAGGCAGAAATTTCCCTTATTTTGGGGCAAAATTGCAGAAATTTCACTTATTTCAGGGTAATGAGTCAGAAATTCCCCTTATTTTGGGGCAAAAAAGAGAGAAATTCCCTTGTTTTGTGGGAAAAAGACAGAAATTCCACTTATTTAGAGGCAAAAAGGCAGAAATTCCCCTTATTTTGGAGCAAAAATGAAGAAATTTCATTTTTTATGGCAAAAAGGTATGCATTCCCATTATTTTCGGGCAAAAAGGCAGAAATTCCCCGTATTTTGGAGCAAAATTGCAGAAATTCCCCTAATTTTGGGGCAAAAGGCAGAAATTCCCTTTATTTTGGGGCAAAAATCAGAAAATCTGTATATTTTGGAACAAAATTCAAAAAATTTCCTTTATTTTGGGGCAAAATTGAAGGAATTTCCGTTATTTTTGGACAAAATTGAAGAAATTTTCCTTATTTGGGGCAAAATTGCAGAAATTTCACTTTTTTTCAAGAAAAAGTGCTGATAATTCCTTTATTTTGGGGCAAAAAGAGGGAAATTCCTCTTATTTTGGGGAAATATTGCAGAAATTTTTCTTATTATGGGGAAAAATTGCAGAAATTTTCCTTATTTAAGGGCAAAATTGCAGAAATTTCACTTATTTCAGAGAAAAAAAGCAAAAATTTTTCTTACTTTGGGGCAAAAAGGCAGAAATTCCCATTATTTTGGGGCAAAAATGCAGAAATTTGACATATTTTGTGGTAAAATTGCAGAAATTCCCCTAATTTTGGGGCAAAAGGCAGAAATTCCCTTTATTTTGGGGCAAAAATCATAAATTCCCCTTATTTTTGGGCAAAATTCAAGAAATTTCCTTTAATTTGGGGCAAAATTGCAGGAATTTACCTTATTTTGGGGCAAAATTGCAGAAATTTTTTTTATTTGGGGCAAAATTGCAGAAACTTCAATTATTTTCCGGTAAAAAGGCTTAAATTTCCTTTCTTTTGGGGCAAAAAGGGAGAAATTCTCCTTATTTTGGGGCAAAATTGAAGAAATTTCTCTTATTATTGGGAAAAATTGCAGAAATTTTCCTTATTTTAGGGCAAAATTGCAGAAATTTCACTTATTTCAGAGAAAAAACGCAAAAATTTTTCTTATTTTGGGGCAAAAATGCAGAAATTCCCATTAATTTGTGGCAAAAAGGCAGAAATTCACCTTATTTTGGGGTAAAATTGCAGAAATTTCACATATTTCAGGGCAAAAAGGCCGAAATTTCTCTTATTTTGAAGCAAAATTGCAGAAATTTCACTTATATCAGTGTAATAAGTCAGAAATTCCCCTTATTTTGAGGCAAAAAAGAGAGAAATTCCCTTTGTTTTGAGGGAAAAAGACAGAAATTCCACTTATTTAGAGGCAAAAAGGCAGAAACTTTCTTTCTTTTGGAGCAAAAATTAAGAAATTTCCCTTTTTTATGGCAAAAAGTTATGCATTCCCCTTATTTTCGGGCAAAAAGGCAAAAATTCCCTGTATTTTGGAGCATAATTGTAGAAAATCCCCTAGTTGTAGTGCAGAAAGACAGAAATTCCCTATATGTTGGTGCAAAAAGACAGAAATTCTCCTTATTTTGGGGCAAAACTCAGAAATTCCACTTATTTTGGATCAAAATTCCAGAAATTCCCCTTATTTGGGGGCAAAAAGGCAAAAATTTCCCTTATATTGGGGCAAAATTGCAGAAATTTCACTTATTTCAGGGAAAAAAGGTAGAAATTTTTTTTATTTTGGGGCAAAAAGGCAGAAATTCCTAATATTTTCTGGCAAAAATGCAGAAATTCCCCTTATTTTGAGGAAAAAAGGCTGAAATTCCTGTTATTTGGGGGCAAAAAGTCAGAAATTTCTCTTATTTTCGGGCAAAATTGCAGAAATTTCACTTATTTAGAGGCCAAAAGACAGAAATTCTCCTTATTTTGGGGCAAAACTTAGAAATTCCGCTTATTTTGGTGCAAAATTCCAGAAATTTCCCTTATTTTGGGGAAAAATTGCAGAAATTTCACTTATTTTGGGGCAAAATTGCAGAAATTTCACTTATTTCAGGGAAAAAAAACACAAATTTTTCTTATTTTGAGGAAAAAGTCAGAAATTACTAATATTTTGTGGCAAAAATGCAGCAATTCCCCTTATTTTGAGGTAAAAAGGCTGAAATTCCCCTTATTTGGGGGCAAAGAGGCAGAAATTTCTCTTATTTTGAAGCAAAATGGTAGAAATTTCACTTAGTTCAGGGTAAAAAGTCAGAAATTCCCCTTATTTTGGGGCAAAAAAGACAGAAATTCTCTTTGTTTTGGGAGAAAAAGACAGAAATTCCACTTATTTAGAGGCAAAAAGGCAGAAATTCCTTTTATTTTGGAGCAAAAATGAAGAAATTTCACCTTTTATGGCAAAATGGTATGCATTCCCATTATTTTCAGGCAAAAAGGCAGAAATTCCCCGTATTTTGGAGCAATATTGCAGAAATTCCCCTAATTTTGGGGCAAAAGGCAGAAATTCCCTTTATTTTGGGGCAAAAATCAGAAATTCCTCTTATTTTTGGCAAAATTCCAGAAATTTCCTTTCTTTTGGTGCAAAATTGCAGGAATTTACCTTATTTTGGGGGAAAATTGCAGAAATTTCTCTTATTTGGGGCAAAATTTCAGAAATTTCACTTATTTTCAGGTAAAAAGGCTGAAATTTCCTTTGTTTTGGGGCAAAAAGGAAGAAATTCCCTTTATTTTGGGGCAAAATTGCAGAAATCTCCCTTATTTGGGAAAAAATTGCAAAAAATTCCATTATTTTAGGGGAAAATTGCAGAAATTTCACTTATTTCAGAGAAAAAAAGCAAAAATTTTTTTTATTTTGTGGCAAAAAGGCAGAAATTCCCATTATTTTGGGGCAAAAAAGCAGAAATTCACCTTATTTAGGGGTAAAATTGCAGAAATTTCACATATTTCAGGGCAAAAAGGCAGAAATTCCCCGTATTTTGGAGCAAAATTGCAAAAATTCCCCTAGATGCGGGGCAAAAAGACAGAAATTCTATATATGTTGGGACAAAAATACAGAAATTCTCCTAATTTTGGGGCAAAACTTAGAAATTCCACTTATTTTGGTGCAAAATTCCAGAAATTTTCCTTATTTTAAGGTAAAATTGCAGAAATTTCACTTATTTTGGAACAAAATTGAAGAAATTTTACTTATTTCAGGGAATAAAGGCAGAAATTTTCCTTATTTTGGGGCAAAAAGTCAGAAATTCCTAATATTTTGTGGCAAAAATGCAGAAATTCCCCTTATTTTGAGGTATAAAGTCTGAAATTCCCCTTATTTCAGGGCAAAAAGGCAGAAATTTCCCTTATTTTGGGGCAAAATTGCAGAATTTCACTTATTTTAGGGTAATAAGTCAGAAATTCCCCTTATTTTGGGGCAAAAAAGACAGAAATTCCCTTTGTTTGGGGGAAAAAGACAGAAATTCCACTTATTGAGAAGCAAAAAGGCAGACATTATCCTTATTTTGGAGCAAAAATGAAGAAATTTCCCTCTTTTATGGCAAAAAGTTATGCGTTCCCCTTATTTTCGGGCAAAAAGGCAGAAATTCCCCATATTTTGGAGCAAAATTGCAGAAATTCTCCTAATTGTGGTGCAAAAAGGCAGAAATTTCATATATGTTGGGGCAAAAAGACAGAAATTCTTCTTATTTTTTGGGCAAAACTCAGAAATTCCACTTATTTTGGGGCAAAATTGCAGAAATTTCACTTATTTCAGGGAAAAAAGGCAGAAATTTTTTTTTTTATTTTGGGGCAAAAAGGCAGAAATTCCTAATTTTTTGTGGCAAAAATGCAGAAATTCCCCTTATTTGGAGGTAAAAAGGCTGAAAATCCCCTTATTTGTTGGCAGAAAGCCAAAAATATCCATTATTTTGGGGCAAAATTGCAGCAATTTCACTTATTTCAGGGTAATAAGTCAGAAATTTTTCTTATTTTGGGGCAAAAAGTACTGAAAATCCCTTTGTTTTGGGGGGAAAAGACAGAAATTCCTCTTATATAAAGGCCAAAACAGAATTTCCCCTTATTTTGAAGCAAAAATGAAGAAATTTCCTTTTTTAAGGCAAAAAAGTTTGCATTTTTCTTATTTTCGGGCCAAAAGGCAGAAATTCCCCGTATTTTGGAGCAAAATTGCAAAAATTCCTCTAATTGTGGGGCAAAAATGCAGAAATTCCCTATATGTTGGGGCAAAAAGACAGAAATTCTCCTTATTTTGGAGCAAAACTCAGAAATTCCACTTATTTTGGGGCAAAATTCCAGAAATTTCCATTATTCTGGGGCAAAAATGCAGAAATTTCACTTATTTTGGGCAAAATTGCAGAAATTTCCCTTATTTCATGGAAAAAAAATTTTTCTTATTTTGGTGCAAAAAGGCAGAAATTCCTCTTATTTTGAGGTAAAAAGGCTGAAATTCCCCTTATTTGGGGGCAAAAAGGCAAAAATTTCCCTTATTTTGGGACAAAATTGCAGAAATTTCACTTATTTCAGGGTAATAAGTCAGAAATTTTCTTTATTTTGGGGCAAAAAAGACAGAAAATCCCTTTGTTTTGGGGGAAAAGACAGAAATTCCACTTATTTAGAGGCAAAAAAGCAGAAATTCCCTTTATTTTGGAGCAAAAATGAAGAAATTTCCCTTTTTTAAGGCAAAAAGTTATGCATTGTTCTTATTTTCGGGCAAAATGAAGAAATTCCTCGTATTTTGGAGCAAAATTGCAGAAATTCCCCTAATTGTGGGGCAAAAAGTCAGAAATTCCTTATATGTTGCGGCAAAATAACAGAAATTCTCCTTATTTTGGGGCAAAACTCAGAAATTCCACTTATTTTGGGGCAAAATATCAGAAATTTCCCTTATTCTGAGGCAAAATTGCAGAAATATCACTTATTTTGTGGCAAAATTGCAGAAATTTTACTTATTTCAGGGAAAAAAGTTAGAAATTTTCCTTATTTTTGGTCAAAAAGGCAGGAATTCCTTTTATTTTGAGGTAAAAAGGCTGAAATTCCCCTTATTTAAGGGCAAAGAGGCAGAAATTTCCCTTATTTTGGGGCAAAATTGCAGAAATTTCACTTATTTCAGGGTAATAAGTCAGAAATTCCCCTTATTTTGGGGCAAAAAAGACAGAAATTCCCTTTGTTTTGGAAAAAAAGAGAGAAATTCCACTTACTTAGAGGCAAAAAGTCAGAAATTTCCCTTATTTTGGAGCAAAAATGAAGAAATTTACCTTTTTATGGCAAAAAGTTATGCATTCCCCTTACTTTCGGGATAAAAAGCAGAAATTCCCCGTATTTTGAAGGAAAATTGCAGAAATTCTCATAATTTTTGGGCAAAAAGGCAGAAATTCTCTTTACTTTGGGGCAAAAAGGCAGAAAATCTCACTTTTTCGGGAGAAAACCGTCAGAAATTTCCCTTATTTTGGGGCAAAATTGCAGAAATTTCCTTTACATTGGAGCAAAATTGCAGAAATTTCCCTTATTTTGGGGCAAAATGGCAGAAATTTCACTTATTTCAGGGTAATAAGTCAGAAATTCCCGATATTTTGGGGCAGAAAAGACAGAAATTCCCTTTGTTTTGTGGGAAAAAGACAGAAATTCCACTTATTTAGAGGGAAAAAAGCAAAAATTCCCCTTATTTTGGAGCAAAAATGAAGAAATTTTACTTTTTTATGGCAAAAAGTTATGCATTCCTTTTATTTTTTGGAAAATACAGAAATTCCCCGTATTTTGGAGCAAAATTGCAGAAATTCCCCTAATTGTGGGGCAAAAAGGCAGAAATTCCCTATATGTTGGGGAAAAAAGACAGAAATTCTCTTTATTTTGGGGCAAAACTCAGAAATTCCACTTATTTTTGGGCAAAATTCCAGAAATTTCCCTTATTTTGGGGAAAAATTGCAGAAATTTCACTTATTTTAGGGCAAAATTGGAGAAATTTCACTTACTTCAGGGAAAAAAGGCAGAAATTTTCCTTATTTTGGGGCAAAAATGCAGAAATTCTTAATATTTTGTGGCAAAAATGTAGAAATTCCCCTTATTTTGAGGTAAAAAGGCTGAAATTCCTTTTATTTGGGGGCAAAAAGGCAGAAATTTCCCTTATTTTGGGGCAAAAAGACAGAAATTCTTTTTATTTTGTGGTAAAAATGCAGAAATTTCACTTATTTCAGGGCATAATTCAAAAATTCCTTTTATTTTGGGGCAAAAAGACAGAAATTCCATTTATTTTTTGGTACAAATGCAGAAATTTCACTTACTTTGAAGTAAAAAGGCAGAAATTCCTCTTATTTTGGGAGAAAAATGAAGAAATTTCCTTTTTTGTGGTAAAAGGTATACATTCCCCTTACATTCGGGATAAAAAGCAGAAATTCCCCGTATTTTGAAGCAAAATTGCAGAAATTCTCATACTTTTCGGGCAAAAAGGGAGAAATTCCCTAATTTTGGAGCAAAAAGCAGAAATTCCTTTTATTTTGGGGCAAAAATCAGAAATTCCCCTTCTTTTGGGGCAAAATTCAAGAAATTTCCTTTATTTTGGGGCAAAATTACAGGAATTTACCTTATTTTGGGGCAAAATTGCAGAAATGTCCCTTATTTGGGGCAAAATTGCAGAAATTTCACTTATTTTCAGGTAAAAACGCTGAAATTTCCTTCATTTTGGGGCAAAAAGGGAGAAATTCCCCTTATTTTGAGGCAAAATTGCAGAAATTTCCCTTATTATTGGGAAAAATTGCAGAAAATTTTCTTATTTTAGGGCAAAAATGCAGAAATTTCACTTATTTCAGAGAAAAAAAGCAAAAATTTTTCTTATTTTGGGGCAAAAAAGCAGAAATTCCCATTAATTTGTGGCAAAAAGGCAGAAATTCACCTTATTTTGGGGTAAAATTGCAGAAATTTCACATATTTCATTGCAAAAAGGCAGAAATTTCCCTTATTTTGGGGCAAAATTGCAGAAATTTCACTTATTTCACTGTAATAAGTCAGAAATTCCCCTTATTTTGAGGCAAAAAAGACAGAAATTCCCTTTGTTTTGAGAGAAAAAGACAGAAATTCCACTTATTTAGAGGCAAAAATGCAGAAATTTCCCTTATTTTGGAGCAAAAATGAAGAAATTTCCCTTTTTATGGCAAAAAGGTATGCATTCCCCTTACTTTCGGGATAAAAAGCAGAAATTCCCCGTATTTTGAAGCAAAATTGCAGAAATTCTCATAATTTTCGGGCAAAAAGGCTAAAATTCTCCTTATTTTGGGGCAAAAAGACAGAAGATCTCCTTTTTTCAGGAGCATACTGTCAGAAATTCCCCTTATTTTTGGGCAAAATTGCAGAAATTTCCTTTACATTGGGGCAAAATTGCAGAAATTTCCCTTATTTTGGGGCAAAATGGCAGAAATTTCACTTAGTTCAGGGTAATAAGTCAGAAATTCCCCTTATTTTAGGACAATAAAGAAAGAAATTCTCTTTGTTTTGGGGGAAAAAGACAGAAATTCCACATATTTAGAGGCAAAAAGGCAGAAATTCCCTTTATTTTGGAGCAAAAATGAAGAAATTTTTCTTTTTATGGCAAAAAGGTATGCATTCCCATTATTTTCAGGCAAAAAGGCAGAAATTCCCCGTATTTTGGAGCAAAATTGCAGAAATTCCCCTAATTTTGGGGCAAAAGGCAGAAATTCCTGTTATTTTGGGGCAAAATTCCAGAAATTTCTCTTATTTGGGGCAAAATTTCAGAAATTTCACTTATTTTCAGGTAAAAGGCTGAAATTTCCTTTGTTTTGGGGCAAAAAAAGGAAATTCCCCTTATTTTGGTGCAAAATTGCAGAAATCTCTCTTATTTGGGAAAAAATTGCAAAAATTTCTCTTATTTTAGGGGAAAATTGCAGAAATTTCACTTATTTCAGGGTAATAAGTCAGAAATTTTTCTTATTTTGGGGCAAAACAGACAAAAAATCCCTTTGTTTTTGGGGGAAAAGACAGAAATTCCTCTTATATAGACCAAAACAGAAATTCCCCTTATTTTGAAGCAAAAATGAAGAAATTTCCATTTTTTAAGGCAAAAAGGTATGCATTTTTCTTATTTTCGGGCCAAAAGGCAGAAATTCCCCGTATTTTGGAGCAAAATTGCAAAAATTCCCCTAATTGTGGGGCAAAAATGCAGATATTCCCTATATGTTGGGGCAAAAATACAGAAATTCTCCTTATTTTGGGGCAAAACTCAGAAATTCCACTTATTTTGGGGCAAAATTCCAGAAATTTTCTTAATTCTGGGGCAAAATTGCAGAAATTTCACTTATTTTGGGCAAAATTGCAGAAATTTCCCTTATTTCATGGAAAAAAATTTGTTATTTTGAAGCAAAAAGGCAGAAATTCCTCTTATTTTGAGGTAAAAAGGCTGAAATTCCCCACATTTGGGGGCAAAAAGGCAGAAATTTCCCTTATTTTAGGGCAAAATTGCAGAAATTTCACTTATTTCAGGGTAATAAGTCAGAAATTTTCTTTATTTTGGGGCAAAAAGACAGAAAATCCCTTTGTATTGGGGGAAAAAGACAGAAATTCCACTTATTTAGAGGCAAAAAAGCATAAATTCCCATTATTTTGGAGCAAAAATGAAGAAATTTCCTTTTTTTAAGGCAAAAATTTATGCATTGTTCTTATTTTCGGGCAAAAAAGCAGAAATTCCTCGTATTTTGGAGAAAAATTGCAGAAATTCCCCTAATTTTGGGGCAAAAATGCAGAAATTCCTTATATGTTGTGGCAAAAAGAAAGAAATTCTCCTTATTTTGGGGCAAAACTCAGAAATTCCACTTATTTTGGGGCAAAATTTCAGAAATTTCCCTTATTCTGGGGCAAAATTGCAGAAATATCACTTATTTTGTGGCAAAATTGCAGAAATTTTACTTATTTCAGGTAAAAAAGTTAGAAATTTTCCTTATTTTGGGTCAAAAAGTCAGGAATTCCCCTTATTTTGAGGTAAAAAGGCTGAAATTCCCCTTATTTAAGGGCAAAGAGGCAGAAATTTCCCTTATTTTGGGGCAAAATTGCAGAAATTTCACTTATTTCAGGGTAATAAGTCAGAAATTCCCCTTATTTTGGGGCAAAAAAGACAGAAATTCCCTTTGTTTTGGAGGAGAAGACAGAAATTCCACTTATTTAGAGGCAAAAATGCAGAAATTTACTTTATTTTGGAGCAAAAATGAAGAAATTTCCCTTTTTTATGGCAAAAAGTTATGCATTCCCCTTATTTTCGGGCAAAAAGGCAGATATTCCCCGTATTACGGAGCATAATTGCAGAAATTCCCCTAGTTGTGGTGCAGAAAGACAGAAATTTTCTATATGTTGGGGCAAAAAGACAGAAATTCTCCTTATTTTGGGGCAAAACTCAGAAATTCCACTTATTTTGGGGCAAAATTCCAGAAATTTCCCTTATTTGGGGGCAAAATTGCAGAAATTTCACTTATTTTGGGGCAAAATTGTAAATATTTCACTTATTTCAGGGAAAAAATGCAGAAATTTTCTTTATTTTGGGCAAAAAGGCAGAAATTCCTAATATTTTCTGGCAAAAATGCAGAAATTCCCTTTATTTTGAGGTAAAAACGCTGAAATTCCCCTTATTTGGGGGCAAAAAGGCAGAAATTTCCCTCATTTTGGGGCAAAATTGCAGAAATTTCACTTATTTAGAGGCAAAAAGACAGAAATTCTCCTTATTTTGGGGCAAAACTTAGAAATTCCAATTATTTTGGGGCAAAATTCCAGAAATTTCCCTTATTTTGGGGCAACATTGCAGAAATTTCACTTATTTTGCGGCAAAATTGCAGAAATTTCACTTATTTCAGGGAAAAAAGGCACAAATTTTCCTTATTTTGGGGCAAAAAGTCAGAAATTCCTAATATTTTGTGGCAAAAATGCAGAAATTCCCCTTATTTTGAGGTAAAAAAGCTGAAATTCTTCTTATTTGGGGGCAAAGAGGCAGAAATTTCCAATATTTTGGGGCAAAATTGGAGAAATTTCACTTATTTCAGGGTAATAATTCAGAAATTCCCCTTATTTTGGGGCAACAAAGACAGAAATTCCCTTTGTTTTGGGGGAAAAGGACAGAAATTCCACTTATTTAGAGGCAAAAAGGCAGAAATTCCCCTTATTTTGAAGCAAAAATGAAGAAATTTACCTTTTTATGGCAAAAAGATATGCATTCCTCTTACTTTTGGGATAAAAAGCAGAAATTCCCCGTATTTTGAAGCAAAATTGCAGAAATTCTCATAATTTTCGGGTAAAAAGGCAGAAATTCTCCTTATTTTGGGGCAAAAAGGCACAAAATCTCCTTTTTTTTTGGGAACAAACAGTCAGAAATTTCCCTTATTTTGGGGCAAAATTGCAGAAATTTCCTTTACATTGGGGCAAAATTGCAGAAATTTCCCTTATTTTGGGGCAAAATTGCAGAAATTTCCTTTACATTGGGGCAAAATTGCAGAAATTTCCCTTATTTTTGGGCAAAATTGCAGAAATTTCACTCACTTCAGGGTAATAAGTCAGAAATTCCCCTTATTTTGGGGCAAAAAAGACAGAAATTCTCTTTGTTTTGGGGGAAAAAGACAGAAATTCCACTTATTTAGAGGCAAAAAGGCAGAAATTTCCTTTATTTTGGAGCAAAAGAAGAAATGTCCCTTTTAATGGCAAAAAAGTATGCATTCCCATTATTTTCAGGCAAAAAGGCAGAAATTCCTCGTATTTTGGAGCAAAATTGAAGAAATTCCCCTAATTTTGGGGCAAAACACAGAAATTCCCTTTATTTTGGGGCAAAAATCAGAAATTCCCCTTATTTTGGGGCAAAATTGCAGAAATTTCCTTTACATTGGGGCAAAATTGCAGAAATTTCCCTTATTTAGGGGCAAAATTGCAGAAATTTCACTTACTTCAGGGTAATAAGTCAGAAATTCCCCTTATTTTGGGGCAAAAAAGACAGAAATTCTCTTTGTTTTGGGGGAAAAAGACAGAAATTCCACTTATTAAAGGCAAAAAGGCAGAAATTCCCTTTATTTTGGAGGAAAAATGAAGAAATTTCCCTTTTTTATGGCAAAAAGCTATGCATTCCCATTATTTTCAGGCAAAAAGGCAGAAATTCCCGGTATTTTTGAGCAAAATTGCAGAAATTCCCCTAATTTTGGGGCAAAATGCAGAAATTCCCTTTATTTTCGGGCAAAATCAGAAATTCCCCTTATTTTGGGGAAAAAATTGCAGAAATTTCACATATTTTGGGGCAAAATTGCAGTAATTTCACATATTTCAGGGTAAAAAAGCAGAAATTTCCCTTATTTTGGGGCAAAATTGCAGAAATTTCACTTATTTCAGTGTAATAAGTCAGAAATTCCCCTTATTTTAAGGCAAAAAAGACAGAAATTCCCTTTGTTTTGAGGGAAAAAGACAGAAATTCCATTTACTTAGAGGCAAAAATGCAGAAATTTCCCTTATTTTGGAACAAAAATGAAGAAATTTCCCTTTTCTATGGCAAAATGTTATGCATTCCCATTATTTTCGGGTAAAAATGCAGAAATTCCCCGTATTTTGGAGCATAATTGCAGAAATTCCTCTAGTTGTGGTGCACAAAGACAGAAATTCCCTATAAGTTGGGGCAAAAAGACAGAAATTCTCCTTATTTTGGGGCAAAACTCATAAATTCTACTTATTTTGGGGAAAAATTCCAGAAATTTCCCTTATTTTGGGGCAAAATTGCAGAAATTTCACTTATTTTGGGGCAAAATTGCAGAAATTTCACTTATTTCAGGGAAAAAAGGCAGAAATTTTCCTTATTTTGCGGCAAAAAGGCAGAAATTCCTAATATTTTCTGGCAAAAATGCAGAAATTCCCCTTATTTTGAGGTAAAAAGGCTGAAATTCCCTTTATTTGGGGGCAAAAAGGCAGAAATTTCCCTTATTTTGGGGCAAAATTGCAGAAATTTCACTTATTTACAGGCAAAAAGACAGAAATTCTCCTTATTTTGGGGCAAAACTTAGAAATTCCACTTATTTTGGGGCAAAATTCCAGAAATTTCCCTTATTTTGGGGCAAAATTGCAGAAATTTCACTTATTTTGGGGCAAAATTGCAGAAATTTCACTTATTTCAGGAAAAAAAGGCACAAATTTTCCTTATTTTGGGGCAAAAAGTCAGAAATTCCTAATATTTTGTGGCAAAAATGCAGAAATTCCCCTTATTTTGAGGTAAAAAGGCTGAAATTCCCCTTATTTGGGGGCAAAGAGGCAGAAATTTCCCTTATTTTGGGGCAAAATTGGAGAAATTTCACTTATTTCAGGGTAATAATTCAGAAATTCCCCTTATTTTGGGGCAAAAAAGACAGAAATTCCCTTTGTTTTGGGGGAAAAAGACAGAAATTCCATTTATTTAGAGGCAAAATGTCAGAAATTCTTCTTATTATGGAGCAAAAATGTAGAAATTTAACTTTTTATGACAAAAAGGTATGCATTCCCCTTACTTTCGGGATTAAAAGTAGAAATTCCCCATATTTTGAAGCAAAATTGCAGAAATTCTCATAATTTTCGGGCAAAAAGGCAGAAATTCTTCTTATTTTGGGGCAAAAAGACAGAAGATCTCCTTTTTTTGGGAGCAAACATTCAGAAATTCCCGTTATTTTGGGGCAAAATTGCAGAAATTTCCTTTACATTGGGGCAAAATTGCAGAAATTTCCCTTATTTTGGGGCAAAAATCAGAAATTCCCCTTCTTTTGGGGCAAAATTCAAGAAATTTCCTTTATTTTGTGGCAAAATTACAGGAATTTACCATATTTTGAGGAAAAATTGAAGAAATTTTTCTTATTTGGGGCAAAATTGCAGAAATTTCACTTATTTTCAGGTAAAAAGGCTGAAATTTCCTTCATTTTGGGGCAAAAAGGGAGAAATTCCCCTTATTTTGGGGCAAAATTGCAGAAATTTCCCTTATTATTGGGAAAAATTGCAGAAATTTTCCTTATTTTAGGGCAAAATTGCAGAAATTTCACTTATTTCAGGGAAAAAAAGCAAAAATTTTTCTTATTTTGGGGAAAAAGGCAGAAATTACCATTAATTTGTGGCAAAAAGGCAGAAATTTCCCTTATTTGTAAGCAAAATTGTAGAAATTTCACTTATTTCAGTGTAATAAGTCAGAAATTTCCCTTATTTTGAGGCAAAAAAGACAGAAATTCCCTTTGTTTTGAGGGAAAATGACAGAAATTCCACTTATTTAGAGGCAAAAATGAAGAAATGTCCCTTATTTTGGAGCAAAAATGAAGAAATTTCCCTTTTTTATGGCAAAAAGTTATGCATTCCCCTTATTTTCGGGCAAAAAGGCAGAAATTCCCCGTATTTTGGAGCATAATTGCAGAAATTCCCCTAGTTGTGGTGCAGAAAGACAGAAATTCCCTATATGTTGGGGCAAAAAGACAGAAATTCTCCTTATTTTGGGGCAAAACTCAGAAATTCCACTTATTTTGGGGCAAAATTCCAGAAATTTCCCTTATTTTTGGGCAAAATTTCAGAAATTTCACTTATTTTGGGGCAAAATTGAAGAAATTTCACTCATTTCAGGGAAAAAAAGAAGAAATTTTCTTTATTTTGGGGCAAAAAGGCAGAAATTCCTAATATTTTCTGGCAAAAATGCAGAAATTCCCCTTATTTTTAGGTAAAAAGGCTGAAATTCCTTTTATTTGGGAGCAAAAATGCAGAAATTTCCCTTATTTTGGGGCAAAATTGCAGAAATTTCACTTATTTAGAGGCAAAAATACAGAAATTCTTTTTATTTTGGGGCAAAACTTAGAAATTCCACTTATTTGGGGGCAAAATTTCAGAAATTTCCCTTATTTTGGGGCAACATTGCAGAAATTTCACTTATTTTCGGGCAAAATTGCAGAAATTTCACTTATTTCAGGGAAAAAAGGCACAAATTTTCCTTATTTTGGGGCAAAAAGTCAGAAATTCCTAATATTTTGTGGCAAAAATGCAGAAATTCCCCTTATTTTGAGGTAAAAAGGCTGAAATTCCCCTTATTTGGGGGCAAAGAGGCAGAAATTTCCATTATTTTGGGGCAAAATTGGAGAAATTTCACTTATTTCAGGGTAATAATTCAGAAATTCCCCTTATTTTGGGTCAAAAAAGACAGAAATTCCTTTTGTTTTGGGGGAAAAAGACAGAAATTCCACTTATTTAGAGGCAAAAAGGCAGAAATTCCCCTTATTTTGAAGAAAAAAATGAAGAAATTTACCTTTTTATGGCAAAAAGATATGCATTCCCCTTACTTTTGGTATAAAAAGCAGAAATTCCTCGTATTTTGAAGCAAATTGCAGAAATTCTCATAATTTTCGGGCGAAAAGGCAAAAATTCTCCTCATTTTGGGGCAAAAAGACAGAAGATCTCCTTTTTTCGGGAGCAAACATTCAGAAATTCCCCTTATTTTGGGGCAAAATTGCAGAAATTTCCTTTACATTGGGGCAAAATTGCAGAAATTTCCCTTATTTTGGGGCAAAATTGCAGAAATTTCACTTACTTCAGGGTAATAAGTCAGAAATTCCCCTTATTTTGGGGCAAAAAAGACAGAAATTCTCTTTGTTTTGGGGGAAAAAGACAGAAATTCCACTTATTTAGAGGCAAAAAGGCAGAAATTCCCTTTATTTTGGAGCAAAAATGAAGAAATGTCCCTTTTAATGGCAAAAAGGTATGCATTCCCATTATTTTCAGGCAAAAAGGCAGAAATTCCCCGTATTTTGGAGCAAAATTGCAGAAATTCCCCTAATTTTGGGGCAAAATGCAGAAATTCCCTTTATTTTGGGGCAAAAATCAGAAATTCCCCTTATTTTGGGGCAAAATTGCAGAAATTTCACTTATTTCAGTGTAATTAGTCAGAAATTCCTCTTTTTTTGAGGCAAAAAAGACAGAAATTCCCTTTGTTTTGAGGGAAAAAGACAGAAATTCCACTTATTTAGAGGCAAAAATGCAGAAATTTCCCTTATTTTGGAGCAAAAATGAAGAAATTTCCCTTTTTTATGGCAAAAAGTTATGCATTCCCCTTATTTTCGGGCAAAAAGGCAGAAATTCCCCGTATTTTGGAGCATAATTGCACAAATTCCCCTAGTTGTGCTGCAGAAAGACAGAAATTCCCTATATGTTGGGGCAAAAAAACAGAAATTCTCCTTATTTTGGGGCAAAACTCAGAAATTCCACTTATTTTGGGGCAAAATTCCAGAAATTTCCATTATTTTGGGGCAAAATTGCAGAAATTTCACTTATTTTGGGGCAAAATTGCAGAAATTTCACTCATTTCAGGGAAGAAAAGAAGAAATTTTCTTTACTTTGGGGCAAAAAGGCAGAAATTCCTAATATTTTCTGGCAAAAATGCAGAAATTCCCCTTATTTTTAAATAAAAAGGCTGAAATACCTTTTATTTGGGAGCAAGAATGCAGAAATTTCCCTTACTTTGGGGCAAAATTGCAGAAATTTCACTTATTTAGAGGCAAGAATACAGAAATTCTGCTTATTTTGGGGCAAAACTTAGAAATTCCACTTATTTTGGGCAAAATTCCAGAAATTTCCCTTATTTTGGGGCAACATTGCAGGAATTTCACTTATTTTGGGGCAAAATTGCAGAAATTTCACTTATTTCAGGGAAAAAAGGCACAAATTTTCCTTATTTTGGGGCAAAAAGTCAGAAATTCCTAATATTTTGTGGCAAAAATGCAGAAATTCCCCTTATTTTGAGGTAAAAAGGCTGAAATTCCCCTTATTTGGGGGCAAAGAGGCAGAAATTTCCATTATTTTGGGGCAAAATTGGAGAAATTTCACTTATTTCAGGGTAATAATTCAGAAATTCCCCTTATTTTGGTTCAAAAAAGACAGAAATTCCTTTTGTTTTGGGGGAAAAAGACAGAAATTCCACTTATTTAGAGGCAAAAAGGCAGAAATTCCCCTTATTTTGGAGCAAAAATGAAGAAATTTACCTTTTTATGGCAAAAAGGTATGCATTCCCCTTATTTTGGGATAAAAAGCAGAAATTCCCCGTATTTTGAAGCAAAATTGCAGAAATTCTCATAATTTTCGGGCAAAAATGCAGAAATTCCCCGTATTTTGGAGCATAATTGCAGAAATTCCTCTAGTTGTGGTGCACAAAGACAGAAATTCCCTATATGTTGGGGCAAAAAGACAGAAATTCTCCTTATTTTGGGGCAAAACTCATAAATTCTACTTATTTTGGGGAAAAATTCCAGAAATTTCCCTTATTTTGGGGCAAAATTGCAGAAATTTCACTTATTTTGGGGCAAAATTGCAGAAATTTCACTTATTTCAGGGAAAAAATGCAGAAATTTTCCTTATTTTGGGGCAAAATGCAGAAATTCCTAATATTTTCTGGGAAAAATGCAGAAATTCCCCTTATTTTGAGGTAAAAATGCTGAAATTCCCCTTATTTGGGGGCAAAAAGGCAGAAATTTCCCTTATTTTGTGGCAAAATTGCAGAAATTTCACTTATTTACAGGCAAAAAGACAGAAATTCTCCTTATTTTGGGGCACAACTTAGAAATTCCACTTATTTTGGGGCAAAATTCCAGAAATTTGCCTTATTTTGGGGCAAAATTGCAGAAATTTCACTTATTTTGGGGCAAAATTGCAGAAATTTCACTTATTTCAGGGAAAAAAGGCACAAATTTTCCTTATTTTGGGGCAAAAAGTCAGAAATTCCTAATATTTTGTGGCAAAAATGCAGAAATTCCCCTTATTTTGAGGTAAAAAGGCTGAAATTCCCCTTATTTGGGGGCAAAGAGGCAGAAATTTCCCTTATTTTGGGGCAAAATTGGAGAAATTTCACTTATTTCAGGGTAATAATTCAGAAATTCCCCTTATTTTGGGGCAAAAAAGACAGAAATTCCCTTTGTTTTGGGGGAAAAAGACAGAAATTCCATTTATTTAGAGGCAAAAAAGCAGAAATTCCCCTTATTTTGGAGCAAAAATGTAGAAATTTACCTTTTTATGACAAAAAGGTATGCATTCCCCTTACTTTCGTGATTAAAAGCAGAAATTCCCCGTATTTTGAAGCAAAATTGCAGAAATTCTCATAATTTTCGGGCAAAAAGGCAGAAATTCTCCTTATTTTGGGGCAAAAAGACAGAAGATCTCCTTTTTTTGGGAGCAAACATTCAGATATTCCCGTTATTTTGGGGCAAAAATGCAGAAATTTCCTTTACATTGGGGCAAAATTGCAGAAATTACCCTTATTTTGGGGCAAAAATCAGAAATTCCCCTTCTTTTGGGGCAAAATTCAAGAAATTTCCTTTATTTTGGGGCAAAATTACAGGAATTTACCTTATTTTGGGGCAAAATTGAAGAAATTTTCCTTATTTGGGGCAAAATTGCAGAAATTTCACTTATTTTCAGGTAAAAAGGCTGAAATTTCCTTCATTTTGGGGCAAAAAGGGAGAAATTCCTCTTATTTTGGGGCAAAATTGCAGAAATTTCCCTTATTATTGGGAAAAATTGCAGAAATTTTCCTTATTTTAGGGCAAAATTGCAGAAATTTCACTTATTTCAGAGAAAAAAAGCAAATTTTTTCTTATTTTGGGGCAAAAAGGCAGAAATTCCCATTAATTTGTGGCAAAAAGGCAGAAATTTCCCTTATATTTAAGCAAAATTGCAGAAATTTCACTTATTTCAGTGTAATAAGTCAGAAATTCCCCTTATTTTGAGGCAAAAAAGACAGAAATTCCCTTTGTTTTGAGGGAAAAAGACAGAAATTCCACTTATTTAGAGGCAAAAATGCAGAAATTTCCCTTATTTTGGAGCAAAAATGAAGAAATTTCCCTTTTTTATGGCAAAAAGTTATGCATTCCCCTTATTTTCGGGCAAAAAGGCAGAAATTCCCCGTATTTTGGAGCATAATTGCACAAATTCCCCTAGTTGTGCTGCAGAAAGACAGAAATTCCCTATATGTTGGGGCAAAAAGACAGAAATTCTCCTTATTTTGGGGCAAAACTCAGAAATTCCACTTATTTTGGGGCAAAATTCCAGAAATTTCCCTTATTTTGGGGCAAAATTGCAGAAATTTCACTTATTTTGGGGCAAAATTGCAGAAATTTCACTCATTTCAGGGAAGAAAAGAAGAAATTTTCTTTACTTTGGGGCAAAAAGGCAGAAATTCCTAATATTTTCTGGCAAAAATGCAGAAATTCCCCTTATTTTTAAATAAAAAGGCTGAAATACCTTTTATTTGGGAGCAAGAATGCAGAAATTTCCCTTACTTTGGGGCAAAATTGCAGAAATTTCACTTATTTAGAGGCAAGAATACAGAAATTCTGCTTATTTTGGGGCAAAACTTAGAAATTCCACTTATTTTGGGCAAAATTCCAGAAATTTCCCTTATTTTGGGGCAACATTGCAGGAATTTCACTTATTTTGGGGCAAAATTGCAGAAATTTCACTTATTTCAGGGAAAAAAGGCACAAATTTTCCTTATTTTGGGGCAAAAAGTCAGAAATTCCTAATATTTTGTGGCAAAAATGCAGAAATTCCCCTTATTTTGAGGTAAAAAGGCTGAAATTCCCCTTATTTGGGGGCAAAGAGGCAGAAATTTCCATTATTTTGGGGCAAAATTGGAGAAATTTCACTTATTTCAGGGTAATAATTCAGAAATTCCCCTTATTTTGGTTCAAAAAAGACAGAAATTCCTTTTGTTTGGGGGGAAAAAGACAGAAATTCCACTTATTTAGAGGCAAAAAGGCAGAAATTCCCCTTATTTTGGAGCAAAAATGAAGAAATTTACCTTTTTATGGCAAAAAGGTATGCATTCTTCTTATTTTGGGATAAAAAGCAGAAATTCCCCGTATTTTGAAGCAAAATTGCAGAAATTCTCATAATTTTCGGGCAAAAATGCAGAAATTCCCCGTATTTTGGAGCATAATTGCAGAAATTCCTCTAGTTGTGGTGCACAAAGACAGAAATTCCCTATATGTTGGGGCAAAAAGACAGAAATTCTCCTTATTTTGGGGCAAAACTCATAAATTCTACTTATTTTGGGGAAAAATTCCAGAAATTTCCCTTATTTTGGGGCAAAATTGCAGAAATTTCACTTATTTTGGGGCAAAATTGCAGAAATTTCACTTATTTCAGGGAAAAAATGCAGAAATTTTCCTTATTTTGGGGCAAAATGCAGAAATTCCTAATATTTTCTGGGAAAAATGCAGAAATTCCCCTTATTTTGAGGTAAAAAGGCTGAAATTCCCCTTATTTGGGGGCAAAAAGGCAGAAATTTCCCATATTTTGTGGCAAAATTGCAGAAATTTCACTTATTTACAGGCAAAAAGACAGAAATTCTCCTTATTTTGGGGCACAACTTAGAAATTCCACTTATTTTGGGGCAAAATTCCAGAAATTTCCCTTATTTTGGGGCAAAATTGCAGAAATTTCACATATTTTGGGGCAAAATTGCAGAAATTTCACTTATTTCAGGGAAAAAAGGCACAAATTTTCCTTATTTTGGGGCAAAAAGTCAGAAATTCCTAATATTTTGTGGCAAAAATGCAGAAATTCCCCTTATTTTGAGGTAAAAAGGCTGAAATTCCCCTTATTTGGGGGCAAAGAGGCAGAAATTTCCCTTATTTTGGGGCAAAATTGGAGAAATTTCACTTATTTCAGGGTAATAATTCAGAAATTCCCCTTATTTTGGGGCAAAAAAGACAGAAATTCCCTTTGTTTTGGGGGAAAAACACAGAAATTCCATTTATTTAGAGGCAAAAAAGCAGAAATTCCCCTTATTTTGGAGCAAAAATGTAGAAATTTACCTTTTTATGACAAAAAGGTATGCATTCCCCTTACTTTCGTGATTAAAAGCAGAAATTCCCCGTATTTTGAAACAAAATTGCAGAAATTCTCATAATTTTCGGGCAAAAAGGCAGAAATTCTCCTTATTTTGGGGCAAAAAGACAGAAGATCTCCTTTTTTTGGGAGCAAACATTCAGATATTCCCGTTATTTTGGGGCAAAATTGCAGAAATTTCCTTTACATTGGGGCAAAATTGCAGAAATTACCCTTATTTTGGGGCAAAAATCAGAAATTCCCCTTCTTTTGGGGCAAAATTCAAGAAATTTCCTTTATTTTGGGGCAAAATTACAGGAATTTACCTTATTTTGGGGCAAAATTGAAGAAATTTTCCTTATTTGGGGCAAAATTGCAGAAATTTCACTTATTTTCAGGTAAAAAGGCTGAAATTTCCTTCATTTTGGGGCAAAAAGGGAGAAATTCCTCTTATTTTGGGGCAAAATTGCAGAAATTTCCCTTATTATTGGGAAAAATTGCAGAAATTTTCCTTATTTTAGGGCAAAATTGCAGAAATTTCACTTATTTCAGAGAAAAAAAGCAAATTTTTTTCTTATTTTGGGGCAAAAAGGCAGAAATTCCCATTAATTTGTGGCAAAAAGGCAGAAATTTCCCTTATATTTAAGCAAAATTGCAGAAATTTCACTTATTTCAGTGTAATAAGTCAGAAATTCCCCTTATTTTGAGGCAAAAAAGACAGAAATTCCCTTTGTTTTGAGGGAAAAAGACAGAAATTCCACTTATTTAGAGGCAAAAATGCAGAAATTTCCCTTATTTTAGAGCAAAAATGAAGAAATTTCCCTTTTTTATGGCAAAAAGTTATGCATTCCCCTTATTTTCGGGCAAAAAGGCACAAATTCCCCGTATTTTGGAGCATAATTGCAGAAATTCCGCTAGTTGTGGTGCATAAAGACTGAAATTCCCTGTATGTTGAGGCAAAAAGACAGATATTCTTTTTATTTTGGGGCAAAATTGCAGAAATTTCACTTATTTTGGGGCAAAATTGTAGAAATTTCACTTATTTCAGGGAAAAAAGGCAGAAATTTTCTTTATTTTGGGGCAAAAAGGCAGAAATTCCTAATATTCTCTGGCAAAAATGCAGAAATTCCCTTTATTTTGAAGTAAAAAGGCTGAAGTTCCCCTTATTTGGGGGTCAAAAAGGCAGAAATTCCCCTTATTTCAGTGTAATAAGTCAGAAATTCCCCTTATTTTGAGGCAAAAAAGACAGAAATTCCCTTTGTTTTGAGGGAAAAAGACAGAAATTCCACTTATTTAGAGGCAAAAAGGCAGAAATTCCCCTTATTTTGAAGAAAAAATGAAGAAATTTACCTTTTTATGGCAAAAAATATGCAATCCCCTTACTTTTGGTATAAAAAGCAGAAATTCCTCGTATTTTGAAGCAAATTGCAGAAATTCTCATAATTTTCGGGCGAAAAGGCAAAAATTCTCCTCATTTTGGGGCAAAAAGACAGAAGATCTCCTTTTTTCGGGAGCAAACATTCAGAAATTCCCCTTATTTTGGGGCAAAATTGCAGAAATTTCCTTTACATTGGGGCAAAATTGCAGAAATTTCCCATATTTTGGGGCAAAATTGCAGAAATTTCACTTACTTCAGGGTAATAAGTCAGAAATTCCCCTTATTTTGGGGCAAAAAAGACAGAAATTCTCTTTGTTTTGGGGGAAAAAGACAGAAATTCCACTTATTTAGAGGCAAAAAGGCAGAAATTCCCTTTATTTTGGAGCAAAAATGAAGAAATGTCCCTTTTAATGGCAAAAAGGTATGCATTCCCATTATTTTCAGGCAAAAAGGCAGAAATTCCCCGTATTTTGAAGCAAAATTGCAGAAATTCCCCTAATTTTGGGGCAAAATGCAGAAATTCCCTTTATTTTGGGGCAAAAATCAGAAATTCCCCTTATTTTGGGGCAAAATTGCAGAAATTTCACTTATTTCAGTGTAATTAGTCAGAAATTCCTCTTTTTTTGAGGCAAAAAAGACAGAAATTCCCTTTGTTTTGAGGGAAAAAGACAGAAATTCCACTTATTTAGAGGCAAAAATGCAGAAATTTCCCTTATTTTGGAGCAAAAATGAAGAAATTTCCCTTTTTTATATCAAAAAGTTATGCATTCCCCTTATTTTCGGGCAAAAAGGCAGAAATTCCCCGTATTTTGGAGCATAATTGCACAAATTCCCCTAGTTGTGCTGCAGAAAGACAGAAATTCCCTATATGTTGGGGCAAAAAGACAGAAATTCTCCTTATTTTGGGGCAAAACTCAGAAATTCCACTTATTTTGGGGCAAAATTCCAGAAATTTCCCTTATTTTGGGGCAAAATTGCAGAAATTTCACTTATTTTGGGGCAAAATTGCAGAAATTTCACTCATTTCAGGGAAGAAAAGAAGAAATTTTCTTTACTTTGGGGCAAAAAGGCAGAAATTCCTAATATTTTCTGGCAAAAATGCAGAAATTCCCCTTATTTTTAAATAAAAAGGCTGAAATACCTTTTATTTGGGAGCAAGAATGCAGAAATTTCCCTTACTTTGGGGCAAAATTGCAGAAATTTCACTTATTTAGAGGCAAGAATACAGAAATTCTGCTTATTTTGGGGCAAAACTTAGAAATTCCACTTATTTTGGGCAAAATTCCAGAAATTTCCCTTATTTTGGGGCAACATTGCAGGAATTTCACTTATTTTGGGGCAAAATTGCAGAAATTTCACTTATTTCAGGGAAAAAAGGCACAAATTTTCCTTATTTTGGGGCAAAAAGTCAGAAATTCCTAATATTTTGTGGCAAAAATGCAGAAATTCCCCTTATTTTGAGGTAAAAAGGCTGAAATTCCCCTTATTTGGGGGCAAAGAGGCAGAAATTTCCATTATTTTGGGGCAAAATTGGAGAAATTTCACTTATTTCAGGGTAATAATTCAGAAATTCCCCTTATTTTGGTTCAAAAAAGACAGAAATTCCTTTTGTTTTGGGGGAAAAAGACAGAAATTCCACTTATTTAGAGGCAAAAAGGCAGAAATTCCCCTTATTTTGGAGCAAAAATGAAGAAATTTACCTTTTTATGGCAAAAAGGTATGCATTCCCCTTATTTTGGGATAAAAAGCAGAAATTCCCCGTATTTTGAAGCAAAATTGCAGAAATTCTCATAATTTTCGGGCAAAAATGCAGAAATTCCCCGTATTTTGGAGCATAATTGCAGAAATTCCTCTAGTTGTGGTGCACAAAGACAGAAATTCCCTATATGTTGGGGCAAAAAGACAGAAATTCTCCTTATTTTGGGGCAAAACTCATAAATTCTACTTATTTTGGGGAAAAATTCCAGAAATTTCCCTTATTTTGGGGCAAAATTGCAGAAATTTCACTTATTTTGGGGCAAAATTGCAGAAATTTCACTTATTTCAGGGAAAAAATGCAGAAATTTTCCTTATTTTGGGGCAAAATGCAGAAATTCCTAATATTTTCTGGGAAAAATGCAGAAATTCCCCTTATTTTGAGGTAAAAAGGCTGAAATTCCCCTTATTTGGGGGCAAAAAGGCAGAAATTTCCCTTATTTTGTGGCAAAATTGCAGAAATTTCACTTATTTACAGGCAAAAAGACAGAAATTCTCCTTATTTTGGGGCACAACTTAGAAATTCCACTTATTTTGGGGCAAAATTCCAGAAATTTGCCTTATTTTGGGGCAAAATTGCAGAAATTTCACTTATTTTGGGGCAAAATTGCAGAAATTTCACTTATTTCAGGGAAAAAAGGCACAAATTTTTCTTATTTTGGGGCAAAAAGTCAGAAATTCCTAATATTTTGTGGCAAAAATGCAGAAATTCCCCTTATTTTGAGGTAAAAAGGCTGAAATTCCCCTTATTTGGGGGCAAAGAGGCAGAAATTTCCATTATTTTGGGGCAAAATTGGAGAAATTTCACTTATTTCAGGGTAATAATTCAGAAATTCCCCTTATTTCGGGGCAAAAAAGACAGAAATTCCCTTTGTTTTGGGGGAAAAAGACAGAAATTCCATTTATTTAGAGGCAAAAAGGCAGAAATTCCCCTTATTTTGGAGCAAAAATGTAGAAATTTACCTTTTTATGAAAAAAAGGTATGCATTCCCCTTACTTTCGGGATTAGAAGCAGAAATTCCCCGTATTTTGAAGCAAAATTGCAGAAATTCTCATAATTTTCGGGCAAAAAGGCAGAAATTCTCCTTATTTTGGGGCAAAAAGACAGAAGATCTCCTTTTTTTGGGAGCAAACATTCAGAAATTCCCGTTATTTTGGGGCAAAATTGCAGAAATTTCCTTTACATTGGGGCAAAATTGCAGAAATTTCCCTTATTTTGGAGCAAAATTGCAGAAATTTCACTTATTTTCAGATAAAAAGGCTGAAATTTCCTTCATTTTGGGGCAAAAAGGGAGAAATTCCCCTTATTTTGGGGCAAAATTGCAGAAATATCCCTTATTATTGGGAAAAATTGCAAAAATTTTCCTTATTTTAGGGCAAAATTGCAGAAATTTCACTTATTTCAGAGAAAAAAAGCAAAAATTTTTCTTATTTTGGGGAAAAAAGGCAGAAATTCCCATTAATTTGTGGCAAAAAGGCAGAAATTTCCCTTATATTTAAGCAAAATTGCAGAAATTTCACTTATTTCAGTGTAATAAGTCAGAAATTCCCCTTATTTTGAGGCAAAAAAGACAGAAATTCCCTTTGTTTTGAGGGAAAAAGACAGAAATTCCACTTATTTAGAGGCAAAAATGCAGAAATTTCCCTTATTTTAGAGCAAAAATGAAGAAATTTCCCTTTTTTATGGCAAAAAGTTATGCATTCCCCTTATTTTCGGGCAAAAAGGCACAAATTCCCCGTATTTTGGAGCATAATTGCAGAAATTCCGCTAGTTGTGGTGCATAAAGACAGAAATTCCCTATATGTTGGGGCAAAAAGACAGAAATTCTCCTTATTTTGGGGCAAAACTCAGAAATTCCACTAATTTAGGGCAAAATTCCAGAAATTTCCCTTATTTTGGGGCAACATTGCAGAAATTTCACTTATTTTGTGGCAATATTGTAGAAATTTCACTTATTTCAGGGAAAAAAGGCAGAAATTTTCTTTATTTTGGGGCAAAAAGGCAGAAATTCCTAATATTCTCTGGCAAAAATGCAGAAATTCCCTTTATTTTGAAGTAAAAAGGCTGAAATTCCCCTTATTTGGGGGCAAAAAGGCAGAAATTCCCCTTATTTTGGGGCAAAATTGCAGAAATTTCACTTATTTCAGTGTAATAAGTCAGAAATTCCCCTTATTTTGAGGCAAAAAAGACAGAAATTCCCTTTGTTTTGAGGGAAAAAGACAGAAAAATTCCACTTATTTAGAGGCAAAAATGCAGAAATTTCCCTTATTTTGGAGCAAAAATGAAGAAATTTCCCTTGTTTATGGCAAAAAGTTATGCATTCCCCTTATTTTCGGGCAAAAAGGCAGAAATTCCCCGTATTTTGGAGCATAATTGCACAAATTCCCCTAGTTGTGGTGCAGAACGACAGAAATTCCCTATATGTTGGGGCAAAAAGACAGAAATTCTCCTTATTTTGGGGCAAAACTCAGAAATTCCACTTATTTTGGGGCAAAATTCCAGAAATTTCCCTTATTTTAGGGCAAAATTGCAGAAATTTCACTTATTTTGGGCAAAATTGCAGAAATTTCACTTATTCCAGGGAAAAAAGGCAGAAATTTTCTTTATTTTGGGGCAAAAAGGCAGAAATTCCTAATATTTTCTGGCAAAAATGCAGAAATTCCCCTTATTTTTAGGTAATAAGGCTGAAATTCCTTTTATTTGGGGAAAAAAGGCAGAAATTTCCCTTATTTTGGGGCAAAATTGCAGAAATTTCACTTATTTAGAGGCAAAAATACAGAAATTCTCCTTATTTTGGGGCAAAACTTAGAAATTCCACTTATTTTCGGGCAAAATTCCAGAAATTTCCCTTATTTTGGGGCATCATTGCAGAAATTTCACTTATTTTCGGGCAAAATTGCAGAAATTTCACTTATTTCAGGGAAAAAAGGCACAAATTTTCCTTATTTTGGGGCAAAAAGTCAGAAATTCCTAATATTTTGTGGCAAAAATGCAGAAATTCCCCTTATTTTGAGGTAATAAGGCTGAAATTCCCCTTATTTGGGGGCAAAGAGGCAGAAATTTCCATTATTTTGGGGCAAAATTGGAGAAATTTCACTTATTTCAGGGTAATAATTCAGAAATTCCCCTTATTTTGGTTCAAAAAAGACAGAAATTCCTTTTGTTTTGGGGGAAAACGACAGAAATTCCACTTATTTAGAGGCAAAAAGGCAGAAATTCCCCTTATTTTGGAGCAAAAATGAAGAAATTTACCTTTTTATGGCAAAAAGGTATGCATTCCCCTTATTTTGGGATAAAAAGCAGAAATTCCCCGTATTTTGAAGCAAAATTGCAGAAATTCTCATAATTTTCGGGCAAAAATGCAGAAATTCCCCGTATTTTGGAGCATAATTGCAGAAATTCCTCTAGTTGTGGTGCACAAAGACAGAAATTCCCTATATGTTGGGGCAAAAAGACAGAAATTCTCCTTATTTTGGGGCAAAACTCATAAATTCTACTTATTTTGGGGAAAAATTCCAGAAATTTCCCTTATTTTGGGGCAAAATTGCAGAAATTTCACTTATTTGGGGCAAAATTGCAGAAATTTCACTTATTTCAGGGAAAAAATGCAGAAATTTTCCTTATTTTGGGGCAAAATGCAGAAATTCCTAATATTTTCTGGGAAAAATGCAGAAATTCCCCTTATTTTGAGGTAAAAAGGCTGAAATTCCCCTTATTTGGGGGCAAAAAGGCAGAAATTTCCCTTATTTTGTGGCAAAATTGCAGAAATTTCACTTATTTACAGGCAAAAAGACAGAAATTCTCCTTATTTTGGGGCACAACTTAGAAATTCCACTTATTTTGGGGCAAAATTCCAGAAATTTCCCTTATTTTGGGGCAAAATTGCAGAAATTTCACTTATTTTGGGGCAAAATTGCAGAAATTTCACTTATTTCAGGGAAAAAAGGCACAAATTTTCCTTATTTTGGGGCAAAAAGTCAGAAATTCCTAATATTTTGTGGCAAAAATGCAGAAATTCCCCTTATTTTGAGGTAAAAAGGCTGAAATTCCCCTTATTTGGGGGCAAAGAGGCAGAAATTTCCCTTATTTTGGGGCAAAATTGGAGAAATTTCACTTATTTCAGGGTAATAATTCAGAAATTCCCCTTATTTTGGGGCAAAAAAGACAGAAATTCCCTTTGTTTTGGGGGAAAAAGACAGAAATTCCATTTATTTAGAGGCAAAAAAGCAGAAATTCCCCTTATTTTGGAGCAAAAATGTAGAAATTTACTTTTAAGTGACAAAAAGGTATGCATTCCCCTTACTTTCGTGATTAAAAGCAGAAATTCCCCGTATTTTGAAGCAAAATTGCAGAAATTCTCATAATTTTCGGGCAAAAAGGCAGAAATTCTCCTTATTTTGGGGCAAAAAGACAGAAGATCTCCTTTTTTTGGGAGCAAACATTCAGATATTCCCGTTATTTTGGGGCAAAATTGCAGAAATTTCCTTTACATTGGGGCAAAATTGCAGAAATTACCCTTATTTTGGGGCAAAAATCAGAAATTCCCCTTCTTTTGGGGCAAAATTCAAGAAATTTCCTTTATTTTGGGGCAAAATTACAGGAATTTACCTTATTTTGGGGCAAAATTGAAGAAATTTTCCTTATTTGGGGCAAAATTGCAGAAATTTCACTTATTTTCAGGTAAAAAGGCTGAAATTTCCTTCATTTTGGGGCAAAAAGGGAGAAATTCCCCTTATTTTGGGGCAAAATTGCAGAAATATCCCTTATTATTGGGAAAAATTGCAGAAATTTTCCTTATTTTAGGGCAAAATTGCAGAAATTTCACTTATTTCAGAGAAAAAAAGCAAAAATTTTTCTTATTTTGGGGAAAAAAGGCAGAAATTCCCATTAATTTGTGGCAAAAAGGCAGAAATTTCCCTTATATTTAAGCAAAATTGCAGAAATTTCACTTATTTCAGTGTAATAAGTCAGAAATTCCCCTTATTTTGAGGCAAAAAAGACAGAAATTCCCTTTGTTTTGAGGGAAAAAGACAGAAATTCCACTTATTTAGAGGCAAAAATGCAGAAATTTCCCTTATTTTAGAGCAAAAATGAAGAAATTTCCCTTTTTTATGGCAAAAAGTTATGCATTCCCCTTATTTTCGGGCAAAAAGGCACAAATTCCCCGTATTTTGGAGCATAATTGCAGAAATTCCGCTAGTTGTGGTGCATAAAGACTGAAATTCCCTGTATGTTGAGGCAAAAAGACAGATATTTTTTTATTTTGGGGCAAAATTGCAGAAATTTCACTTATTTTGGGGCAAAATTGTAGAAATTTCACTTATTTCAGGGAAAAAAGGCAGAAATTTTCTTTATTTTGGGGCAAAAAGGCAGAAATTCCTAATATTCTCTGGCAAAAATGCAGAAATTCCCTTTATTTTGAAGTAAAAAGGCTGAAGTTCCCCTTATTTGGGGGTCAAAATGGCAGAAATTCCCCTTATTTCAGTGTAATAAGTCAGAAATTCCCCTTATTTTGAGGCAAAAAAGACAGAAATTCCCTTTGTTTTGAGGGAAAAAGACAGAAATTCCACTTATTTAGAGGCAAAAATGCAGAAATTTCCCTTATTTTGGAGCAAAAATGAAGAAATTTCCCTTGTTTATGGCAAAAAGTTATGCATTCCCCTTATTTTCGGGCAAAAAGGCAAAAATTTCCCGTATTTTGGAGCATAATTGCACAAATTCCCCTAGTTGTGGTGCAGAACGACAGAAATTCCCTATATGTTGGGGCAAAAAGACAGAAATTCTCCTTATTTTGGGGCAAAACTCAGAAATTCCACTTATTTTGGGGCAAAATTCCAGAAATTTCCCTTATTTTGGGGCAAAATTGCAGAAATTTCATATATTTTGGGCAAAATTGAAGAAATTTCACTTATTCCAGGGAAAAAAGGCAGAAATTTTCTTTATTTTGGGGCAAAAAGGCAGAAATTCCTAATATTTTCTGGCAAAAATGCAGAAATTCCCCTTATTTTTAGGTAATAAGGCTGAAATTCCTTTTATTTGGGGGCAAAAAGGCACAAATTTCCCTTATTTTGGGGCAAAATTGCAGAAATTTCACTTATTTAGAGGCAAAAATACAGAAATTCTCCTTATTTTGGGGCAAAACTTAGAAAATCCACTTATTTTCGGGCAAAATTCCAGAAATTTCCCTTATTTTGGGCCATCATTGCAGAAATTTCACTTACTTTCGGGCAAAATTGCAGAAATTTCACTTATTTCAGGGAAAAAAGGCACAAATTTTCCTTATTTTGGGGCAAAACGTCAGAAATTCCTAATATTTTGTGGCAAAAATGCAGAAATTCCCCTTATTTTGAGGTAAAAAGGCTGAAATTCCCCTTATTTGGGGGCAAAGAGGCAGAAATTTCCATTATTTTGGGGCATAATTGGAGAAATTTCACTTATTTCAGGGTAATAATTCAGAAATTCCCCTTATTTTGGGTCAAAAAAGACAGAAATTCCTTTTGTTTTGGGGGAAAAAGACAGAAATTCCACTTATTTAGAGGCAAAAAGGCAGAAATTCCCCTAATTTTGGAGCAAAAATGAAGAAATTTACCTTTTTATGGCAAAAAGGTATGCATTCCCCTTATTTTGGTATAAAAAGCAGAAATTCCCCGTATTTTGAAGCAAAATTGCAGAAATTCTCATAATTTTCGGGCAAAAATGCAGAAATTCCCCGTATTTTGGAGCATAATTGCAGAAATTCCTCTAGTTGTGGGGCACAAAGACAGAAATTCCCTATATGTTGGGGCAAAAAGACAGAAATTCTCCTTATTTTGGGGCAAAACTCATAAATTCTACTTATTTTGGGGAAAAATTCCAGAAATTTTACTTATTTTGGGGCAAAATTGCAGAAATTTCACTTATTTCAGGGAAAAAATTCAGAAATTTTCCTTATTTTGGGGCAAAAAGGCAGAAATTCCTAATATTTTCTGGCAAAAATGCAGAAATTCCCCTTATTTTGAGGTAAAAAGGCTGAAATTCCCCTTATTTGGAGGCAAAAAGGCAGAAATTTCCCTTATTTTGGGGCAAAATTGCAGAAATTTCACTTATTTACAGGCAAAAAGACAGAAATTCTCCTTATTTTGGGGCAAAACTTAGAAATTCCACTTATTTTGGGGCAAAATTCCAGAAATTTCCCTTATTTTGGGGCAAAGTTGCAGAAATTTCACTTATTTTGGGGCAAAATTGCAGAAATTTCACTTATTTCAGGGAAAAAAGGCACAAATTTTCCTTATTTTGGGGCAAAAAGTCAGAAATTCCTAATATTTTGTGGCAAAAATGCAGAAATTCCCCTTATTTTGAGGTAAAAAGGCTGAAATTCCCCTTATTTGGGGGCAAAGAATCAGAAATTTCCCTTATTTTGGGGCAAAATTGGAGAAATTTCACTTATTTCAGGGTAATAATTCAGAAATTCCCCTTATTTTGGGGCAAAAAAGACAGAAATTCCCTTTGTTTTGGGGGAAAAAGACAGAAATTCCATTTATTTAGAGGCAAAAAGCAGAAATTCCCCTTATTTTGGAGCAAAAATGTAGAAATTTACCTTTTTATGACAAAAAGGTATGCATTCCCCTTACTTTCGGGATTAAAAGCAGAAATTCCCCGTATTTTGAAGCAAAATTGCAGAAATTCTCATAATTTTCGGGCAAAAAGGCAGAAATTCTCCTTATTTTGGGGCAAAAAGACAGAAGATCTCCTTTTTTTGGGAGCAAACATTCAGAAATTCCCGTTATTTTGGGGCAAAATTGCAGAAATTTCCTTTACATTGGGGCAAAATTGCAGAAATTTCCCTTATTTTGGGGCAAAAATCAGAAATTCCCCTTCTTTTGGGGCAAAATTCAAGAAATTTCCTTTATTTTGGGGCAAAATTACAGGAATTTGCCTTATTTTGGGGCAAAATTAAAGAAATTTTCCTTATTTGGGGCAAAATTGCAGAAATTTCACTTATTTTCAGGTAAAAAGGCTAAAATTTCCTTCATTTTGGGGCAAAAAGGGAGAAATTCCCCTTATTTTGGGGCAAAATTGCAGAAATTTCCCTTATTATTGGGAAAAATTGCAGAAATTTTCCTTATTTTAGGGCAAAATTGCAGAAATTTCACTTATTTCAGAGAAAAAAAGCAAAAATTTTTCTTATTTTGGGGCAAAAAGGCAGAAATTCCCATTAATTTGTGGCAAAAAGGCAGAAATTTCCCTTATTTTTAAGCAAAATTGCAGAAATTTCACTTATTTCAGTGTAATAAGTCAGAAATTCCCCTTATTTTGAGGCAAAAAAGACAGAAATTCCCTTTGTTTTGAGGGAAAAAGACAGAAATTCCACTTATTTAGAGGCAAAAATGCAGAAATTTCCGTTATTTTAGAGCAAAAATGAAGAAATTTCCCTTTTTTATGGCAAAAAGTTATGCATTCCCCTTATTTTCGGGCAAAAAGGCACAAATTCCCCGTATTTTGGAGCATAATTGCAGAAATTCCGCTAGTTGTGGTGCATAAAGACTGAAATTTCCTGTATGTTGAGGCAAAAAGACAGATATTCTCCTTATTTTGGGGCAAAACTCAGAAATTCCACTAATTTAGGGCAAAATTCCAGAAATTTCCCTTATTTTGGGGCAAAATTGCAGAAATTTCACTTATTTTGGGGCAAAATTGTAGAAATTTCACTTATTTCAGGGAAAAAAGGCAGAAATTTTCTTTATTTTGGGGCAAAAAGGCAGAAATTCCTAATATTCTCTGGCAAAAATGCAGAAATTCCCTTTATTTTGAAGTAAAAAGGCTGAAGTTCCCCTTATTTGGGGGTCAAAAAGGCAGAAATTCCCCTTATTTCAGTGTAATAAGTCAGAAATTCCCCTTATTTTGAGGCAAAAAAGACAGAAATTCCCTTTGTTTTGAGGGAAAAAGACAGAAATTCCACTTATTTAGAGGCAAAAATGCAGAAATTTCCCTTATTTTGGAGCAAAAATGAAGAAATTTCCCTTGTTTATGGCAAAAAGTTATGCATTCCCCTTATTTTCGGGCAAAAAGGCAAAAATTTCCCGTATTTTGGAGCATAATTGCACAAATTCCCCTAGTTGTGGTGCAGAACGACAGAAATTCCCTATATGTTGGGGCAAAAAGACAGAAATTCTCCTTATTTTGGGGCAAAACTCAGAAATTCCACTTATTTTGGGGCAAAATTCCAGAAATTTCCCTTATTTTGGGGCAAAATTGCAGAAATTTCACATATTTTGGGCAAAATTGAAGAAATTTCACTTATTCCAGGGAAAAAAGGCAGAAATTTTCTTTATTTTGGGGCAAAAAGGCAGAAATTCCTAATATTTTCTGGCAAAAATGCAGAAATTCCCCTTATTTTTAGGTAATAAGGCTGAAATTCCTTTTATTTGGGGGCAAAAAGGCACAAATTTCCCTTATTTTGGGGCAAAATTGCAGAAATTTCACTTATTTAGAGGCAAAAATACAGAAATTCTCCTTATTTTGGGGCAAAACTTAGAAATTCCACTTATTTTCGGGCAAAATTCCAGAAATTTCCCTTATTTTGGGGCATCATTGCAGAAATTTCACTTATTTTCGGGCAAAATTGCAGAAATTTCACTTATTTCAGGGAAAAAAGGCACAAATTTTCCTTATTTTGGGGCAAAAAGTCAGAAATTCCTAATATTTTGTGGCAAAAATGCAGAAATTCCCCTTATTTTGAGGTAAAAAGGCTGAAATTCCCCTTATTTGGGGGCAAAGAGGCAGAAATTTCCATTATTTTGGGGCAAAATTGGAGAAATTTCACTTATTTCAGGGTAATAATTCAGAAATTCCCCTTATTTTGGGTCAAAAAAGACAGAAATTCCTTTTGTTTTGGGGGAAAAAGACAGAAATTCCACTTATTTAGAGGCAAAAAGGCAGAAATTCCCCTAATTTTGGAGCAAAAATGAAGAAATTTACCTTTTTATGGCAAAAAGGTATGCATTCCCCTTATTTTGGGATAAAAAGCAGAAATTCCCCGTATTTTGAAGCAAAATTGCAGAAATTCTCATAATTTTCGGGCAAAAATGCAGAAATTCCCCGTATTTTGGAGCATAATTGCAGAAATTCCTCTAGTTGTGGTGCACAAAGACAGAAATTCCCTATATGTTGGGGCAAAAAGACAGAAATTCTCCTTATTTTGGGGCAAAACTCATAAATTCTACTTATTTTGGGAAAAAATTCCAGAAATTTCCCTTATTTTGGGGCAAAATTGCAGAAATTTCACTTATTTTGGGGCAAAATTGCAGAAATTTCACTTATTTCAGAAAAAAAATGCAGAAATTTTCCTTATTTTGGGGCAAAAAGGCAGAAATTCCTAATATTTTCTGGCAAAAATGCAGAAATTCCCCTTATTTTGAGGTAAAAAGGCTGAAATTCCCCTTATTTGGGGGCAAAAAGGCAGAAATTTCCCATATTTTGGGGCAAAATTGCAGAAATTTCACTTATTTACAGGCAAAAAGACAGAAATTCTCCTTATTTTGGGGCAAAACTTAGAAATTCCACTTATTTTGGGGCAAAATTCCAGAAATTTCCCTTATTTTGGGGCAAAATTGCAGAAATTTCACTTATTTTGGGGCAAAATTGCAGAAATTTCACTTATTTCAGGGAAAAAAGGCACAAATTTTCCTTATTTTGGGGCAAAAAGTCAGAAATTCCCCTTATTTTGAGGTAAAAAGGCTGAAATTCCCCTTATTTGGGGGCAAAGAGTCAGAAATTTCCCTTATTTTGGGGCAAAATTGGAGAAATTTCACTTATTTCAGGGTAATAATTCAGAAATTCACCTTATTTTGGGGCTAAAAAGACAGAAATTCCCTTTGTTTTGGGGGAAAAAGACAGAAATTCCATTTATTTAGAGGCAAAAAGCAGAAATTCCCCTTATTTTGGAGCAAAAATGTAGAAATTTACCTTTTTATGACAAAAAGGTATGCATTCCCCTTACTTTCGGGATTAAAAGCAGAAATTCCCCGTATTTTGAAGCAAAATTGCAGAAATTCTCATAATTTTCGGGCAAAAAGGCAGAAATTCTCCTTATTTTGGGGCAAAAAGACAGAAGATCTCCTTTTTTTGGGAGCAAACATTCAGAAATTCCCGTTATTTTGGGGCAAAATTGCAGAAATTTCCTTTACATTGGGGCAAAATTGCAGAAATTTCCCTTATTTTGGGGCAAAAATCAGAAATTCCTCTTCTTTGGGGCAAAATTCAAGAAATTTCCTTTATTTTGGGGCAAAATTACAGGAATTTACCTTATTTTGGGGCAAAATTGAAGAAATTTTCCTTATTTGGGGCAAAATTGCAGAAATTTCACTTATTTTTAGGTAAAAAGGCTAAAATTTCCTTCATTTTGTGGCAAAAAGGGAGAAATTCCCCTTATTTTGGGGCAAAATTGCAGAAATTTCCCTTATTATTGGGAAAAATTGCAGAAATTTTCCTTATTTTAGGGCAAAATTGCAGAAATTTCACTTATTTCAGAGAAAAAAAGCAAAAATTTTTCTTATTTTGGGGCAAAAAGGCAGAAATTCCCATTAATTTGTGGCAAAAAGGCAGAAATTTCCCTTATTTTTAAGCAAAATTGCAGAAATTTCACTTATTTCAGTGTAATAAGTCAGAAATTCCCCTTATTTTGAGGCAAAAAAGACAGAAATTCCCTTTGTTTTGAGGGAAAAAGACAGAAATTCCACTTATTTAGAGGCAAAAATGCAGAAATTTCCCTTATTTTAGAGCAAAAATGAAGAAATTTCCCTTTTTTATGGCAAAAAGTTATACATTCCCCTTATTTTCGGGCAAAAAGGCACAAATTCCCCGTATTTTGGAGCATAATTGCAGAAATTCCGCTAGTTGTGTTGCATAAAGACTGAAATTCCCTGTATGTTGAGGCAAAAGGACAGATATTCTCCTTATTTTGGGGCAAAACTCAGAAATTCCACTAATTTAGGGCAAAATTCCAGAAATTTCCCTTATTTTGGGGCAAAATTGCAGAAATTTCACTTATTTTGGGGCAAAATTGTAGAAATTTCACTTATTTCAGGGAAAAAAGGCAGAAATTTTCTTTATTTTGGGGCAAAAGGCAGAAATTCCTAATATTCTCTGGCAAAAATGCAGAAATTCCCTTTATTTTGAAGTAAAAAGGCTGAAGTTCCCCTTATTTGGGGGTCAAAAAGGCAGAAATTCCCCTTATTTCAGTGTAATAAGTCAGAAATTCCCCTTATTTTGAGGCAAAAAAGACAGAAATTCCCTTTGTTTTGAGGGAAAAAGACAGAAATTCCACTTATTTAGAGGCAAAAATGCAGAAATTTCCCTTATTTTGGAGCAAAAATGAAGAAATTTCCCTTGTTTATGGCAAAAAGTTATGCATTCCCCTTATTTTCGGGCAAAAAGGCAAAAATTTCCCGTATTTTGGAGCATAATTGCACAAATTCCCCTAGTTGTGGTGCAGAACGACAGAAATTCCCTATATGTTGGTGCAAAAAGACAGAAATTCTCCTTATTTTGGGGCAAAACTCAGAAATTCCACTTATTTTGGGGCAAAATTCCAGAAATTTCCCTTATTTTGGGGCAAAATTGCAGAAATTTCACATATTTTGGGCAAAATTGAAGAAATTTCACTTATTCCAGGGAAAAAAGGCAGAAATTTTCTTTATTTTGGGGCAAAAAGGCAGAAATTCCTAATATTTTCTGGCAAAAATGCAGAAATTCCCCTTATTTTTAGGTAATAAGGCTGAAATTCCTTTTATTTGGGGGCAAAAAGCACAAATTTCCCTTATTTTGGGGCAAAATTGCAGAAATTTCACTTATTTAGAGGCAAAAATACAGAAATTCTCCTTATTTTGGGGCAAAACTTAGAAATTCCACTTATTTTCGGGCAAAATTCCAGAAATTTCCATTATTTTGGGGCATCATTGCAGAAATTTCACTTATTTTCGGGCAAAATTGCAGAAATTTCACTTATTTCAGGGAAAAAAGGCACAAATTTTCCTTATTTTGGGGCAAAAAGTCAGAAATTCCTAATATTTTGTGGCAAAAATGCAGAAATTCCCCTTATTTTGAGGTAAAAAGGCTGAAATTCCCCTTATTTGGGGGCAAAGAGGCAGAAATTTCCATTATTTTGGGGCAAAATTGGAGAAATTTCACTTATTTCAGGGTAATAATTCAGAAATTCCCCTTATTTTGGGTCAAAAAAGACAGAAATTCCTTTTGTTTTGGGGGAAAAAGACAGAAATTCCACTTATTTAGAGGCAAAAAGGCAGAAATTCCCCTAATTTTGTAGCAAAAATGAAGAAATTTACCTTTTTATGGCAAAAAGGTATGCATTCCCCTTATTTTGGGATAAAAAGCAGAAATTCCCCGTATTTTAGCAAAATTGCAGAAATTCTCATAATTTTCGGGCAAAAATGCAGAAATTCCCCGTATTTTGGAGCATAATTGCAGAAATTCCTCTAGTTGTGGTGCACAAAGACAGAAATTCCCTATATGTTGGGGCAAAAAGACAGAAATTCTCCTTATTTTGGGGCAAAACTAATAAATTCTACTTATTTTGGGGAAAAATTCCAGAAATTTCCCTTATTTTGGGGCAAAATTGCAGAAATTTTACTTATTTTGGGGCAAAATTGCAGAAATTTCACTTATTTCAGAAAAAAAATGCAGAAATTTTCCTTATTTTGGGGCAAAAAGGCAGAAATTCCTAATATTTTCTGGCAAAAATGCAGAAATTCCCCTTATTTTGAGGTAAAAAGGCTGAAATTCCCCTTATTTGGGGGCAAAAAGGCAGAAATTTCCCTTATTTTGGGGCAAAATTGCAGAAATTTCACTTATTTACAGGCAAAAAGACAGAAATTCTCCTTATTTTGGGGCAAAACTTAGAAATTCCACTTATTTTGGGGCAAAATTCCAGAAATTTCCCTTATTTTGGGGCAAAATTGCAGAAATTTCACTTATTTCAGGGAAAAAAGGCACAAATTTTCCTTATTTTGGGGCAAAAAGTCAGAAATTCCTAATATTTTGTGGCAAAAATGCAGAAATTCCCCTTATTTTGAGGTAAAAAGGCTGAAATTCCCCTTATTTGGGGGCAAAGATTCAGAAATTTCCCTTATTTTGGGGCAAAATTGGAGAAATTTCACTTATTTCAGGGTAATAATTCAGAAATTCCCCTTATTTTGGGGCAAAAAACAGAAATTCCCTTTGTTTTGGGGGAAAAAGACAGAAATTCCATTTATTTAGAGGCAAAAAGCAGAAATTCCCCTTATTTTGGAGCAAAAATGTAGAAATTTACCTTTTTATGACAAAAAGGTATGCATTCCCCTTACTTTCGGGATTAAAAGCAGAAATTCCCCGTATTTTGAAGCAAAATTGCAGAAATTCTCATAATTTTCGGGCAAAAAGGCAGAAATTCTCCTTATTTTGGGGCAAAAAGACAGAAGATCTCCTTTTTTTGGGAGCAAACATTCAGAAATTCCCGTTATTTTGGGGCAAAATTGCAGAAATTTCCTTTACATTGGGGCAAAATTGCAGAAATTTCCCTTATTTTGGGGCAAAAATCAGAAATTCCCCTTCTTTTGGGGCAAAATTCAAGAAATTTCCTTTATTTTGGGGCAAAATTACAGGAATTTACCTTATTTTGGGGCAAAATTGAAGAAATTTTCCTTATTTGGGGCAAAATTGCAGAAATTTCACTTATTTTCAGGTAAAAAGGCTAAAATTTCTTTCATTTTGGGGCAAAAAGGGAGAAATTCCCCTTATTTTGGGGCAAAATTGCAGAAATTTCCCTTATTATTGGGAAAAATTGCAGAAATTTTCCTTATTTTAGTGCAAAATTGCAGAAATTTCACTTATTTCAGAGAAAAAAAGCAAAAATTTTTCTTATTTTAGGGCAAAAAGGCAGAAATTCCCATTAATTTGTGGCAAAAAGGCAGAAATTTCCCTTATTTTTAAGCAAAATTGCAGAAATTTCACTTATTTCAGTGTAATAAGTCAGAAATTCCCCTTATTTTGAGGCAAAAAAGACAGAAATTCCCTTTGTTTTGAGGGAAAAAGACAGAAATTCCACTTATTTAGAGGCAAAAATGCAGAAATTTCCCTTATTTTAGAGCAAAAATGAAGAAATTTCCCTTTTTTATGGCAAAAAGTTATGCATTCCCCTTATTTTCGGGCAAAAAGGCACAAATTCCCCGTATTTTGGAGCATAATTGCAGAAATTTCACTTATTTCAGGGAAAAAAAGAAGACATTTTCTTTATTTTGGGGCAAAAAGGCAGAAATTCCTAATATTTTCTGGCAAAAATGCAAAAATTCCCCTTATTTTGAGGTAAAAAGGCTGAAATTCCCCTTATTTGGGGGCAAAGAGGCAGAAATTTCCCTTATTTTGGGGCAAAATTGGAGAAATTTCACTTATTTACAGGCAAAAATACAGAAATTCTCCTTATTTTGGGAAAAACTTAGAAATTCCACTTATTTTGGGGCAAAATTCCAGAAATTTCCCTTATTTTGGGGCAAAATTGCAGAAATTTCACTTATTTTGGGGCAAAATTGCAGAAATTTCACTTATTTCAGGGAAAAAAGGCACAAATTTTCCTTATTTTGGGGCAAAAAGTCAGAAATTCCTAATATTTTGTGGCAAAAATGCAGAAATTCCCCTTATTTTGAGGTAAAATGCTGAAATTCCCCTTATTTGGGGGCAAATAGGCAGAAATTTCCCTTATTTTGGGGCAAAATTGGAGAAATTTCACTTATTTCAGGGTAATAATTCAGAAATTCCCCTTATTTTGGGGCAAAAAAGACAGAAATTCCCTTTGTTTTGGGGGAAAAAGACAGAAATTCCATTTATTTAGAGACAAAAAGGCAGAAATTCCCCTTATTTTGGAGCAAAAATGTAGAAATTTACCTTTTTATGACAAAAAGGTATGCATTCCCCTTACTTTCGGGATTAAAAGCAGAAATTCCCCGTATTTTCAAGCAAAATTGCAGAAATTCTCATAATTTTCGGGCAAAAAGGCAGAAATTCTCTTTATTTTGGGGCAAAAAGACAGAAGATCTCCTTTTTTTGGGAGCAAACATTTAGAAATTCCCGTTATTTTGTGGCAAAATTGCAGAAATTTCCTTTACATTGGGGCAAAATTGCAGAAATTTCCCTTATTTTGGGGCAAAAATCAGAAATTCCACTTCTTTTGGGGCAAAATTCAAGAAATTTCCTTTATTTTGGGGCAAAATTACAGGAATTTACCTTATTTTGGGGCAAAATTGAAGAAATTTTTCTTATTTGGGGCAAAATTTCAGAAATTTCACTTATTTTCAGGTAAAAAGGCTGAAATTTCCTTCATTTTGGGGCAAAAAGGGAGAAATTCCCCTTATTTTGGGGCAAAATTGCAGAAATTTCCCTTATTATTGGGAAAAATTGCAGAAATTTTCCTTATTTTAGGGCAAAATTGCAGAAATTTCACTTATTTCAGAGAAAAAAAGCAAAAATTTTTCTTATTTTGGGGCAAAAAGGCAGAAATTCCCATTAATTTGTGGCAAAAAGGCAGAAATTTCCCTTATTTTTAAGCAAAATTGCAGAAATTTCACTTATTTCAGTGTAATAAGTCAGAAATTCCCTTTATTTTGAGGCAAAAAAGACAGAAATTCCCTTTGTTTTGAGGGAAAAAGACAGAAATTCCACTTATTTAGAGGCAAAAATGCAGAAATTTCCCTTATTTTAGAGCAAAAATGAAGAAATTTCCCTTTTTTATGGCAAAAAGTTATGCATTCCCCTTATTTTCGGGCAAAAAGGCACAAATTCCCCGTATTTTGGAGCATAATTGCAGAAATTCCGCTAGTTGTGGTGCATAAAGACAGAAATTCCCTATATGTTGGGCCAAAAAGACAGAAATTCTCCTTATTTTGGGGCAAAACTCAGAAATTCCACTAATTTAGGGCAAAATTCCAGAAATTTCCCTTATTTTGGGGCAACATTGCAGAAATTTCACTTATTTTGTGGCAATATTGTAGAAATTTCACTTATTTCAGGGAAAAAAGGCAGAAATTTTCTTTATTTTGGGGCAAAAAGGCAGAAATTCCTAATATTCTCTGGCAAAAATGCAGAAATTCCCTTTATTTTGAAGTAAAAAGGCTGAAATTCCCCTTATTTGGGGGCAAAAAGGCAGAAATTCCCCTTATTTTGGGGCAAAATTGCAGAAATTTCACTTATTTCAGTGTAATAAGTCAGAAATTCCCCTTATTTTGAGGCAAAAAAGACAGAAATTCCCTTTGTTTTGAGGGAAAAAGACAGAAAAATTCCACTTATTTAGAGGCAAAAATGCAGAAATTTCCCTTATTTTGGAGCAAAAATGAAGAAATTTCCCTTTTTTATGGCAAAAAGTTATGCATTCCCCTTATTTTCGGGAAAAAAGGCAGAAATTCCCCGTATTTTGGAGCATAATTGCACAAATTCCCCTAGTTGTGGTGCAGAACGACAGAAATTCCCTATATGTTGGGGCAAAAAGACAGAAATTCTCCTTATTTTGGGGCAAAACTCAGAAATTCCACTTATTTTGGGGCAAAATTCCAGAAATTTCCCTTATTTTGGGGCAAAATTGCAGAAATTTCACATATTTTGGGCAAAATTGAAGAAATTTCACTTATTCCAGGGAAAAAAAGAAGAAATTTTCTTTATTTTGGGGCAAAAAGGCAGAAATTCCTAATATATTCTGGCAAAAATGCAGAAATTCCTTTTATTTTTAGGTAAAAAGGCTGAAATTCCTTTTATTTGGGGGCAAAAATGCAGAAATTTCCCTTATTTTGGGGCAAAATTGCAGAAATTTCACTTATTTAGAGGCAAAAATACAGAAATTCTCCTTATTTTGGGGCAAAACTTAGAAATTCCACTTATTTGGGGGCAAAATTCCAGAAATTTCTCTTATTTTGGGGCAACATTGCAGAAATTTCACTTATTTTCTGGCAAAATTGCAGAAATTTCACTTATTTCAGGGAAAAAAGGCACAAATTTTCCTTTTTTTGGGGCAAAAAGTCAGAAATTCCTAATATTTTGTGGCAAAAATGCAGAAATTCCCCTTATTTTGAGGTAAAAAGGCTGAAATTCCCCTTATTTGGGGGCAAAGAGGCAGAAATTTCCATTATTTTGGGGCAAAATTGGAGAAATTTCACTTATTTCAGAGTAATAATTCAGAAATTCCCCTTATTTTGGGTCAAAAAAAACAGAAATTCCTTTTGTTTTGGGGGAAAAAGACAGAAATTCCACTTATTTAGAGGCAAAAAGGCAGAAAATCCCCTTATTTTGAAGGAAAAAATGAAGAAATTTACCTTTTTATGGCAAAAAGATATGCATTCCCCTTACTTTTGGGATAAAAAGCAGAAATTCCCCGTATTTTGAAGCAAAATTGCAGAAATTCTCATAATTTTCGGGCAAAAAGGCAGAAATTCTTTTTATTTTGGGGCAAAAAGACAGAAGATCTCCTTTTTTCGGGAGCAAACATTAAGAAATTCCCCTTATTTTGGGGCAAAATTGCAGAAATTTCCCTTATTTTGGGGCAAAATTTCAGAAATTTCACTTACTTCAGGGTAATAAGTCAGAAATTCCCCTTATTTTTGGGGCAAAAAAGACAGAAATTCTCTTTGTTTTGGGGGAAAAAGACAGAAATTCCACTTATTTAGAGGCAAAAAGGCAGAAATTCCCTTTATTTTGGAGCAAAAATGAAGAAATGTCCCTTTTAATGGCAAAAAGGTATGCATTCCCATTATTTTCAGGCAAAAAGGCAGAAATTCCCCGTATTTTGGAGCAAAATTGCAGAAATTCCCCTAATTTTGGGGCAAAATGCAGAAATTCCCTTTATTTTGTGGCCAAAATCAGAAATTCCCCTTATTTTGGGGCAAAATTGCAGAAATTTCACTTATTTCAGTGTAATAAGTCAGAAATTCCTCTTTTTTTGAGGCAAAAAAAAACAGAAATTCCCTTTGTTTTGAGGGAAAAAGACAGAAATTCCACTTATTTAGAGGCAAAAAGGCAGAAATTTCCCTTATTTTGGAGCAAAAATGAAGAAATTTCCCTTTTTTATGGCAAAAAGTTATGCATTCCCCTTATTTTCGGGCAAAAAGGCAGAAATTCCCCGAATTTTGGGGCAAAACTCAGAAATTCCACTTATTTTGGGGCAAAATTCCAGAAATTTCCCTTATTTTGGGGCAAAATTGCAGAAATTTCACTTATTTTGGGGCAAAATTGCAGAAATTTCACTTATTCCAGGGAAAAAAGGCAGAAATTTTCTTTATTTTGGGGCAAAAAGGCAGAAATTCCTAATATTTTCTGGCAAAAATGCAGAAATTCCCCTTATTTTTAGGTAAAAAGACTGAAATTCCTTTTATTTGGGGGCAAAAAGGCAGAAATTTCCCTTATTTTGGGGCAAAATTGCAGAAATTTCACTTATTTAGAGGCAAAAATACAGAAATTCTGCTTATTTTGGGGCAAAACTTAGAAATTCCACTTATTTTCGGGCAAAATTCCAGAAATTTCCCTTATTTTGGGGCAACATTGCAGAAATTTCACTTATTTTGGGGCAAAATTGCAGAAATTTCACTTATTTCAGGGAAAAAAGGCACAAATTTTCCTTATTTTTGGGCAAAAAGTCAGAAATTCCTAATATTTTGTGGCAAAAATGCAGAAATTCCCCTTATTTTGAGGTAAAAAGGCTGAAATTCCCCTTATTTGGGGGCAAAGAGGCAGAAATTTCCATTATTTTGGGGCAAAATTGGAGAAATTTCACTTATTTCAGGGTAATAATTCAGAAATTCCCCTTATTTTGGTTCAAAAAAGACAGAAATTCCTTTTGTTTTGGGGGAAAACGACAGAAATTCCACTTATTTAGAGGCAAAAAGGCAGAAATTCCCCTTATTTTGGAGCAAAAATGAAGAAATTTACCTTTTTATGGCAAAAAGGTATGCATTCCCCTTATTTTGGGATAAAAAGCAGAAATTCCCCGTATTTTGAAGCAAAATTGCAGAAATTCTCATAATTTTCGGGCAAAAATGCAGAAATTTCCCGTATTTTGTAGCATAATTGCAGAAATTCCTCTAGTTGTGGTTCACAAAGACAGAAATTCCCTATATGTTGGGGCAAAAAGACAGAAATTCTCCTTATTTTGGGGCAAAACTCATAAATTCTGCTTATTTTGGGGAAAAATTCCAGAAATTTCCCTTATTTTGGGGCAAAATTGCAGAAATTTCACTTATTTTGGGGCAAAATTGCAGAAATTTCACTTATTTCAGGGAAAAAAGACAGAAATTTTCCTTATTTTGGGGCAAAAAGGCAGAAATTCCTAATATTTTCTGGCAAAAATGCAGAAATTCCCCTTATTTTGAGGTAAAAAGGCTGAAATTCCCCTTATTTGGGGGCAAAAAGGCAGAAATTTCCCTTATTTTGAGGCAAAATTGCAGAAATTTCAATTATTTAGAGGCAAAAATACAGAAATTCTCCTTATTTTGGGGCAAAACTTAGAAATTCCACTTATTTGGGGGCAAAATTCCAGAAATTTCCCTTATTTTGGGGCAACATTGCAGAAATTTTACTTATTTTCAGGCAAAATTGCAGAAATTTCACTTATTTCAGGGAAAAAAGGCACAAATTTTCCTTATCTTGGGGCAAAAAGTCAGAAATTCCTAATATTTTGTGGCAAAAATGCAGAAATTCCCCTTATTTTGAGGTAAAAAGGCTGAAATTCCCCTTATTTGGGGGCACAGAGGCAGAAATTTCCATTATTTTCGGGCAAAATTGGAGAAATTTCACTTATTTCAGGGTAATAATTCAGAAATTCCCCTTATTTTGGGTCAAAAAAGACAGAAATTCCTTTTGTTTTGGGGGAAAAAGACAGAAATTCCACTTATTTAGAGGCAAAAAGGCAGAAATTCCCTTTATTTTGAAGGAAAAAATGAAGAAATTTACTTTTTTATGGCAAAAAGATATGCATTCCCCTTACTTTTGGGATAAAAAGCAAAAATTCCCCGTATTTTGAAGCAAAATTGCAGAAATTCTCATAATTTTCGGGCAAAAAGGCAGAAATTCCCCGTATTTTGGAGCATAATTGCAGAAATTCCTTTAGTTGTGGTGCACAAAGACAGAAATTCCCTATATGTTGGGGCAAAAAGACAGAAATTCTCCTTATTTTGGGGCAAAACTCATAAATTCTACTTATTTTGGGGAAAAATTCCAGAAATTTCCCTTATTTTGGGGCAAAATTGCAGAAATTTCACTTATTTTGGGGCAAAATTGCAGAAATTTCACTTATTTCAGGGAAAAAAGGCAGAAATTTTCCTTATTTTGGGGCAAAAAGGCAGAAATTCCTAATATTTTCTGGCAAAAATGCAGAAATTCCCCTTATTTTGAGGTAAAAAGGCTGAAATTCCCCTTATTTGGGGGCAAAAATGCAGAAATTTCCCTTATTTTGGGGCAAAATTGCAGAAATTTCACTTATTTACAGGCAAAAAGTCAGAAAATCTCCTTATTTTGGGGCAAAACTTAGAAATTCCTCTTTTTTTGGGGCAAAATTCCAGAAATTTCCCTTATTTTGGGGCAAAATTGCAGAAATTTCACTTATTTTGGGGCAAAATTGCAGAAATTTCACTTATTTCAGGGAAAAAAGGCACAAATTTTCCTTATTTTAGACAAAAAGTCAGAAATTCCTAATATTTTGTGGCAAAAATGCAGAAATTCCCCTTATTTTGAGGTAAAAAGGCTGAAATTCCCCTTATTTGGGGGCAAAGAGGCAGAAATTTCCCTTATTTTGGGGCAAAATTGGAGAAATTTCACTTATTTCAGGGTAATAATTCAGAAATTCCCCTTATTTTGGGTCAAAAAAGACAGAAATTCCTTTTGTTTTGGGGGAAAAAGACAGAAATTCCACTTATTTAGAGGCAAAAAGGCAGAAATTCCCTTTATTTTGAAGAAAAAAATGAAGAAATTTACTTTTTTATGGCAAAAAGATATGCATTCCCCTTACATTTGGGATAAAAAGCAGAAATTCCCCGTATTTTGAAGCAAAATTGCAGAAATTCTCATAATTTTCGGGCAAAAAGGCAGAAATTCCCCGTATTTTGGAGCAAAATTGCAGAAATTCCCCTAATTTTGGGGCAAAATGCAGAAATTCCCTTTATTTTGTGGCCAAAATCAGAAATTCCCCTTATTTTGGGGCAAAATTGCAGAAATTTCACTTATTTCAGTGTAATAAGTCAGAAATTCCTCTTTTTTTGAGGCAAAAAAGACAGAAATTCCCTTTGTTTTGAGGGAAAAAGACAGAAATTCCACTTATTTAGAGGCAAAAAGGCAGAAATTTCCCTTATTTTGGAGCAAAAATGAAGAAATTTCCCTTTTTTATGGCAAAAAGTTATGCATTCCCCTTATTTTCGGGCAAAAAGGCAGAAATTCCCCGTATTTTGGGGCAAAACTCAGAAATTCCACTTATTTTGGGGCAAAATTCCAGAAATTTCCCTTATTTTGGGGCAAAATTGCAGAAATTTCACTTATTTTGGGGCAAAATTGCAGAAATTTCACTTATTCCAGGGAAAAAAGGCAGCAATTTTCTTTATTTTGGGGCAAAAAGGCAGAAATTCCTAATATTTTCTGGCAAAAATGCAGAAATTCCCCTTATTTTTAGGTAAAAAGGCTGAAATTCCTTTTATTTGGGGGCAAAAAGGCAGAAATTTCCCTTATTTTGGGGCAAAATTGCAGAAATTTCACTTATTTAGAGGCAAAAATACAGAAATTCTGCTTATTTTGGGGCAAAACTTAGAAATTCCACTTATTTTCGGGCAAAATTCCAGAAATTTCCCTTATTTTGGGGCAACATTGCAGAAATTTCACTTATTTTGGGGCAAAATTGCAGAAATTTCACTTATTTCAGGGAAAAAAGGCACAAATTTTCCTTATTTTGGGGCAAAAAGTCAGAAATTCCTAATATTTTGTTGCAAAAATGCAGAAATTCCCCTTATTTTGAGGTAAAAAGGCTGAAATTCCCCTTATTTGGGGGCAAAGAGGCAGAAATTTCCATTATTTTGGGGCAAAATTGGAGAAATTTCACTTATTTCAGGGTAATAATTCAGAAATTCCCCTTATTTTGGTTCAAAAAAGACAGAAATTCCTTTTGTTTTCGGGGAAAACGACAGAAATTCCACTTATTTAGAGGCAAAAAGGCAGAAATTCCCCTTATTTTGGAGCAAAAATGAAGAAATTTACCTTTTTATGGCAAAAAGGTATGCATTCCCCTTATTTTGGGATAAAAAGCAGAAATTCCCCGTATTTTGAAGCAAAATTGCAGAAATTCTCATAATTTTCGGGCAAAAATGCAGAAATTCCCCGTATTTTGGAGCATAATTGCAGAAATTCCTCTAGTTGTGGTGCACAAAGACAGAAATTCCCTATATGTTGGGGCAAAAAGACAGAAATTCTCCTTATTTTGGGGCAAAACTCATAAATTCTGCTTATTTTGGGGAAAAATTCCAGAAATTTCCCTTATTTTGGGGCAAAATTGCAGAAATTTCACTTATTTTGGGGCAAAATTGCAGAAATTTCACTTATTTCAGGGAAAAAAGGCAGAAATTTTCCTTATTTTGGGGCAAAAAGGCAGAAATTCCTAATATTTTCTGGCAAAAATGCAGAAATTCCCCTTATTTTGAGGTAAAAAGGCTGAAATTCCCCTTATTTGGGGGCAAAAAGGCAGAAATTTCCCTTATTTTGGGGCAAAATTTCAGAAATTTCAATTATTTAGAGGCAAAAATACAGAAATTCTCCTTATTTTGGGGCAAAACTTAGAAATTCCACTTATTTGGGGGCAAAATTCCAGAAATTTCCCTTATTTTGGGGCAACATTGCAGAAATTTTACTTATTTTCGGGCAAAATTGCAGAAATTTCACTTATTTCAGGGAAAAAAGGCACAAATTTTCCTTATCTTGGGGCAAAAAGTCAGAAATTCCTAATATTTTGTGGCAAAAATGCAGAAATTCCCCTTATTTTGAGGTAAAAAGGCTGAAATTCCCCTTATTTGGGGGCACAGAGGCAGAAATTTCCATTATTTTCGGGCAAAATTGGAGAAATTTCACTTATTTCAGGGTAATAATTCCGAAATTCCCCTTATTTTGGGTCAAAAAAGACAGAAATTCCTTTTGTTTTGGGGGAAAAAGACAGAAATTCCACTTATTTAGAGGCAAAAAGGCAGAAATTCCCTTTATTTTGAAGAAAAAAATGAAGAAATTTACTTTTTTATGGCAAAAAGATATGCATTCCCCTTACATTTGGGATAAAGAGCAGAAATTCCCCGTATTTTGAAGCAAAATTGCAGAAATTCTCATAATTTTCGGGCAAAAAGGCAGAAATTCCCCGTATTTTGGAGCAAAATTGCAGAAATTCCCCTAATTTTGGGGCAAAATGCAGAAATTCCCTTTATTTTGTGGCCAAAATCAGAAATTCCCCTTATTTTGGGGCAAAATTGCAGAAATTTCACTTATTTCAGTGTAATAAGTCAGAAATTCCTCTTTTTTTGAGGCAAAAAAGACAGAAATTCCCTTTGTTTTGAGGGAAAAAGACAGAAATTCCACTTATTTAGAGGCAAAAAGGCAGAAATTTCCCTTATTTTGGAGCAAAAATGAAGAAATTTCCCTTTTTTATGGCAAAAAGTTATGCATTCCCCTTATTTTCGGGCAAAAAGGCAGAAATTCCCCGTATTTTGGGGCAAAACTCAGAAATTCCACTTATTTTGGGGCAAAATTCCAGAAATTTCCCTTATTTTGGGGCAAAATTGCAGAAATTTCACTTATTTTGGGGCAAAATTGCAGAAATTTCACTTATTCCAGGGAAAAAAGGCAGCAATTTTCTTTATTTTGGGGCAAAAAGGCAGAAATTCCTAATATTTTCTGGCAAAAATGCAGAAATTCCCCTTATTTTGAGGTAAAAAGGCTGAAATTCCCCTTATTTGGGGGCAAAAAGGCAGAAATTTCCCTTATTTTGGGGCAAAATTTCAGAAATTTCAATTATTTAGAGGCAAAAATACAGAAATTCTCCTTATTTTGGGGCAAAACTTAGAAATTCCACTTATTTGGGGGCAAAATTCCAGAAATTTCCCTTATTTTGGGGCAACATTGCAGAAATTTTACTTATTTTCGGGCAAAATTGCAGAAATTTCACTTATTTCAGGGAAAAAAGGCACAAATTTTCCTTATCTTGGGGCAAAAAGTCAGAAATTCCTAATATTTTGTGGCAAAAATGCAGAAATTCCCCTTATTTTGAGGTAAAAAGGCTGAAATTCCCCTTATTTGGGGGCACAGAGGCAGAAATTTCCATTATTTTCGGGCAAAATTGGAGAAATTTCACTTATTTCAGGGTAATAATTCAGAAATTCCCCTTATTTTGGGTCAAAAAAGACAGAAATTCCTTTTGTTTTGGGGGAAAAAGACAGAAATTCCACTTATTTAGAGGCAAAAAGGCAGAAATTCCCTTTATTTTGAAGAAAAAAATGAAGAAATTTACTTTTTTATGGCAAAAAGATATGCATTCCCCTTACATTTGGGATAAAGAGCAGAAATTCCCCGTATTTTGAAGCAAAATTGCAGAAATTCTCATAATTTTCGGGCAAAAAGGCAGAAATTCCCCGTATTTTGGAGCAAAATTGCAGAAATTCCCCTAATTTTGGGGCAAAATGCAGAAATTCCCTTTATTTTGTGGCCAAAATCAGAAATTCCCCTTATTTTGGGGCAAAATTGCAGAAATTTCACTTATTTCAGTGTAATAAGTCAGAAATTCCTCTTTTTTTGAGGCAAAAAAGACAGAAATTCCCTTTGTTTTGAGGGAAAAAGACAGAAATTCCACTTATTTAGAGGCAAAAAGGCAGAAATTTCCCTTATTTTGGAGCAAAAATGAAGAAATTTCCCTTTTTTATGGCAAAAAGTTATGCATTCCCCTTATTTTCGGGCAAAAAGGCAGAAATTCCCCGTATTTTGGGGCAAAACTCAGAAATTCCACTTATTTTGGGGCAAAATTCCAGAAATTTCCCTTATTTTGGGGCAAAATTGCAGAAATTTCACTTATTTTGGGGCAAAATTGCAGAAATTTCACTTATTCCAGGGAAAAAAGGCAGCAATTTTCTTTATTTTGGGGCAAAAAGGCAGAAATTCCTAATATTTTCTGGCAAAAATGCAGAAATTCCCCTTATTTTTAGGTAAAAAGGCTGAAATTCCTTTTATTTGGGGGCAAAAAGGCAGAAATTTCCCTTATTTTGGGGCAAAATTGCAGAAATTTCACTTATTTAGAGGCAAAAATACAGAAATTCTGCTTATTTTGGGGCAAAACTTAGAAATTCCACTTATTTTCGGGCAAAATTCCAGAAATTTCCCTTATTTTGGGGCAACATTGCAGAAATTTCACTTATTTTGGGGCAAAATTGCAGAAATTTCACTTATTTCAGGGAAAAAAGGCACAAATTTTCCTTATTTTGGGGCAAAAAGTCAGAAATTCCTAATATTTTGTTGCAAAAATGCAGAAATTCCCCTTATTTTGAGGTAAAAAGGCTGAAATTCCCCTTATTTGGGGGCAAAGAGGCAGAAATTTCCATTATTTTGGGGCAAAATTGGAGAAATTTCACTTATTTCAGGGTAATAATTCAGAAATTCCCCTTATTTTGGTTCAAAAAAGACAGAAATTCCTTTTGTTTTCGGGGAAAACGACAGAAATTCCACTTATTTAGAGGCAAAAAGGCAGAAATTCCCCTTATTTTGGAGCAAAAATGAAGAAATTTACCTTTTTATGGCAAAAAGGTATGCATTCCCCTTATTTTGGGATAAAAAGCAGAAATTCCCCGTATTTTGAAGCAAAATTGCAGAAATTCTCATAATTTTCGGGCAAAAATGCAGAAATTCCCCGTATTTTGGAGCATAATTGCAGAAATTCCTCTAGTTGTGGTGCACAAAGATAGAAATTCCCTATATGTTGGGGCAAAAAGACAGAAATTCTCCTTATTTTGGGGCAAAACTCATAAATTCTGCTTATTTTGGGGAAAAATTCCAGAAATTTCCCTTATTTTGGGGCAAAATTGCAGAAATTTCACTTATTTTGGGGCAAAATTGCAGAAATTTCACTTATTTTGGGGCAAAATTGCAGAAATTTCACTTATTCCAGGGAAAAAAGGCAGAAATTTTCTTTATTTTGGGGCAAAAAGGCAGAAATTCCTAATATTTTCTGGCAAAAATGCAGAAATTCCCCTTATTTTTAGGTAAAAAGGCTGAAATTCCTTTTATTTGGGGGCAAAAAGGCAGAAATTTCCCTTATTTTGGGGCAAAATTGCAGAAATTTCACTTATTTAGAGGCAAAAATACAGAAATTCTGCTTATTTTGGGGCAAAACTTAGAAATTCCACTTATTTTCGGGCAAAATTCCAGAAATTTCCCTTATTTTGGGGCAACATTGCAGAAATTTCACTTATTTTGGGGCAAAATTGCAGAAATTTCACTTATTTCAGGGAAAAAAGGCACAAATTTTCCTTATTTTGGGGCAAAAAGTCAGAAATTCCTAATATTTTGTTGCAAAAATGCAGAAATTCCCCTTATTTTGAGGTAAAAAGGCTGAAATTCCCCTTATTTGGGGGCAAAGAGGCAGAAATTTCCATTATTTTGGGGAAAAATTGAAGAAATTTCACTTATTTCAGGGTAATAATTCAGAAATTCCCCTTATTTTGGTTCAAAAAAGACAGAAATTCCTTTTGTTTTCGGGGAAAACGACAGAAATTCCACTTATTTAGAGGCAAAAAGGCAGAAATTCCCCTTATTTTGGAGCAAAAATGAAGAAATTTACCTTTTTATGGCAAAAAGGTATGCATTCCCCTTATTTTGGGATAAAAAGCAGAAATTCCCCGTATTTTGAAGCAAAATTGCAGAAATTCTCATAATTTTCGGGCAAAAATGCAGAAATTCCCCGTATTTTGGAGCATAATTGCAGAAATTCCTCTAGTTGTGGTGCACAAAGACAGAAATTCCCTATATGTTGGGGCAAAAAGACAGAAATTCTCCTTATTTTGGGGCAAAACTCATAAATTCTGCTTATTTTGGGGAAAAATTCCAGAAATTTCCCTTATTTTGGGGCAAAATTGCAGAAATTTCACTTATTTTGGGGCAAAATTGCAGAAATTTCACTTATTTCAGGGAAAAAAGGCAGAAATTTTCCTTATTTTGGGGCAAAAAGGCAGAAATTCCTAATATTTTCTGGCAAAAATGCAGAAATTCCCCTTATTTTGAGGTAAAAAGGCTGAAATTCCCCTTATTTGGGGGCAAAAAGGCAGAAATTTCCCTTATTTTGGGGCAAAATTTCAGAAATTTCAATTATTTAGAGGCAAAAATACAGAAATTCTCCTTATTTTGGGGCAAAACTTAGAAATTCCACTTATTTGGGGGCAAAATTCCAGAAATTTCCCTTATTTTGGGGCAACATTGCAGAAATTTTACTTATTTTCGGGCAAAATTGCAGAAATTTCACTTATTTCAGGGAAAAAAGGCACAAATTTTCCTTATCTTGGGGCAAAAAGTCAGAAATTCCTAATATTTTGTGGCAAAAATGCAGAAATTCCCCTTATTTTGAGGTAAAAAGGCTGAAATTCCCCTTATTTGGGGGCACAGAGGCAGAAATTTCCATTATTTTCGGGCAAAATTGGAGAAATTTCACTTATTTCAGGGTAATAATTCAGAAATTCCCCTTATTTTGGGTCAAAAAAGACAGAAATTCCTTTTGTTTTGGGGGAAAAAGACAGAAATTCCACTTATTTAGAGGCAAAAAGGCAGAAATTCCCTTTATTTTGAAATAAAAAATGAAGAAATTTACTTTTTTATGGCAAAAAGATATGCATTCCCCTTACTTTTGGGATAAAAAGCAGAAATTCCCCGAATTTTGAAGCAAAATTGCAGAAATTCTCATAATTTTCGGGCAAAAAGGCAGAAATTCCCCGTATTTTGGAGCATAATTGCAGAAATTCCTCTAGTTGTGGTGCACAAAGACAGAAATTTCCTATATGTTGGGGCAAAAAGACAGAAATTCTCCTTATTTTGGGGCAAAACTCAGAAATTCTACTTATTTTGGGGAAAAATTCCAGAAATTTCCCTTATTTTGGGGCAAAATTGCAGAAATTTCACTTATTTTGGGGCAAAATTGCAGAAATTTCACTTATTTCAGGGAAAAAAGGCAGAAATTTTCCTTATTTTGGGGCAAAAAGGCAGAAATTCCTAATATTTTCTGGCAAAAATGCAGAAATTCCCCTTATTTTGAGGTAAAAAGGCTGAAATTCCCCTTATTTGGGGGCAAAAAGGCAGAAATTTCCCTTATTTTGGGGCGAAATTGCAGAAATTTCACTTATTTACAGGCAAAAAGTCAGAAAATCTCCTTATTTTGGGGCAAAACTTAGAAATTCCTCTTATTTTGGGGCAAAATTCCAGAAATTTCCCTTATTTTGGGGCAAAATTGCAGAAATTTCACTTATTTTGGGGCAAAATTGCAGAAATTTCACTTATTTCAGGGAAAAAAGGCACAAATTTTCCTTATTTTGAGGCAAAAAGTCAGAAATTCCTAATATTTTGTGGCAAAAATGCAGAAATTCCCCTTATTTTGAGGTAAAAAGGCTGAAATTCCCCTTATTTGGGGGCAAAGAGGCAGAAATTTCCCTTATTTTGGGGCAAAATTGGAGAAATTTCACTTATTTACAGGCAAAAAGACAGAAATTCTCCTTTTTTTGGGGCAAAACTTAAAAATTCCACTTATTTTGGGGCAAAATTCCAGAAATTTCCCTTATTTTGGGGCAAAATTGCAGAAATTTCACTTATTTTGGGGCAAAATTGCAGAAATTTCACTTATTTCAGTGAAAAAAGGCACAAATTTTCCTTATTTTGGGGCAAAAAGTCAGAAATTCCTAATATTTTGTGGCAAAAATGCAGAAATTCCCCTTATTTTGAGGTAAAATGCTGAAATTCCCCTTATTTGGGGGCAAAGAGGCAGAAATTTCCCTTATTTTGGGGCAAAATTAGAGAAATTTCACTTATTTCAGGGTAATAATTCAGAAATTCCCCTTATTTTGGGGCAAAAAAGACAGAAATTCCCTTTGTTTTGGGGGAAAAAGACAGAAATTCCATTTATTTAGAGACAAAAAGGCAGAAATTCCCCTTATTTTGGAGCAAAAATGTAGAAATTTACCTTTTTATGACAAAAAGGTATGCATTCCCCTTACTTTCGGGATTAAAAGCAGAAATTCCCCGTATTTTCAAGCAAAATTGCAGAAATTCTCATAATTTTCGGGCAAAAAGGCAGAAATTCTCTTTATTTTGGGGCAAAAAGACAGAAGATCTCCTTTTTTTGGGAGCAAACATTTAGAAATTCCCGTTATTTTGTGGCAAAATTGCAAAAATTTCCTTTACATTGGGGCAAAATTGCAGAAATTTCCCTTATTTTGGGGCAAAAATCAGAAATTCCCCTTTTTTTGGGGCAAAATTCAAGAAATTTCCTTTATTTTGGGGCAAAATTACAGGAATTTACCTTATTTTGGGGCAAAATTGAAGAAATTTTCCTTATTTGGGGCAAAATTTCAGAAATTTCACTTATTTTCAGGTAAAAAGGCTGAAATTTCCTTCATTTTGGGGCAAAAAGGGAGAAATTCCCCTTATTTGGGGCAAAATTGCAGAAATTTCCCTTATTATTGGGAAAAATTGCAGAAATTTTCCTTATTTTAGGGCAAAATTGCAGAAATTTCACTTATTTCAGAGAAAAAAAGCAAAAATTTTTCTTATTTTGGGGAAAAAAGGCAGAAATTCCCATTAATTTGTGGCAAAAAGGCAGAAATTCACCTTATTTTTAAGCAAAATTGCAGAAATTTCACTTATTTCAGTGTAATAAGTCAGAAATTCCGCTTATTTTGAGGCAAAAAAGACAGAAATTCCCTTTGTTTTGAGGGAAAAAGACAGAAATTCCACTTATTTAGAGGCAAAAATGCAGAAATTTCCCTTATTTTAGAGCAAAAATGAAGAAATTTCTATTTTTTATGGCAAAAAGTTATGCATTCCCCTTATTTTCGGGCAAAAAGGCACAAATTCCCCGTATTTTGGAGCATAATTGCAGAAATTCCGCTAGTTGTGGTGTATAAAGACAGAAATTCCCTATATGTTGGGGCAAAAAGACAGAAATTCTCCTTATTTTGGGGCAAAACTCAGAAATTCCACTAATTTAGGGCAAAATTCCAGAAATTTCCCTTATTTTGGGGCAAAATTGCAGAAATTTCACTTATTTTGGGGCAAAATTGTAGAAATTTCACTTATTTCAGGGAAAAAAGGCAGAAATTTTCTTTATTTTGGGGCAAAAAGGCAGAAATTCCTAATATTCTCTGGCAAAAATGCCAAAATTCCCTTTATTTTGAAGTAAAAAGGCTGAAATTCCCCTTATTTGGGGGCAAAAAGGCAGAAATTCCCCTTATTTTGGGGCAAAATTGCAGAAATTTCACTTATTTCAGTGTAATAAGTCAGAAATTCCTCTTTTTTTGAGGCAAAAAAAACAGAAATTCCCTTTGTTTTGAGGGAAAAAGACAGAAATTCCACTTATTTAGAGGCAAAAATGCAGAAATTTCCCTTATTTTGGAGCAAAAATGAAGAAATTTCCCTTTTTTATGGCAAAAAGTTATGCATTCCCCTTATTTTCGGGCAAAAAGGCAGAAATTCCCCGTATTTTGGAGCATAATTGCACAAATTCCCCTAGTTGTGGTGCAGAACGACAGAAATTCCCTATATGTTGGGGCAAAAAGACAGAAATTCTCCTTATTTTGGGGCAAAACTCAGAAATTCCACTTATTTTGGGGCAAAATTCCAGAAATTTCCCTTATTTTGGGGCAAAATTGCAGAAATTTCACTTATTTTGGGGCAAAATTGCAGAAATTTCACTTATTTCAGGGAAAAAAAGAAGAAATTTTCTTTATTTTGGGGCAAAAAGGCAGAAATTCCTAAAATATTCTGGCAAAAATGCAGAAATTCCTTTTATTTTTAGGTAAAAAGGCTGAAATTCCTTTTATTTGGGGGCAAAAAGGCAGAAATTTCCCTTATTTTGGGGCAAAATTGCAGAAATTTCACTTATTTAGAGACAAAAATACAGAAATTCTCCTTATTTTGGGGCAAAACTTAGAAATTCCACTTATTTGGGGGCAAAATTCCAGAAATTTCCCTTATTTTGGGGCAACATTGCAGAAATTTCACTTATTTTCTGGCAAAATTGCAGAAATTTCACTTATTTCAGGGAAAAAAGGCACAAATTTTCCTTTTTTTGGGGTAAAAAGTCAGAAATTCCTAATATTTTGTGGCAAAAATGCAGAAATTCCCCTTATTTTGAGGTAAAAAGGCTGAAATTCCCCTTATTTGGGGGCAAAGAGTCAGAAATTTCCATTATTTTGGGGCAAAATTGGAGAAATTTCACTTATTTCAGAGTAATAATTCAGAAATTCCCCTTATATTGGGTCAAAAAAAACAGAAATTCCTTTTGTTTTGGGGGAAAAAGACAGAAATTCCACTTATTTAGAGGCAAAAAGGCAGAAAATCCCCTTATTTTGAAGGAGAAAATGAAGAAATTTACCTTTTTATGGCAAAAAGATATGCATTCCCCTTACTTTTGGGATAAAAAGCAGAAATTCCCCGTATTTTGAAGCAAAATTGCAGAAATTCTCATAATTTTCGGGCAAAAAGGCAGAAATTCTTTTTATTTTGGGGCAAAAAGACAGAAGATCTCCTTTTTTCGGGAGCAAACATTAAGAAATTCCCCTTATTTTGGGGCAAAATTGCAGAAATTTCCCTTATTTTGGGGCAAAATTTCAGAAATTTCACTTACTTCATGGTAATAAGTCAGAAATTCCCCTTATTTTGGGGCAAAAAAGACAGAAATTCTCTTTGTTTTGGGGGAAAAAGATAGAAATTCCACTTATTTAGAGGCAAAAAGGCAGAAATTCCCTTTATTTTGGAGCAAAAATGAAGAAATGTCCCTTTTAATGGCAAAAAGGTATGCATTACCATTATTTTCAGGCAAAAAGGCAGAAATTCCCCGTATTTTGGAGCAAAATTGCAGAAATTCCCCTAATTTTGGGGCAAAATGCAGAAATTCCCTTTATTTTGTGGCCAAAATCAGAAATTCCCCTTATTTTGGGGCAAAATTGCAGAAATTTCACTTATTTCAGTGTAATAAGTCAGAAATTCCTCTTTTTTTGAGGCAAAAAAGACAGAAATTCCCTTTGTTTTGAGGGAAAAAGACAGAAATTCCACTTATTTAGAGGCAAAAAGGCAGAAATTTCCCTTATTTTGGAGCAAAAATGAAGAAATTTCCCTTTTTTATGGCAAAAAGTTATGCATTCCCCTTATTTTCGGGCAAAAAGGCAGAAATTCCCCGTATTTTGGGGCAAAACTCAGAAATTCCACTTATTTTGGGGCAAAATTCCAGAAATTTCCCTTATTTTGGGGCAAAATTGCAGAAATTTCACTTATTTTGGGGCAAAATTGCAGAAATTTCACTTATTCCAGGGAAAAAAGGCAGAAATTTTCTTTATTTTGGGGCAAAAAGGCAGAAATTCCTAATATTTTCTGGCAAAAATGCAGAAATTCCCCTTATTTTTAGGTAAAAAGGCTGAAATTCCTTTTATTTGGGGGCAAAAAGGCAGAAATTTCCCTTATTTTGGGGCAAAATTGCAGAAATTTCACTTATTTAGAGGCAAAAATACAGAAATTCTGCTTATTTTGGGGCAAAACTTAGAAATTCCACTTATTTTCGGGCAAAATTCCAGAAATGTCCCTTATTTTGGGGCAACATTGCAGAAATTTCACTTATTTTGCGGCAAAATTGCAGAAATATCACTTATTTCAGGGAAAAAAGGCACAAATTTTCCTTATTTTGGGGCAAAAAGTCAGAAATTCCTAATATTTTGTTGCAAAAATGCAGAAATTCCCCTTATTTTGAGGTAAAAAGGCTGAAATTCCCCTTATTTGGGGGCAAAGAGGCAGAAATTTCCATTATTTTGGGGCAAAATTGGAGAAATTTCACTTATTTCAGGGTAATAATTCAGAAATTCCCCTTATTTTGGTTCAAAAAAGACAGAAATTCCTTTTGTTTTGGGGGAAAACGACAGAAATTCCACTTATTTAGAGGCAAAAAGGCAGAAATTCCCCTTATTTTGGAGCAAAAATGAAGAAATTTACCTTTTTATGGCAAAAAGGTATGCATTCCCCTTATTTTGGGATAAAAAACAGAAATTCCCTGTATTTTGAAGCAAAATTGCAGAAATTCTCATAATTTTCGGGCAAAAATGCAGAAATTCCCCGTATTTTGGAGCATAATTGCAGAAATTCCTCTAGTTGTGGTGCACAAAGACAGAAATTCCCTATATGTTGGGGCAAAAAGACAGAAATTCTCCTTATTTTGGGGCAAAACTCATAAATTCTGCTTATTTTGGGGAAAAATTCCAGAAATTTCCCTTATTTTGGGGCAAAATTGCAGAAATTTCACTTATTTTGGGGCAAAATTGCAGAAATTTCACTTATTTCAGGGAAAAAAGGCAGAAATGTTCCTTATTTTGGGGCAAAAAGGCAGAAATTCCTAATATTTTCTGGCAAAAATGAAGAAATTCCCCTTATTTTGAGGTAAAAAGGCTGAAATTCCCCTTATTTGGGGGCAAAAGGGCAGAAATTTCCCTTATTTTGGGGCAAAATTGCAGAAATTTCAATTATTTAGAGGCAAAAATACAGAAATTCTCCTTATTTTGGGGCAAAACTTAGAAATTCCACTTATTTGGGGGCAAAATTCCAGAAATTTCCCTTATTTTGGGGCAACATTGCAGAAATTTTACTTATTTTCGGGCAAAATTGCAGAAATTTCACTTATTTCAGGGAAAAAAGGCACAAATTTTCCTTATCTTGGGGCAAAAAGTCAGAAATTCCTAATATTTTGTGGCAAAAATGCAGAAATTCCCCTTATTTTGAGGTAAAAAGGCTGAAATTCCCCTTATTTGGGGGCACAGAGGCAGAAATTTCCATTATTTTTGGGCAAAATTGGAGAAATTTCACTTATTTCAGGGTAATAATTCAGAAATTCCCCTTATTTTGGGTCAAAAAAGACAGAAATTCCTTTTGTTTTGGGGGAAAAAGACAGAAATTCCACTTATTTAGAGGCAAAAAGGCAGAAATTCCCTTTATTTTGAAGAAAAAAATGAAGAAATTTACTTTTTTATTTCAAAAAGATATGCATTCCCCTTACTTTTGGGATAAAAAGCAGAAATTCCCCGTATTTTGAAGCAAAATTGCAGAAATTCTCATAATTTTCGGGCAAAAAGGCAGAAATTCCCCGTATTTTGGAGCATAATTGCAGAAATTCCTCTAGTTGTGGTGCACAAAGACAGAAATTCCCTATATGTTGGGGCAAAAAGACAGAAATTCTCCTTATTTTGGGGCAAAACTCATAAATTCTACTTATTTTGGGGAAAAATTCCAGAAATTTCCCTTATTTTGGGGCAAAATTGCAGAAATTTCACTTATTTTGGGGCAAAATTGCAGAAATTTCACTTATTTCAGGGAAAAAAGGCAGAAATTTTCCTTATTTTGGGGCAAAAAGGCAGAAATTCCTAATATTTTCTGGGAAAAATGCAGAAATTTCCCTTATTTTGAGGTAAAAAGGCTGAAATTCCCCTTATTTGGGGGCAAAAATACAGAAATTCTCCTTATTTTGGGGCAAAATTGCAGAAATTTCACTTATTTACAGGCAAAAAGACAGAAAATCTCCTTATTTTGGGGCAAAACTTAGAAATTCCTCTTATTTTGGGGCAAAATTCCAGAAATTTCCCTTATTTTGGGGCAAAATTGCAGAAATTTCACTTATTTTGGGGCAAAATTGCAGAAATTTCACTTATTTCAGGGAAAAAAGGCACAAATTTTCCTTATTTTGGGGCAAAAAGTCAGAAATTCCTAATATTTTGTGGCAAAAATGAAGAAATTCCCCTTATTTTGAGGTAAAAAGGCTGAAATTCCCCTTATTTGGGGGCAAAGAGGCAGAAATTTCCCTTATTTTGGGGCAAAATTGGAGAAATTTCACTTATTTACAGGCAAAAAGACAGAAATTCTCCTTTTTTTGGGGCAAAACTTAGAAATTCCACTTATTTTGGGGCAAAATTCCAGAAATTTCCCTTATTTTGGGGCAAAATTGCAGAAATTTCACTTATTTTGGGGCAAAATTGCAGAAATTTCACTTATTTCAGTGAAAAAAGGCACAAATTTTCTTTATTTTGGGGCAAAAAGTCAGAAATTCCTAATATTTTGTGGCAAAAATGCAGAAATTCCCCTTATTTTGAGGTAAATTGCTGAAATTCCCCTTATTTGGGGGCAAAGAGGCAGAAATTTCCCTTATTTTGGGGCAAAATTAGAGAAATTTCACTTATTTCAGGGTAATAATTCAGAAATTCCCCTTATTTTGGGGCAAAAAAGACAGAAATTCCCTTTGTTTTGGGGGAAAAAGACAGAAATTCCATTTATTTAGAGACAAAAAGGCAGAAATTCCCCTTATTTTGGAGCAAAAATGTAGAAATTTACATTTTTATGACAAAGAGGTATGCATTCCCCTTACTTTCGGGATTAAAAGCAGAAATTCCCCGTATTTTCAAGCAAAATTGCAGAAATTCTCATAATTTTCGGGCAAAAAGGCAGAAATTCTCTTTATTTTGGGGCAAAAAGACAGAAGATCTCCTTTTTTTGGGAGCAAACATTTAGAAATTCCCGTTATTTTGTGGCAAAATTGCAAAAATTTCCTTTACATTGGGGCAAAATTGCAGAAATTTCCCTTATTTTGGGGCAAAAATCAGAAATTCCCCTTCTTTTGGGGCAAAATTCAAGAAATTTCCTTTATTTTGGGGCAAAATTACAGGAATTTACCTTATTTTGGGGCAAAATTGAAGAAATTTTCCTTATTTGATGCAAAATTTCAGAAATTTCACTTATTTTCAGGTAAAAAGGCTGAAATTTCCTTCATTTTGGGGCAAAAAGGGAGAAATTCCCCTTATTTGGGGCAAAATTGCAGAAATTTCCCTTATTATTGGGAAAAATTGCAGAAATTTTCCTTATTTTAGGGCAAAATTGCAGAAATTTCACTTATTTCAGAGAAAAAAAGCAAAAATTTTTCTTATTTTGGGGAAAAAAGGCAGAAATTCCCATTAATTTGTGGCAAAAAGGCAGAAATTTCCCTTATTTTTAAGCAAAATTGCAGAAATTTCACTTATTTCAGTGTAATAAGTCAGAAATTCCCCTTATTTTGAGGCAAAAAAGACAGAAATTCCCTTTGTTTTGAGGGAAAAAGACAGAAATTCCACTTATTTAGAGGCAAAAATGCAGAAATTTCCCTTATTTTAGAGCAAAAATGAAGAAATTTCTCTTTTTTATGGCAAAAAGTTATGCATTCCCCTTATTTTCGGGCAAAAAGGCACAAATTCCCCGTATTTTGGAGCATAATTGCAGAAATTCCGCTAGTTGTGGTGTATAAAGACAGAAATTCCCTATATGTTGGGGCAAAAAGACAGAAATTCTCCTTATTTTGGGGCAAAACTCAGAAATTCCACTAATTTAGGGCAAAATTCCAGAAATTTCCCTTATTTTGGGGCAAAATTGCAGAAATTTCACTTATTTTGGGGCAAAATTGTAGAAATTTCACTTATTTCAGGGAAAAAAGGCAGAAATTTTCTTTATTTTGGGGCAAAAAGGCAGAAATTCCTAATATTCTCTGGCAAAAATGCCAAAATTCCCTTTATTTTGAAGTAAAAAGGCTGAAATTCCCCTTATTTGGGGGCAAAAAGGCAGAAATTCCCCTTATTTTGGGGCAAAATTGCAGAAATTTCACTTATTTCAGTGTAATAAGTCAGAAATTCCTCTTTTTTTGAGGCAAAAAAAACAGAAATTCCCTTTGTTTTGAGGGAAAAAGACAGAAATTCCACTTATTTAGAGGCAAAAATGCAGAAATTTCCCTTATTTTGGAGCAAAAATGAAGAAATTTCCCTTTTTTATGGCAAAAAGTTATGCATTCCCCTTATTTTCGGGCAAAAAGGCAGAAATTCCCCGTATTTTGGAGCATAATTGCACAAATTCCCCTAGTTGTGGTGCAGAACGACAGAAATTCCCTATATGTTGGGGCAAAAAGACAGAAATTCTCCTTATTTTGGGGCAAAACTCAGAAATTCCACTTATTTTGGGGCAAAATTCCAGAAATTTCCCTTATTTTGGGGCAAAATTGCAGAAATTTCACATATTTTGGGCAAAATTGAAGAAATTTCACTTATTCCAGGGAAAAAAAGAAGAAATTTTCTTTATTTTGGGGCAAAAAGGCAGAAATTCCTAATATATTCTGGCAAAAATGCAGAAATTCCTTTTATTTTTAGGTAAAAAGGCTGAAATTCCTTTTATTTGGGGGCAAAAAGGCAGAAATTTCCCTTATTTTGGGGCAAAATTGCAGAAATTTCACTTATTTAGAGGCAAAAATACAGAAATTCTCCTTATTTTGGGGCAAAACTTAGAAATTCCACTTATTTGGGGGCAAAATTCCAGAAATTTCCCTTATTTTGGGGCAACATTGCAGAAATTTCACTTATTTTCTGGCAAAATTGCAGAAATTTCACTTATTTCAGGGAAAAAAGGCACAAATTTTCCTTTTTTTGGGGCAAAAAGTCAGAAATTCCTAATATTTTGTGGCAAAAATGCAGAAATTCCCCTTATTTTGAGGTAAAAAGGCTGAAATTCCCCTTATTTGGGGGCAAAGAGTCAGAAATTTCCATTATTTTGGGGCAAAATTGGAGAAATTTCACTTATTTCAGAGTAATAATTCAGAAATTCCCCTTATATTGGGTCAAAAAAAAACAGAAATTCCTTTTGTTTTGGGGGAAAAAGAAAGAAATTCCACTTATTTAGAGGCAAAAAGGCAGAAAATCCCCTTATTTTGAAGGAAAAAAATGAAGAAATTTACCTTTTTATGGCAAAAAGATATGCATTCCCCTTACTTTTGGGATAAAAAGCAGAAATTCCCCGTATTTTGAAGCAAAATTGCAGAAATTCTCATAATTTTCGGGCAAAAAGGCAGAAATTCTTTTTATTTTGGGGCAAAAAGACAGAAGATCTCCTTTTTTCGGGAGCAAACATTAAGAAATTCCCCTTATTTTGGGGCAAAATTGCAGAAATTTCCCTTATGTTGGGGCAAAATTTCAGAAATTTCACTTACTTCAGGGTAATAAGTCAGAAATTCCCCTTATTTTGGGGCAAAAAAGACAGAAATTCTCTTTGTTTTGAGGGAAAAAGACAGAAATTCCACTTATTTAGAGGCAAAAAGGCAGAAATTCCCTTTATTTTGGAGCAAAAATGAAGAAATGTCCCTTTTAATGGCAAAAAGGTATGCATTACCATTATTTTCAGGCAAAAAGGCAGAAATTCCCCGTATTTTGGAGCAAAATTGCAGAAATTCCCCTAATTTTGGGGCAAAATGCAGAAATTCCCTTTATTTTGTGGCCAAAATCAGAAATTCCCCTTATTTTGGGGCAAAATTGCAGAAATTTCACTTATTTCAGTGTAATAAGTCAGAAATTCCTCTTTTTTTGAGGCAAAAAAGACAGAAATTCCCTTTGTTTTGAGGGAAAAAGACAGAAATTCCACTTATTTAGAGGCAAAAAGGCAGAAATTTCCCTTATTTTGGAGCAAAAATGAAGAAATTTCCCTTTTTTATGGCAAAAAGTTATGCATTCCCCTTATTTTCGGGCAAAAAGGCAGAAATTCCCCGTATTTTGGGGCAAAACTCAGAAATTCCACTTATTTTGGGGCAAAATTCCAGAAATTTCCCTTATTTTGGGGCAAAATTGCAGAAATTTCACTTATTTTGGGGCAAAATTGCAGAAATTTCACTTATTCCAGGGAAAAAAGGCAGAAATTTTCTTTATTTTGGGGCAAAAAGGCAGAAATTCCTAATATTTTCTGGCAAAAATGCAGAAATTCCCCTTATTTTTAGGTAAAAAGGCTGAAATTCCTTTTATTTGGGGGCAAAAAGGCAGAAATTTCCCTTATTTTGGGGCAAAATTGCAGAAATTTCACTTATTTAGAGGCAAAAATACAGAAATTCTGCTTATTTTGGGGCAAAACTTAGAAATTCCACTTATTTTCGGGCAAAATTCCAGAAATGTCCCTTATTTTGGGGCAACATTGCAGAAATTTCACTTATTTTGCGGCAAAATTGCAGAAATATCACTTATTTCAGGGAAAAAAGGCACAAATTTTCCTTATTTTGGGGCAAAAAGTCAGAAATTCCTAATATTTTGTTGCAAAAATGCAGAAATTCCCCTTATTTTGAGGTAAAAAGGCTGAAATTCCCCTTATTTGGGGGCAAAGAGGCAGAAATTTCCATTATTTTGGGGCAAAATTGGAGAAATTTCACTTATTTCAGGGTAATAATTCAGAAATTCCCCTTATTTTGGTTCAAAAAAGACAGAAATTCCTTTTGTTTTGGGGGAAAACGACAGAAATTCCACTTATTTAGAGGCAAAAAGGCAGAAATTCCCCTTATTTTGGAGCAAAAATGAAGAAATTTACCTTTTTATGGCAAAAAGGTATGCATTCCCCTTATTTTGGGATAAAAAACAGAAATTCCCTGTATTTTGAAGCAAAATTGCAGAAATTCTCATAATTTTCGGGCAAAAATGCAGAAATTCCCCGTATTTTGGAGCATAATTGCAGAAATTCCTCTAGTTGTGGTGCACAAAGACAGAAATTCCCTATATGTTGGGGCAAAAAGACAGAAATTCTCCTTATTTTGGGGCAAAACTCATAAATTCTGCTTATTTTGGGGAAAAATTCCAGAAATTTCCCTTATTTTGGGGCAAAATTGCAGAAATTTCACTTATTTTGGGGCAAAATTGCAGAAATTTCACTTATTTCAGGGAAAAAAGGCAGAAATGTTCCTTATTTTGGGGCAAAAAGGCAGAAATTCCTAATATTTTCTGGCAAAAATGCAGAAATTCCCCTTATTTTGAGGTAAAAAGGCTGAAATTCCCCTTATTTGGGGGCAAAAAGGCAGAAATTTCCCTTATTTTGGGGCAAAATTGCAGAAATTTCAATTATTTAGAGGCAAAAATACAGAAATTCTCCTTATTTTGGGGCAAAACTTAGAAATTCCACTTATTTGGGGGCAAAATTCCAGAAATTTCCCTTATTTTGGGGCAACATTGCAGAAATTTTACTTATTTTCGGGCAAAATTGCAGAAATTTCACTTATTTCAGGGAAAAAAGGCACAAATTTTCCTTATCTTGGGGCAAAAAGTCAGAAATTCCTAATATTTTGTGGCAAAAATGCAGAAATTCCCCTTATTTTGAGGTAAAAAGGCTGAAATTCCCCTTATTTGGGGGCACAGAGGCAGAAATTTCCATTATTTTCGGGCAAAATTGGAGAAATTTCACTTATTTCAGGGTAATAATTCAGAAATTCCCCTTATTTTGGGTCAAAAAAGACAGAAATTCCTTTTGTTTTGGGGGAAAAAGACAGAAATTCCACTTATTTAGAGGCAAAAAGGCAGAAATTCCCTTTATTTTGAAGAAAAAAATGAAGAAATTTACTTTTTTATGGCAAAAAGATATGCATTCCCCTTACTTTTGGGATAAAAAGCAGAAATTCCCCGTATTTTGAAGCAAAATTGCAGAAATTCTCATAATTTTCGGGCAAAAAGGCAGAAATTCCCCGTATTTTGGAGCATAATTGCAGAAATTCCTCTAGTTGTGGTGCACAAAGACAGAAATTCCCTATATGTTGGGGCAAAAAGACAGAAATTCTCCTTATTTTGGGGCAAAACTCATAAATTCTACTTATTTTGGGGAAAAATTCCAGAAATTTCCCTTATTTTGGGGCAAAATTGCAGAAATTTCACTTATTTTGGGGCAAAATTGCAGAAATTTCACTTATTTCAGGGAAAAAAGGCAGAAATTTTCCTTATTTTGGGGCAAAAAGGCAGAAATTCCTAATATTTTCTGGCAAAAATGCAGAAATTCCCCTTATTTTGAGGTAAAAAGGCTGAAATTCCCCTTATTTGGGGGCAAAAATACAGAAATTCTCCTTATTTTGGGGCAATATTGCAGAAATTTCACTTATTTACAGGCAAAAAGACAGAAAATCTCCTTATTTTGGGGCAAAACTTAGAAATTCCTCTTATTTTGGGGCAAAATTGCAGAAATTTCACTTATTTTGGGGCAAAATTGCAGAAATTTCACTTATTTCAGGGAAAAAAGGCACAAATTTTCCTTATTTTGGGGCAAAAAGTCAGAAATTCCTAATATTTTGTGGCAAAAATGAAGAAATTCCCCTTATTTTGAGGTAAAAAGGCTGAAATTCCCCTTATTTGGGGGCAAAGAGGCAGAAATTTCCCTTATTTTGGGGCAAAATTGGAGAAATTTCACTTATTTACAGGCAAAAAGACAGAAATTCTCCTTTTTTTGGGGCAAAACTTAGAAATTCCACTTATTTTGGGGCAAAATTCCAGAAATTTCCCTTATTTTGGGGCAAAATTGCAGAAATTTCACTTATTTTGGGGCAAAATTGCAGAAATTTCACTTATTTCAGTGAAAAAAGGCACAAATTTTCTTTATTTTGGGGCAAAAAGTCAGAAATTCCTAATATTTTGTGGCAAAAATGCAGAAATTCCCCTTATTTTGAGGTAAATTGCTGAAATTCCCCTTATTTGGGGGCAAAGAGGCAGAAATTTCCCTTATTTTGGGGCAAAATTAGAGAAATTTCACTTATTTCAGGGTAATAATTCAGAAATTCCCCTTATTTTGGGGCAAAAAAGACAGAAATTCCCTTTGTTTTGGGGGAAAAAGACAGAAATTCCATTTATTTAGAGACAAAAAGGCAGAAATTCCCCTTATTTTGGAGCAAAAATGTAGAAATTTACCTTTTTATGACAAAGAGGTATGCATTCCCCTTACTTTCGGGATTAAAAGCAGAAATTCCCCGTATTTTCAAGCAAAATTGCAGAAATTCTCATAATTTTCGGGCAAAAAGGCAGAAATTATCTTTATTTTGGGGCAAAAAGACAGAAGATCTCCTTTTTTTGGGAGCAAACATTTAGAAATTCCCGTTATTTTGTGGCAAAATTGCAAAAATTTCCTTTACATTGGGGCAAAATTGCAGAAATTTCCCTTATTTTGGGGCAAAAATCAGAAATTCCCCTTCTTTTGGGGCAAAATTCAAGAAATTTCCTTTATTTTGGGGCAAAATTACAGGAATTTACCTTATTTTGGGGCAAAATTGAAGAAATTTTCCTTATTTGGGGCAAAATTTCAGAAATTTCACTTATTTTCAGGTAAAAAGGCTGAAATTTCCTTCATTTTGGGGCAAAAAGGGAGAAATTCCCCTTATTTGGGGCAAAATTGCAGAAATTTCCCTTATTATTGGGAAAAATTGCAGAAATTTTCCTTATTTTAGGGCAAAATTGCAGAAATTTCACTTATTTCAGAGAAAAAAAGCAAAAATTTTTCTTATTTTGGGGAAAAAAGGCAGAAATTCCCATTAATTTGTGGCAAAAAGGCAGAAATTTCCCTTATTTTTAAGCAAAATTGCAGAAATTTCACTTATTCCAGTGTAATAAGTCAGAAATTCCCTTTATTTTGAGGCAAAAAAGACAGAAATTCCCTTTGTTTTGAGGGAAAAAGACAGAAATTCCACTTATTTAGAGGCAAAAATGCAGAAATTTCCCTTATTTTAGAGCAAAAATGAAGAAATTTCCCTTTTTTATGGCAAAAAGTTATGCATTCCCCTTATTTTCGGGCAAAAAGGCACAAATTCCCCGTATTTTGGAGCATAATTGCAGAAATTCCGCTAGTTGTGGTGTATAAAGACAGAAATTCCCTATATGTTGGGGCAAAAAGACAGAAATTCTCCTTATTTTGGGGCAAAACTCAGAAATTCCACTAATTTAGGGCAAAATTCCAGAAATTTCCCTTATTTTGGGGCAAAATTGCAGAAATTTCACTTATTTTGGGGCAAAATTGTAGAAATTTCACTTATTTCAGGGAAAAAAGGCAGAAATTTTCTTTATTTTGGGGCAAAAAGGCAGAAATTCCTAATATTCTCTGGCAAAAATGCCAAAATTCCCTTTATTTTGAAGTAAAAAGGCTGAAATTCCCCTTATTTGGGGGCAAAAAGGCAGAAATTCCCTTTATTTTGGGGCAAAATTGCAGAAATTTCACTTATTTCAGTGTAATAAGTCAGAAATTCCTCTTTTTTTGAGGCAAAAAAGACAGAAATTCCCTTTGTTTTGAGGGAAAAAGACAGAAATTCCACTTATTTAGAGGCAAAAATGCAGAAATTTCCCTTATTTTGGAGCAAAAATGAAGAAATTTCCCTTTTTTATGGCAAAAAGTTATGCATTCCCCTTATTTTCGGGCAAAAAGGCAGAAATTCCCCGTATTTTGGAGCATAATTGCACAAATTCCACTAGTTGTGGTGCAGAACGACAGAAATTCCCTATATGTTGGGGCAAAAAGACAGAAATTCTCCTTATTTTGGGGCAAAACTCAGAAATTCCACTTATTTTGGGGCAAAATTCCAGAAATTTCCCTTATTTTGGGGCAAAATTGCAGAAATTTCACTTATTTTGGGGCAAAATTGCAGAAATTTCACTTATTTCAGGGAAAAAAAGAAGAAATTTTCTTTATTTTGGGGCAAAAAGGCAGAAATTCCTAATATATTCTGGCAAAAATGCAGAAATTCCTTTTATTTTTAGGTAAAAAGGCTGAAATTCCTTTTATTTGGGGGCAAAAAGGCAGAAATTTCCCTTATTTTGGGGCAAAATTGCAGAAATTTCACTTATTTAGAGGCAAAAATACAGAAATTCTCCTTATTTTGGGGCAAAACTTAGAAATTCCACTTATTTGGGGGTAAAATTCCAGAAATTTCTCTTATTTTGGGGCAACATTGCAGAAATTTCACTTATTTTCTGGCAAAATTGCAGAAATTTCACTTATTTCAGGGAAAAAAGGCACAAATTTTCCTTTTTTTGGGGCAAAAAGTCAGAAATTCCTAATATTTTGTGGCAAAAATGCAGAAATTCCCCTTATTTTGAGGTAAAAAGGCTGAAATTCCCCTTATTTGGGGGCAAAGAGGCAGAAATTTCCATTATTTTGGGGCAAAATTGGAGAAATTTCACTTATTTCAGAGTAATAATTCAGAAATTCCCCTTATTTTGGGTCAAAAAAAACAGAAATTCCTTTTGTTTTGGGGGAAAAAGACAGAAATTCCACTTATTTAGAGGCAAAAAGGCAGAAAATCCCCTTATTTTGAAGGAAAAAATGAAGAAATTTACCTTTTTATGGCAAAAAGATATGCATTCCCCTTACTTTTGGGATAAAAAGCAGAAATTCCCCGTATTTTGAAGCAAAATTGCAGAAATTCTCATAATTTTCGGGCAAAAAGGCAGAAATTCTTTTTATTTTGGGGCAAAAAGACAGAAGATCTCCTTTTTTCGGGAGCAAACATTAAGAAATTCCCCTTATTTTGGGGCAAAATTGCAGAAATTTCCCTTATTTTGGGGCAAAATTTCAGAAATTTCACTTACTTCAGGGTAATAAGTCAGAAATTCCCCTTATTTTGGGGCAAAAAAGACAGAAATTCTCTTTGTTTTGAGGGAAAAAGACAGAAATTCCACTTATTTAGAGGCAAAAAGGCAGAAATTCCCTTTAATTTGGAGCAAAAATGAAGAAATGTCCCTTTTAATGGCAAAAAGGTATGCATTCCCATTATTTTCAGGCAAAAAGGCAGAAATTCCCCGTATTTTGGAGCAAAATTGCAGAAATTCCCCTAATTTTGGGGCAAAATGCAGAAATTCCCTTTATTTTGTGGCCAAAATCAGAAAATCCCCTTATTTTGGGGCAAAATTGCAGAAATTTCACTTATTTCAGTGTAATAAGTCAGAAATTCCTCTTTTTTTGAGGCAAAAAAGACAGAAATTCCCTTTGTTTTGAGGGAAAAAGACAGAAATTCCACTTATTTAGAGGCAAAAAGGCAGAAATTTCCCTTATTTTGGAGCAAAAATGAAGAAATTTCCCTTTTTTATGGCAAAAAGTTATGCATTCCCCTTATTTTCGGGCAAAAAGGCATAAATTCCCCGTATTTTGGGGCAAAACTCAGAAATTCCACTTATTTTGGGGCAAAATTCCAGAAATTTCCCTTATTTTGGGGCAAAATTGCAGAAATTTCACTTATTTTGGGGCAAAATTGCAGAAATTTCACTTATTCCAGGGAAAAAAGGCAGAAATTTTTTTTATTTTGGGGCAAAAAGGCAGAAATTCCTAATATTTTCTGGCAAAAATGCAGAAATTCCCCTTATTTTTAGGTAAAAAGGCTGAAATTCCTTTTATTTGGGGGCAAAAAGGCAGAAATTTCCCTTATTTTGGGGCAAAATTGCAGAAATTTCACTTATTTAGAGGCAAAAATACAGAAATTCTGCTTATTTTGGGGCAAAACTTAGAAATTCCACTTATTTTCGGGCAAAATTCCAGAAATTTCCCTTATTTTGGGGCAACATTGCAGAAATTTCACTTATTTTGGGGCAAAATTGCAGAAATTTCACTTATTTCAGGGAAAAAAGGCACAAATTTTCCTTATTTTGGGGCAAAAAGTCAGAAATTCCTAATATTTTGTTGCAAAAATGCAGAAATTCCCCTTATTTTGAGGTAAAAAGGCTGAAATTCCCCTTATTTGGGGGCAAAGAGGCAGAAATTTCCATTATTTTGGGGCAAAATTGGAGAAATTTCACTTATTTCAGGGTAATAATTCAGAAATTCCCCTTATTTTGGTTCAAAAAAGACAGAAATTCCTTTTGTTTTGGGGGAAAACGACAGAAATTCCACTTATTTAGAGGCAAAAAGGCAGAAATTCCCCTTATTTTGGAGCAAAAATGAAGAAATTTACCTTTTTATGGCAAAAAGGTATGCATTCCCCTTATTTTGGGATAAAAAGCAGAAATTCCCCGTATTTTGAAGCAAAATTGCAGAAATTCTCATAATTTTCGGGCAAAAATGCAGAAATTCCCCGTATTTTGGAGCATAATTGCAGAAATTCCTCTAGTTGTGGTGCACAAAGACAGAAATTCCCTATATGTTGGGGCAAAAAGACAGAAATTCTCCTTATTTTGGGGCAAAACTCATAAATTCTGCTTATTTTGGGGAAAAATTCCAGAAATTTCCCTTATTTTGGGGCAAAATTGCAGAAATTTCACTTATTTTGGGGCAAAATTGCAGAAATTTCACTTATTTCAGGGAAAAAAGTCAGAAATTTTCCTTATTTTGGGGCAAAAAGGCAGAAATTCCTAATATTTTCTGGCAAAAATGCAGAAATTCCCCTTATTTTGAGGTAAAAAGGCTGAAATTCCCCTTATTTGGGGGCAAAAAGGCAGAAATTTCCCTTAATTTGGGGCAAAATTGCAGAAATTTCAATTATTTAGAGGCAAAAATACAGAAATTCTCCTTATTTTGGGGCAATACTTAGAAATTCCACTTATTTGGGGGCAAAATTCCAGAAATTTCCCTTATTTTGGGGCATCATTGCAGAAATTTTACTTATTTTCGGGCAAAATTGCAGAAATTTCACTTATTTCAGGGAAAAAAGGCACAAATTTTCCTTATCTTGGGGCAAAAAGTCAGAAATTCCTAATATTTTGTGGCAAAAATGCAGAAATTCCCCTTATTTTGAGGTAAAAAAACTGAAATTCCCCTTATTTGGGGGCACAGAGGCAGAAATTTCCATTATTTTCGGGCAAAATTGGAGAAATTTCACTTATTTCAGGGTAATAATTCAGAAATTCCCCTTATTTTGGGTCAAAAAAGACAGAAATTCCTTTTGTTTTGGGGGAAAAAGACAGAAATTCCACTTATTTAGAGGCAAAAAGGCAGAAATTCCCTTTATTTTGAAGGAAAAAATGAAGAAATTTACTTTTTTATGGCAAAAAGATATGCATTCCCCTTACTTTTGGGATAAAAAGCAGAAATTCCCCGTATTTTGAAGCAAAATTGCAGAAATTCTCATAATTTTCGGGCAAAAAGGCAGAAATTCCCCGTATTTTGGAGCATAATTGCAGAAGTTCCTCTAGTTGTGGTGCACAAAGACAGAAATTCCCTATATGTTGGGGCAAAAAGACAGAAATTCTCCTTATTTTGGGGCAAAACTCATAAATTCTACTTATTTTGGGGAAAAATTCCAGAAATTTCCCTTATTTTGGGGCAAAATTGCAGAAATTTCACTTATTTTGGGGCAAAATTGCAGAAATTTCACTTATTTCAGGAAAAAAAGGCAGAAATTTTCCTTAATTTGCGGCAAAAAGGCAGAAATTCCTAATATTTTCTGGGAAAAATGCAGAAATTCCCCTTATTTTGAGGTAAAAAGGCTGAAATTCCCCTTATTTGGGGGCAAAAAGGCAGAAATTTCCCTTATTTTGGGGCAAAATTGCAGAAATTTCACTTATTTACAGGCAAAAAGACAGAAAATCTCCTTATTTTGGGGCAAAACTTAGAAATTCCTCTTATTTTGGGGCAAAATTCCAGAAATTTCCCTTATTTTGGGGCAAAATTGCAGAAATTTCACTTATTTTGGGGCAAAATTGCAGAAATTTCACTTATTTCAGTGAAAAAAGGCACAAATTTTCCTTATTTTGGGGCAAAAAGTCAGAAATTCCTAATATTTTGTGGCAAAAATGCAGAAATTCCCCTTATTTTGAGGTAAAAAGGCTGAAATTCCCCTTATTTGGGGGCAAAGAGGCAGAAATTTCCCTTATTTTGGGGCAAAATTAGAGAAATTTCACTTATTTCAGGGTAATAATTCAGAAATTCCCCTTATTTTGGGGCAAAAAAGACAGAAATTCCCTTTGTTTTGGGGGAAAAAGACAGAAATTCCATTTATTTAGAGACAAAAAGGCAGAAATTCCCCTTATTTTGGAGCAAAAATGTAGAAATTTACCTTTTTATGACAAAAAGTTATGCATTCCCTTTACTTTCGGGATTAAAAGCAGAAATTCCCCGTATTTTCAAGCAAAATTGCAGAAATTCTCATAATTTTCGGGCAAAAAGGCAGAAATTCTCTTTATTTTGGGGCAAAAAGACAGAAGATCTCCTTTTTTTGGGAGCAAACATTTAGAAATTCCCGTTATTTTGTGGCAAAATTGCAGAAATTTCTTTTACATTTGGGCAAAATTGCAGAAATTTCCCTTATTTTGGGGCAAAAATCAGAAATTCCCCTTCTTTTGGGGCAAAATTCAAGAAATTTCCTTTATTTTGGGGCAAAATTACAAAAATTTGCCTTATTTTGGGGCAAAATTGAAGAAATTTTCCTTATTTGGGGCAAAATTTCAGAAATTTCACTTATTTTCAGGTAAAAAGGCTGAAATTTCCTTCATTTTGGGGCAAAAAAGGAGAAATTCCCCTTATTTTGGGGCAAAATTGCAGAAATTTCCCTTATTATTGGGAAAAATTGCAGAAATTTTCCTTATTTTAGGGCAAAATTGCAGAAATTTCACTTATTTCAGAGAAAAAAAGCAAAAATTTTTCTTATTTTGGGGAAAAAAGGCAGAAATTCCCATTAATTTGTGGCAAAAAGGCAGAAATTTCCCTTATTTTTAAGCAAAATTGCAGAAATTTCACTTATTTCAGTGTAATAAGTCAGAAATTCCCCTTATTTTGAGGCAAAAAAGACAGAAATTCCCTTTGTTTTGAGGGAAAAAGACAGAAATTCCACTTATTTAGAGGCAAAAATGCAGAAATTTCCCTTATTTTAGAGCAAAAATGAAGAAATTTCCCTTTTTTATGGCAAAAAGTTATGCATTCCCCTTATTTTCGGGCAAAAAGGCACAAATTCCCTGTATTTTGGAGCATAATTGCAGAAATTCCGCTAGTTGTGGTGCATAAAGACAGAAATTCCCTATATGTTGGGGCAAAAAGACAGAAATTCTCCTTATTTTGGGGCAAAACTCAGAAATTCCACTAAATTAGGGCAAAATTCCAGAAATTTCCCTTATTTTGGGGCAAAATTGCAGAAATTTCACTTATTTTGTGGCAAAATTGTAGAAATTTCACTTATTTCAGGGAAAAAAAGCAGAAATTTTCTTTATTTTGGGGCAAAAAGGCTGAAATTCCTAATATTCTCTGGCAAAAATGCAGAAATTCCATTTATTTTGAAGTAAAAAGGCTGAAATTCCCCTTATTTGGGGGCAAAAAGGCAGAATTTTCCCTTATTTTGGGGCAAAATTGCAGAAATTTCACTTATTATCAGGGTAATAATTCAGAAATTCCCCTAATTTTGGGGCAAAAAAGACAGAAATTCCTTTTATTTTGGGGGAAAAAGACAGAAATTCCACTTATTTAGAGGCAAAAAGGCAGAAATTCCCCTTATTTTGAAGAAAAAATGAAGAAATTTACCTTTTTATGGCAAAAAGATGCATTCCCCTTACTTTTGGGATAAAAAGCAGAAATTCCCCGTATTTTGAAGCAAAATTGCAGAAATTCTCATAAATTTCGGGCAAAAAGGCAGAAATTCTCCTTATTTTGGGGCAAAAAGACAGAAGATCTCCTTTTTTCGGGAGCAAACATTCAGAAATTCCCCTTATTTGGGGGCAAAATTGCAGAAATTTCCTTTACATTGGGGCAAAATTGCAGAAATTTCCCTTATTTTGGGGCAAAATTGCAGAAATTTCACCTACTTTAGGGTAATAAGTCAGAAATTCCCCTTATTTTGGGGCAAAAAAGACAGAAATTCTCTTTGTTTTGGGGGAAAAAGACAGAAATTCCACTTATTTAGAGGCAAAAAGGCAGAAATTCCCTTTATTTTGGAGCAAAAATGAAGAAATGGCCCTTTTAATGGCAAAAAGGTATGCATTCCCATTATTTTCAGGCAAAAAGGCAGAAATTCCCCGTATTTTGGAGCAAAATTGCACAAATTCCCCAAATTTGGGGCAAAATGCAGAAATTCCCTTTATTTTGGGGCAAAAATCAGAAATTCCCCTTATTTTGGGGCAAAATTGCAGAAATTTCACTTATTTCAGTGTAATAAGTCAGAAATTCCTCTTTTTTTGAGGCAAAAAAGATAGAAATTCCCTTTGTTTTGAGGGAAAAAGACAGAAATTCCACTTATTTAGAGCCAAAAATGCAAAAATTTCCCTTATTTTGGAGCAAAAATGAAGAAATTTCCCTTTTTTATGGCAAAAAGTTATGCATTCCCCTTATTTTCGGGCAAAAAGGCAGAAATTCCCCGTATTTTGGAGCATAATTGCACAAATTCCCCTAGTTGTGGTGCAGAAAGACAGAAATTCCCTATATGTTGGGGCAAAAAGACAGAAATTCTCCTTATTTTGGGGCAAAACTCAGACATTCCAATTATTTTGGGGCAAAATTCCAGAAATTTCCCTTATTTTGGGGCAAAATTGCAGAAATTTCACTTATTTAGAGGCAAAATACAGAAATTCTGCTTATTTTGGGGCAAAACTTAGAAATTCCACGTATTTTGGGGCAAAATTCCAGAAATTTCCCTTATTTTGGGGCAAAATTGCAGAAATTTCACTTATTTTGGGGCAAAATTGCAGAAATTTCACTTATTTCAGGGAAAAAAGGAACAAATTTTCCTTATTTTGGGGCAAAAAGTCAGAAATTCCTAATATTTTGTGGCAAAATTGTAGAAATTCCCCTTATTTTGCGGTAAAAAGGCTGAAATTCCCCTTATTTGGGGGCAAAGAGGCAGAAATTTCCATTACTTTGGGGCAAAATTGGAGAAATTTCACTTATTTCAGGTTAATAATTCAGAAATTCCCCTTATTTTGGGGCAAAAATGACAGAAATTACTTTTGTTTTGTGGGAAAAAGACAGAAATTCCACTTATTTAGAGGCAAAAAGGCAGAAATTCCCCTTATTTTGGAGCAAAAATGAAGAAATTTCCCTTTTTTATGGCAAAAAGTTATGCATTCCCCTTATTTTCGGGTAAAAAGGCAGAAATTCCCCATATTATGGAGCATAATTGCAGAAATTCCCCTAGTTGTGGTGCAGAAAGACAGAAATTCCCTATATGTTTGGGCAAAAAGACAGAAATTCTTCTTATTTTGGGGCAAAACTCAGAAATTCTACTTATTTTGGGGCAAAATTCCAGAAATTTCCCTTATTTTGGGGCAAAATTGCAGAAATTTCACTTATTTTGGGGCAAAATTGCAGAAATTTCACTTATTTCAGGAAAAAAAGGCAGAAATTTTCCTTAATTTGCGGCAAAAAGGCAGAAATTCCTAATATTTTCTGGCAAAAATGCAGAAATTCCCCTTATTTTGAGGTAAAAAGGCTGAAATTCCCCTTATTTGGGGGCAAAAAGGCAGAAATTTCCCTTATTTTGGGGCAAAATTGCAGAAATTTCACTTATTTACAGGCAAAAAGACAGAAAATCTCCTTATTTTGGGGCAAAACTTAGAAATTCCTCTTATTTTGGGGCAAAATTCCAGAAATTTCCCTTATTTTGGGGCAAAATTGCAGAAATTTCACTTATTTTGGGGCAAAATTGCAGAAATTTCACTTATTTCAGTGAAAAAAGGCACAAATTTTCCTTATTTTGGGGCAAAAAGTCAGAAATTCCTAATATTTTGTGGCAAAAATGCAGAAATTCCCCTTATTTTGAGGTAAAATGCTGAAATTCCCCTTATTTGGGGGCAAAGAGGCAGAAATTTCCCTTATTTTGGGGCAAAATTAGAGAAATTTCACTTATTTCAGGGTAATAATTCAGAAATTCCCCTTATTTTGGGGCAAAAAAGACAGAAATTCCCTTTGTTTTGGGGGAAAAAGACAGAAATTCCATTTATTTAGAGACAAAAAGGCAGAAATTCCCCTTATTTTGGAGCAAAAATGTAGAAATTTACCTTTTTATGACAAAAAGTTATGCATTCCCTTTACTTTCGGGATTAAAAGCAGAAATTCCCCGTATTTTCAAGCAAAATTGCAGAAATTCTCATAATTTTCGGGCAAAAAGGCAGAAATTCTCTTTATTTTGGGGCAAAAAGACAGAAGATCTCCTTTTTTTGGGAGCAAACATTTAGAAATTCCCGTTATTTTGTGGCAAAATTGCAGAAATTTCCTTTACATTGGGGCAAAATTGCAGAAATTTCCCTTATTTTGGGGCAAAAATCAGAAATTCCCCTTCTTTTGGGGCAAAATTCAAGAAATTTCCTTTATTTTGGGGCAAAATTACAAAAATTTGCCTTATTTTGGGGCAAAATTGAAGAAATTTTCCTTATTTGGGGCAAAATTTCAGAAATTTCACTTATTTTCAGGTAAAAAGGCTGAAATTTCCTTCATTTTGGGGCAAAAAAGAGAAATTCCCCTTATTTTGGGGCAAAATTGCAGAAATTTCCCTTATTATTTGGAAAAATTGCAGAAATTTTCCTTATTTTAGGGCAAAATTGCAGAAATTTCACTTATTTCAGAGAAAAAAAGCAAAAATTTTTCTTATTTTGGGGAAAAAAGGCAGAAATTCCCATTAATTTGTGGCAAAAAGGCAGAAATTTCCCTTATTTTTAAGCAAAATTGCAGAAATTTCACTTATTTCAGTGTAATAAGTCAGAAATTCCCCTTATTTTGAGGCAAAAAAGACAGAAATTCCCTTTGTTTTGAGGGAAAAAGACAGAAATTCCACTTATTTAGAGGCAAAAATGCAGAAATTTCCCTTATTTTAGAGCAAAAATGAAGAAATTTCCCTTTTTTATGGCAAAAAGTTATGCATTCCCCTTATTTTCGGGCAAAAAGGCACAAATTCCCTGTATTTTGGAGCATAATTGCAGAAATTCCGCTAGTTGTGGTGCATAAAGACAGAAATTCCCTATATGTTGGGGCAAAAAGACAGAAATTCTCCTTATTTTGGGGCAAAACTCAGAAATTCCACTAATTTAGGGCAAAATTCCAGAAATTTCCCTTATTTTGGGGCAAAATTGCAGAAATTTCACTTATTTTGTGGCAAAATTGTAGAAATTTCACTTATTTCAGGGAAAAAAAGCAGAAATTTTCTTTATTTTGGGGCAAAAAGGCTGAAATTCCTAATATTCTCTGGCAAAAATGCAGAAATTCCATTTATTTTGAAGTAAAAATGCTGAAATTCCCCTTATTTGGGGGCAAAAAGGCAGAATTTTCCCTTATTTTGGGGCAAAATTGCAGAAATTTCACTTATTATCAGGGTAATAATTCAGAAATTCCCCTAATTTTGGGGCAAAAAAGACAGAAATTCCTTTTATTTTGGGGGAAAAAGACAGAAATTCCACTTATTTAGAGGCAAAAAGGCAGAAATTCCCCTTATTTTGAAGAAAAAATGAAGAAATTTACCTTTTTATGGCAAAAAGATGCATTCCCCTTACTTTTGGGATAAAAAGCAGAAATTCCCCGTATTTTGAAGCAAAATTGCAGAAATTCTCATAAATTTCGGGCAAAAAGGCAGAAATTCTCCTTATTTTGGGGCAAAAAGACAGAAGATCTCCTTTTTTCGGGAGCAAACATTCATAAATTCCCCTTATTTGGGGGCAAAATTGCAGAAATTTCCTTTACATTGGGGCAAAATTGCAGAAATTTCCCTTATTTTGGGGCAAAATTGCAGAAATTTCACCTACTTTAGGGTAATAAGTCAGAAATTCCCATTATTTTGGGGCAAAAAAGACAGAAATTCTCTTTGTTTTGGGGGAAAAAGACAGAAATTCCACTTATTTAGAGGCAAAAAGGCAGAAATTCCCTTTATTTTGGAGCAAAAATGAAGAAATGGCCCTTTTAATGGCAAAAAGGTATGCATTCCCATTATTTTCAGGCAAAAAGGCAGAAATTCCCCGTATTTTGGAGCAAAATTGCACAAATTCCCCAAATTTGGGGCAAAATGCAGAAATTCCCTTTATTTTGGGGCAAAAATCAGAAATTCCCCTTATTTTGGGGCAAAATTGCAGAAATTTCACTTATTTCAGTGTAATAAGTCAGAAATTCCTCTTTTTTTGAGGCAAAAAAGATAGAAATTCCCTTTGTTTTGAGGGAAAAAGACAGAAATTCCACTTATTTAGAGCCAAAAATGCAAAAATTTCCCTTATTTTGGAGCAAAAATGAAGAAATTTCCCTTTTTTATGGCAAAAAGTTATGCATTCCCCTTATTTTCGGGCAAAAAGGCAGAAATTCCCCGTATTTTGGAGCATAATTGCACAAATTCCCCTAGTTGTGGTGCAGAAAGACAGAAATTCCCTATATGTTGGGGCAAAAAGACAGAAATTCTCCTTATTTTGGGGCAAAACTCAGACATTCCAATTATTTTGGGGCAAAATTCCAGAAATTTCCCTTATTTTGGGGCAAAATTGCAGAAATTTCACTTATTTTGTGGCAAAATTGCAGAAATTTCACTTATTTCAGGGAAAAAAGTAAGAAATTTTCTTTATTTTGGGGCAAAAAGGCAGAAATTCCTAATATTTTCTGGCAAAAATGCAGAAATTCCCCTTATTTTTACGTAAAAAGGCTGAAATTTCTTTTATTTGGGGGCAAAAGGCAGAAATTTTCCTTATTTTGGGGCAAAATTGCAGAAATTTCACTTATTTAGAGGCAAAATACAGAAATTCTGCTTATTTTGGGGCAAAACTTAGAAATTCCACGTATTTTGGGGCAAAATTCCAGAAATTTCCCTTATTTTGGGGCAAAATTGCAGAAATTTCACTTATTTTGGGGCAAAATTGCAGAAATTTCACTTATTTCAGGGAAAAAAGGAACAAATTTTCCTTATTTTGGGGCAAAAAGTCAGAAATTCCTAATATTTTGTGGCAAAATTGTAGAAATTCCCCTTATTTTGCGGTAAAAAGGCTGAAATTCCCCTTATTTGGGGGCAAAGAGGCAGAAATTTCCATTACTTTGGGGCAAAATTGGAGAAATTTCACTTATTTCAGGTTAATAATTCAGAAATTCCCCTTATTTTGGGGCAAAAATGACAGAAATTACTTTTGTTTTGTGGGAAAAAGACAGAAATTCCACTTATTTAGAGGCAAAAAGGCAGAAATTCCCCTTATTTTGGAGCAAAAATGAAGAAATTTCCCTTTTTTATGGCAAAAAGTTATGCATTCCCCTTATTTTCGGGTAAAAAGGCAGAAATTCCCCATATTATGGAGCATAATTGCAGAAATTCCCCTAGTTGTGGTGCAGAAAGACAGAAATTCCCTATATGTTTGGGCAAAAAGACAGAAATTCTTCTTATTTTGGGGCAAAACTCAGAAATTCTACTTATTTTGGGGCAAAATTCCAGAAATTTCCCTTATTTTGGGGAAAAATTGCAGAAATTTCACTTATTTTGGGGCAAAATTGCAGAAATTTCACTTATTTCAGAAAAAAAGGCAGAAATTTTCTCTATTTTGGGGCAAAAAAACAGAAATTCCTAAGATTTTCTGGCAAAAATGCAGAAATTCCCCTTATTTTGAGGTAAAAAGGCTGAAATTCCCCTTATTTGGGGGCAAAAAGGCAAAAATTTCCCTTATGTTAGGGCCAAAGTGCAGAAATATCACTTATTTCAGGGTAATAATTCAGATATTCTCCTTATTTTGGGGCAAAAAGACAGAAGATCTTTTTTTTTTTGGGAGCAAACATTCAGAAATTCTCGTTATTTTGGGGCAAAATTGCAGAAATTTCCTTTACATTGGGGCAAAATTGCAGAAATTTCCCTTATTTTGGGGCAAAAATCAGAAATTCCCCTTCTTTTGGGGCAAAATTCAAGAAATTTCCTTTATTTTGGGGCAAAATTACAGGAATTTACCTTATTTTGGGGCAAAATTGAAGAAATTTACCTTATTTGGTGCAAAATTGCAGAAATTTCACTTATTTTCAGGTAAAAAGGCTGAAATTTCCTTCATTTTGGGGCAAAAAGGGAGAAATTCCCCTTATTTTGGGGCAAAATTGCAGAAATTTCCCTTATTATTAAGAAAAATTGCAGAAATTTTCCTTATTTTAGGGCAAAATTGCAGAAATTTCACTTATTTCAGAGAAAAAAAGCAAAAATTTTTCTTATTTTGGGGCAAAAAGGCAGAAATTTCCATTAATTTGTGGCAAAAAGGCAGAAATTCACCTTATTTTGGTGTAAAATGCAGAAATTTCACATATTTCAGGGCAAAAAGGCAGCAATTTCCCTTATTTTGGGGCAAAATTTCACAATTTTCACTTATTTCAGTGTAATAAGTCAGAAATTCCCCTTATTTTGAGGCAAAAAAGACAGAAATTCCCTTTGTTTTGAGGGAAAAAGACAGAAATTCCACTTATTTAGAGGCAAAAATGCAGAAATTTCCCTTATTTTGGAGCAAAAATGAAGAAATTTCCCTTTTTTATGGCAAAAAGTTATGCATTCCCCTTATTTTCGGGCAAAAAGGCAGAAATTCCCCGTATTTTGAAGCATAATTGCAGAAATTCCCCTAGTTGTGGTGCAGAAAGACAGAAATTCCCTATATGTTGGGGCAAAAAGACAGAAATTCTCCTTATTTTGGGGCAAAACTCAGAAATTCCACTTATTTTGGGGCAAAATTCCAGAAATTTCCCTTATTTTGGGGCAAAATTGCAGAAATTTCACTTATTTTGTGGCAAAATTGCAGAAATTTCACTTATTTCAGGGAAAAAAGTAAGAAATTTTCTTTATTTTGGGGCAAAAAGGCAGAAATTCCTAATATTTTCTGGCAAAAATGCAGAAATTCCCCTTATTTTTACGTAAAAAGGCTGAAATTTCTTTTATTTGGGGGCAAAAGGCAGAAATTTTCCTTATTTTGGGGCAAAATTGCAGAAATTTCACTTATTTAGAGGCAAAATACAGAAATTCTGCTTATTTTGGGGCAAAACTTAGAAATTCCACGTATTTTGGGGCAAAATTCCAGAAATTTCCCTTATTTTGGGGCAAAATTGCAGAAATTTCACTTATTTTGGGGCAAAATTGCAGAAATTTCACTTATTTCAGGGAAAAAAGGAACAAATTTTCCTTATTTTGGGGCAAAAAGTCAGAAATTCCTAATATTTTGTGGCAAAATTGTAGAAATTCCTTTTATTTTGCGGTAAAAAGGCTGAAATTCCCCTTATTTGGGGGCAAAGAGGCAGAAATTTCCATTACTTTGGGGCAAAATTGGAGAAATTTCACTTATTTCAGGTTAATAATTCAGAAATTCCCCTTATTTTGGGGCAAAAATGACAGAAATTACTTATGTTTTGTGGGAAAAAGACAGAAATTCCACTTATTTAGAGGCAAAAAGGCAGAAATTCCCCTTATTTTGGAGCAAAAATGAAGAAATTTCCCTTTTTTATGGCAAAAAGTTATGCATTCCCCTTATTTTCGGGTAAAAAGGCAGAAATTCCCCATATTATGGAGCATAATTGCAGAAATTCCCCTAGTTGTGGTGCAGAAAGACAGAAATTCCCTATATGTTTGGGCAAAAAGACAGAAATTCTTCTTATTTTGGGGCAAAACTCAGAAATTCTACTTATTTTGGGGCAAAATTCCAGAAATTTCCCTTATTTTGGGGAAAAATTGCAGAAATTTCACTTATTTTGGGGCAAAATTGCAGAAATTTCACTTATTTCAGAAAAAAAGGCAGAAATTTTCTCTATTTTGGGGCAAAAAAACAGAAATTCCTAAGATTTTCTGGCAAAAATGCAGAAATTCCCCTTATTTTGAGGTAAAAAGGCTGAAATTCCCCTTATTTGGGGGCAAAAAGGCAAAAATTTCCCTTATGTTGGGGCCAAAGTGCAGAAATATCACTTATTTCAGGGTAATAATTCAGATATTCTCCTTATTTTGGGGCAAAAAGACAGAAGATCTTTTTTTTTTTGGGAGCAAACATTCAGAAATTCTCGTTATTTTGGGGCAAAATTGCAGAAATTTCCTTTACATTGGGGCAAAATTGCAGAAATTTCCCTTATTTTGGGGCAAAAATCAGAAATTCCCCTTCTTTTGGGGCAAAATTCAAGAAATTTCCTTTATTTTGGGGCAAAATTACAGGAATTTACCTTATTTTGGGGCAAAATTGAAGAAATTTACCTTATTTGGTGCAAAATTGCAGAAATTTCACTTATTTTCAGGTAAAAAGGCTGAAATTTCCTTCATTTTGGGGCAAAAAGGGAGAAATTCCCCTTATTTTGGGGCAAAATTGCAGAAATTTCCCTTATTATTAAGAAAAATTGCAGAAATTTTCCTTATTTTAGGGCAAAATTGCAGAAATTTCACTTATTTCAGAGAAAAAAAGCAAAAATTTTTCTTATTTTGGGGCAAAAAGGCAGAAATTTCCATTAATTTGTGGCAAAAAGGCAGAAATTCACCTTATTTTGGTGTAAAATGCAGAAATTTC